>NC_053022.1:361082566-361781194 GCF_003073215.2 Triticum urartu | reverse complement strand
CTCAAAAATATCAAATGCATGTCTTCTGGCTAACATCAATGAGCAAATTTTGACAAGGTTTTCCAATTCCAATATATTAAACTAACGTCTTCTTGCTAACATCAATGATTAAACTTTGACAAGCTTTTCCCATTCAAAATATGTAATGCCTATGATCGTGGAGTCCTGTCGTAGCTTTTGTACTTGTTTGGGCACTTTTTGCCCAGGGCACTCCACGTGTTGTTAAATTGCCAATGGTCTCTGCAGACTAGTCATGTCACCGGTGTCTAATAATACTCTGTAAAGCTTCTCGGTCATTCCTTCTGTAATGTAGCGCAAACAGTGACTGCTTCTTTCTGCAAAGTGGAACGACCAACTAGACCCAGTAATGCAGCAGTTTGCCTTACACATTGGCTCCTTTTGTGCAGTTCAACTAAAATCGAAGTCGGAATAAAACCGAGCTTTAATTTTGATATCCCTGTAAGCAACAATAGGTATAAGGGAAACAATTACTAAGAAATAACGGTTGATGACTTGTACTCCCAGAAGAAAAGCATCTACTGATCTACTTTATCTTAATGGGAAACAAAGCAGGAGAGTAGCAATTCTCCATCAGTGTGATTCATTCATATTGACTGAGACATTATCTTAACAATGCCTTGTTTCAACATGTATAAAGAACGACAAAGCTTATAAAGGGGGTGATGCTGAATTTGTTGTAACAAAGCAACAAGCATCATGTCTGGGTTGGTCCCATTTTTGTTCACTACTTAATGGGAAAAGACAGCAATACAATAGCTTCAATTCATCATTTATTTAAAACAGTACCAATACAAGTAGCACAACATCTCAAAACACACTGCACGATCATGTGGATGAAGGCAAGTACCAACCTGTCATGACGCACACAAGATCACGTACGAATCTGCCAACACGAATAGGAAATCCAATCTCGTTTTGTGCAGTTGCACTGAAATCAAGCAAAGTGTTTCGCGTAGCGAAGCAAAATGTCACAATAGCAACAAGTTGAATAGATATCCCTGTATAAACAGAGGCAAAAAAGGAATCAATTACTGGCTAATAAAGGAGGATGAAACATGCGGCCACAAAAATGGTAATCCCGCCAATCCCTAACAAGTGTTGCAGTTTTGAAATAAGATTCAGTAGTTAATTCTGAGAGTGGCATCAATTACTGGCTTATAAAGGGGGTGATGCTGAATTTGTTGTAACAAAGCAACAAGCATCATGTCTGGGTTGGTCCCATTTTTGTTCACTACTTAATGGGAAAAGACAGCAATACAATAGCTTCAATTCATCATTTATTTAAAACAGTACCAATACAAGTAGCACAGCATCTCAAAGCACACTGCACAATCATGTGGATGAAGGCCTGTACTGACCTTTCATGAGACGACCAACATAAAATACGAATCTACCAACACGAATAGGAAATCCAATCAAGTTTTGTGCAGTTGCACTAAAATCAAGCAAAGTTGCCGGTGTGACATTTAAGTTTTCTATAGCAACAAGTTGAATAGATATCCCTGTTTTAAGAGGCAAAAAAGAAAACAATTACTGGCCAATAAAGGAGGATGAAACATGCGGCCACAAAAAGAAGCATCTACCTTATCTTGATGGAAAACAAAGTATAGGACAGTAGCATTTCTAAAACGGTTGCATTGATTCATATTAACAGAGAAATTCTTTTAAAACAGATCAGTAGTTAATTCTGAGATTAACAACAGCAAAATAGCTGCATGGGACATGCCAGCACCATGTGCGTCCACACGTATAAATGGGTGATGCAGAGTATGTAGCCAAGCAGCATATATGCGCTGGTCCCATATTTGTTCTCTTTGAACCTTCTTCCTATGTGAGGGCAGCAAATCTAGTCGTGCACAAACTACCCGACCCCCCAGTTTCATTCCCTTTTCAACAAAGAGATCGGTTCCTTACAGATGTGTGTACTGGGTTACCCCCTTTTTCCCTTTTCGACCTACAAAGCGGCTGAACAGCTAGTCTATACTACTTTCTGCCCCTCCTTTCCTCATTGAACCACGTCCTAGATTCTTACTCCATCCCACCGCACCCTTCTTTCCTCTTTGAACCAAGACCTAGATTCGACTACAGATCGAAAAAGATCCACATGCAGCTAGAGAAATGACGGTTTCAAAGAAACTTATACCTTAGGGTCGTCGGGATGTGGCAAGGCGTGCGGCGGGAGGCCAGATCTTCCCACGCTACGTACGGCAGCGAGGAAGAAGGGGTCGGTGGCCCTCCCGCACAGGCGCTGGGTGAAAGAGAACGGCGCAGCCGGCAGTGGATTGCAGCCCTCGCCAAAGGCGATAGAGTGAACGCTGCACCTCCTCCCCTTCCCGGTGCGACGGGATACGGACGCCTCCTTCACCAGCTGTGAGGGGGGAGAGAGAGAGACAAGAGGCCAAGGCAACCTTGTTTAGATCTGGTGAAGAGAGGGTGAGAGACTGAATATAGCAAACCCTACACCCTAGCAAATGAACGCTGAGCCTCCAGCGTGTAACATATATGTAGTTGCGGGCGAGCGTGTGGAGAGTGCAAACCCTAGCGAACAAGCGCTGAGGCTCCCGCTTATATATATACTACTGTAGTACGGACTGAGCTCCGGTGCCTTCACTATACACTCATGCTTTTTGCTGTATGACAGGTGAGCCAGCCACATTTTGGGCCCACCTGTCGTAAAACCCTAGCGAAAATTGCACCAACGTGAAAGACGACTGCGTCTCCAACGCAACCAAGGTGAACTGACGAAGGATATCATCTTTGTGCGTAACAAGCAAAGAGCACTGATGGAAGACAGCTTGTTTTTCGTGAAAATCGATCAGCTTCACCAGCCGACGCAACCATGAGGCGCAACCATGAGCATCGATAGGTCATCGTGGTGATGCATCATCCATTTGGCATCAAGTTTGGGTGAGGCACCTATGAAGTTCGACAAATCCTCACTGTGGTCTGTTTCTTCTCAGTAATCAAGCTCGAGGAAGGAAGAACCACGTGGCAGAGGACAGTGAGGCGGAACAACAATGGCCATCCAATTTTGTGCAGTTCCACTAAAATTGAGGAAGACATGCCCGGGTATGGAGACACGCATCGCTGTTTCCAAAAATATAAAAAAGGGTTAGCAACGACATCTCAATTGTCAATAAGAATTAATGAAAAGTACACCAACAAACAGAAGCATCATAATTATCTTGATGGGAACTAAACCAGGATACCCGAGAAAAAAAGCATTTCTTCATTTAACCAGTGATAGTACTACCACCATATGGACAATGACCGCACAACCACCATGTACTTTTTGTCGAAACAACATGTATACCTCCACCGAGGCATAAATCAGGACAACTTTTTGAGTGGCATTTCCTCTATAATAGTACTAGTAGGTGATGTTGGACCAGCCGACGAACCCTAGCTACTATGCATGGGGAGCTGGGGAGTAGTCGCATAGAAGAAAACCCGCACGCAGCGACCTGGGGAGCTGGACCAGTACAAGAAGTTATACCTCAGGTGGGCGAGATGTCGTTTAGGCGGGCGGGCGGGATCTGCCCACACGACGGCAGCGAACAAGGGCGCGGAGGATCTTCGTCCGCGCCAGCGCCGCTCCGAGAGGACGGTGCGCATCGGCTTCCTCCGTCGCCGACGGCGACAACGTCAACGCTGCACCTCCTCACCTCCCGCAGCGGACAGATTCGGCCGGATCTGTGACCACCGGTGAGGAGAGAGATAGAGTGGACACTGTCATCTTGTTTTGATATGGAGAGGGTGAGAGAGCGAGACGCGAGAAACTCTATCAAACAAGAGGCTATAATGGAGTAAAAAAATCTCTCCATAGCAGTGGTTTTAAATAGAATACGCGTTCCCGCCCGGAAAAAAGAAACGAAAACTGGCGGACAATTTTTTAAGGGTCTGTCTAGGACACATCTAGATGTGACATAGTTATGTCACATATAAGTTGATGTCCACTCTGTTTGTGGTCTTTTCCTAGTTTTTTTCTTGTTGCTACATTATATACTTGTGGGAGCTTAGATGTGATATCCTTAAATAACATCTAGATGTGAATTAGACAAACTGATTTTCTAACGTACCAAGAAAGAAAACTCGATCAAAAACACGCCCCCGCTTCCAGGTCGCGAGAGTCGTCGCTCACACACATAGACATAGACATGCATATCCGTGTTTACGTAAAATTCCATTTCCATCTCCATCTCCAATCATATTTCTCCAACTGGCACATTATTTACGTTGTTAATTATATACGCAGCAATAATTAACGTACAACATCTCTTGTTTGCGCACGTCCGGACCGCTGCCACGGCCGGTCCTGACCAACCCGAACCCTCTTCATCACCCGCGCGTGCTTCCCGCCCGAAACGGTCAGTGCCGCATTCATGCCCGGCCAGAGCGGACGCGACCTCTCACTGGCGCCGGCATTGATTGCGGCGCGCCGGCCGAGAGAGCGTCGCCCGCGCCGCTTCCGGGTGCACGCGGCTGCTCCGCGTTCAAAGGTCGCAATAGCCGGCTACAACATGCGCGATCTCTTCCAGTAGTAAGTTCTTGGGAGTCCGTGCTACAGCTAGCTGTCCTCCCCCAACTCGTCAATCTCTTCCAGTAGTGCTAGTACTCCATGGCGCGATCCATCGACAAGCAGGCGGGAAAGTTATGGTATACTACTCGGTTTGCGGTGAGTGGCATGCCGAGCGACCGTGTGGGGTCGAGCCGTGGAGGAGGGTGAGACACGAACACGACAGACGTGATTTAAACGTTGGTTTTGCTCGATGGCGCGATCCAACGAAACGAAACGTTGGTTTCTCTCCGTTTCCATTTTTTCTCCGGAAAAACGGAAACTTTTCCACTCCATTTTCATTCCTATTCCAAGGTTGCCCCGCATTACAACATTCCATCAAATACAAAGGAAAACTAACACGCATGCTGATGCATCTCAATGATTCACAGATCATAGCCAATATTTACTTCACAACTAAAGAAAAAAGTTGTGAGAGCGTGTACGATAGAAAAACTACTGATGGGGTCACTACGACTTAAACCCTAAACCCTAAACATGATTTAATTTCCTGGCCAGGTAGAACCTGTCGAAGGAATGTGCTAGAGGGAGATTCTTTAGTGAGAATGTCAGCAACAATAGAAGCAGCACTCTTTGGTTCTCCACCTTCTGGTACCTCTTGTTCCATAGCACTTTCCATGTCGGGAAGGAAAGACGGCTGGCACCCTCGGATCATACGATGCTTTTGTGAGTTCCACTAAAATCGACCTGAGCATCCCTGATGGCAAAGATATTGAAGAAGTGTGATTAGAATAATAGTACTGGCACTAGTTCATGAGACATAAACTCATCACAAATAGAAGCCGGTAGAAGTAGAGAAAGATCGACATGGAGATGGAGCTACGGCAGTGGAGCAAGCCGGCTCCAAAAGGAAGATGGACTACCTGGGACGTCGGGCTGTAGCTAGAAGGGCGGTTGGGACGCGGCATCGGCCCATACCGCGGTGACCCCCGATTGGGACGCACCGACTGTGGGTTTTCTCCCTCGCCGATGTCGACCGCGTCTACGCAGAACATTGTTCCCTTCCCCCAGCTGCGGGATCAGGCCCGTCGTTCTATGCTTGTGAAGAGAGCAACCTAAGCAAGCAGGCTTGTAGCTTAGGCTCCTGCTAGTGTATATATAGTGGTTTTCTTTTTCTCTCCATATCAACCATTTTATATTGCGTACGTGTCATTCAAGAGTGAAATGATGGTTGCTTCTTCCGACTAACTTACTGTGTGATTTGACTGCTCCTTAGTGGCCCCTACACGTACTCCCCCTACGTGTATGCAACAGTCACACGTACACATGGACGCAAAAACGCGCGCGACGCCCTAATGCATGCATGTCCGAGCACACGACGGAACACACACGGTCACGCTCAAGTGCTCAACCTACACGTGCATGCACACACATACTCAGTCAGGGTGAGCTAGTGACCGTATGAACACCGGAAAATATATATATATATATATATATATATATATATATATATTGAGCGCAATGAGCGTATTATGAAGTCCACTGACCGTATTTTTACAAATATACAGTGACAGACAGTGTATTTATCTCGTTTGAAATTAAGCCATATTAACCGGAGAGGAGGCAGCATGGACTAGCATTACTTTGTTGTGTCCCGTCAACTTGCCGAACGAGGAGAAGGTTGCAGGACGGGAGAAGCTTGCGCGCGGTGGCTCGCAGGACAAGGAGAAACTTTTGACTAATGCAAGCTCTCCCTCGCTCAGGCGGTGGACGTGCAATAGTTAATTCGGTGTCAGATTGCCAGAAGCATACACTATACTACTAGTGCTATTATTGTTCGACTTCCCGAACAGCCAAGCGCAAAGTTTACTAGTACTACTACTATAGTCCATAAAGGTACGTACTATACTAGTACTAGGAACCGGATGGAGGAGCGTCTGCACTCTTATTATAATTTTAAAATGTGATAAAGCAATCTTCAACACATTTGGTTCTCTTCGAGGGTTCTCGCATGTGATAATGGAAGTTGATTGCATGGAACACTCGCCACAATTCTCGCTTAATTCTGGCTCATATCCTGTTACAAATAGTAGCGCTCAGTAATATTTCCTCTTTTTTTGTTATTCAGCATGTAAACAGGTCAGCAAACCTTGCGGCGCATCTTCGTGCGAACCGTGCTTGCTGCACTTTGAATGTGGCCGAGAGCTGGCTTGATGAAACACCTCGCTTCCTACTTCTTTTTTTGCGGGGTACCTCGCTTCCTAGTGACCAGTGTCTTGGCTGATCGTCCTAAGAATGCTTATATATGAATAAAGCTCTCTCATTTACCCGCAAAAAAGATTAAGCCATATTAACCGGAAAGGAGGGAGTATGGACTAGCACTACTTTTTGGTGTGTCCCGTCAACTCGCAGAACGAGGAGAAGCTTGCAGGACAAGGTGAAGCTCGCTTACGCCTTTTGACTAATGCAACCTACCCTCGGTGGACATGCATCAGTCCATTCGGTGTCAGATTGTCAGAGGCATACACTGTAGTACCCAACATGCGGAGTACCATCATTGTTCGACTTCACGAAGGGGCGAAGAGCCAAGCGCAGTAGTTACGCGTACTTGGTTTTGCACCTTCATACTACTCCACCCTCCGTCACAGTTTACAGGGCGCGCTTCATTATGATGCATTTCTCTCAATGCATTTCCACCACCAGAGAGACTTTAGACGCGTTTGGTTTAATGCTCAATTAATTAGGGCGTGGTAACCGCAATCAAGTCCACAATTTTCTCTCCATGTACTGTACTACTACAGAGTGCATGCATGTGTGTACCCGGAGTGGAAGCACTGCATGCATGTGTGTACGCATTATTCCCTCTAGTAATAGACGCCGTGCTATAACTACCAATGCCTTGGTCCCACAGATTTTTCTTTTTTCTGAAGCGCGTTGTATAAACAGTGACGGATGGAGTAGTATGAGCGGATTCAAAGAAGAGCGTATTGATGGTTGCTTCTTCAGAGCAACTTACAGTGGGAAAGGTGGGGCTTATGATTTGACTGCTCATTACTCACTATTAATGCGGCGCAACGACCGGGCTGAGTCTCCCATGCGGTTGTGCACTACCCCCTCGGTTCTTAAATATACTCCGGAGTATTTGTCTTTCTAGAGATTTCAACGAGTGACTACTCAAATATTTGTCTTTTTAGAGATTTCAAATGGACTGGCACATACGGATGTATATAGACATATTTTAGAGTGTAGATTCACTCATTTTGCTCCGTATGTAGTCACTTGTTGAAATCTCTGTTAAGACGAATAGAATATTTAGGAACGGAGGGAGTACACATACGAAGCAAAATGAGTGAATCTACACTCTAAAATATGCCCGTTTGAAATTTGTAAAAAGACAAATATTTAGGAACGAAGGAGTATAATTTTGTGCATGGCACATGGACCCGGATGATGAAGAGGCTTCTGGCAATGCTATCAAGCTTCCATCATTTGTTTACATAATTGACGTACTATACAAATAATTTTCCAGCGACATGAAATTGTACAATGGTGTGAGCTTTCAGCTTTTGTTTCGCGTGTCTTGCCATCGATGCTCTTTCGGAAACAATAAAAAACTAACTTCCTTGCTAATGCATGTCAATTATTAGCAGATCAGAGCTAATAATTACATCACAACTGAAGACAAAGTTGTGAGAAGGTGTTAAATTAAAATTGATCCATGCTTTCATTGGCAGCAACGTCCCCCCAGCTCTGTCTAAATCAACAAGGCATGTTGGGAAAAAAAGTAGCTGTCTGGAGCATGCAACATTCTGATCATTTTGTGCAGTTCCACTAAAATAGAGCTGAGCGTCCCTGTTCCAAAGATATCAAGTGTGATTACGATAATAGAGGACTGCTGATGAAACAATAAACACACAAATAGAAGCCGGTCACCTTTGCAGTCTCTCTTAAGACTAACTAGTTGGAGAAGATTAGGCTCGGAGTTGGATGAGGAGGATAGAGCAAAACCAATCTCCCTTTGTGCAGTCGCACTGAAATGTAGAGACGTTGCCCGTGTGACATTTTAGTACAACTGCACAAAACACTCTTAAGAAAAAAGTGATTTGTGCAGTTCACCAAAAGGTCGCAATAGCAACGACGTGAAATGGATAGCCCTGTTTGCAAAAAAGAGGTAGAAAGGAAACAATTACTGGCCAATAACAGTTGATGACACATGCGACGACAAAAAAGAAGCATATTCCTTGTCCTAAGGGAAGATAACAACACGGTTGTGTTTGTCTAAAACGGTGTGAGGACGAGAATGCAATATGGAAAGTATGCCGGACGAGCTACGTTTTGGGCAAAGAACTATGGAAGATCCACATGCAGCGACGTGGGAAAACGGGCAGTGGAGCAAGGCCGGAGGGGATACCTGGAGGTCGTCGGGATGTAACTAGGTGAGCGGCGGCGGGCGGAATCTGCGAGCAGGTGGCGTAGGCCCTGCCGCGCCGGAGCTTGGTCAGAGAGAACGGCGTGTACCGCAGATCGGGACGTGCTGCCTCGGCGCCATCGAACGGAGAAACGATGCACTTCCTCCCTTTCCCCCGGCGGACGGGATGCGGCCGGATCAGTGACCAACGGTGAGAGAGAGAGGCCACCGCACTCCCTTTCCCCTACGGACGGGATGTGGCGGATCAGTGACCAACGTTGAGAGAGAGAGAGGCCACCGGAGCCTTGTGTGAGATACTCTGAAGAGCGGACTACCTTTTCCTCCATAAAAATCGTTTTATATTCTGTGTACGTGCCATTGAGCGCTATAACTTTATTTAAAAATAACGCGGCAACGCGTCAAGTCGAACTTTGTTTCGTGCACGCGTGGTACACGACCTCCCTAGGTAAACAACCGCTACAGGCGTTCAAATTAGCCCGTGGGCTGCCATTTCGTAAAGAAATGAGCTCCACCGTGTACCCGCGCGGGTGTGGCTGGGCACGAAGCGTGAGTACGTGCACGGTGCACCTATTCTCTTCTTGTATACGTACACCACCTACGTGGGGTTGTGTGAGAGAGATACAAACCTAGAGAGATATAGTGTGTGGGTTCTTGAGAGTTTTTTTTGTGGGGGGGGTCAATCAAAAAATTTAACATATGCAATGTGTGTGAAATAGAGTCCTGGATATAACATATATATAGAGGGGGCGATCCACGAGAAGAGAGTGGAGGTATCATCGGCTTGAGGTGTCCATAGAATCGAAGAGAGGGATGATGTGTGTGTGTGCGCGCGCGCGATCGATAAAGAGTGCCATCGAATTTGTGTGTGCCCACGTCAAAGATATAGAGTGGCTGGCCTACTGGAACGTGAGATGGGACATGTGCAGTTTGTCTCTGTGGCATGGATACCTACCTGCAGCGCTCGACTATCGGTGTGTGGTGGGGGAAGAGGGAGGCCCAATTAACTATAGAGGTACAATGGCTGGTATATGTGTGGAGGAGGAGAGAGGCCTACCTCATGTATTAAGGAGATCGATCTGCCTCATGTATTAAGGGAGATCGATCGACATCCATGCATATGTGCAGGAGATGAATAAGGTTGGGAGAGAGACAGAGCTAGAGTGTTGGAGGGGGTGGTAGTGGAGTTGCTTCTAACAAATGGTGGGATAGGCTTGCTAGACAAACGGAGGGCACGCCCGCAATATCAATAAGAGAGGAGATGGCTGCTTGTTGTCTGTGCACGTGCGTGTGAGAGACGGGTCAGGAGGCATGCACGAATGATGAGGGGGACGATGTGGCTGTGGTAAGCAGACGTAACTACATAGGAAGATCAATCGCCCTTTGTAAGAGAAAGGAGAGACATAACTTGTGAGGTACGTCGATCGATGGGGGGGTAGTTAAAGTCGATCTAGGTATATGTTGGGAGATCGATCGGTATACATGCATGTGTGTGTTAGAAGCAAATGAGGCACGAGGAGAAGGATAGAGAGAGAGGGATGCATGTAGGAGGTGGTACGAGAGGCATACTATATCGAGGGGGAGGAGTGTGCGAGTACGAGAACGATGAAAAGAGTGGTGGGAGTGAGGCATGGACGGTGACAAGAGAAGAGGGGAAGCTTGTGTTTGTGCTAGGCACACCTGGCTAGAGAGGCATATCGATCGATGTGTGCCGTAAAGAAGGAGCTGGGGGGCCTACACACACCATGGGTGAACGACCTAAAGTGAAAAGACGAATTTGCGCGATGGAGCTAGAGAATGCTGAGGGAGGGTGAGAGGGATGCGGGCGTGTGCATGCACAAGAGAAAGTTAGCGCTAGCTACAAAGATAAGAGGGTTGTGTGGGTGTAAAAGACGAATAGAGATCATATATACTTCATTATAAAAAGCGAATTCGGATATTTGAAGAATTTATCATAGTGTTTCAAACCGACGGATGTGTGAATATATATAACGGTGATACACATGGTGTGGTTATGAACATGGTATACTACATTTAATATATTTTATCTCTACTCTTATAAAAACGGAGTTGTTGATGATGGTGTGCCTGCCATCCTGCATTATAGGCCGTCTGATTTATATCTGGCGGATAGCAAGGAAACTATGATGGTTGAAGTTGGCAACAATCATGATTGTAGATTCTTATTGAAATAGAGAAACGAATTCAAATTTAGTTCGAATTGCAGCGGTAGTATAGACATTTGGAATGCACTAAAATGTTGGTATGAGTAGGTTACATGCATTATACAGCAAGCGAAAAAATTTAATCGGACATAACATGGATTCATACTCCCTCCTTCCATCTATATAGGGCGTAATGAGATTTTTAAGACCGCCTTTCACTATTGACAAGATTAATAGTACATGACATGCACAATGTGAAACTTATATCATTGAAAGAACCTTTCACAGACGAATTTAATGCTGTGCTTTGTGTTAGTTGCATGTCATATATCATTGCTCTAATATTTGGTCAAAGTTAGCATCGAAAAACGCATTAGGCCCTATATAGATGGAAGGAGGGAGTAGCTTTGAATAGCATTTGTATAGTAAAATGGGGCAAGACTCTCTCTTTGTGTGGTGTGAATAGTTTTATTTTTTTGTTTTCTTTTTGGTTGAGGGAAGTGCGAATTGATTTGGTACGTACAAGTACAATATTACTACATGTTAGGCTTGTCCCTAAAATTCAACCCGCGTCTTGTTATATCCCGAAAATTCAGATATCGTGCTCCCAAAACTGGCGCCTTCACAACCCGCGCCTTGCTATCCCGAAATTACAACACGCGCGAAAACTCCCTCCAGCTGCCAAATCCCGACACGTGAAATCCCCCTTCTAACCCTGAGACGAAAGGGCCGTTAGTTCAAATTGGTGGGGGTACTTTTGTAACACACCCTACATTTTGAACAAGCGCGTTCCTAAGTCATGCTCACCCCTCCCATCGCCCCCTTTTCGCCATTCGAAATCCCAGGCCGCCATAACCTCTCCGCTCCAGCCGCGAAACCCCACCCTCCTCCGTCCGCCACGTCACCGCTGCCCAGCCGGAGCCTCTTCCCCGACACGTCGTCCACCGCAACAGCTCGACGTCCCTCGTCCACCTCCCCGGATGAGGATCCGTCGTCCATCTCGCCGTCCCGCCGGTTCAGCCGCCCCGTCCTCCACCTCCAAGGAGCTGCTCCGACGATCGCCTCGTCTATCGCGGCTGCTCCATCCCCACAGCGCCACCTTAACCTGCTCCACCGGAACCGCAACATCCTCACCGACTCCTCGGACGAAGCCGAGGCCTACTCGGCGCCACCAAAGAGGTTGTACACTCATCGCATCGCACCTTCTCCTTAACTCGACCTCCGCGCGCCGACGGTGCTCCATCCCGCACCCCATGGAGCGGATACCTTGAAGCCCGCCGCGGGCGACATCTCCATGGCGGCTCTCCCCCTGCCGAGGCCCCTTCGGTAGCAGCGTCCATACCAGCTGGATCTGCTGCTACTGCTCCGGCTCTCGCTCGATCGCTCGCTCGCCCAGCTGCTACTGCTGCTCTTCCCCTCGCTCGTGATGCTGCTCTGCTCCGATTAAGCCACACTTCAGTCGACTGAATCGACTTTTGGGTCAGTCAATTTTCAGGGGTTGGGGGGGCTTGCCGGAGTTAAGGAAGAACCACCCGCAGCGGGGACGGGGGCTCGCCGGAGAGGTACCCCACTATCTATCTTAGGGTTCAGGGTGGGGGCGGGGGGCCTAGAGGGCTGGCCGGGGCGGCGGTGGCGAGTTGTTTTGGGGGCGGCGAGGCGGCGCTGGGGCCGGCGGTTGGGCCGGTGGTGGCTGGCGGCTCAAGGGGGGTGCAGGTTTGAAGATGAACTGCAGGCCCTCCCTAAACTACATGTCAAGTGCCTCTCTGCTACCATTGTTTCAGTTTCGACAGTAGCATTCAGATTCCATAGTAAATTTCAGTTTCGACAGTTAAGTTCAGAGTCAACAGTTTTTACCTCATCTGTTCTAGTCAAGTGGTTTTTGGTGATGTTAATTTTACATCCATTTTACATCATCTATTGGAGATGCTATTAGAATCCCACTTGAGATTGACGATGTCTTCTTGTGCTGCTTCAGCCTTGACGTCTTACGGCTCACCAGAGCTGCTCCAACGACAGAACGATCCATCACAACAGAGCAGTGCCCTGGACGCCGTCTACAGATTCCTCAGATCTTCCTCCACACCTCCGACAGCCACCTCTGCCTCAACTGCTTCAGCGACCAACCCAATGATGCTGAGGTCGACACGGCTACGGCAAAGAGGTTGTACACTTGTTGCATCACTTATTACTATACATTCACGTCGATCCATTAGGGCTATTTTGGTTCAACGGAAAAACATCGATCCACTGGTTGTTACCATCACTCTAAATTTCTGCATGCTCTCCTTACATAATCTCACCATATTTTTTCGTATGCATGTCAGATATTGTACACAGTCATGCTGAACATGTAGAGAAAAAGAGAAGAGTTTTGCGCGGCAATACAATGTCATGCAGACATCGCTCCATGGTGGGTTCAATGGCAAACCCTCCCCACCCCTCTCCAGATTGTAATCCAGAGGAAGATATCTGTTCTGAGGCGGATTCGGACGCCGCTGACCACTCCTATTTACCCCCCAAGGTGTTTGCTCTACCTTGGCATGATGATGTTAGTCATATCATGCATATGTTGCCTTGCAGTGCCTACTTTTGACATCATATATGTCATCTGCTTAGTTTAGACATGTTCTGTAATGCCACCTGTTTAGTTTCTATATCATATATGGGAATTATGCAGTCTCATGTCTTTTAGCCAGCCATAATATATGTGAAATGTGCAATGCCATCCTGTTTAACCAGGCATCATATATTTGAATGATATCTTGCCCATCCTTTTCTTCATTACATTTCCATTTGTCGACAATGTTTGTACATTAAACTACTCTTCCTATGAATCAGCCATTTGGGTGGGAGATGGAAAAATCTGGAGTGAAAACAAGGCCTTCAGAGCAGACAGTGCTACCTGTCGAAGCAGATCTCTTGTTGGGTCCCGATAGCTCCTCAGAGATGGATTCAGAGACAGATGACCAGTCCTATTCCCCCATCGAGGTGTATGCTCTAACTTGGCACGGTTATACTGCTCATATCATGCATATGGTGTCTTGCATTGCATAGTTTAGACATCATATACACAATATTCAACACCATGTTCTTAGTTCAGACATCATATCGAATGCCCTCTGTTTAGCATATAAATCACATATGTGAATTAAATGATGCGATCCTGATTACTTAGATAACATGTAGGTGAATTATGTCATTCGATCCTGTTTAGTTATTCATCATATCTTTGAATTATGTTATGCTATGCTATCCAGTTTAGATAGACATCATATATGTGAAATTATGTCATGCTATCCGTTTTAGTTAAACAATATACATGTCAACTATTTCATGCCCTCTTTTTTCCACACTATCTATTGCATCTGTCTCTCATACAATGTATGTACATTCAACTATGTTTCCTGTTTATCAGCCATTTGAATTGGAGCGGGTGATGCCAGTATCTAGCGGACTAAAAACACGGTCTTCAAATAAAATAGTGCTACCTCTTGGTGGAGATAGCACCCCGGTTGTACATGCACAAGAACCAGCCCTACCACACATAACCCAAACTCTCGCAGATTGTACCCCTACTACGATGGACAGAGAACCAGCTTCACCCAATCTAACCCCAACCCCAGCCGATAGTAACCCAGTTCCTGTTGACACAGCACCATCTCCACCACAGAGCTCCCAAACAAGAGCAGTTAGTAAGGCAGCTCCAGTGCCCAAAGGGCCAGTACTATCACGGCGAACCCCAACTCCACCAGTTAGTACGCCTATTCCTGTGGAGGAAGCACAACCAGCTAGTCATAGTTTAGCATCTATCGCATTTGATGTTGTTAAATCGTATGTGCGTATCTTCCCATCTTGGAAATATTATACTGAAGATGAAGGAAAATGCCAGTTGCAGGTGTTTGTCCAGGAGTTATGTGTAAGTAATGTTATTCATGGCAATTACTTTGCTTCGTCCCATACATCCTACCTCCATGATGGTTATAATACAGCAAATTTTCCCATTTTTCTCTATAGAGAAGGACCGATTTGGAAACTCAGGATGAGGTAACCTGTGCTAATACCTCTGCTATCTTCAAGAATGCTTGGTGGCAGTATCGGAATTACCTGAAGAAAACGTACTTCACCGGCAAAGAAACTCATCAAATTCCCTTACGTTCTCCGTAGACACATTTACTGGACGATGACTGGGAACGCCTTTTTCTGTACTAGTCCCGAACCAAGAATGTGGTAAGGTCTATGAGCTCATTTTCTATTTTTAAGTATTATATTCTTGCGTCTTACTGTACTTTGTTCATGTAGAACAAGTGCCTAAACTTGAAGAACAACTGTTCTAATTTAATATTCAATTGCTACCATAGGACATAGATATATGTTTGTTTGATGCTTTTATTATGTAGTAGTATTTGGCAATAGAAGACCCTGCAAAAGTAAGTTCCACATACCACCATAGAGAGAATAATATTAACACAAATAAAATCTGCTGACGTATTCCGCAGTGCGTCATCACACTACAACCAAGTCCTTCACTCGAATCGTTTTCACTTTTCCACCTCAGCGTGTTTTCGAGGCGGTTTCCTTGGCACGTCTTGTCAAAGCAGAGATCATGTACCCCCCTTTTACGGGATTCTCATCAATACGGACATGGGTAATCCAATCGCGCCACTTATCACGGCGCTTGGGAGGCAAGCGAGTTCTACTAGGCAGGTGGGGACGCACAACCGCATCCGCCCATATAAGGGGACAAGGATCCACCTTTTTACCTACGCCTTCTTCCTCCTTTGCCTATCCATCTCCTGCGCACCCGAGCTCCAGTGCCCAAGACCGCACTTCCCACCTCAACCTTCTCCAGCAATGTCCGGAGCGGGAGGCAAGTGGATGGTCTCCTCCGTCACGGAGGGCCATGTCAAAAAGCTAAGGAAGGCCGGATACTTGTCCAAAGACATCGCGCACCGGCTTCCCGAGGAGGGGAAGCTTCTCCCCACCCCAAGGCCCCATGAGAGGGTAGTATTCCTTCCCCACTTCCTCCGCGGACTGGGTTTTCCACTCCACCCATTTGTCCGGGGGCTCATGTTTTACTATGGCCTGGATTTCCATGATCTGGCCCCGAACTTCGTCCACAACATCTCGGCGTTTATCATCGTGTGCGAGGCTTTCCTCCGCATCCGCCCCCATTTCGGCCTCTGGCTCAAGACCTTCAACGTCAAGCCCAAGGTGGTGCGCGGCAGCCAGGCGGAGTGCGGAGGCGCCATGGCGGGCAAGATGGCCAACGTCCTATGGCTCGAGGGCTCCTTCGTGGAGACCCTGAAGGGGTGGCAATCGTGGTGGTTTTACATCACCGAGCTGCACGATCCGAAATGGATCGCAACCCCCGAGTTCCGATCCGGACCCCCCACGCGGCTTATGTCCTGGAAAGAGACGGGCCTGTCGTGTGGCGACGAAAAAGAGGTGACCGGACTGCAGACATGCATCCAGTCCCTGGTGAGCAAGCCAGTCTGGCTTGTTAATGTAATCCAGGTTATGCTCGTCCGCCGGATCCTCCCGTGCAGCATCAAACCCTCAGCAGGCTCTTCGACACGACGTACGAAGACGCCTGGAAGATGCTATTCAAGGGCGTCGAGGCTCCCGCATCCGCTTCCGAGGACCGCGGATACAGCTTGCAGCGTCACGCTAGCGAGGTATGCCATCTACACCTTTTACAGGATGTTAAGATTTTTTTCATAGTTTGACTCTATGCGGGATCTAAACTCCCTTACCTTTGACAGGCTTGGCGGGAGATATCCGGACCGACTAACTGTCCGGCTCCGCTGCCCGAAGACCCAGCCCCAGCTCTACTAGCGAAGCTGCTGGTTCCGGCGCCTTATGTGGTGCCGGAGAAGAAGGCCAAGAAGAAGAAGAAGACCACGGGGACTCGAAAGAGTGCCCGCAACATGGTGGTGTCAGACTCGTCATCTGACGAGTCCGAGACGCCCTCCTCCCGCGAAAATGAGGAGGAAGAAGAAAACTCTCCCTCCCCAGCGGAGGGAGGAGAGAAGAGGAAGGCCGCCCCAACAGGGGAGGCAAAGGGGTCTAGGAAAAGGAAGACCCCTCCGCTGGACTACGCCCCCAACGCCGAAGAGGGCAAAGAGGAGTGGCCAAACAGGGCCAAGCGTCCGGCGAAATCGTAAGTTCGGATATCAGAATAACTCATGATGTTCCTTTGATGCACAGCTTTCCCTAATGTCGAATATAATTATGCAGTCCGCCCAGGGACGAATTCGACGAATCGTCGGGCGGCTCCCTGGACTCATCGGACATGAACGCAGTTCCGCCCGCTGTCTCCCCCGCACTGCAGACGATGCCGAAGTGGCGTCGCGACAAACTCCGGGGCAGGAGGAGGTGGTCCTGGAGGAGCCGCAAGGCACCCTCCCGGACTCCAGGAGCGAAGGGGACAAGGCCCCCCAGGGCTCCAAGTCCGCCTTTGAGCCAGACACCGTGCCGGAATCTTCAACAGTTCCGGACCGCGGTAGGCGAACTCCTTCTAAGAGGAGCGAGCCTTCTAAGCCAGCGACCTCCGTCCAACCGGAGGTGCCGGACAATCTGCTGGAGGTGCTTGACGGCGCCTCCATCGACGAGGGGCACCGTACTATTATGAGTACGGTGATCCAGAGGGTTCAGTCCGCCAAGAGCGGACTGACTGAAGCTTGCGCTAGCCTTCTGACAGGCTTCGAGGTAAGTAAAAATATGTCAAAATATTACCACATAGACAGTAGCCCCTGATGCTCTGTTTGGCATTCGGAAAGAAAAGCCGAATAGAGGATCTATTAAATTTCGCAGGAGTCTAACAATAAAGAGTCAATATGCGTATGCAGGCTTCGCTGCTATCCGCCGCCGCACTGACTGCGGAGGTGGGTGTCCTGAAACAGGACCTCGGGCGGACCGAGCAAGAGCTCGGCCTTGCCAAGCGGCAGCTCGAGGAGAAAGAAGGTAAGAAATACCTTACAGAAAAAGGTGCCTATAAAAAGATGTGATTGCAAAAAAATAACAGGATTGTACTGCTTATTGTAGGGGCCACGACTGAGGTGGCGACCCTCAAGCAGGCGCTATCTGAGGCCGAAAAGAAAACGGCCGCGGAGCGCACCGAGCGAGAGAGACTTGGGGCTCATGTCGGCGAGGTGCAGCAAGAGCTTCAGGCTCTCATGAAAAAACATGAGAGTTTGGAGCTTGAGTCAAAGGCACAAGCATCTGAGCTTGCGGCGGCCCTTGAGACTGCCAAGTCTGCCAAGGCCAAAGCCCAAAAGGCCCTCCGAGAGTTGGAGGAGATGAGGAAGATAGCAGCGGGTAAGGCATTCTTTATGCAAAGCAGAAATATAAAAGTAAACTACTTGTTACTTACCCGAATCCGGAGCTCTCCAGGGGCATTCGCAGATCTTCCCCACAGCGTATCCGACGCCGCCACATTCTATCGAGCTGAAGAGGGCAACTCGACGGAGAAGGTGTTCTGGTCTCAGTATTTTGAGGCCGGACACCCTATGCCCTTGAGCGACCAGCTGAAACAGCTGGTCGAGCTCCACAAGGCGGCCGAACAGGCCATGAAGGGCTTGATAGTTCGGCTGTGGCCCGGAGAGGCCCTGCCTGGGAGCTATTTCGGGTTGGTGCGGCGGCTGGTGGAGGCCTGTCCGAGGCTCGAGGTCATCAAGCGCTCCGTCTGCATCGAAGGTGCCCGTCAGGCCCTTGCCCGTGCAAAGGTGCACTGGGGGAAGCTGGACGGTGAGAAGGTTGTGAAGGACGGGCCGCCGCCGGGGAAGGAGCATCGCAAGCCCGAGAACTATTACAAGGATGTTCTTGCAGGTGCCCGCCTTGTGGCGGATGAATGTACCAAGGATGTAATTTTTGAATGAACTCGCTCGTGTTTATCCTGTGCGCTGAAAACTTGTTCATATGCGCTAAGCAATGCTTATTGAATTTAAAATATTATTTTCTGTGCGGCCATTTATCAAAAATTGAGAGATGGCCAGTCGTCGGCTTCTGCCCCCATGCCACTAGTGCTGGGGTGTTTGGGATAAACCTGAGCGCTCTTTTTCCCATGGTTGGGTCCTTCGAGGGAGGCGCTCAACACAACGAACCAGGCAATCGGACTATAATGCTTGAACACTCTCACTTAGCCATAGAACTTTATAATTTTAAATTTCGGCGAAGCCCCTAGTTCGGAAGACCGAGTTCGGGGCGCTATCCACGCCTTGGCCGGACAAAGCCGGCTCCTCGCTCGAAGCGGCATAAGTCTTTAGGGACTCGAAAAACCTCTCGAACAGCGACCGGTCTCTCGCCTCATCATGACAGTCAGTTTTAGCTTTCTCCACTGAGGTGCTTAACCCGGCTGAACAGGGTCACAATCGCAGTGGTTCTCCTAGTGCTACCTTAGCCGATATAGCGGAACGTAAGGCACCAAAACATAGGAGCCGGGCAAACCCAACTATTGACCCAAATCATGATTCGGAGCCGATGCATATAGTGCTATAAGTTCAGGGTGCCGCACTTGTGAAAGTGTACGGACTTCTCACACCATAATGAGGGGTACTGAAGCCCCTGGCGTGTTTGCCGTACCATGGTGTACGGGTGCGATCATGTCAGTTAATAAACATATATATGAAAAGAGGATAATGCAAAAAATAGACAAAAAGCTATGCATTGTTTATAGAGAGGCTATTTATCAAAGCCGAACGATACAAGTAGTGCGATAAGCAAAAAGATATTGGACTATTTAACATGTCCTGATCAGGGGCAGGCCGCGGAATTGTATTCAAAACAGGTATAACGCTCGTAACAGAGACCACCTGGGAGTTCCATAATGCGGCATGGCTTGTCTGCCTCCCTGGATCTTGCATCGTTTGTGCGGCAGTCGAATTGCCGAACCGGTCGTCCGAAGTATGGAGTCCTGAAAGTAAGAAAAAATTAAAAAAAGAATCTGACAGCCCCTAGTACGTTTTAAGCCGTATTTTGGGCGTGCCATTATTGTGCCCCTTCCCCTGTGCCCATGGTATTTCAAGGGCATAGTTATGTACGCGAGGTACTGGTTTCGCTATGTCGCGAAAGCTGGGGTTGGGGCCGCATTGCTACGCTTGCTCAGTGTGTGCCAGGCGGTCCTGCTGTGGGTTACTCCGGGCACGCCTGGCAGTGTCTGGCTTTTTAATGGCCGGACTGGAGAATTGCCTGAGAAGGCTACTTTGTACCTCCGCTGCGAGAGCCGCCGTATGCTCCTCCGTACGGAGGGAGCGTTTGGTGTTTCCGTTGACCGTAATTACTCCTCGAGGGCCTGGCATCTTGAGCTTGAGATATGCGTAGTGCGGCACCGCATTGAATTTTGCGAATGCGGTTCGTCCGAGCAGGGCATGATAGCCACTGCGAAACGGGACTATATCAAAGATGAACTCCTTGCTTCAGAAATTGTCCAGGGATCCGAAGACCACGTCAAGTGTTACTGAGCCTGTACAGTTGGCTTCTACACCTGGTATAACGCCTTTAAAGGGCGTTCTTGTGGGCTTAATCCTTGAGGGATCTATGCCCATTTTCCGCATTGTATCCTGATAAAGCAGGTTCAGGCTACTACCGCCGTCCATGAGGACTCTTGTGAGATGAAATCCGTCGATGATTGGGTCGAGAACCAATGCGGCGAAGCCGCCATGACGGATGCTAGTGGGATGGTCCCTTCGATCAAAAGTGATCGGGCAGGAGGACCATGGGTTGAACTTTGGGGCGACTGGCTCCATCGCGTATACGTCCCGTAGCGCACGCTTCCGCTCCCGCTTGGGAATGTGGGTTGCGTATATCATGTTCACCGTCCGCACTTGTGGGGGAAAGCCCTTCTGTCCATTGTTGTTCGGCGGCTTGGGCTCCTCATCGTCGCTGTGCAGCCCCTTGTCTCTGTTTTCGGCCCTTAACTTGCCTGCCTGCTTGAACACCCAACAATCCCTGTTAGTGTGATTGGCTGGCCCTTCGGGGGTGCCATGTATCTGCCACAAGCGATCGAGTATTCAGTCCAAACTGGACGGGCCCTGAGTATTCTTTTTGAATGGCTATTTCCGCTGACCGGATTTATAGCCTTTGAATCCGGCATTGACTGCCGTGTCTTCATTGTTGTCGCTGTTAACGCGGCGTTTTTTGCTTATTCCGACGTGTCCTGCCACTTTTGTCCTTGGTATCCGAATTACCAGGGTTCTTTGATAAGTTGTTACTGTGAGCTAGCCATCTGTCTTCTCCCGTGCAAAAGCGGGTCATGAGTGTCGTGAGGGCTGCCATGGATTTCGGCTTTTCCTGTCCCAGGTGCCGGGCAAGCCACTCGTCCCGGATGTTATGCTTGAAGGCTGCTAGGGCCTCTGCGTCCGGAAAGTCGACTATCTGGTTTTTCTTTGTTAGGAACCGTGACCAGAATTGTCTGGCCGATTCCTCTGGCTGCTGAATTATGTGGCTTAAGTCGTCGGCATCCGGCGGTCGCACGTAAGTGCCCTGGAAGTTGTCGAGGAATGCGGCTTCTAGGTCCTCCCAAGAACCGATTGAGTCTGCTGGCAAGCTGTTAAGCAAATGCCAGGCCGGTCCTTTAAGTTTGGGCGGGAGGTATTTGATGGCGTGTAGATCATCGCCGCGTGCCATGTGGATGTGAAGGAGATAATCCTCGATCCATACCGCCGGATCTGTTGTGCCATCGTATGATTTGATGTTTACGGGTTTGAAAGCCTCTGGGATTTTATGATCCATTACTTCATTCGTGAAGCATAGCGGGTGTGCGGCGCCTCTGTACTAGGATATATCACGACACAGCTCGGAAGAGCTATGTCTGTTGTGTTCGGCCTAGCTGGATTTGTTGTATCCGGAGTGAAGATCATTGTCACATGCCATAGGGCGCCTGCGTGATCCGTAGATCGATCTTGTTTGTCTTGCCTTATCCTCCAGTATGTCTCGCAGGCCGGGCGCATTTTCCCGTGCCTTAGTTGAGCGGCATCAGGGCATGGCTTGGGTGGAGGGCCGAGGTCTGCCATGTCATGCGCTGGTGATCTAGGTGCTTCCTCCTCTGATCGGGGTAGCGGCCTGCACTTCGGGTAACTCTTGGAGGGGCGTTCGAGTTCATACTCTTCGGCCGCAAGGACTTCAGTCCATCTGTCAGCTAGCAAATCTTGGGCAGCTCTAAGTTGTTGCTGCTTTTTCTTGAGGCTGCTTCCCGTGGCTAAAAGCCTGCGTTTAAAACACTCTTGTTCGGCGGGGTCTGATGGTATGACGAATTCATCGTCATCGAGGCTTGCCTCGTCTTCGGAGGGAGGCGTATAGTTATTATCCTCGACCTCTCGGTCTGCCGCTCTCTCATGAGGGCTGGCTTCTCCATCTTCCTGTGCTGAATCTTGCTGAGGTGGGTGTTCTTCGGCGCTATCCGGGGTAGTATTATCTCCCGTGCCGGAATCACCATTTTTGCTTTGGCGGGATTTAGAGCGGCGCCGCTGACGCCGGCGCTTTGGCTGTTTCTTGGGGGCGTCATCCCCCACTGTTCCATCGCCATCTCCATCTTTTGGAGTATCCACCATATATATGTCAGATGACGAGGTGGCCTTCCAGCACCCTACAGGTGCTGGTTCCTGTTCGTCTCCTACATCGTCCTCCATGCCGTCGATGTCTTCGGAGCTGAAGTCAAGCATGTCGGTTAGATCGTCGACAGTGGCTACAAAGTGGGTGGTGGGTGGGCTTTGAATTTCCTCATCATCCGTATCCCACCCTCGCTGACTGTAGTCCGGCCAGGGCTCTCCTGATAAAGAGAGAGACTTAAGAGAATTCAGGATGTCGCCAAAAGGCGAATGCTGAAAGATGTCTGCAGCGGTGAACTCCATTATCGGCACCCAATCGGATTCGATTGGCAGGGGCGCGGTGGGTTCGGAGTCCGAGGCGTAGTCCGGATCCTCGGAGTCATGGGTCGTGCAGAGTGCGAGGCTAGCATTCGGCTCGATCGCTTTCGGGATCGCAGCCCCCGAGGTGACGTCCAACCGCTCATCCTCGATTGGCGCAATAGGCTCCGAGTTAGGGGTCGGAACCGATGCGTGTGCGGCCTCCAGGACACTGTCCGGGGGCAGAGCTAGATCATGCCCCTCGAGATAGTGCGGCGCGCTTGGCCGTGGCTCGAGCCCGTCAAAGATCAAGTCTCCGCGGATGTCAGCCGTGTAGTTTAAGCTTCCAAACTTGACTTGATGGCCAGGGGCATAGCTTTCGATCTGCTCCAGGTGGCTGAGCGAATTGGCCCGCAGAGTGAAGCCGCCGAAGATGAAGATCTGTTCGGGGAGCAAAGTCGCACCCTGGACCGCATCGTTGTTGATGATCAAAGGAGCCATCGGGCCTAAAGGTGATGACACAGAGGAACTCTCAATGAAAGCACCAATGTCGGTGTCAAAACCGGCGGATCTCGGGTAGGGGGTCCCGAACTGTGCGTCAAGCCTGGATGGTAACAGGAGACAAGGGACACGATGTTTTTACCCAGGTTTGGGCCCTCTCGATGGAGGTAATACCCTACTCCTGCTTGATTAATATTGATGATATGGGTAGTACAAGAGTAGATCTACCACGAGATCAAGGAGGCTAAACCCTAGAAGCTAGCCTATGGTATGATTGTTGTGTATGGAGTTGATTGCCTACGGACTACAACCCTCCGGTTTATATAAACACCGGATAGGGTTAGGGTTACATAGAGTCGGTTACAATGGTAGGAGATCTTGAATATCCGCATCGCCAAGCTTGCCTTCCACGCCAAGGAAAGTCCCATCCGGACACGGGACGAAGTGTTCAATCTTGTATCTTCATAGTCCAGGAGTCCGGCTGAAGGTATAGTCCGGCTACCCGAACACCCCCTAATCCAGGACTCCCTCAAGAACCATCATGGAGGTAGGATGTATGGGACGAAGCAAAGTAATTGCCATGAATAACATTACTTACACATAACTCCTGGACAAACACCTGCAACTAGCATTTTCCTTCATCTTCAGTATAATATATCCAAGATGGGAAGATACGCACATATGATTTGACAACATCAAATGCGATAGATGCTAAACTACGACTAGCTGGTTGTGCTTCCTCCACATGAATAAGCGTACTAACTGGTGGAGTTGGGGTTCGCCGTGATAGTACTGGCCCTTTGGGCACTGGAGCTGCCTTACTAACTGCTCTTGTTTGGGAGCTCTGTGGTGGAGATGGTGTTGTGTCAACAGGAACTGGGTTACTATCGGCTGGGGTTGGGGTTAGATTGGGTGAAGCTGGTTCTCTGTCCATCGTAGTAAGGGTACAATATGCGAGAGTTTGGGTTATGTGTGGTAGGGCTGGTTCTTGTGCATGTACAACCGGGGTGCTATCTCCACCAAGAGGTAGCACTGTTTTATTTGAAGACCGTATTTTTAGTCCGCTAGATACTGGCACCACCCGCTCCAATTCAAATGGCTGATAAACAGGAAACATAGTTGAATGTATAGACAATGTATGAGAGACAGATGCAATAGATAGTGTGGAAAAAAGAGGGCATGAAATAGTTAACATGTATATTGTTTAACTAAAACGGATAGCATGACATAATTTCACATATATGATGTCTATCTAAACTGGATAGCATAGCATAACATAATTCAAAGATATGATGAATAACTAAACAGGATCGCATGACATAATTCACCTACATGCTATCTAAGTAATCAGGATCGCATCATTTAATTCACATATGTGATTTATATGCTAAACAGAGGGCATTCGATATGATGTCTGAACTAAGAACATGATGTTGAATATTGTGTATATGGTGTCTAAACTATGCAATGCAAGACACCGTATGCATGAAATGAGCAGTATAACCGTGCCAAGTTAGAGCATACACCTCAGTGGGGGAATAGGACTGGTCATCTGTCTCTAAATCCATATCTGAGGAGCTATCGGGACCCAACAAGAGATCTGCTTCGACAGGTAGCACTGTCTGCTCTGAAGTCCTTGTTTTCACTCCAGATTTTTCCATCTCCCACCCAAATGGCTGATTCACAGGAAGAGTAGTTTAATGTACAAACATTGTCGACAAATGGAAATGTAATGAAGAAAAGGATGGGCAAGATATCATTCAAATATATGATGCCTGGTTAAACAGGATGGCATTGCACATTTCACATATATTATGGCTGGCTAAAAGACATGAGACTGCATAGTTCCCATATATGATATAGAAACTAAATAGGTGGCATTACAGAACATGTCTAAACTAAGCAGATGACATATATGATGTCAAAATTAGGCACTACAGGGCAACATATGCATGATATGACTAACATCATCATGCCAAGGTAGAGCAAACACCTTGGGGGGTCAATAGGAGTGGTCAGCAGCGTCCGAATCCGCCTCAGAACAGATATCTTCCTCTGGATTACAATCTGGAGAGGGGTGGGGAGGGTTTGCCATTGAACCCACCATGGAGCGATGTCTGCATGACATTGTATTGCCGCGCAAAACTCTTCTCTTTTTCTCTACATGTTCAGCATGACTGTGTACAATATCTGACATGCATACGAAAAAATATGGTGAGATTATGTAAGGAGAGCATGCAGAAATTTAGAGTGATGGTAACAACTAGTGGATTGATGTTTTTCCATTGAACCAAAATAGCCCTAATGGATCGACGTGAATGTATAGTAATAAGTGATGCAACAAGTGTACAACCTCTTTGCCGTAGCCGTGTCGACCTCAGCATCATTGGGTTGGTCGCTGAAGCAGTTGCGGCAGAGGTGGCTATCGGAGGTGTGGAGGAAGATCTGAGGAATCTGTAGACGGTGTCCAGGGCACTGCTCTATTGTGACGGATCGTTCTGTCATTGGAGCAGCTCCGGTGAGCCGTAAGACGTCAAGGCTGAAGCAGCACAAGACAGACATCGTCAATCTCAAGTGGGATTCTAATAGCATCTCCAATAGATGATGTAAAATGGATGTAAAATTAACATCATGAAAAACCACCTGACTACAACAGATGAGGTAAAAACTGTTGACTCTGAACTTAACTATCGAAACTGAAATTTACTGTGGAATCTAAATGCTACTGTCGAAACTGTACGCAATGGTAGCAGAGAGGCACTTGACAAGTAGTTTAGGGAGGGCCTGCAGTTCTTCTTCAACCTGCACCCCCCTGAGCCACCAGCCACCACCGGCCGAACCGCCGGCCCCAGCGCCGCCTCGCCGCCCCGAAACAACTCGCCACCGCCGCCCCGGCCAGCCCTCTAGGCCCCCGCCCCCCACCCTGAACCCTATGATAGATACTGGGGTACCTCTCTGGCGAGCCCCCGTCCCCACTGCGGGTGGTTCTTCCTTAACTCCGGCGAGCCCCCCCAACCCCTGAAAATCGACTGACCCAAAATTCGATTCAGTCGACTGAAGTGTGGCTTAATCGGAGCAGAGCAGCAGCACGAGAGAGGGGGAGAGCAGCAGCAGCAGCTGGGTGAGCGAGCGATCGAGCGAGAGCCGGAGTAGCAGCAGTAGATCCGGCTGGTATGGATGCCGCCGCCGAAGGGGCCTCGCACTGGGGGAGAGCCGCCGTGGAGATGTCGCCCGCAGCGCCGGCTTCAAGGTAGCCGCTCCATGGGGGTGCGGGATGGAGCACCGTCGACGCCGGGAGGTCGAGTTAAGGAGAAGGTGCGATGCAATGAGTGTACAACCTCTTTGGTGGCGCCGAGTAGGCCTCGGCTTCGTCCGAGGAGTCAGTGAGGATGATGCGGTTCTGGTGGAGCAGGTTAAGGCAGCGCTGTGGGGATGGAGCAGCCGCGATAGACGAGGCGATCGTCGGAGCAGCTCCTTGGAGGTGGAGGACGGGGCAGCTGAACCGGCGGGACAGCGAGATGGACGAAGGATCCTCATCCGGGGAGGTGGACGAGGGACGTCGAGCTGTTGCGCTGGACGACGTCGTCGGGGAAGAGGCTCCGGCTGGGCAGCGGTGATGTGGCGGACGGAGGAGGGTGGGGTTTCGCGGCTGGAGCGGAGAGGTTATGGCGGCCTGGGATTTCGAATGGCGAAAAGGGGGCGATGGGAGGGGGTGAAGCATGACTTAGGAACGCGCTTTTCCAAAATGTAGGGTGTGTTACAAAAGTACCCCCCGCCGATTTGAACTAGCGGCCCTTTAGGCTCAGGGTTAGAAGGGGGATTTCGCGTGTCGGGATTTGGCAGCTGGAGGGAGTTTTCGCGCGCGTTGTAATTTTGGGATAGCAAGGCGCGGGTTGTGAAGGCGCCAGTTTTGGGAGCACGATATCTAAATTTTTGGGATATAACAAGACACGGGTTGAATTTTAGGGACAAGCCTAACGTGTAGTAATATTGTACTTGTACATACCAAATTAATTCGCACTTCCCTCAACCAAAAAGAAAACGAAAAAATAAAACTATTCACACCACACAAAGAGAGATTCTTGCCACGTTTTACTATACAAATGCTATTCAAAGCTACTCCCTCCTTCCATCCATATAGGGCCTAATGCGTTTTTCGATGCTAACTTTGACCAAATATTAGAGCAATGATATATGACATGCAACTTACACAAAGCACACCGTTAAATTCGTCTGTGAAAGGTTCTTTCAATGATATAATTTTCACATTGTGCATGTCATGTACTATTAATCTTGTTAATAGTCAAAGGCGGTCTTAAAAATCTCATTACGCCCTATATAGATGGAAGGAGGGAGTATGAATCCATGTTATGTCCGATTAAATTTTTTCGCTTGCTGTATAATGCATGTAACCTACTCATACCAACATTTTAGTGCATTCCAAATGTCTATACTACCGCTGCAATTCAAACTAAATTTGAATTCGTTTCTCTATTTCAATAAGAATCTAAAATCATGATTGTTGCCAACTTCAACCATCATAGTTTCCTTGCTATCCACCAGATATAAATCAGACGGCCTATAATGCAAGATGGCAGGCACACCATCATCAACAACTCCGTTTTTATAAGAGTAGAGATAAAACATATTAAATGTAGTATACCATGTTCATAACCACACCATGTGTATCACCGTTATATATATTCACACATCCGTCGGTTTGAAACACTATGATAAATTCTTCAAATATCCGAATTCGCTTTTTATAATGAAGTATATATGATCTCTATTCGTCTTTTACACCCACACAACCCTCTTATCTTTGTAGCTAGCGCTAACTTTCTCTTGTGCATGCACACGCCCGCATCCCTCTCACCCTCCCTCAGCATTCTCTAGCTCCATCGCGCAAATTCGTCTTTTCACTTTAGGTTGTTCACCCACGGTGTGTGTAGGCCCCCCAGCTCCTTCTTTACGGCACACATCGATGGATATGCCTCTCTAGCCAGGTGTGCCTAGCACAAACACAAGCTTCCCCTCTTCTCTTGTCACCGCCCATGCCTCACTCCCACCACACTTTTCATCATTCTCGTACTCGCACACTCCTCCCCCTCGATATAGTATGCCTCTCGTACCACCTCCTACATGCATCCCTCTCTCTCTATCCTTCTCCTCGTGCCTCATTTGCTTCTAACACACACATGCATGTATACCGATCGATCTCCCAACATATACCTAGATCGACTTTAACTACCCCCCATAGATCGACGTACCTCACAAGTTATGTCTCTCCTTTATCTTACAAAGGGCGATTGATCTTCCTATGTAGTTACATCTGCTTACCACAGCCACATCGCCCCCCCCCCCCTCATCATTTGTGCATGCCTCCTGACCCGTCTCTCACACGCACGTGCACAGACAACAAGCAGCCATCTCCTCTCTTATTGATATTGCGGCCGTGCCCTCCGTTTGTCTAGCAAGCCTATCCCACCATTTGTTACAAGCAACTCCACTACCACCCCCTCCAACACTCTAGCTCTGTCTCTCTCCCAACCTTATTCATCTCCTGCACATATGCATGGATGCCGATCGATCTCCCTTAATACATGAGGCAGATCGATCTCCTTAATACATGAGGTAGGACTCTCTCCTCCTCCACACATATACGAGCCATTGTACCTCTATAGTTAATTGGGCCTCCCTCTTCCCCCACCACACACTGATAGTCGAGCGCTGCAGGTAGGTATCCATGCCACAGAGAGAAACTGCACATGTCCCATCTCACGTTCCAGTAGGCCTGACACTCTATATCTTTGACGTGGGCACACACAAATTCGATGTCACTCTTTATCGATCGCGCACGCACACACACACACACATCATCATCCCTCTCTTCGATTCTATGGACACCTCAAGCCGATGATACCTCCACTCTCTTCTCGTGGATAGCCCCCTCTATATATATGTTATATCCAGGACTCTATTTTACACACATTGCATATGTTAAATTTTTTGATTGACCCCCCCCACCCACAAAAAAAACTCTCAAGAACCCACACGCTATATCTCTCTAGGTTTATATCTCTCTCACACAACCCCACGTAGGTGGTGTACGTATACAAGAAGAGAATAGGTGCAACGTGCATGTACTCATGCTTCGTGCCCAGCCACACCCGCACGGGTACACAGTGGAGCTCATTTCTCCACAGAAGCTGAATTTGTTTTTGAAACATCAAGTGGCCAGAGACTCGAAAACTTATTTTCCCATTAGTGACTTGTCAGGGCGGTGGATTTTAGTTTGTACGATAATGCTGCATCCACCTAAAGTACCGAAAGTTCTTACGTAAACTTCCTAGTAATTCCCTCTTCATAGGTGCAGCATTACTCCTAACATTTGTAATATCAGTTTGAAACTTGTAATATTGCCGTGTCCTATTCCTGCGTTTTCAAAATCCTGCGAATCAAACAGGTCTTGAGTTGGTGATGATGTTGTGCCTCCCATCTTTCACCAATAGCCGTCGGATCTAGATCTGACGCATACAAACCAAGCTTCTCCGTTTTTGCAAAAAGATGCCCACACTTGTTCCCTATTTACAAACAACTCCTTGTCTCGCACAATCTAGGAGTAGAAGGTCGTGGAAAAATCTGGCGCGATGGCCACTACCGGAGCCATCCACCCCCAATCTTGGTGTTTCGTGCAATGCACGGGCATCTACGCATGGGAAATTATGTCAAACAGGACTAGTTGTAAGCAGGCTAGCTTTACAGCCAAGAGGATAGTGACTGCAGACGGTGGGCTGACTATGGTAAGCCGAACACGGCGCCTATACTCAGGTGTCATCTCCAGCGCAGGGTCTTGTCACTTCACTGTGAGGAGCAGCATGTAATAATTTGACCAACGGGTAGTACAGTGCTAGTACTCCTACTACTACATTGGTAGTACTACTACTAGTACTAGTAGCACCACCGTCTGGATTTAAGAGTACTACCACGTCCACCGGCACCGAGGAACGTCTCCAGGTAGTATGCTTGAGGCCGCCAGGGCGAGGGGCCGCTTGGATGACAGCTTCGTCTCCTTGTTCGACGAGGTCCTCGTAGGTTTCCTCGACAAGTTCACCATCGTCAAGAAGCTTGCGGACGACTTCGACGTAAGCCTCCAGCTGACGCGCCCAGGCTCTGTGATGCCCGCCACCCTCAACGGCCACTATGGTAACAACCTCTTCGACACACTGGTGGCCCTGCGACTGCCCGCTGTCGCGCCGGAGAATGTCCACCTCGAGGTCGCGCTCGCCGCGCAGCGCCTGGCGCAGCAAGACACCATCGACATAATCACCCACGTCTACGCGCAAATCATCCACAAGGACTACTACATGCAAGAGGAGGACGATAGGACGCTGGCCTTCTTGGAGCACAGGGCAACCTTGGACGACACTATTCAGAAGCACGTTGAGCTCGCCGCCAACGCCGCTGCTCCTCACACGTCGGTTGGTGACCCGGTGCACTAGGGCGTGAGGATGTCGTTGAACGTTGATGGATCCGTATGTATTTTTATCTTTCCGTCAAATCCATATAGTAGTATATGATACTACAGTAATTATCTTGTCGGATGGCTGAGAAAATAGGAGGGAGAAGAGATGGCTGTAGCACGAACTCCAAGAAAATTGGTGTCGGATGGGACTCGTGTGGGTGGCGTGTGCCGTACTGCTAGACGTGAATGCTATTGAGTTATGGCCCATGCCACCCCACTATATCGAGGTACGTAGAACAAATTTCATGTAGTCTGTGCTCAGCCCTCCTCTATCTCTCTTCTCAGCCAGCCAGCGGACGCGCAGAGCCCATCGTCTGTTTGCTCACATGCGGCCCCACATGTTAGTGAAAACACAAGAGGACCCACTGAACCTGCACATCTTTCACCTCGACGTGCTGGTGATGAAAAACAAATCCAATAAAGATCTTCGGTGGCCGCTTTTGGAGTTACTCAAGAGTAGTAAGATTCTATTTACAGTTTAACCCAAGATGCACATCTCGTGGCTTCAACTACCACTCTATTTTCTTTCATGACACGACCTGGATGCTGGATGTCCCACGTGTCGGCAAAAGGAGGAAGAACCCGACCAAATCTTCGGTTCTGCTCTCGGATTAGACTAGTTGTGCTAACTTAAAAAATTTATTGTGTACTCCCTCCGTTCCAAAATACTTGACTTCCATTTGTCCAAAAATGGATGTACCTATATACTAAGACATGTCTAGATACATATATATTTTGACAAATAGAAGGCATGTATTGTGCAACGGAGGGAGTAGAATGGATGCAAGTTTTTGTATTGGGAAGAAGAGTACATCCATATATTGATGAGAGAAGTGCATATTTCAACCCTCAACTTTTCCCTAGTCTAATTTACAACCCCGAACTCCAATACCATCTAAATTACAACCCCCAACTCTCAAAACCGGCCAGGATTCAACCCTCCCCTATCTGTTGACCAGTTTTGACCTGGTTAACCGGTTTTGACCAGTCAACAGGTCCAGTCAGCATGCCACATCAGCAAAAAATGCAAAATTTCCAAGGAAACAACCTATAAAATCGAAGAAAATCCAGGAAAAGAAATAAGAAATCAAATTTCTGAAAAACACGGAAAATAAAAAAAACAAATTTCCAAAAAAATCCAGAAAAAACCCAAAAACTCAAATTCCAGAAGAAAAAAATCATTTTTTATTTTCCCTAGCTTTTTTTGGAATTTTGCCTTTTTATATTTTTTTCCCTGATCTTATAGATTTTTATTTACTTTTTCTTGAAATTTTGAAAAAAAACTTCTGACGTGGCATGCTGATTGGACCCGTTGACTAGTCAAAACTGGTCACCCCAGGTCAAAACCGGTCAACAGGGAGGGGAGGGTTGAATCCTGACCGGTTTTGAGACTTGGGGGTTGTAATTTAGACGGTATTAAAGTTCAGGGTTGTAAATTAGACTAGGGCAAGAATTCAGGGTTGAAATATGCACTTCTCTCCATATTGATAGAGCGCAATTTAGTAGATGTTCTATCACTTTTAGCTAGCACAGACGCAAGATCGAGCCTCCGCAGATCAACAATGAATGCATCGAGAAGGCACTAATCCAACTTACAGGAGTAGTAAAATGTATTCTTGTGGTTCTTGTTTTCTTTGGTCTTGCTTTTCTAGTCAAAATTATCATTGGAATCCGTGCAAAACGGAGGTGCGTTTGGGGTCGTGCGTCGGAGTTGGCCTTACAAGTGGGACCGCAGTTAAGGAAACCGACTATCGGCAAACCCCCACCTCGCCCGCCGTGTGATGGCTGAAGTTAGAGAAACGACGAGGTTGAAGAGATTGCTCTAGCATGAACTCCAAGAAATAATATGGTGTTAGATGGATGTCGTGATGGTGGCGTGTGTCGTACTCCTGGACATGAATGCTTGTTCTGGCCCATGCCACCCTACTACTCCTACTACTTACTCCTACTAGTATATAGTATACTAGTATCGAGGATTCGAGGTGCTAGTTACGTGCAACGAACACATTAACATATGGCTACAGTAAAAACACCCGCCCGAGGCGCGAAGCATGTGAAGCTACTACAAATTTAGAGAAGCGACTCGAAAGCCATTCATAAATTTAGTAAGTTTATCACAGGCATATCATTTTATTACATACAACAGGTCATCAACCCACATCGACAACGAGGATACATCATAAATACTAAAGTTTTCACCACACAACAAATTACAAGCCATGAAATGAACTTCAACTCAACCATTCCGCGGCGTTGGAAACGCTTGCTTTGAACCACAACTGATTCTCTGGGACGGGCCATCTGTTGTCGATCTGGAGACCAACGCACGACCAATCATCCAGCCTGAAGCGGCCTACTATATCAGTACGAGGGTAGGGAACCACTCAAATGTCCGAGGTATAGACACAGTTGCTTCTCATAAATGTGTCAACAGCAGTTGGATCGCCTTTCACCATCATCGGAGAGTTTTGTCCAAGGAAGAGCGAGTTTTCTCCAAGACTATCAATTATGTGCCAGGGAGAAGGAGTTGGCGCTAGCACACTAGTATCCATCCCGAATACCATGCAACGGGTGTTGGAAAAGGTCCGGAGAGTGCGATGATGTCTACTACACAACCTTCTTCTTGTAGACGTTGCTGGGCCTCCAATTGCAAATTTCCCTCAAGTGGATGACCTAAGGTTTGTCAATCTGTAGGAGGCGTAGGATGAAGATGGTCTCTCTCAAGCAACCCTGCAACCAAATAACAAAAAGTCTCTTGTGTCCCCAACACACCCAATACAATGGTAAATTGTATAGGTGCACTAGTTCGGTGAAGAGATGGTGAAACAAGTGGTATATGGATAGTAGATAAAGGTATTTATAATCTGAAATTATAAAAACAGCAAGGTAACAAGTGATAAAAGTGAGCGTAAACGGTATTGCAATGATAGTAAACAAGGCCTAGGGTTCATACTTTCGCTAGTGTAAGTTCCCTCAACAATACTAACATAATTGGATCACATAACTATCCCTCAACATGCAACAAAGAGTCACTCCAAAGTCACTAATAGCGGAGAACGAACGAAGAGATTATGGTAGGGTACGAAACCACCTCAAAGTTATTCTTTCCAATCAATCCGTTGGGCTATTCCTATAAGTGTCACAAACAGCCCTAGAGTTCGTACTAGAATAACACCTTAAGACACAAATCAACCAAAACCCTAATGTCACCTAGATACTCCAATGTCACCTCAAGTATCCGTGGGTAAGATTATACGATATGCATCACACAATCTCAGATTCATCTATTCAACCAACACAAAGGACCTCAAAGAGTGCCCCAAAGTTCTACCGGAGAATCACGACGAAAACGTGTGCCAACCCCTATGCATAGGTTCCCAATGTCACGAAACCCGCAAGTTGGTCACCAAAACATACATCAAGTGGCACGTGATATCCCATTGTCACCACAGATATTCACGGCAAGACATACATCAAGTGTTCTCAAGTCTTTAAAGACTCAATCCGATAACATTACTTCAAAAGGGGAAACTCGATTCATTACAAGAGAGTAGACGGGGGAGAAAACATCATAGGATCCAAATATAATAGCAAAGCTCGCGATACATCAAGATCGTATCATCTCAAGAACACGAGAGAGAGAGAGAGAGAGAGAGAGATCAAACACATAGCTACTGGTAGATACCCTCAGCCCCGAGGGAGAACTACTCCCTCCTCATCAGGGAGAGCACCGGGATGATGAAGATGGCCACCGGAGAGGGATTGCCCCCTCCGGCAGGGTGCCGGAACGGGTCTAGATTGGTTTTCGGTGGCTACGGAGGCTTCTGGCGGCGGAACTCCCGATCTATTCTGCGTTCTGGAAGTTTTAGGGTATATGGAGTTATATAGGCAGAAGGAGCACGTCAGGGGAGCCACGGGGCCCCACGAGGCAGGGGGGCGCGCCCCCCACCCTCGTGGGCAGCTCTCGTATCTTCTGACGTGGGGTCCAAGTCCATCAGGTGTGTTTCCTTCCAAAAATAACTTCTCCAGTTGATTTCGTTCTGGTTCGACTCCGTCTGATATTCCTTTTCTTCAAAACACTGAAATAGGCATAAAACAGCAAATCTGGGCTCGGCCTCAGGTTAATAGGTTAGTCCCAAAAGTAATATAAAAGTGGATAATAAAGCCCAATATTGCCCAAAACAGTAGATAATATAACATGGAGCAATCAAAAATTATAGATACGTTGGAGACGTATCAAGCATCCCCAAGCTTAATTCCTGCTCGTCCTCGAGTAGGTAAATGATAAAAAAGATAATTTTTGATGTGGAATGCTAGTTGGCATAATTTCAATGTAATTCTTATTAATTGTGGCATGAATATTCAGATCCATAAGATTCAAGACAAAAGTTTAATATTGACATAAAAACAATAATACTTCAAGCATACTGACTAAGCAATCATGTCTTCTCAAAATAACATGGCCAAAGAGAGCTATCCCTACAAAATCATATAGTCTGGCTATGCTCCATCTTCACCACACAAAATATTTAAATCATGCACAACCCCGATGACAAGCCAATCAATTGTTTCATACTTTTAATGTTCTCAAACTTTTTCAATCTTCACGCAATACATGAGCGTGAGCCATGGACATAGCACTATAGGTGGAATAGAATGGTGGTTGTGGAGAGGAAAAAAAAGGGAGAAGATAGTCCCACATCGACTAGGCGTATCAATGGGCTATGGAGATGCCCATCAATAGATATCAATGTGAGTGAGTAGGGATTGCCATGCAACGGATGCACTAGAGCTATAAATGTATGAAAGCTCAACAAAAGAAACTAGTGGGTGTGCATCCAACTTGCTTGCTCACGAAGACCTAGGGCAATTTTGAGGAAGCCCGTCATTGGAATATACAAGCCAAGTTCTATAATGTAAAATTTCCACTAGTATATGAAAGTGACAACATATGAGACTCTCTATATGAAGAACATGGTGCTACTTTGAAGCACAATATATGAGACTCGCTATAGCATGGTGCTACTTTGAAGCACAAGTGTGGTAAAAGGATAGTAGCATTGCCCCTTTTTATTTATTTTCTTTTTTCTTTTTTTTGGCCTTGTTTTTTTTCTTTGGCCTTTCTCTTTTTTTGGGACAATGCTCTATTGAATGATGATCATCACACTTTTATTTATTTACAACTCAATGATTAAAACTTGATTCTAAAACAAAGTATGACTCTATATGGATGCCTCCGGCGGCGTATTGGGATGTGCAATGATGCATGAGTGACATGTATGAAAGAATTATGAACGGTGGCTTTGCCACAAATACGATGTCAACTACATGATCATGCTAAGCAATATGACAATGATGAAGCGTGTCATAATAAACGGAATGGTGGAAAGTTGCATGGCAATATATCTCAGAATGGCTATGGAAATGCCATAATAGGTAGGTATGGTGGCTGTTTTGAGGAAGGTATATGGTGGGTTTATGGTACCGGCGAAAGTTGCGCCGTACTAGAGAGGCTAGCAATGGTGGAAGGGTGAGAGTGTGTATAATCCATGGACTCAATATTAGTCATAAAGAACTCACATAATTATTGCAAAAATCTATTAGTTATCAAAACAAAGTACTACGCGCATGCTCCTAGGGGGATAGATTGGTAGGAAAAGACCATCGCTCGTCCCCGACCGCCACTCATAAGGAAGGCAATCAATAAATAAATCATGATCCGACTTCATCACATAACGGTTCACCATACGTGCATGCTACGGGAATCACAAACTTCAACACAAGTATTTCTCAAATTCACAACTACTCAACTAGCATGACTCTAATATTACCATCCTCATATCTCAAAACAATCATCAAGTATCAAACTTCTCTTAGTATTCAACACACTCATAAGAGAATTTTATTATTCTTGAATACCTAGCATATTAGGATTTTAAGCAAATTACCATGATATTTAAGACTCTCAAAATAATCTAAGTTAAGCATGATAGTTCATCTATTTCTTCAAAATAAAACTACCACCATGCTCTAAAAGATATAAGTGAAGCACTAGAGCAACAACAAACTACTCCGGAAGATATAAGTGAAGATCAATGACTAGTCGAATAATTATGAAACTATGTGAAGACTCTCTAACATTTTATAATTTCAGATCTTGGTATTATATTCAAACATCAAGCAAAACTAAATAAAATGACATCTAAGAATAGCAAACATCATGTGAAGAAGCAAAAACTTAGGATCAGCCGATACTAACCGATAACTGTTGAAGAAGAAAGGTGGGATGCCAACCAGGGCATCCCCAAGCTTAGATGCTTGAGACTTCTTGAAATATTATCTTGGGGTGACTTGGGCATCCCCAAGCTTGAGCTTTTGTGTCTCCTTAATTCCTCTCATATCACGGTCTCCCTAAATCTCAAAAGCTTCATCCACACAAAACTCAACAAGGACTCGTGAGATAAGTTAGTATAAACCATTGCAAAAACCTTATCATACTCTACTGTAGAAAATCACTAAAATTATTATTCAACATTGCATACTAAATGCTTCTGCATATTTAATAGTCCTATCCTCAAATAGAATCATTAAAGAAGCAAACATATGCAAACAATGCAAACATAACAGCAATCTGCCTAAACAGGACAGTCTGTAAAGAATGCTGCAACATCCATACTTCCCTAGCTCCAAAAATTATGAAAGAAAATTTCCACTGTAGTAAATTTATCAGAGCTTAATATGCAAAAGGTTTCAACATTTTATCACATTCTGACTTTTCTAGGGAATTATTGCAACATCGGTAAACTTTCTGTTTTCAAACAGCAACATGTATACTTGTAACATAGGCATAGTAAAGGCTATCAATGCCACTTTTATTGAAATAAAAGATCCAAAACATTGTTCTAAATAAGAGAAAGCAAATACTAACAAAATAAATTGACGCTCCAAGCAAAACACATATCATGTGGTGAATAAAAATATAGCTCCAAGTAAAGTTACCGATGAACAAAGACGAAAGAGGGGATGCCTTCCGGGGCATCCCCAAGCTTAGGCTCTTGTCTATCCTTGAATATTACCTTGGGGTGCCTCGGGAATCCCCAAGCTTAGGCTCTTACCACTCCTTATTCCATAGTCCATCAAATCCTTACCCAAAACTTGAAAACTTCACAACACAAAACTTAACAGAAAACTCGTAAGCTCCGTTAGTATAAGAAAATAAATCACCACTTCAAGGTACTGCAATGAACTCATTCTTTATTTATATTGGTGTTAAACCTACTGTATTCCAACTTCTCTATGGTTTATAAACTATTTTACTAGCCATAGATTCATCAAAATAAGTAAACAACGCATGAAAAACAGAATCTGTCAAAAACAGAACAGTCTGTAGTAATCTGGATCAAACGTATACTTCTGGAACTAATAAAATTCTCAAATAAATTTCTGTACCTGAGGAATTTATCTATTAATCATCTGCAAAAAGAATTAACTAAATAGAACTTTACAAATAAAAATGGCAGCAATTCTCGTGAGCACTAAAGTTTCTGTTTTTTACAGCATGATCAACAAGACTTTCCCCAAGTCTTCCCAAAGGTTCTACTTGGCACAAACACCAATTAAAAGCATAAAACCACATCTAAACAGAGTCTAGATGAATTATTTATTACTAAACAGGAACAAAAAGCATGTAATAAAAATAAAATTGGGTTGCCTCCCAACAAGCGCTATCGTTTAATGCCCCTAGCTAGGCATGATGATTTCAATGATGCTCACATAAAGGATAAGAATTGTAACATAAAGAGAGCATAATGAAGAATATGACTAGCACATTTAAGTCTAACATACTTCCTATGCATAGGGATTTTGTGAGCAAACAACTTATGGGAACAAGAATCAACTTGCATAGGAAGGTAAAACAAGCATAACTTCAAAACTTTAAGCACATAGAGAGGAAACTTGATATTATTGCAATTCCTACAAGCATATATTCCTCCCTCATAATAATTTTCAGTAGAATAATGAATGAATTCAACAATATAACCAGCACCTAAAGCATTCTTTCCATGATCTACAAGCATAGAAAATTTACTACTCTCCACACAAGCAAAATTCTTCTCATGAATAATAGTGGGAGCAAACTCAACAAAATAACTATCATGTGATTGAAAATTAAGATCAAGATGACAAGTTTCATGGTTATCATTATTCTTTAAAGCATACGTGTCATCACAATAATCATCATAGATAGGAGGCATGCTTTCATCATAATAGATTTGCTCATCAAAACTTGGGGGACAAAAAATATCATCTTCATCAAACATAGCTTCCCCAAGCTTGTGGCTTTGCATATCATTAGCATCATGGATATTCAAGGAATTCATACTAACAACATTTCAATCATGCTCATCATTCAAATATTTAGTGCCAAACATTTTATAGATTTCTTCTTCTAGCACTTGAGCACAATTATCCTTTCCACCATACTCACGAAAGATATTAAAAAGGTGAAGCGTATGAGACAAACTTAATTCCATTTTTTTGTAATTTTCTTTTATAGACTAAACTAGTGATAAAACAAGAAACTAAAAGACTCGATTGCAAGATCTAAAGATATACCTTCAAGCACTCACCTCCCCGGCAACGGCGCCAGAAAAGAGCTTGATGTCTACTACATAACCTTCTTCTTGTAGACATTGTTGGGCCTCCAAGTGCAGAGGTTTGTAGGACAGTAGCAAATTTCCCTCAAGTGGATGACCTAAGGTTTATCAATCCGTAGGAGGCGCAGGATGAAGATGGTCTCTCTCAAGCAACCCTGCAACCAAATAACAAAGAGTCTCTTGTGTCCCCAACACACCCAATACAATGGTAAATTGTATAGGTGCACTAGTTCGGCGAAGAAATGGTGAAACAAGTGGTATATGGTTAGTAGATAAAGGTATTTATAATCTGAAATTATAAAAACAGCAAGGTAACAAGTGATAAAAGTGAGCAGAAACGGTATTGCAATGATAGTAAACAAGGCCAAGGGTTCATACTTTCGCTAGTGTAAGTTCCCTCAACAATACTAACATAATTGGATCACATAACTATCCCTCAACATGCAACAAAGAGTCACTCCAAAGTCACTAATAGCGGAGAACGAACAAAGAGATTATGGTAGGGTACGAAACCACCTCAAAGTTATTCTTTCCAATCAATCCGTTGGGCTATTCCTATAAGTGTCACAAACAGCCCTAGAGTTCGTACTAGAATAACACCTTAAGACACAAATCAACCAAAACCCTAATGTCACCTAGATACTCCAATGTCACCTCAAGTATCCGTGGGTATGATTATACGATATGCATCACACAATCTCAGATTCATCTATTCAACCAACACAAAGGACCTCAAAGAGTGCCCCCAAAGTTCTACCGGAGAATCACGACGAAAACGTGTGCCAACCCCTATGCATAGGTTCCCAATGTCCCGAAACCCGCAAGTTGGTCACCAAAACATACATCAAGTGGCACGTGATATCCCATTGTCACCACAGATATTCACGGCAAGACATACATCAAGTGTTCTCAAGTCTTTAAAGACTCAATCCGATAAGATTACTTCAAAAGGGGAAACTCGATTCATTACAAGAGAGTAGAGGGGGGAGAAAACATCATAGGATCCAAATATAATAGCAAAGCTCGTGATACATCAAGATCGTATCATCTCAAGAACACGAGAGAGAGAGATCAAACACATAGCTACTGGTACATACCCTCAGCCCCGAGGGAGAACTACTCCCTCCTCGTCATGGAGAGCACCGGGATGATGAAGATGGCCACCGGAGAGGGATTGCCCCCGCCGACAAGGTGCCGGAACGGGTCTAGATTGGTTTTCGGTGGCTACGGAGGCTTCTGGCGGCGGAACTCCCGATCTATTCTGCGTTCTGGAATTTTTAGGGTATATGGAGTTATATAGGCAGAAGGAGCACGTCAGGGGAGCCATGGGGGCCCCACGAGGCAGGGGCACGCCCTAGGGGGGCGCCCCACCCTCGTGGGCAGCTCCCGTATCTTCTCACGTGGGGTCCAAGTCCATCAGGTGTGTTTCCTTCCAAAAATAACTTCTCAGGTTGATTTCGTTCCGTTTCGACTCCGTCTGATATTCCTTTTCTTCAAAACACTAAAATAGGCATAAAACAGCAAATCTTGGCTGGGCCTCCGGTTAATAGGTTAGTCCCAAAAGTAATATAAAAGTGGATAATAAAGCCCAATATTGCCCAAAACAGTAGATAATATAGCATGGAGCAATCAAAAATTATATGCGACCATGGGAGACACCTGCTTCCTTACCAGTAATATCATCAGTGGGTTGTATACACACAAGAAGAGGTGATCCATCGGAATTAGTTGCCAGGCGCCACATAGTATATCGGCGCTGCTCGTCCTCATGCTCGTGATCATCACCATCGTCATCTCCCCCTTGGTTATAAAAAATTTCAAGTATAGGTGGTGGGATGTTCATGGGACCTTGGAAACACAAGAAGAAGGTTAATTAGTAAAGGGAAACTTGCTAACCCGCATGCATGTGGATGAAACAATTATAATTATGGTGGAAGACAAACGTACCGAAACTACTAGGATGCCATGCAAAAACAGTGCCACGAGTGGTGGCAGCAAACACAAGTCCCTCGTATTGAATTGCATCACAGTACTCATCTGTGTACAGAAACTGATTTTTGAGCAATATCCATCTAGTCGAACCACGAAGGACGGCAACAAGCTTGTCGAAGATAGCAACAACTTGATAGTTGTTGTAATTCCAAGAGCGGTTGGGAACTCGACAAATTGCTATCTTCCGTAGAAGACAGTCACCATGATCGTATTTGAACGTGCGTACATTACCGGTGTGCTCAACCTCTGGGCAGTGTGCTGAGATTTTTGGAAGTGGAACCCGGTGACGAGTGTACACATTCACAAGTTCCCACTCGCAGTTGGACCCAATGTAAACAACCCAATCTCCATTTACGCCCGACCAAGCCTTGCCCTCGAGCGATGGCATCTTAACATCATACGTATCATTATCAAGCGGCATCAACTGGCACAGGGCGAGGCCTCCGTCGTGCCGGCGCCAGTGATCAGGGTCACGGCGAAGAAGATAGGGGAGATCAAACCGCTCCTTGACTCTTGGGTTCTTTGTAATGATGTTATTAGTTGAGTCGAGAATGGGCTTGAACGAACCTGCCATGCTAGCCGAGGTGATGACGTTGCACCGATCAATGAGTTCCTCCACCACGTCATCTTTCAGATCAGGGCAAGAATAATGGGGTCGTTTCCGGCCTGTTCCCTCCATGGAGAAGACGATCGAACAATGGCAGAAGAAAGGGTGAAGGGCTAAAGGAAAATGGAGGAGGGAGAGGAAGAGTGTGCGACAGCAGTTCCAAATCGAGAGGAAAAGGCGAAGAGTCGGTGGACGGTTGCGAGTTTGCCACGGTTCACGAAGAGGCGCCCCGGCCTACACATCTGTTCGGAAATACTCCTACTACTCGTCATCGTCTCACTGATATGTTGGAACGGGTCCACATGTCAACGAAACATGGTGTGTAATTTCTCGTGCAAAATTTGATCTGGCCGCGTTGGCCCGAGGTGCCGCATTAGTTATCGACCTTTATTTTTTAATGGCATGCCGATCAATTTTGACGCACGACTAACTGGTACTGTACGTGGAGAGGATGACAGCACGGACCCGCCAAGGTCATGGCAGTACACAAGCAAGTGCCTCCTTATTTCATGCCAATAAAAAAATGGCTCCTCCTAGTGGACTTCTGACATCTGGGTCCCATGCCATTGTCAACGTAGTCAATAAACGAGAGAATTGCACAACGAGCGGCTGACACCAGGGACCCAGCTGCTCGCCCAGTTATTTTTGTTTTGGGTTAATTTGATAAATGCCACTCCAAATCTGGTGTATCCGAGAAATGCCACTGCAATTTCCAAACTTTGAAAAATGCCATTTCATGCCATTTCTAGTGGCATTTTTCGAAGTCTGGAGTGGCGTTTTCAAAGTTTGCAAACTGCAGTGGCGTTTTTCAAAGTTTGCAAAAATTGCAGTGGCATTTTTCAAAGTTTGGAAATTATAGTGGCATTTTTATGAATCGCCATAATTGGAGTGGCATTTATCTAATTTATTTTTGAGACGGAAGCAGGGTGTCAACTGGGCTGTGCGGGACACTCTGGCCTGTCTAGACAACCTTTTCTTTTATGTTTACCATAGACCAGCCCAGTAGTTTTTTTTTTCTTTCTGAAAATGGCTAGCCCAGTTCTTTTGTAATTTTTCAAGTAAGTCGCTTTATCAGGCCTGCTGGGCTGCAAATCTTTCAAGACGAGGAGAGCTTCATTTGGCTGGCCGAGAAAATGGCCTATCAGTAATGAGAAATGGGCTATACATTTCTAAAACACATCAAACCAGCAATTATTTTCAAATATCTTTTTTCATTTCGAGATTTTAAATTGCATTGATTTTTATGTGGACAATTTATTGGATTTTATATTGATATACATTTATTTTTAAAATTAGTCTGAATGTGACTTGAAATTTCGGGATTAAAAACAGTTCAGACCACATCGACATATGCAAAATTTCGTATAATTTTTTAACCGTGGCCACAATATGGGCTGTAATGCTAACATAAAGAATATGGGATCCAAAAAAACCCGTAAGAATTAGCAAATGGGCTGTAAATTATTTGAAATAATGGCAGATGGGCTGTATGCTGTTTTCCACAGATTTGAGGCTTTCCACAGATGGCTTGTATATTGTTGGATGTCCATCCAACGGCCCTCGTGCTTCTTCAATCTCTGCTCTTCCTGCTCCAGCCGCTCAAACAAGCGCCGGCGGGACTGCCTGGTCCCTCCTCCCTGCGGCCGGCTGTGCTGCCGCGCAGGCCTCATCGCCCCACCGTACTCCCATCGCTGGCCTAGCCATTCCTCTACTCACCCACACCTGCTGTTATTCTCCGGCGACGGCAGACGAACCAGTAAACCCTCATACAGTCGTACTCCCCTCCGCGTGGGAAACAAAAACAACGGCCGAGTCTTCTCTGCCTCCGTGTCGTTCCCTTCCAAGGCCTCACCGTCGTCCACCGCCCTAGTGCTCTCGGTGTGGCGTGGTCAGCGTGGTCAACGATCGACATGCATCTGAAGTGGACTGTACGTGGAGAGGCTGACAGCTGGGTCCACGGCCGCACGCAAGGAAATGCCTCCTTATTACGCACAAAATAATGATTTCCTCCACCTGACATCTGGGACCCACCGAAACGGCCTCTGTATTTCGTGAAAAAAACGTTACCGCCGCTGACAGCTCGGACCCACAAGCTATATCTTCGCACGCAAGGAAGTGCCTCCTTATTATGCACAAAAAATGAATACTCCCCGTGCTAGCTGGGACCCAGTATAGTGGGCCTACTAAGTTGACGGGGACGAAGGGCTTTGTCAACTTAGTCAATATGCACGATTCTAGCTCGACTGACCGTACGATGTCCATCAACGGCCGTAGTGCTTCTTCAACCTCTGGTCTTCTTGCTCCAGCCGCCCAAAGCAGCGCTGGTCGTGCCGCCTGCTCCTGCCTCCCGTGGCCAGCTGTGCTGCCGCAGAGGTCTCACCGCGTCCATACTACTCCCACCGCTGGCCAGGCCATCCCTCCACTCCACTCACCCACACCCCCTGTTATTCTGCGGCGACGGCAGCACAGCCGAACCAGTGAACCCTCGTACTCCTCTCCGCGTGGGCATCCACTGCCGCGTCTTCCCCGGCTCCGTGTTGTCCCCTTCCTAGGCCTCGCCGTCGTCCACCGCCCTGGTGCTCTCGGCACGGCGTGGTCAACGTGGTCAAGGAACGGCTTCCATCGGACGTGGACTGTACGTGGAGAGGCTGACAGCTGGGTCCATGGCCGCAGCAAGGAAGTGCCTCCTTATTACATGCAAAATAATTATTACTCCACCTGACAGCGGGGACCCACCGGACGGGCCACCAGTATTTTGTGAAAAAAATATGTTCCCCCTGACTGCTGGGACCCACCGGACGGGCCACCGTATTTCGCGAAAAAAACGTCCCCCCCCCCCCCCCCCCCCCCCCCCCCCCCCCCCCCCTATTTCGCGAAAAAAACCCCCCCCCCCCCCCCGCTGTCAGCTCGGACCCACCGGAAGTGCCTCCTTATTACGCACAAAAAAATTAATACTCCCCCGGCTAGCTGGGACCCACCTTGCTGGGAGGCTGACTTGTGGGCCTACTAAGTTGACGGGGACGAAGGGCTTTGTCAACTTAGTCAATATGAACGATTCTAGCTCCAGTGACCGTATGATGTCCATCCAATGGCCGTAGTGCTTCTTCAACCTCTGGTCTTCTTGCTCTAGCCGCCCAAAGTAGCGCCGGTCGTGCCGCATGCTCCTGCCTCCCGTGGCCGGCTGTGCTGCCGCAGAGGCCTCACCGCCCCCTACTATTCCCACCGCTGGCCAGACCCTGCGGCAACGGCAGCCTCACACCGCAGCCGAACCAGTGAACCCTCGTAGTCCTCTCCGCGCGGGCTTCCACTGCTGCGTCGTCCCCTTCCTAGGCCTCGCCGTCGTCCACCGCCGTGGTGCTCTCCGCGCGGCATGGTCAACGTGGTCAAGGAACGACTTCCATCGGAAGAGTACTGTACGTGGAGAGGCTGACAGCTGGGTCCATGGACACAGCCCAGTTTTTTTGTGATTTGCCAAGTAAGTCGCTTTGTTAGGCCTGTTGGGCTGCAAATCTTTCAAGACGAGGAGAGCTTTCATTCGGCTGGCCGAGAAAATGGCCCATCAGTAATGAGAAATGGGTTGTACATTTTTAAAACACATCAAACCAGCAATTAGTTTCAAATATCTTTTTTTTCATTTCAAGATTTTAAATTACATTAATTTTTATGCATGGAGAATTTGTTGGATTTTATATTGATATACATTTATTTTTAAAATCAGTTTGAATGTGAGTCGAAATTCGGGATTAAAAATAGTTCGGACCGCACCGAAATATGCAAAATTTCGCATAATTTTTTAACCCTTGCCGCATCTGGGCTGTAATGCTAACAAAAAGAATATGGGCTCCAAAAAAACCTTAAGAATTAGCAAATTGTCACATCCCTGTGTTAGTCATGCATTAGGATTGGTTGAACTTGTGCATCATGTTTAAATTCCCAGAAAACTGAAATGGGGATGACAGAACCCCCAGCCCCCCCCTCGGGAACAACTAGGGTTTACTAAAAACTTTTTCAATGAACCTGAAATGCCCTTCTAAAAAGCCCACCCTTTTTGTTTTGGGTTAAAACCTTTGACAAAAATGGTGCACATTTTTCTAGGACATCTTAAGGTCATTGGATTAATTCTTATAGTATTTGCATTTGGGCATTTAAATGCTATAAAATATTTTAAATGCTCAAATAATCATAAACTAAAATGTTTACTGTTGGATATATTCTAAGCAGTAGCCATGATTAATTTTATGATTATTGGAAATGCCCTGGCATTTTTAATAAAGCCCTGAAGTTACAGAAATAATAGAATAAATAAAAAAAACAGAAAAGGAGAGAGAAAGGGACTTACCTGGCGCAACCCACCAGCCGGCCCACCTAGCTGGCCCGGCCCAGCAGCAGCTCCACGCAGCTGCTTCGCCTAGCGGCGAGCACAGGAGCTCGCCACGCCACCTCCCTGCTTCCCTGCTTCACCTGGCCACCGCCTCGACGCCGCGAACGCCTCCACGTCGTGCACCGAAGCCCCTGGACACGCCCATTCGTCCCCAACGCCTCTCCCTCGCCGTTCCCCACCATGGCCGACGCCCCTGCCGCCGCACCATCGTCGTAGCCGCGCCCTCCGTCGTCCTCGCGCCGCGCCATCGTGTCCACGAGCTCCGCCGTCGTCGACTACATCGAGCAGGCCGAGCCCCGAGCGCTCGCCCGCTCTGGAATCGCCCTGACCCCATCTTCCTCAACTCCAGCCACCGGAGATCCCCTTCGCCATCCCCGCCGCATCAGCTCGTCCCCGACCTCGCCGACTGCCTCGACGTGACCCCCGTGAGCTCAGCCACCTCCCCACCCTCTCCGTTCCCTCTCTCGAGCCCCGTAGCGACTGCATGTAGCTCACCCGCACGCGCCGCCACGGAGCTCGTCGCCGGTGAGGCTCCGGCCACCCAATGGCCGCGCCACCCTGTCCACTAGCCCTACTGCACCCCCAGGAGCTCAACGCACTAAACCACGCGCCTCTCCGTGCCCCCTAGCGACTAGTTCGACCTCACCCGAGCTCCGGCCGCCGCCAAACTCGTCGCCGACGACATTTTCGGCCACCCCAGCTCCACCCACTGCCACCACTCGACACGGCTCACTCCCCGCATCACGTAGATGGTCTCCGCCGTCCTTTTGGTCGCCGGAGTGCAAAACCCGAGCCCCTCCGTCGCGTCTGTCGTCGCCGGCGTCAAGCCGCCGGCGAGTTGACCACTTTTTGACCGTGGACTGACGCGTGGGCCCAAGTTGACCTCCCCCATGAGCCTATGACAGGTGGGCCCGACCTGTTAATTAGTTTAGGATTAGTGTTAACTAATTTTAGTTAGTTAGGTCACTGACATGCGGGCCCAGGCCCCATTGACAGTTAATTAGTATTAATTTAATCCTGTTAGTTAGCTGAGTCACTAACAGACCGGGCCCACCAGTCAGGTTTGACCTGGCTGACCCAGTTGACCCGCTGACATCACACCTATGTCATGCTGACGCATTAATTCAATTACTGGATTTATTTTTATATAGGAAATTCCAGAAAATAGCCAAGACTTCTAAAAATCATAGAAAATCAACCATAGCTCCAAATCAAACAAATTATATATGAAAAATGATCAGAAAAATTCAATCTATCCATCTGTAATGGTTTCATGCATGACAAACCACTTTAACCTTGCTGTTTAGGTGAAACAAGCTAATACACTTTTTATGCATAAGAACTTTAACTTCCATTTGAATCTTTGGTTCAAATGGACCCATTTCAACTTGTTTCACATTGCATTAGGCAGGACACATTCATTTTGCCATGTCATAGCATGCATCATATTGTTGCATATTGTCATGTGTTGATTATGTTCGGTGTGTCTTTCGTGGTAGGTTCTGCCTCCGAGGATAACCCCGAGTATCCGTCTGAAGGGCAGTACCCTACTACCACTACGTCAGGCAAGCAACTCATTGATCATTCCGAGACAAACCCATGTTCTCGCTTTTGCTCTTGTTTACTGCATTAAGACAACGCGATTCAAACTGCTGTGTGCTACGGTAGTTGAACCCTTATCCTCTGCATGACCTGTCATTGCCACAGTAACTAGATGAAACCCACTAGCATGTGTAGGAGTTGATTGAGCCATGTATGTGATTCCTACCTTGCTATGCCTGCTATGCTTAGAGTTGTGTCAGGTCTGGTTCATCTGGGTGATGGGCTAGAGTGAAATGATTATGTCGGTAATGTGAGGGATGTGTTGAACATGTTTTGGTAAAGGTATCGACGAGAGGCCATGTAGGAGTACATGGTGGGTTGTTTCATTGAGGCCGTCTGTAAGAACTGAGATCTGTATGCGTGATTTAAGATTCAGCTATTACCACACATTGGGCCCTGAAATATGACCCCGCTCGACTTACTGACCCCTCTCGCCCTCTGTCCAGGAGTTGCAACTAGTTTCTGGTGTTTGTAGATTATGTGTTGGCGGCCGTGCATAGCGCTGACCCTAGGGGTGGGCTATGATGCGGTAGATACACTATGGCCGGGTATGTCGGGCGCCCGTTTGGTGTCTCGGGACCTTGTACACATTGTTTGGGGCCGTTGAGGACACCCCGGCCAGATTTCCTTGCGGATGGAACCTGAATAGGCAATAAACCTAGACTAGAGACTTGTGCGGTTAGTCAGGTCGTGGTCTACACCCACGTCGGTTTTCACTTGAAGTCTGCCAAGCACATGTCGTGTGCAGACGCTAAGTGGTGGAAACATGTGTTATGAAGTACACCCCTGCAGGGTATAAAACTATTCGAATAGCCGCATCCGCGGTAAAGGACTACTTGGTTGCCTATACAGTTCATAGACAAGTTAATGGATACTACTAAAAGACTCAAGATAAGTGTGAGTACCGAGGATGGCCCTCTCGTAGGATGACGAGGGAGGATCCCTGGTGGAGTATTGTGTTGGTGAGTAGTGGACTCGTGTGCGAAAACTATTTTACTAGTGGAGTCTCGTAGGATAGCTTAGCCAAGAGTCAAAGCTGGCTTGCTGCAATAACTCCACCACCTTCTTGAGAATGAGCATGTATAGTAGGTTCTGATGTAAGACTTGTTGAATACCTTTGTACTCATGTTTGCTTAATTACTGTTCTCAGACGACAACACCGCCCCCTCCGATGGGTTCTACGTAGACCTTGATGTCGACGAGTGACTAGCCACCTAGGTGGTGATCCTGGCCATGGAGGACCCTATGTAGATAGACAGGCTTCGAGAAGCCTTCTTTCTTTCTAGTGTCTGTACTCAGACTAGTTGCTTCCGCATGTGCTTGTATGATTGTATGACTTGAGTGTCGGGTCGTGTGACCCCTACCTGTATGAATATGTTATGTATGGCTCTCTGGAGCCTTAAATAAAGTACTTGAGTTGTAGAGTTTTGTTGTGATGCCATGTTGTATGTACTCATATCGGGCATATTGTGTGTATGATTGAAATGCTTGGTATGAGTGGGATCCGACAATCTAGTTGTTTATCCTTGGCAGCCTCTCATATGGGGAAATGTAGTCTAGTGCTTCCTGAGCGATAGTAGTCCGCTACAGCCCGGTTCACTGGAGTCCTGCTAGCCCAGCACTACTGCTCTGGACACTTGACTGGCCGTCATGTGTTTCACTTTGTTCCTATGTCTGTCCCTTCGGGGAAATGTCACGCGGTGACATCCGGAGTCTTGCCTAGCCTGCTACAGCCCGGGTTACCGGAGTCTTGTTAGCCCAGTGCTACAGCCCGGATTCACACGTTGATGACCGACATGCTCGATGTGATTCATGTATGCCTGTCCCCATGGGTTAGTGCCGCTTTGGGTACACGACTAGCCATGTCGGCCCGGGTTCTCTGTCATATGGATGCTAGCGACACTATCATATACGTGAGCCAAAAGGCGCAAACGGTCCCGGGCCATGGTAAGGCAACACCCATGGGGATACCGTGCGTGAGGACGCAATGTGATATGAGGTGTTACCGGCTAGATCTATGTGACTTGGAATCGGGGTCCTGACACAAATGGGCTGTAAATTATTAGAAATAATGACAGATGGGTTGTATGCTGTTTTCCACAGATTTGAGGCTTCCTAAAAAAAGGTTGACGCACAAGCACTGACTGTTGAATGTCCATCCAACGGTCGTCGTGCTTCTTCAATCTCTGTTCTTCCAGCTCCAGCCGCTCAAACAAGCGCCGGCGAGACTGCCTGCTCCCTCCTCCTCGCAGCCGGCTGTGCTGCCGCGCAGGCCTCACCGCCCGACCGTACTCCCATCGCTGCCCTAACCATCCCTCTACTCACCCACACATGTTGTTATTCTCCGGTGATGGCAGACAAACCAGTAAACCCTCGTACAGTCGTACTCCCCTCCGTGTGGGAAACAACTACCGAGTCTTCCCAGCCTCCGTGTCGTCCCTTCCTAGGCCTCGCCGTCATCCACCGCCCTGGTGCTCTCGATGCGGCGTGGTCAACGTGGTCAAGGAACGACTTCCATCAGACATGGACTGTACGTGGAGAGGCTGACAGCTGGTTCCACGGCCGCAGCAAGGAAGTGCCTCCTTATTACGCGGAAAATAATGATTCCTCCACCTGACAGTTGGGACCCACCGGACGGGCCACTGTATTTCGCGAAAAAAACGTTTCCCCTGACTGCTGGGACCCACCAGCTACATCTTCGCACGCAAGGAAGTGCGTCCAGGCAAAAAAAACGATTCACCCCCTGACTGCTGGGACCCACCAGCTACATCTTTGCGGGAAAGAAAGTGCCTGACAGTCGGGACCCACCTGGTCGAAGCGTACGTAGCGTTGTCATTCTGGTCGTGAACGTGTACGTACATACTGGTCAATGTAGAGGCCCGCACGTGTCGTAGTAGAGGCGCGCACATAGCATGTACACGTACGTACAGCGGCCAGGGTGCAAGAAAGAAAATACGGCCATGTATGTGTACATACAGGCGGGGTCTCGAACGCCTACTCGCGCATACGTACGGCGAGGGCTCGTGTACATGGCTGGGTCGGAATGGAGAAACAGCGTCGTCGTCGTGTTCATGGGGAGGCAACGGAATGCGTTGTGTTCATGAGGAGGCAAGGGAATGCGTCGTGTTCATCGGGAGGCAACGGAATGCGTCATGTTCATCGGGAGGCAACGGAACGCGTGGGATCCAACCAGCTGGGTCGGAACGGAATGTGTGGTCGTGTTCATCGGGAGGGCTTGGACGGAACAGGCGATGGAAACGAGGCCTGACGTACCGCACAACGGAGGAAATGGACCTCCTACGTTTGGAACGGGGTCCTGTTGATCGGGAGGGGTCTGGCGTACCGCAAAACGTAGGAAACGGACCTCCTACGGTCGAAACGGGGGTCCTGTTGATCGGGAGGGGTGTGGCATACCGCAAAACGGAGGAAACGGACTTGTGTTGTAGCGCTACGGTCGAAACGGGGGTCCTGTTCATCGGGAGGGGTGTGGCGTACCGCAAAACGGGACTCCACGGGATACTGTTCATCTCCACCGTCGACCCCCTCCAGCCTCCACGAGCTACTGTTCATCCACCGTCGACCTCCTCCAGCCTCCACCTGTGACGGTTCATCCATGGGCTCCTGTTCATCCAGCCTCCACCGCGCACTACTCCACTGGCTACTGTTCAACCACCCCTCCACCGTCTACTGTTCATCCAGCCCTCCACACCACGGGGTCCTGTTCAACCACCCCTCCACGGGCACCCCTCCACCGTCTACTGTTCATCCAGCCCTCCACACCACGGGGTCCTGTTCAACCACCCCTCCACCGTCTACTGTTCATCCAGCCCTCCACACCACAGGGTCCTCTTCATCCACCCCTCCATGGGCACCCCTCCATCGTCTACTGTTCATCCAGCCCTCCAGCACACCACGGGGTCCTGTTCATCCAGAGGCAACGCCACCGCTCACTGTTCATCCCACCCCCCCCCGCCCGCGCAACGCTCACTGTTCATCCCATCGATCGACTTCAGTTAGCAGCAGTAGTGAAGGAATCGCTCGATCGGGTTCAGTTAACAGCCATCGATCGATCGCTCGGGTTCAGTAACGCGTAGCCTGCAGTGCAATCGCTCGGGTTCAGTTAAAGCCCAACACCTCGCTCGGGTTCAGTTAGAGCCAACGCCTCGCACACACGCGCGTACGTGTACGAGAGAAACGCGCATCGCTCGGCCCCCGACCTCCCACCGTAACCGGGAACTCCCCGAAATTTTCCTCCCCCTCGCTTCTACCATGGTTTTTTCTGTCATGGACGGCCCAAAGAATGTCATGCAGCTGCGTCTCCGGCCCTCCCAGGACAAAAAGCCCATTTTTTGTCATGATTTTTTGTCATAGAAGTAGGATCCCACCACATCTATGATGATACCGGGTTTTGTCACAATTATCGTCATAGAAGTGTCATATGTGTGACAGAAAAAAAAAATCTTTCGGCCCAAAATGTCACGGATGTGTCTTTTTTTTATAGTGAAGAGACGCTTCAATTCCATCCGCGATCAAGTCAAGGAGGGAGACATAGAGATTTACAATATACATACAGATCTGAATGTTGCAGACCCATTGACTAAGCCTCTCTCACGAGCAAAACATGATCAACACCAAGACTCCATGGGTGTTAGAAACATTACTATGTAATCTAGATTATTGACTCTAGTGCAAGTGGGATACTGAAGGAGATATGCCCTAGAGGCAATAATAAAGTTGTTATTTATATTTACTTATATCAAGATAAATGTTTATTATTCATGCTAGAATTGTATTAACCGAAAACTTAGTACATGTGTGAATACATAGACAAATAGAGTGTCCCTAGTTTGCCTCTTCTTGACTAGCTCGTTAATCAAAGATGGTTAAGTTTCCTATCCATTGAAATGTGTTGTCATTTGATGAACGGGGTCACATCATTAGAGAATGATGTGATGGACTAGACCCATCCGTTAGCTTAGCACTATGATCATTTAGTTTATTGCTATTGCTTTCTTCATAACTTATACATGTTCCTATGACTATGAGATTATGCAACTCCCGAATGCGGGAGGAACACTTAGTGTGCTATCAAACGTCACAACGTAACTGGGTGATTATAAAGATGCTCTAAAGGTGTCTCCGATGGTATTTGTTGAGTTGCCATAGATCAAGATTAGGATTTGTCACTTCGATTGTCGGAGAGGTATCTCTGGGCCCTCTCGGTAATGCACATCACTATAAGCCTTGCAAGCAATGTGGCTAACGAGTTAGTTGCGGGATGATGCAGTACGGAATGAGTAAAGATACTTGCTGGTAACGAGATTGAACTAGGTATGATGATACCGATGATCGAATCTCGGGCAAGTAACATATCAATGACAAAGGGAACAATGTATGTTGTTGTGCGGTTTGACCGATAAAGATCTTTGTAGAATATGTAGGAACCAATATGATCATCCAGGTTTCGATGTTGGTTATTAACCGGAGAAGTGTCTCGGTCATATCAACATAGTTCTCGAGCCCGTAGGGTCCGCACGCTTAACATTCGATGATGATTGGTATTATGAGTTTATGTGATTTGATGTACCGAAGGTTGTTCGGAGTCCCGGATAAGATCGCGGACATGATGAGGAGTCTCGAAATGGTCGAGACATAAAGATTGATATATTGGACCATTTTGTTTGGACAGCGGAAGTGTTCCGAAGAGTTTCGGATAAAACCGGAGTGTCACAGGGTTACCGGAACCCCCCCCCCCCCACCGGGGAAGTTATTGGGCCACCATGGGCCTTAGAGGAGAGAGGGCAGGCCAGGAGGTGGCGCGTGGCCCCCAGTCCGAATTTGACCAGGGCGCCCCCTCCTTCCTTCTCTCCCCTTCCTCCTTCCTTCCCCTCCTTGTTGGACTAGGAAAGGGAGGAACCTACTCCTAGTAGGAGTAGGATTCCTCCCTGTGGGGCGCGCGCCTTGAGGCCAGCCGGCCCCCTCCTCCCCTCCTTTATATATGGGGGAGGGGGCACCCCATAGAGTCACAAGTTGATTTCTTAGCCGTGTGGGGTGCCCCCCCTCCATAGATTTCCACCTCGTTCATATTGTCGTAGTGCTTAGGTGAAGCCCTGCGTCGGTAACTTCATCATCACCGTCACCACGCCATCATGCTGACGAAACTCTCCCTGGGCTTAGCTGGATCTAGAGTTCGAGGGACATCACCGAGCTAAATGTGTGCAGATCACGGAGGTGCCGTACCTTCGGTACTTGATTTGTTGGATCACGAAGACGTTCAACTACATCAACTGCTTTACTAAACGCTTCCGCTTTCGGTCTACGAGGGTACGTAGACAAGCTAAATCTTCTAATCAATGGTGGGCCAATAATGATTTTTTTGCATATGTATTAAGACGCTTGGCCTGATTTCGAAATTGTCCAGAGTTTTATATGTTGTTTTCATGGCAAAATGATGGGTCTCCTTCCATAACTTTCCAATCACGAGTACGAGAATTGAAAGACATGAAAATTCTCAATTCTCTACGGTGTCTAGTAGATAGAAACAAGAAAATCAGAATAATCTTTCTCTCTATTCACTATCAACACTCTCCCCTCTCATTGCTATGCATCTCTTAGATAGATCTTGCGTGATCGTAGGAAATTTGTTGAAATACTGCGTTCCCCAACACTATGATGCTAATTTCAAAAGGTTCTAGATGTTGCATGTGAAACTTGGTGCTGGTGCAGTTGTGTAATGGGGTAGCTGAGTGGTGAAGCTATATCATGTTGTACTCGAATGTATTTCAATTCTGAAATCGTGCTTCCTTAATATGGAAATGAACTATATTATGTGCTTAATATGAATGTCAATTAGATTAATAAATGGACTATTAATAATATGGCAATTAGCCTGCTAATTGTGTTTTCCTATTGCAAACGGTTATCGAGAAAACACCGTGGGCGATGACCTCAGGCAACACACACAGTTTCTAGGAATAAACCGCGTTGGATCAATGAACAATCACACACGACATTCTCTTGAAAACTGTTTGCGTTATGCCACCTTGCGCAAACATTTTCCTTGGAGTGACTGTGTGGGATGTATATACGAACGGAAATGTTTAGCGGGGATTGACTGTGTGGGATGTACTTACGACCTGAAACGATTTCGCCTGTATAATTGTATTTTTAGCACTACTGTACGTATAACCGTATTTGGTCGCTCGCCGGTCGCACACGATCGCATTTTGTCGAGCGTGTGTGCCATGAGGGCATATCCCCGACGGTTTCTGGGTCGTGTGGGAAGGACCCCCCCCCCTATTGCAGTAACTCACTAGGTAACAGTTCTAAACGCCGTTGTGGAAAGGGGTTAAAAACCGTTTGTATAGCACCTCGTTGTACCACTCGAACAACATCCGATCACCAAATCATATAACTCATATAACACTATATCGTCAACAAAAATTAAGCGTGCAGACCCTACGAGTTCGAGAACTATGTAGACATGACCGAGACATCTCTTAGGTCAATAACCAATAGCGGAACCTGGATGCCCATATTGGCTCCTACATACTCTACGAAGATCTTTATCAGTCGAACCGTTATGACAGCATACATAATTCCCTTTGTCCATCAGTATGTTACTTGCCCGAGATTCAATCATTGGTATCTTCATACCTAGTCCAATCTCATTACTAGCAAGTATATTTACTTGTTCCGTAATACATCATCTCGTAACTAACTCCTTAGTCATTTGCTTACAAGCTTATGATGTTGATGTAGGGTGGAACCCTAGATGGTCGATCTTTCACGAAAGTAGCGGATCCGGTGAAGAACACGAGGAGAAATCACGAGGGGAAACACGAGATAAATACTCAAACCAACAAGATTGGGTCACACATATGCTAGATCCTCGAAACACAAAGAGATACACGATCCGAATCCAACAAAGGACGATACATAGGTAACTAGTTCTTCTCCATGAGGAGGTCTTGAGGTCTTCCCGTTAGGGGTCTTGAATCCAAGTGGATCTTCTCCGAAGAGTCGACGGTCCCTCGCAGTGGAGTAGATCCGAATGGATGAGCGAGGCTTGATAATCCACAAGTATAGGGGATCACAACATTTTTCGAGGGTAGAGTATTCAACCCAAATTTATTGATTCGACACAAGGGGAGCCAAAGAATATTCTCAAGTATTAATAGCTGAGTTTTCAATTCAACCACACCTGAAAGACTTAATATCTGCAGCAAAGTATTTAGTAGAAAAGTAAATATGGAAGTAACGGTAACAGTGGCAAAATTAACAGTATTGGTTTTGTAGTGATTGTAATAGTGGCAACGGAAAAGTAACTAAGCAAAGATCAATATGTGAAAAGCTTGTAGGCATTGGATCGGTGATGGATAATTATGTCGAATGTGATCCGTCATGCAACAGTTATAACATAGGGTGACACGGAACTAGCTCCAGTTCATCAATGTAATGTAGGCATGTATTTCGAATATAGTCATACGTGCTTATGGAAAAGAACTTGCATGACATCTTTTATCCTACTCTCCCGTGGCAGCGGGGTCCTATTGGAAACTAAGGGATATTAAGGCCTCCTTTTAATAGAGTACCGGACCAAAGCATTAACACTTAGTGAATACATGAACTCCTCAAACTACGTTCATCACCGGGAGTGGTCCTGATTATTGTCACTTCAGGGTTGCCGGATCATAACACATAGTAGGTGACTATTGACTTGCAAAATAGGATCAAGAACTCACATATATTCATGGAAACATATTAGGTTCAGATCTGAAATCATGGCACTCGGGCCCTAGTGACAAGCATTAAGCATAGCAAAGTCATAGCAACATCAATCTCAGAAAATAATGGATACTAGGGAACAAACCCTAACAAAACTAACTCGATTACATGATAAATCTCATCCAACCCATCACCGTCCAGCAAGCCTACGATGGAATTACTCACGCATGACGGTGAGCATCATGAAATTGGTGATGGAGGAAGGTTGATGATGACGATGGCGACGGATTCCCCTCTGCGGAGCCCCGAATGGACTCCAGATCAGCCTTCCCGAGAGAGATTAGTGCTTGGCGATGGCTTCGTATCGTAAAACGCAATGAATCCTTCTCCCTGATTTTTTTCTCCCCGAACATGAATATATAGAGTTGGAGTTGAGGTAGGTGGAGCCTCAGGGGGCCCACAAGACAGGGGACGCGCCCCAGGGGGTGGGCGCGCCCCCCACCCTCGTGGCAGGGTGTGGGCCCCCTGGTGTTGATTCTTTTGCCGGTATTTTTTATAAATTCCAAAAATATTCTCCGTGAAGTTTCAGGTCATTCCGAGAACTTCTATTTCTCCACAAAAATAACACCATGGCAATTCTGCTGAAAACAGCGTCAGTCTGGGTTAGTTCCATTCAAATCATGCAAGTTAGAGTCCAAAACAAGGTCAAAAGTGTTTGGAAAAGTTGATATGATGGAGACGTATCAACTTCCCAAAGCTTAAACCTTTGCTTGTCCTCAAGCAATTCAGTTGAAAAACTGAAAGTGATAAAGAAAAACTTTTACAAACTCTGTTTAATCTTGTTGTTGTAAATATGTAAAGCCAGCATTCAAGTTTTCAACAAAGATTATGAACTAACCATATTCACAATAACATTTAGGTCTCATGTTTACTCATATCAATGGCATAATCAACTAGCGAGCAATAATAATAAATCTCGGATGACAACACTTTCTCAAAACAATCATAATATGATATGACAAGATGGTATCTCGCTGGGCCTTTCTGAGACCGCAAAACATAAATGCAGAGCACCTCTGAAGTTCAAGGACTGACTAAACATTATAATTCATGGTAAAAGAGATCTAGTCACAGTCATACTCAATGTAAACTAATAGTAATGCATGCAAATGACAGCGGTGCTCTCCAACTAGTTCTTTTTACTAACAGGATGATGACTCAACATAAAAGTAAATATATAGGCCCTTCGCAGAGGGAAGCAGGGATCTGTAGAGGTGCCAGAGCTCGATTTTTGAAATAGAGATAAATAATATTTTGAGTGGCATACTTTCATTGTCAACATAACAACCGAGAGATCTCGATATCTTCCATGCTACACACGTTATAGGCGGTTCCCAAACAGAATGGTAAAGTTTATACTCCCCCACCACCAACAAACATCAATCCATGGCTTGTACGAAACAACGGGTGCCTCCAACTAACAACAATCCTGGGGGAGTTTTGTTTGCAATTATTTTAATTTAAGCATGGGACTGGGCATCCGGTTACCAGCCATTTTCTCGTGAATGAGGAGCGGAGTCCACTCCTCGTGAGAATAACCCACCTAGCATGGAAGATATAGATAGCCCTAGTTGATACATGAGCTATTCGAGCATACAAAACAGAATTTCATTTGAAGGTTTAGAGTTTGGCACATACAAATTTACTTGGAACGGCAGGTAGATACTGCATATAGGAAGGTATGGTGGACTCATATGGAATAACTTTTGGGGTTTATGGAAGTGGATGCACAAGAAGTATTCTCGCTTAGTATAAGTGAAGGCTAGAAAGAGACTGGGAAGCGACCAACTAGAGAGCGACGACAGTCATGAACATGCATTAAAATTAATCAACACTGAGTGCAAGCATGAGTAGGATATAATTCACCATGAACATAAATATTGTGGAGGCTATGTTGATTTTGTTTCAACTACATGTGTGAACATGTGCCAAGTCAAGCCACTCGAATCGTTCAAAGGAGGATACCACCCTATCATACCACATCACAACCATTTTAATAGCATGTTGGCACACAAGGTAAACCATTATAAACTCCTAGCTAATTAAGCATGGCATGGGCAACTATAATCTATAATTGTCATTGCAAACATGTTTCATTCATAATAGGCTGAATCAGGAACGATGAACTAATCATATTTACAAAAACAAGATAGGTCAAGTTCATACCAGCTTTTCTCATCTCAATCAGTTCATCATATATCGTCATTATTGCCTTTCACTTGCATGACCGAACGGTGTGGATAATAATAATAGTGCACGTGCCTTGGAGTAAGCTGGAATCTGCAAGCATTCAATACAAGGGAGAAGATAAGGTAATATGGGCTCTTTGTTAGATCAACAATAATGCATATGAGAGCCACTCAACCTTTTCATCATGGTCTTCTCCTCTTGACCCCCAAAGAAAAGAAAATAAACAAAACTATTTACACGGGAAAGCTCCCAACAAGCAAAAGAAGAACGAGAAATCTTTTTGGGTTTTATTTTTAATTACTACTACTACAGGCATGGAAAGTAAACTAGCTAAAAGCTACAACTAATTTTTTGGTTTTTCTTAAGGTTTTTCAAACACACAAGAAGAATGCCGGAAAATAAATTAAACTAGCATGGATAGTACAATGAAAAAGTATGAGCACCGACAACTGGAATGAGTGTGTGAACATGAATGTAATGTCGGTGAGAAATACATACTTCCCCAAGCTTAGGCTTTTGGCCTAAGTTGATCTAGGGCCATGGCTCAAAGCTGCCCTCTCCGGTGTATGGAGGGGTGTCCTCTGGGTGCCACTGGTTGGCAATCTCCTCCGGATCCCACTAATAAACAGACTGCCGATAAGGGTCAAGGGGTGGCTCCGGCTCAGGCTCTGGAGCTTATGTCGGGCTCCAGTATGCATGAACGGCCTCCGGTAACACGAGGTACGTGCCTGAAAATATGTTGAACAAAGAGGGAGCAGGCAAGGTAATAATCTGATAGTAGTTTTTATCAAATATCAATCTATACTTAAGCATCTTCTTCTTATCCTTAACAATAAAATCATGTGCTACCATACTCTTATAATCTAGAAAAATAGGAGGCAGCAACTTTTCCTCTTTCTCATAATGCCTAATAGGTATCCTAAAGTGTGCAGCCAGGCGTGAAGCAAAGATGCCTCCGAAGATGGGGCTGTCGGTGTCAAAACCGGCGGATCTCGGGTAGGGGGTCCCGAACTGTGCGTCTAGGTGGATGGTAACAGGAGACAAGGGACACGATGTTTTTACCCAGGTTCGGGCCCTCTTGATGGAGGTAAAACCCTACTCATGCTTGATTAATATTGATGATATGGGTAGTACAAGAGTAGATCTACCACGAGATCAAGAAGGCTAAACCCTAGAACTAGCCTATGGTATGATTGTTGTTTTTTCTATGGACTAAAACCCTCCGGTTTATATAGACACCGGAGAGGGCTAGGGTTACACAGAGTCGGTTACAATGGTAGGAGATCTACATATCTGTATCGCCAAGCTTGCCTTCCACGCCAAGGAAAGTCCCTTCCGGACACGGGACGAAGTCTTCAATCTTGTATCTTCATAGTCCAGGAGTCCGGCCGAAGGTATAGTCCGGCTATCCAGACACCCCCTAATCCAGGACTCCCTCAGTAGCCCCTGAACCAGGCTTCAATGACGACGAGTCCGGCGCGCAGATTGTCTTCGGCATTGCAAGGCGGGTTCCTCCTCCAAGTACTTCATAGAAGATTTTGAACACAAAGGTAGTGTCCGGCTCTGCAAAATAAGTTTCCACATATTTCCATAGAGAGAATAATATTTACACAAATCTAATCTGTTGACGCATTCCGTAGCGTGACATCACACCATGGCCAAGTCTTTATTCGAACCATTTTACTGTCCCACCTCAGCGCGTTTAGCGAGGCGGTTTCCTTGGCACGTCTTGTCAAAGCATAGACCGTGTCCCCTTCATTTACGGGATTCGCATCAATACGGACGTGGGTAACCCAGTCGTACCCGTTGGTATGTTTTCTCGATCAAAGGCGAGTCCCAAACGGTCACGGGGAGGGCCCTTGGTATTCAACCTCTTATAAAGAGACCAAGGCCTTACTCCTTTCTTTCAATCTCAAACGAGTTCGCCCTTCGCCTCGAGTTCCAACACCCAAGGCTCCAGATTTCAGGCGCTTCGGACCTTTGACAATGTCCGGTTCCGACCTTCGAGGCCGATGGATGCCCTCCTCCGTCACGGAGGAGGACGTGCTGAAGTTGCGAGAGGCCAGGTTCTTGACCGACGAAATCTCGCATAGGCTGCCTGCTCAAGGGCAGGTCATTCCCACTCCCAAGCCTGGTGAGAGTGTGGTGTTCATGTCTCACTTCCTTCGGGGGCTAGGCTTCTCGACGGATCCCTTCGTGAGGGGGCTCATGTTTTATTATGGGATGGAATTTCACGACTTAGCTCCGGAGTCCATCCTCCATATTTCCTCATTCATCGTCGTGTGTGAAACCTTCCTCCGTATTACTCCTCACTTCGGACTATGGCTCAAGACCTTCAAAGTAGAGCCGAAGATGATCGAGGGACGGCACGCGGAGTGCGGAGGTGCTTTTATAAGCAAGAATGCTGGTGCTCCATGGCCCGAGGGCTCCTTTCAAGAGGAGTCCAGCTTATGGCAACGAGAGTGGTTTTACATCACCGTTCCCAGGGGCACCAAGTGGGTGGCGCCACCTGCCTTTCGCTCGGGTCCCCCACCATAGCTAGTGTCATGGGTTAATAAAGGACTGGACTGGGGGCCATCCAAGGACGTGCCCTTGTTGTAGGGCCGCATTCGAGATCTCTTAGAAAGAGACATTAGCCTGGTCGTGGTGACGCAGGTCATGTTGATCCGCCGAGCCTTGCCCGGCAAACGTCGCCCCCTTCGCCTGTGGGAGTTCAATCCGGAGGGACCACGAGCTCTCCAGCATTTCATGGGCGCAACGCCCGTGGAGATGTACAAATTGTTCTTCGGATCACAAGCAATGTGTCCGGACTTGACCAAGGATGCAGGCCTGAGCTGCAATCGCCCGGATACTCAAGTAAGTGACCTTGTGCTCGGACTCGCTATCCGTATATGTATCATAAAATTGCCCATAAAAGAGGTGTCCTTTAAACAGGAGTGGATAGCGAAAGCAAAGATAATCAGGTGTCCGTCCCCCCTCCCCGAGACCGCGCCGGATCCCGTGCTAGTCAGGATGTTGGAGGTTGTGCCTTCGGAGGAAAGCGAGGGAGGGGACAAGGAAGCTACAGCCTCCTCGAAGGAGGTTGTCCAGAAGGAAGGAACCAAAAATTCCTCTCCTCAGGGGAAGAAGAGGACCGCCTCTGATGACCCGGAGACCATGGCCTCGAAGCGGGGGAAGAAATCTTCGTCAGAGGGTCCTGCGCCGGGGGATACTTCGGCCGAATTATGCCCTCAAGGGGGTCAGCCCTCCACCGAGCTGTAAGTAGAGAGGAGTTTTTCTTTTTAAGAAATGAGAGAAATCCTTGCGTTATATCTGAGAAGAGTAATCGAAAATTTACCTTGTAGCTCAGACCTTAGCCCTTCTCAGCAGAGCTCGTCTTCGGGGGATCTTCTTCCGGAGATGATGGAGAGCGGAACACCTCCCCCTGTCGTACCGTCTTGCGAGGCGGGCGACCCTGAGGTATCGTCGCGGAGGGTTTCTCCGAATCCGGCAGGGCCGGAAGGTAGTCATATGCCCCCCCCCAAAGCCATCCGCATCCGGCCTTCGAAAAGGGCCATCGGACGAGTCCGGCACCGTCTGGTGCACGGTCGGAGGAGCTGAAGGATTTGCTAGGGCGAGCATCTATCTCAGAGGAGCACCGTGCATTGATGGGTATGGTGATTGAGAAGATTTCATCCACGGAGAGCGGATTGCACGAGGCCGTCAGGAGTTTACTGACAGGTTTTGAGGTACGCGAAATAATGTACCCTTTTTGGACAGTTGCGCATAAATAAGATGCGCCCTGTGTAGATAGTAGCCCCTTAGACTCTGTGCATTGTCAAAAGTGACGGCGTGCAGAGGATCATAACCCCAGGTCTAATATGTCGCCTTCGTACGTAGGTGGCGAAGTGTCGGGTGGCCAGCCGGACTGATGAATTTGCCGAGCTAAAGCGGCAACTTGACGTGGCAGATGCCGACATCGCGCTTGTCAACAAGCGGCTTGACGAGGCACAAGGTATGTAATTACTCCGGCGGCACCTGGTAAGAGGAGCTTTATGCCAGTATCTTACAATGTGTGCGCTTGATGCAGATGGTGCTGCTGCCATGGAGAATCTTTGGGCGGAACTTGCCCGAGCCAAGGAGCAAGCTAGGAAAAGTGATGCGGCTGCCGGAAAGGCAATTGAAGAGCTGAAAGCCGAACAGGCTGCTCACTGCCGAAGCAAGAAGGAAATGGCTGAGATGGCTGTGAAGCTGAAGAGCGCTACTGACTATTGCAAGCTTCTTGAAAAAGAAGATCAGGCGGAACAGACAGACCTGGAGAAGGCCGTTGCCGATGCCAAGGATGCTCGCTCTGCGATGAGAGCTATGAAGGAGGAGCTGCGTCAGGCCGGAGAGATCGCGGCTGGAAAGCCCTTTATGCTGCGGAGGAAGTTCTATGATCCTAAACATGCTCCGTTAGACCAGATGTGGAGTACGGCGGACACCTATCTGGATTTGGCAGCGAGTGCCGCAGATGCGGCCGAACACTTTCGAGATCAAGAAGATCGCGAAGTGGAAAAGCTCTTTTGGTCGCAGTTCCACAATCCGAAGCGTCCACTGTCATTAGCCGATCGTTTGGTCGAGTGGGCCGAGCTAACTAGGTTGTCCGGACTCGCCATGAAGTATGTCATGAGTCATCTGTGGCCAGAGAGGCCAGAGCCGAAAAGTTATTTCAACTTGGTGCAGCAGTTCCTTGGTGCGGCGCCGCATATCAATGCGATGAAGAGGTCAGCGTGCATAGAGGGTGCGCGGATGGCTCTTGCCCGTGTCAAGACATACTGGGCGGAAATGGAGGCCACCGCTGTTGCATCCCCAGACTCGTATGGAAGCCGAGTACCTACCGAGCACTATTTTCAGGAAGTTCTGCAAGGCGCTTGTTTAATACAGACGCAGTGCTCGAAGGATACTATATTCGAATAGCATATATTATTGCAAAACAATATTTTGATAAATTGCAGAAGCTTTTTATACTTGTGCCTGCAAGTATTATAATACCTCATGTGCGGCCGTTTAACATATATGTATATATAATCTGAAAGATGGCAGTCGTCGGCTTCAGCCCCCACGCACATAATGCGGGGGTGTTCGCAGAAGGCGCATTTTCACACTTGATCCAACGTCTTGGTCCTACAAAGGAGGTGATAGCGCAGCGAACTAGGCAATCGGACTATGATGCTTTATCACTTTCACTTAGCCATAGGAGTTTGACAGTGAGGCTACTTATATATCCCCTGGTGGCGCCTGCGCTCGCCCGAACTCGGGGCGCGTATGTGCCTGGCCGGGAAGCGGCCCTTCGTTAATGCGGAGGAATCCTAAAGATTCCGGTAAGTCATCGAGTGGTTGACCAGTCTCACGCTATATCATGACAGTCAGTTTTCGGCTTTCTCTACTGAGGTGCTCGCCTGGACGAACAGGGGCACAATCGCAGTAGTTCTCCTGGTGCCGCCTTAGCCGATAGAGCGGAACGTAAGGTAGCAAAACACAGGAGCCGGGCAAACCCAACATTTGACCAAAGACATGATTCGGAGCTGATGCATATAAGGCCAAACTCGCGACGCCGAACACTCCCTAAGGTATTCGGTCTTTGTGAGGGCGGGCGGGATAACGCCCTTAGTAATAAGCCCCTAGTGTCCAGGTACGCGCAAAACTCTGACGTGGCCACATGCCAAAACGCCAGCCTCCTCCTTGGTTATACCAAGAAACCAGGGGATGTGTATCAACAAGAGACAGTAAAAAAGGTTTACGCAGGGTCTTAATCTGAAAAGAATCCTTGGAACGGGTCCCTGCTGCACGTCTGCGCCTATGTCTCCGTTGTGCCGTATCCTGGACGGGCGTAGCACGGTGTTCATATGTAAAAGAGGGGAACTTAGTTGAAGAAAGATCGTGCCGAACATGAGTTATACTAAATAAACAAAGTATAAATCAAAATGGGTAAAATTGAGCTTTATTGTCTCTTGTTTTATATGCGCGGAGCCCCTAGTACATGGGTATACGGCTATTAAGCCTTTATCAATTGTATGTTTATGCCGGACTCGTCTAGCCGTGTCCGTGGTCTTGATGACCTGTTTAGGTGCTTTGGCTGGTGAAGCCGCTTTATTGTGGGGCTGTCAAGGCAGCCGCACTGTCTTCCGCGCGGGAGGAACACTCAATGTTTTCCCTTTAATGAGATGATGCCTCATGGACCGGGCATCTTAAGCGTAAGCGATGCATAATGCGGTATTGCGTTAAAGCGGGCGAAAGCTTCGCGTCCCAGCAGTGCTTGATAGCTACTTGAGAATGGGGCGATGTGGAAAGTTAGCTGTTCGCGACGGAAGTTATCGGGGGAGCTGAACATAACTTCTAGCCGGAGAGAACCCATGCAACGGGCATCCGGGCCTGGCGTTACCCCTTGAAAGGAGGTTTTGCTATGGCGAATTTTTGTTGGGTCTATCCCCATGTTGCGGATTGTGTCCTGGTATAACAGGTTTAGACCACTGCCGCCGTCCATCAGGACATTTGTAAAGTGGAGTCCGCCGATTATTGGATCTAATACCAAGGCAGTCCGGCCTGCGTTCCGGATACTTCTAAAGTAATCCTGATGGTCGAAGGTGATCGGTTTTAACAACCATTGGCGAGACTCCTTTGGGATAGGCCGTATGGCGCGTATCTCTGTTGGCGCCATTATGTTCGTCACGTGAAGTAAGTTTACTGTTTTGACTTTTTGTGGGAAATCCTTTTGTTTCCTGGTGCTCTGCTTGTGGGGTTCGTCATCGTACTCACTTGGTGTGTCGAGCCCCTTGTGTTCGGCGTTGAGTTTGCCGGATTGCTTGAAAACCCAACAATCTCTGTGGGTATGGTTCGCAGGCTTCCTGGGAGTACTATGTATTTGACATATCTTGTCCAAGATTTTGTTTAAGTTGGATAGCTCGTCCCTGTTATCCTTTAGGGGCGGCTTTCTCTAATTCTGCCGCGAGCTTTTGAATCCGGCGTTGACCGCCGTGCTCTTTGGGTTGTTTCTCTTATTCCGGCGCTGGTCCTTACTGTGTCGGGGTTTTCCGTTTCCATCCCTAACTTCAGATGTACTTGGGTCGCTGGTGCTACATCTTGCCAACCAGCTGTCCTCTCCTGCGTAAAAGCGGGTCATGAGGCTTGTTAATGGGGCCATTGTTCTTGGCTTTTCTTGGCCGAGGTGTCTGGCGAGCCATTCGTCTCGAATGTTATGCTTAAAAGCTGCTAGGGCTTCGGCGTCCGGATAGTCAACTATCTGATTCTTTTTAGTAAGAAATCTATTCCAGAATTTCAGGGCTGACTCTCCGGGCTGTTGAGTTATGTGACTGAGATCGTCTGCATCCGGAGGGCGGACATAGGTCCCTTGAAAATTTGCCCAGAAAACATCCTCAAGATCTTCCCAACTTCCAATGGTGTTTTCGGGAAGGCTTTTGAGCCAATGCTGGGCTGGCCCTTGAAGCTTGAGGGGTAAGTATTTTATGGCGTGGAGGTCATCTCCTCTGGCCATGTGTATGTGGAGGATATAATCCTCGATCCAGACCCCAGGGTCCGTTGTTCCGTCGTACGCCTCTATGTTTACGGGCTTGAATCCCGCTGGAAATTCATGGTCCAGCACTCATCGGTGAAACATAGGGGGTGTGCGGCACCCCTGTATTTGGGTGTGCCATGATGTTCGGATATTTGTTGTGTTGCATTGCTTACTAGAGCTTGCTTTCTTGGCCCGTAGATAGATCTGGTTGGGCCATCTTTTTGATGCGGATCCTTTGGTGGATCGCGTGCCGGCTTGTGTGCGGCGCCGCTTGCCGCTCCATGCTGGCCATGCGGTTGTCTATCCGACCGGGTGGCTTTCCTATTTTTTGACTGCGGGGGCTCTAAGGCCTCCTCGTCAAATTCAGGCAGTAGCTTTCGCTTTGGATAGCTTTTTGTGCGGCGACTGTCGCCATATTTGTCTGCGGTGTTGCGTACTTTGCTCCATCTAATTCTGAGTGCATCTTCCGCAGTTTTGAGCTTCCGCTTCTGCTTTTTCAGGCTACGCGCAATGGCGACGAGCCTTTTGTGGAGGTTCTTCTGCTCCATGAGCCTATCCGGTGTAAGATCGTCCGGACTGTTGTTTTCGCCGGGGACGGGGTGTTCGGTTTGTTTATCCAAGTTGCCCTGTTCGGACGGTTGCTCGAAGGCATGTTTGTCGTCCGCCGACTCGTCTTGCTCTATGGCTGGGTCTGTATGGCTGCTGTCTCTGTCGAGGCGGGGCTTGGAGCGGCGCTTACGTCGCCGCTTTGATTGCTTTTCGAGTGAACGATCCCTTGTTGCATCCCTGTGTTCTTCGTCGTCGCTTCCTTTGGGTGTGTCCACCATGTATACATCATGAGATGAGGTGGCTGTCCAGTGCCTTATAGGTGTTGGTTCATGTTTATTTCGTACATCGTTGTCCATACCGTCGATGTCTTCGGAGTCGAAGTCGAGCACGTCGTTTAAATTATCGACAGTGGCTACGAAGTGGGTGGTGGGTGGGCATCGAATTTCTTCATCGTCCACATCCCAATCCTGCCGGTCATAGTCCGACCAGGACTCTCCTGACAAAGAGAGAGACCTGAGTGAATTCAGAATGTTGCCGAAGGGCGAGTGCTGAAAGATGTCTGCGGCGGTGAACTCCATGATCGGCGCCCAATCGGATTCGATCGGTAGGGGCGCGGAGGGCTCGGAGTCCGGAGAGGAGTCCGACATCTTGGAGTCACGGGCTTCGTACAGGACAAGGCTGGTGTTCGGCTTGCTCGCCGTAGAGATTGCAGCCCCCGAGGCGGTGACTAACCACCCATCCTCGATTGGTGTGGTCGGCTCCGAGCCAAGGGTCGGAGTGGACACAGGTGCGGCCTCCAAGGCACTGTTCGGCAGCAGAGCTAGATCATGCCCACCAGGACAGTGCGGCGCGCTCGGCTGCGGCTCAGATCCGTCGAAGATCAAGTCTCCGTGGTCGTCCGATGTGTAGTTTAAACTTCCAAATCTGACCTGACGGCCAGGGGCGTAGCTTTCAATCTGCTCTAGATGACCAAGCGAATTGGCCCACAGTGCAAAGCCGCCAAATACGAAGATCTGTCCGGGAAGAAAAGTCTCACCCTGGATCGCATCGTCGTTGATGATCGGAGGAGCCATCAGGCCTAAAAGTGACGACACAGAGGAACTCTCAATGAAAGCACCAATGTCGGTGTCAAAACCGGCGGATCTCGGGTAGGGGGTCCCGAACTGTGCGTCTAGGCGGATGGTAACAGGAGACAAGGGACACGATGTTTTTACCCAGGTTTGGGCCCTCTCGATGGAGGTAAAACCCTACTCCTGCTTGATTAATATTGATGATATGGGTAGTACAAGAGTAGATCTACCACGAGATCAAGAAGGCTAAACCCTAGAAGCTAGCCTATGGTATGATTGTTGTTTTTTCTATGGACTAAAACCCTCCGGTTTATATAGACACCGGAGAGGGCTAGGGTTACACATAGTCGGTTACAATGGTAGGAGATCTACATATCCATATCGTCAAGCTTGCCTTCCACGCGAAGGAAAGTCCCTTCCGGACACGAGACGAAGTCTTCAATCTTGTATCTTCATAGTCCAGGAGTCCGGCCGAAGGTATAGTCCGGCTATCCGGACACCCCCTAATCCAGGACTCCCTCAGGGGCCCTTTGTACACTTTAGGATACCTATTAGGCATTATGAGAAAGAGGAAAAGTTTATGTGTACTAGGGATGAGATTTACCATACTCTGCTTTGGTCCAGCTGAGTTGTCAATTCAACCGCACCTGAAAGACTTAATATCTGCAACAAAGTATTTAGTAGCAAAGTAATATGGAAGTAACGGTAACGGTGGAAAAAGTAACAGTATTGATTTTGTAGTGATTGGAACAGTGGCAACGGAAAAGTAACTAAGCAAAGATCAATATGTGAAAAGCTCGTAGGCATTGGATCGGTGATGGATAATTATGTCGGATGTGATTCCTCATGCAACAGTTATAACATAGGGTGACACGGAACTAGCTCCAGTTCATCAATGTAATGTAGGCATGTATTCCGAATATAGTCATACGTGCTTATGGAAAAGAACTTGCATGACATCTTTTGTCCTACCCTCCCGTGGCAGTGGGGTCCTATTGGAAACTAAGGGATATTAAGGCCCCCTTTTAATAGAGTACCGGACCAAAGCATTAACACTTAGTGAATACATGAACTCCTCAAACTACGGTCATCACGGGGAGTGGTCCCGATTATTGTCACTTCAGGGTTACCGGATCATAACACATAGTAGGTGACTATTGACTTGCAAAATAGGATCAAGAACTCACATATATTCATGTAAACATAATAGGTTCAGTTCTGAAATCATGGCACTCGGGCCCTAGTGACAAGCATTAAGCATAGCAAAGTCATAGCAACATCAATCTCAGAACATAATGGATACTAGGGATCAAACCCTAACAAAACTAACTCGATTACATGATAAATCTCATCCAACCCATCACCGTCCAGCAAGCCTACGATGGAATTACTCAAGAACGGCGGTGAGCATCATGAAATTGGTGATGGAGGAAGGTTGATGATGACAATGGCGACGGATTCCTCTCTCCGGAGCCCCGAACAGACTCCAGATCAGCCCTCCCGAGAGAGGTTAGGGCTTGGCGGCGGCTCCGTATCGTAAAACGTGATGAATCCTTCTCCCTAATTTTTTTCTCCCCGAACATGAATATATAGAGTTGGAGTTGATGTCGGTGGAGCCTCAGGGGGCCCATGAGACAGGGGCGCGCCCCCACCCTCATGGACAGGGTGTGGGCCCCCGGGTGTTGATTCTTTCGCCAGTATTTTGTATAAATTCCAAAAATATTCTCCGTGAAGTTTCAGGTCATTCTGAGAACTTTTATTTCTACACAAAAATAACACCATGGCAATTCTGCTGAAAACGGTGTCAGTCCGGGTTAGTTCCATTCAAATCATGCAAGTTAGAGTCCAAAACAGGTCAAAAGTGTTTGGAAAAGTAGATATGATGGAGACGTATCAAGGCTCTATCTCACATATGAGCTATCACAACTCTAACCCTAGAACGAGGGAGGAGGATGAGTATATATAGTCAAGGGGGCGAAGGGGTACATGGGCCTCGGCCCTACACTGTGCGCGGATAGGGGGGGCCGGACGTCCGGGCGTCGGGCCAGATGTCCGGGCTTTCATGAGGGGCCGGATGTCCGGGCTGGAGGGGTCGGATGTCCGGGCTGGCGGGGTCAGTCTTGATGCATTCGGGATGGAGGGCGGCGGATTTCCAGGCTTGGTCTAGATTTCCGGCCTTGGCCGGATGTCCAGGGCCTATAGGTACTTGGCAGCTGTCGTGGTGGACGCTCCAGGGGCCAGATGTCCGGGGTCATGGCCAGACGTCTGGGTCCTGGAAGCTGCTCTTGACTCCTTCCATTGGTTCTCTTCATCCGTGAACTTGGGGACTTGTCTGTCTTCACGTGCATCTTCGGGAGGGTCCTCTTGGTACCTAATCATGCACAACATTTCAGACTTAGGTAGTAGCCATGTCTCGAGTGGATCATGTGTGATATCACTAAGGAAGGAAGTCACCTCGGTCTCTAGAGCTATAGCTCTAGCTCGTGTCATAGGTCCTCTTGGCACTTGGTGAGATGATGGTAGGTCCATGGGGATGACCGTAGGATGCTCCGCATTAGATGTGTATTACCGAGAGGGCCCGGAGATACCTCTCTGATACTCGGAGTGACAAATCCTAATCTCGATCTATGCCAACTCAACAAACACCTTCGGAGATACATGTAGAGCATCTTTATGATCACCCAGTTATGTTGTGACGTTTGATAGCACACAAGGTATTCCTCCGATATCTGGGAGTTGCATAATCTGATAGTGGGAGGAATATGTATTTGACATGAAGAAAGCAATAGCAATAAACTGAACGATCAATATGCTAAGCTAACGGATGGGTCTTGTCCATCACATCATTCTCCTAATGATGTGATCTCGTTATCAAATGACAACACATGTCCATGGTTAGGAAACCTTAACCATCTTTGATCAATGAGCTAGTCTAGTAGAGGCTTACTAGGGACACGGTATTTGTTTATGTATTCACACATGTATTTAAGTTTTTGATCAATATAATTCTAGCGTGAATAATAAACCTTTATCACGAATAAGGAAATATAATAATAACCATTTTATTATTTCCTCTAGGGCATATTTCCATCAATCCAGATGACTCTAAGTCTTAAACCATATATGTATTTATATTGAATGGTGGAGCAGTAAGTTGGTGCAGTTCTAAGAAGAGCGTTGTGGCGGGATCTACATGTGAAGATGAGTATATAGCTGCTTCGGAAGCAACTCAAGGAGTCTGGATGAAGGAGTTCATATCCGATCTGGGTGTAATACCTAGTGCAACGGATCCAATGACTATCTTTTGTGACAACACTGGAGCTATTGCCATTTCCAAGAAGCCCAGGTTTCACAAGAGAACAAAGCATATCAAGCGCCGCTTCAACTCCATTCGTAATTATGTTAAAATAGAACTTTGCAAAGTACATATGGATCTGAATGTGGCAGACCCGTTGAATAAACCTCTTCCGCGGGCAAAACATGATCAACACCAAGACTCCATGGGTGTTTGATTCATAACTATGTAAACTAGATTATTGACTCTAGTGCAAGTGGGAGACTGTTGGAAATATGCTCTAGAGGCAATAATAAATTGGTTATTATCATATTTCCTTGTTCATGATAAAGGTTTATTATTCATGCTAGAAACGGTGTTGCCCGGAAACTTAAATACATGTGTGAATACATAAGCAAATACTATGTCCCTAATGAGCCTCTACTAATCTAGCTCATTGATCAAAGATGGTTAAGGTTTCCTAACCATAGACATGAGTTGTCATTTGATAATGATGTGATGTACAAGACCCAACCGTAAGCTTAGCATTCGATCGCATCACTTGAGTTTATTGCTATAGATTTATTCATGTCAAGTATCTATTTCTAAGACCATGAGATCATGCAACTCCCGGATACCGGAGGAATACCTTATGTGCTATCAAACATCACTTTGTAACTGGGTGATCATAAAGATGCTCTACAGGTATTTCTGAAGGTGTCTGTTGGGTTGGCATGGATCGAGACTGGGATTTCTCACTCTGTGTGACAGAGAGATATCTCTGGGCCCTCTCGGTAATACAACATCGCAAAGAGGTTGAAAGCAATGTGGATAATGAGTTAGTCACAAGATCTTGTATTACGGAACGAATAAAGAGACTTGTCGATAATGAGATTGAACTACGTATGGAGATATAGACGATCGAATCTCGGGAAAGTAACATATCGCTGGACAAAGGGAATTGGATACGAGATTAACCGAATCCTTGACATCGTGGTTCAACCGATAAAAGATCTTCGTGGAATATGTAGGAACCAATATGGGCATTCAGGTTCCACTATTGGTTATTGACCGGAGAGGTGTCTCAGTCATGTCTACATGATTCTCGAACCCGTAGGGTCCGCACACTTAACATTCGGTGACGCTAGAGTAATATTGGGATATGCATGTTGGTGACCGAATGTTGTTCGGAGTCCTATATGAGATCCTGGGTGTCACGAGGAGCTCCGGAATGATCCGGAGGTAAAGATTTATATATGAAAAGTTTCTTTCAAGGTTCCAGAAAAAGTTTCAATTTTTTAGATATTGTACGGAGAAGCTTCCAGAAGGTTCTGGAAACTTCTAGAGGAGTCCGGAAGTCCACCAAGGGTTTCACCATGTCCCAAGGGTCAGCATGGGCTAAGGGGATGCGCCTTGGCCTTATTGGGCCAGATACACAAGTCCCTCAAGGCCCACATGACCGGGAAAGGTGGAAAGTTCACCTATGTATGGAAAGGAGGGAACTGGACTAGGAGTCCAGCTCCTCCCCCTTGGTGCGCCTGCCCTAGGACCTAGAGGGCTGGCCACCACGCCCCTCCACCTATATATAGAGGGGAATGGGCGCCCTAAGAGGACACACGAGCCCTTGCCCCCCTCTCTCCCGTTACTTCGTAACTCCTTTGTCTTCGTCGCTTCGGTAGCGCTCGATGTAGCCATGTCGGAGTCACTCCACCACTATCACCGTCACGTTGTCGTGTTGTCGGCGATCCCATCTATTTCTCCTTCCTCGCTTACTGGATCAAGGAGGAGAAGACATCATCGAGCCGTACGTGTGCTGAAAGCGAAGGTGTCGTCCATTTGGTCCTTCATCGGTTTGGATCACGATTGGATCGTGATGAGTACGACTACATCAACAGCATGATATACACTTTCGTTTAACGGTCTACGAGGGTACGTAGACACACTCTTCCCTCTTGTTTCTATGCTTCTCTATAGATCTTGGGTGTTCGTAGGAATTTTTTTGATTTTTATGCAACGTTCTCCGTTAGATTTCTAGCCTTCCCCAAGTTGTTTTCCATTCAAATCCTTCTTCCACCATAGCCAAATCTGTGAGAGACAGTTGAGTATTGGAGAGACTATCATTTAAAGCACAAGAGTAAGGAGTTCGTCATCATCACACCGTCTATTACCTTTTGAAGAGTGGTGTCTTCTAGATTGGTCAGGTGTCGCTTGGGAGTCTCCGACATGATGTGGAGTTGAACCAAGAAATTTGTAAGGGCAAGGAGATCGCCTACTTCGTGAAGATCTACCTGAGTGAGGCAAGTCCTTCATGGACGATGGTCATGGTGGGATAGACAAGGTTGCTTCTTCATGGACCCTTCATGGGTGGAGCCCTCCATGGACTCGCGCAGCCATTACTCTTTGTGGGTTAAAGTCTCCATCAACATTTTTTTAGAAAAGGAGGAGGACCCCCGGCCTCTGCATCTAGGCGATGCATACGGCCACTTTATTAATTATTCTCACAAGACCTTGCAAAATCATACAGCAGTAAGACTAAAGCCACCGTCTAAGCAACAACTCGCTACTCCTATCCAATTGATGAAGGGGCGCTGATAGTCTGGGCCTAATACCAAACAGACATCACAGCCAAACCTAAACATCTAAGACCTGAGGTCCCAACCAGGACGCCTGCCGGGTATGAGGCCGCCGCAGCCCCCTGCCACCAATCCATCTTCAGTGCTATACTGCTGCACCACCTTGCCCGGCCTCTCTGCCATCGACGCCACCACGACGCTTGATAACGTCACCCTCCTGCTCGAGTCCCTCGCCACACATCGGGCGCCGAGCCTCCACTGCGCCACGCCGCCGAGAAACGCCACAATTAATGTGTGGGATGAAACACCACTCCACCAATTATTCCGTCCACTAGTCCCTCGAGTCCGTGTACACCTCCAAAAATGACGCCACAAGAGGGAAACGACACAATAATGCCGCCGTCATCCGATCTACTGATCTAGGGTTTTCCCCGGAGGTAGCAGATAGTGGCCTGAAACATCTCAACAGCGATGCCTTCAACAAGGGAACGACACCGAATAGTGCCGCCATCGCCGGCCTCGGCAGCAGCCGTGAGCAGGTCTTCACCCAGATCTGTTCCAATGGCCTCCATCAAGCGTCTTGTGCACGGATCGTCCACCATCGTGGCCGCTGCCGCTGCCTGAACAGCCATGGCACCACCATGATACCTACAGCCGGTGCCACCACCAGCCCGCGCGCTGAGCCGCAGCACCGCGCCATACCAGATCCGGCGAACGGCACACCGGCCGAGCCCGAATCTCGCCCCCACCATCCGCGCCAGTCGCGGCCCGTGAGGACCCAGATCGGGCCCGCACGTGCGGCCAAGACCGCGACCGCACGCCCGTGAAGAAGCTCCCATCATGGTGACACTTCGTTGCGCGCCAGCGACCACCGCTGCCACGATCGAGGACGCCGCCGTGAAGACGAGCTCCGGACAGTCACCAGCCGCCTGAGATCTCCCCATCAAAACAGCAGCCGACGAGAAGCACGAGCCCCGCCGCCGCCGGCTCCGCGCAGGCTTTGCCTGCCGGAGGCCACCGGCGACGGCGACGGGGTGAATGGGATGGGTGGGGCGAGGTATGATAGCACTATCTATCGGAAGAACCACGCCAAAAATCACCATGCCCCATTGTGTTTGCTTTCTCCAAACCCCTTCTTTACTTACATGTGCAATGTCTTACTTTCCGCTACTATACTCTTAGAATTGCATGTGTAGGATGTTGCTTGACCTACCATAATTGCTACAATATACCTTCAACTAAAATTAGAAAAACGTTACGTTTATTTGGTCAGGTAGTCTAATACCCCTCCCCCCCTCCTGTAGACATACTTCAATCCTACAAATGTCTTCCATATGAACGGAGGCGGATACTGCCGAGTATGATACTGACAGGTAGGTGCCACTGCGCCCCGGCTCCATCAACAAACAGAAACCTTCCGGGGCGTGGACCGTTGCCCGCGAAGCAGACAACAAACGTCCACCCTTGGCCGCCGAACGTCCATCCTGAGGACACCGGCACACCACCAACGGAAGGCCACCGACCACGGGATCGAGCACCTCGAGAAACCTGTAGAAATCGACAATATTACGGGGACATGGAGAAACATATAGAAGTCAACAATGGCACCGACAGGTGGCGGGGAGACGGCAATGACTTTTCCATACTTGGGCCATCTGTCGTTACATGTGCACAAAGTGATGCAACAGTCCCCACACAAAGAAAAAAGTGATGGAACAGTGAGATCGATGTATCATGTATACCCCTTTGAACAAAGCACACATTCGTGTATAGTAGTAGATGAGAGCATTTGAACGAAGACAGCAACGGAGCACACGACGCCATTGGTTCTGCTGCGAACCTTGATCCTGGGATCGACCGGATTGCCGACCACGAGACGTGTGAATTTGAGCTAGCGGGTTGTCCGTTTCAGCTAGCGGTAGGTCACCGGGAATGATCGTCCAAAGGTGCGTGTGAGCGCGAGGTTTTTGTCTTCCGATCACTGGAAATTTGGAATGGCGCATCACAACTAATCATACTGTATGTTCTAAAAACCTGCTCTCAACAACAACAAAAAGGTTGTCAATTTCGTGAAAGGCTGTTCGCAGTCACGCCAAGAATTGTCACCAGCAAGTCAGCGCGGGAAACACATTCCTTCAAATTCTAACTTTTTCGGTAAAGGGTGTAATTTATTAACTCATAACGAAGCATCAAGGGACACATTCCTTCAGATTCTAACTCGACATCAACAGTGATGCAACTACTACTAGAGCCGTAGAAATGCGAGGTTTCTGAAGAGTTCTTGCGCAATCTCCTCTCCTGCATAGAGCCTGCATTGCCTGAAAAGAAAGCTAATGCAAATGAGAGGGGTCCGGCACGTCCCTCCCCACCGAGCTCGGAAATGAATTAAGTATAGACCTAATCGCAGTCGACCATGGGAGGGATCACATCAACTTTTTCGCCCTCTGGGCCACCAAAACCACCATGAAAGAGAGACCCTAGAAGCAGCAGCTTTTAGGCTCCGTTCCGCACTGACAGCCGGCTGGTAGGATTTCTACCCCACTATCTGTCGTACTTCCGATCTCCGCCTGCATTGGAGACAGTGGTCACCTGACCAAATCACACTTTCTGTGAACTACTCCTACTTGCGTTTCTTTTCTCTTAAAGCACAGTATTATTATACTGTATAATCTCACATGGCTTTGCCCTATTCTGTCTTCTGCGTTCATCCTTTAGAGGTGACAACTGGCCAGCCATGGCCTAATATATTGTCTTCCAAAGATCTGGAACTCCAGGGCCTCAATGGGTTTGCAGCTGGCGACGAGGTCAAGAAAGTATTTTTTTAGGAGGCGAAGAAAGCCGGGTTCGTTGCAGAAAGCCGGGTCCGTAGGAGCCATCTCCGGCGTCGACAACGCTAGATGCGGCAGAATCACAGCCCTCGGGTCTGCGGATCGGAGGCCAGGGCGGGATTCGTGGAGGCGGCTGTAGGTGAAAACCACGCCGACTTGGGTCATAGCTGAGGAGGGCGACGTATTTGCGTCGTTGCTTTGTAAAAGACATTGTTGCTGCAACTCAGTCTTCCTGCTGGGACTCCACTAGAAAAACCTTAGATCCAGGTCTCTCGGATTGGACGATGGCGTTGTGCGATGTGCGGTGCTGTTCTCCCTCCTGGGAGCATCGTATTTTGAAGCAAATGCTGACTGGAGGGGTTCTGAGGTGGGGCGATGTGGTTTTCTTTCTAGTCGAAGATGGCAAGTCTCGACAGCTTGTCGCAACGTGGTCTCGACGCCACGGCTAACTAGCGCGCGCAGAGCATTGGCATTGTCTGTCGTCGTGGTGATGTTAACGATGGGCCTGGCAAAGTCGTTGCATTGATCCTGTCATGAAGATAGGTTCATGGAAGATGGCGGCGGCGACTTCGGGGGCGTGCACATGTGATGCGTGCTAAGTGTGTGCTGGACCAATGATCCGGTTTTAGATGATATGCGTAGGTGTAGGTATGAGGTCAGGCATAATACTCCCTTCGTGCGGCTCAAGACATCGAACAAAAAATTAATTGAACTAATGAACAGTGTGACTGATCAGACGAGTACCAAGGAGTAAAAAAATGTATGCGCTTTAGCACGGGATGAGCGTAAAATTCATTGCTTGTTTGTACAGTAGCCATCTTTCATTTGGCATTTATGAAAAGCGGATATATTTTAGATAGGATGGTCACTATTCATGAGGTGTTTCATGAGCTTAGAAGGACTAAACAAGAGGGGGTCACACTAAAGCTAAACTTTGAAAAAAGGGTGAATTGGGATTTTCTACTAGAGGTTTTCCTTAAGATGGGTTTTCTTTGTGCAGAGGTTGGATTAAACAAGTGGTAGGGGGTGCAGTGAGTATCAATATTCTCAATATTAATGAAGAGGTTCACCCATATTTAAAGAGCTAATGTAGTGCGTACAGATATTTTAGAAAGTCAAATTTTACAAACTTTGACCAAGTTTACAGAAAAAACTATTTATATCTACAATACTTAATATATAAAATATGAACTAGTATATCTTATGATGAATCTAACGATATATTTTTAGCTTTCTACATATAAATGTTCTTCTCAACAAACTTAGCCAAAGTTTATAAGGTTTGACTTTTACAAAAATCTATATCCACTACATTATGAAACCAAGGAGTGACATAAAATGGTTGTGTGCATATTTCCCATACACCCAGAAACACTACTTATCCTCAAAAATAGTACTAATAGCATTTCAAAAAAAAAAGTACTAATAGCACAACTAAACTGCTGAAGTGACTAGCAACTGAGAACTAGTGGCAAACTGGCAACAAAGAGGATAAACTGAACCAACCGAGCAAGGCAAACACATAATCGACATAAATTGTGATAACAGCACTAGTTACATGGGCAAGAAATTCTGAATAACACAAATAGAAAGTTCCAAAGCGAAAAGAGCAGATGATCTAAGTACATATCCTACTTCCAAAAGCCGGCCTACGACGACACGATTCAGCCTCACGATGTAAAGTCTTCCGTATCTGCTCTCTTTGAAGTTTCTTCACCAAAGCATCGCAGGTTAACCAGTGTAGTAGTAGTTATGACACCACAAAATTACCACCAGCGACGCGGATCACCGGATCAGAGCAGCTAGTCCGTGGCTTCCTTGCCCTGCTTTGCCCCGACAGAGAAGAACTCGGTGATGACCTCCAGGGGCATGCCCTTTGTCTCAGGGACCTTCATGTAGACGAATACAAAGGCTAGTACGCAAACGATGGCATATATGCCGAAGACTCCGGCGAGACCAATGGCATTGAGCATCACGGGGAGAGTGTATGTCACGATGATGTCGCCGATCCAGAAGGTTAGCGCGCAGATGGCTATGCAGATGCCACGGACAGAGGTGGGGAAAATCTCCGCGCAGAGAATATTTGGGATAGGCCCAAACCCCATGACGAAGAAGCAGAAATAGACGATGACGCTGATCGTTGAGAGCGCAGCGTGCACCATGGTTCCGACATCCAGAACATTCACTAAAACCAAGACAGCTAGCGCTACTATCAAGACAGGGATTGTTGAAAGGAGAAGAAACCTGGATGAGAAACAAAATGGAAGAATGGTTACTCTTTCATTCACATTCAGCGATACCACATTGTATCACAAGTAAACAATACCATGCAAAATCTGAAGTCTAACCTTCTTCCTGACATATCCATGAGTCTCATGGCGATGCCAATGCTGGGAAGCATCAGCAAGGTTGTCAAGGCACTAATAAGAATAGATGCTGAGGAAGAGCTTAGTCCAATGTTTGATAGAAGAACCCCGACACCTGCTTGCTCAAGTATCTGAGGTGTGTAGTAGAGGACTCCATTGATACCCGCAAACTGAACAAACGGAAGTTGATCATCAGCACATGAACATTCGGTATGCAATATATGTATTTAGGTAATAAACATGAACCATGGAAGAAGAAAAAAAGGAAACATAGGGATGAGGAAACTGAAGTATGTCACAATTTGAAATATTGTTATTCTAGGAACGCTACAACCATACACAACAATAAGAATGTTATTATGTGTTTCTACCGCACCACCTTTCTTTTTATACTTTCTACCACAAGATCAAAATTGATCTTACTTGTGCGAAGGACTAAAGGAATATTAGTAGCATATCACAGTTTGATAAGCAAAATTATGTTATCCAGATTAGCATTATCAGCTTATCAAGTTTATTTACTTCAGAAAACTACAGCAACCTGATATCGGTGTTGCTTACCATAGGCAGCAAAGCATTTTTTTTTCTCGCAATAAGGCTGAAGGTAAGAACTTCAACAAGAAGCCATGGGCAGGACGCAACAGCATGATGTTATATTATTATAAAGTTTTAGTTTGAAGAGAAAAAAAAAGACTGTTAAATACTAGATCTATAAGAAATGTGTGTGCTAAATTAGTTGTCAAGAGCACTTAGCAGTGCATACATTGATATTTATATGCAGCAGAAAGGCAAAAACGGCTGACCTGCTGCAGGATCTGTAATCCTATGCCAACGAACAGTGCATGCTTCACTCCAGGTTCAAATAGTTCTGCCCACTTTGTACCCTTGGCAACTGCCTCAGATGGATGTACCATGGCAGGACCAGCAAGCTGCTGCTCTATCAGGTCCTTCGAATAAAGGGCAGGTTGGCTCACTAGAGCGGCTGCCTGGATATACTCACCACCAGGAGGAATATCACCTCCTGGCATAGACAATATAGAGCCCCTCCGATCACCAGACACGCCCTCCTCATGCAAGTAAATACGCTGGAAGCCACCTTCCTTTTGCCCATCTGCACCTTCTCTCTCAGTCCACTTCCAAGCTAACTGCCACCCCCCACCAATGCCCATGCTGCTTACTGCCTCCCCTCCCTGCATGCTGCTGCTTCTTCCCACACCACCCATTATGCTTCCATGAGGTGCAGCAATCTCCTTACCCTCCACGCTTGTCGCTTGACGAGAAATAAGCGGGCTATTGAGGCTATCCTCAATGTCATCAGCACCGTGATCCGATGCATAATCTTCATCATCCCTATGACTCTCAGCATCCCAGTCAGCTTTAGCCTGCTGCTGTTCCGCCACGCTAAACATGCTGCCAAAGTTAGGAAACAATGTGCTGCGCATGCTCCCCATTACCTCAGGCATCTTCTCATGGACACTTCCGAAGAGAGTGACAAGTGGGTCCACGAGAGATTTACCCTGACTAACCATACTCCCATGACGAGACATGAGACCCAAGGCGCTTCCAAGTGCACTTTGGCCGCCGCCCCTAACAGGACGGGCGATCCAAGATACCCCTTCTTCAGCTCCGTACAGCTTCAACTTCTCTTCATCTGGAGCCAGACCGTCATCAGCAAGCTCATCATCAGGCCCAATTATGTATTCCTCAAAATGTGTGTCTTTCCCAACACCCAATCCTTCAACAAGAAGGGCCATTTCTCCTGCACAGTTAATCCCACATGGGTAAGATCATCGGAGATTTTATGCCTGTCAGACTAGTAAGTATTTAGAGAGGACAGACAGACCTGAGACATCTTCCCTTCCCCGCAGTCCTTGCAACACTCGCTTGGCCTCGGCCATTCTTCCTTTGCTCACAAGCCATCTCGGCGACTCGGGCAAATAGAAGACAGTCAATGCAAAGTACATAAGCGACGGGATCGACAAAACCCCAAGCATGATTCTCCAGTCAGGCTGCGGCATGAGCGACATGGTGAACACCATGCAGTAAGAAAGGAACATCCCTCCTGACCCACTGAACTGCGGCAGCGTGTTCAGCAGCCCTCTAATGTCAGTCGGGGCGGTCTCCGAAATGTAAAGAGGGACAAGGGTGACAGCCAAACCGATACCGAACCCGTCGATGAGCCTGGCCAAGAGCAACACATAGACGTTGGGCGCCCAGAGCATCACCAGGCCACTGACAAAGTAGAGGACAGACGAGGCGATCAGCAGGGGCCGCCTACCAACAGCATCAGCCACCGCCCCGGAGAACGTGGTGATAACCGTCGCCCCGATGAGCGACATGGCCACGATGAGGCCCTCGATCAAGGGCTGGGTCTCCAAGCTGAACTCCTTCTTTATGTACAGGACGGCACCTGCAGAGATCACAGCAGCAAGTCAACATGGTCAGCGTGAAGTCAAGGCATCAGCATCAGTTCAGAATTCAGAACATGTCGACGCAGACTGAATTATCATGGTTCAGATGCGCAGATCGCGCACGAGACGGATCCGTTCAGAGAAGTCGGAAATCTTGCGAGGATTTCGTTTCGGCTGCTTGATCGGTTTTAAAAGATCGTTGAACAAGAAAGAATATTTGTTTTTACTACCACTACTACTACTACATGCAGCTCCACCAAATCCGTCGTGATCGGAGCCGGCAAGATTCCCAATAATTGCTGCCTCTACCAAACAACACGGGCCCCTGGGAAGCGCAACAGCATAAAGAGTATCCCAACGGCGTCGAAAGAGCAGCTGCTTTTCCGGCGGCACGAACGAACGAATTACCTGCAATGGTCGCATTATCCCACCCCTGCAGCAGGTTCCCGATGGACGCCGCTATGGCGACCAGCACGGCGCCCGACATGGCCGCCGAATCTTACCCCTGCACAGCACAATCACCACCAACAACAGCACCACCCGTGAGCACGGCAAAGCTCGTAAGATATAACAAACAACAACACCCAAGAACAAATCAGAATCGACAGAAGCAGCCGCCTCTGCTCCACGCACACACGGAACAAGCAGGGGCAGAGCTTCGCTTACCCGACGACGGCCTCCGGAGTTCAGGATCTCCGCTCGGGGCAGGGAAGCTGTGAGGAATCTGGCGAGGCGGGCAGGCGTATAAGAGGCGGAATCCCTGCCAACCCCGGAAGCCTTTTCCCTCCCGCTGTGGCGTCGATTTCGCCCCGGGCGAGATGAGGAGGAGTGTGCGTGAGTGTGGGGTGGGGACTCTGTCGACTACTATCATCTGGTGGCCTCCGATTTCTCTACGATATTCCTCCGCGGGCCGCTGCGGGAAAGGCCGCCGCGACGCTGCCTCGTGGGGCCCCGGTGCGGACGGGCCCACGCGTCAGCCGGCGGTGCGGGTGGGCGCGCGCGTGGAGCGCCCGTTGACGGGTGGGCCAGCCGCGGGCCTGGCGGAGGGGCAGGGCCGCATATGGGAATTATTGAATGGGGCGGGCGAGCCCGGATCCAACCCTCTCTCTCCCGCTCGTCTCGTGTGCGACAACCAGCCATTTTGTACTTGTGCTATTAATTCATTTGTTTAGGGAGGATCCGTGGTGCGCTGTCACATGCTCGCTCCAAAACTGATGGCCCTGCTAGATTCCAAGGGGGTGTAGTGTGGTGTACCAGCTTGCAGCAGAGTACTATACGGAATTTCAGACTCCCCATGTTCCGTGTTTTGAATCGTGTCTCGCCTTGCATGATGGGGGTTCCACTGGTTGTAGAATATCTTTTGCAGAAGAATCTGTAGGATCCAAGGTGAATAAGGAGGTTCCCCTGAGGTTTTTACCTCCATTTTTTTTAAAGAAAGTTTTTACCTGGGTTCCAAGCTTGAGAGGAGGCTTATGAGCAAAGTTTTCAGCATGTCTTATGAATAGACCCGAATTTGTTTTGGTGTGGCGGACTCGACCGATAGCATAAAAGGTAGACATTGATTGGATTCGATTGCCTCGCTTCTCGCGTCTTTCATTTACAGTTACTTCTACATTTTACGGCTAGATCTACTTCGGGGAGGTGGGGTGATTTTGATCACGATGGGAGTGGTGGAAGAGGGACGGGAGAGGTTTGCGGCGACAGACGAATAGACGTGACATCCACCACCATCATCAGGGGAGGACGCCAACCGTGCCATGCCGTTGTGTGCGCGCGGACGCATACAGCCAGGCTAGTTGGTTTTCGTGGGACAAGGCATCACGATCGATTGGCCCACGATACACTCGCATATTCTACATCAGATGTTTCGATATGTATTCTGTTGGCCACACTACGAGATTGTATGACAACAATATGTGGGCATATGTACCTACGAGATTGCGCCAAAGGATTATGTATGTGTCATGAAACCTGGGCTTGAAATAAAATTTCAGTTCATATTACTTATGCCTTGTCTGTTTCATCTTTAGCCAACAGTCTCTTGTAGGAAAAATCAGGAGCTCAAACAAACAGCTACTTGGAATCAACTTTGGCAGTGAAGCTGAATCAAAATTCGAGACATTTTTAGTGCAATGGCATGAAGCACGTCCAAGTGCACTTCGATGACAAAGCAACACTGGCATGACTATATGTTTTTCGAATGTAATCTAATGAAGAACAAATGCTAGGGGTTTCAAACTCGAGGAAATTAACACATGCATTTCCGTATCAACAAGAATGCCATTTCGTTTTTTTTCAAATGAATATAATTTGTCTTAATAAAACACACTGAGTGTCAACTTTGGAGTTTGATCACGAGTGGACTAGGAATTAGCCACCTCAAACTCTGGTTGGTTCTCTTCATAGTGGTTCTAGATCTAGTTCCGCCTTTTTACTTCAAAGTCTTCATAATTCTACCTTGACTAGATATGCAGGTGTGCTGCTACAAGCAATAAAAATTGTTACCAAAACAGAAGTTGTTGATTCGCATTTAGTGACCAAGATTTGTACTAGCTACAGTTAAAATAGGCAGGTAAATTACCATGATTCGTACCTGAAAAATGGACTATATACGTTGATTGATGTGTATTGAACGGCTTGCCAAATATATTTGGGCTTTTATTCAAAACGTATTACCGAAGACGGTTTGAGAAAAGAAACTGGCCTCTAAAACGAAATATAGAGCCGGTGTGAGTGAGGTATAGAGCCGGTGTGAGTGAGCCGGTGTGAGCCGGGGGGAGTCGGTGAAAGACAAAATCTCAGCGTATTTTTGAAGTATAGGAGAGGTTATTTAACACAACAGCGCTGCTATACACACGACGAATATGTGGCCGATGCCTGCACGATTCGCACGTGGCAGCTCAAACAGCAAGCTTACATGCAGGAGCACAGCTGGGGAGGCAGTGTCGTTCGGAGATCGTGTGCGAATTGTCGTCCGTGAAGCAATTTCGTTAACACAAATTTTGTGAGGAACCCGTATCAATCAAACTTCTATAATTGATCCATCCTATGGCATCTTGTGTCCATACAAGCATACAAACATACAAGGTGAGAAACAAGATATTATTCTGGAGGAGATGGGTACAACAGTTCTTGAAACGGACGGCTACGGACCAGGTTGCCCCAAAGATCGAGTGGCCCCGTCGATCTCTAGACAATTTGAAAGAGTACCTCACAATAATCGCAGGGAAAAAATGGGCCCGAAACCGCACGTCGGCGATGCTCACCAAGACGGTGACACATTCTTGGTTTCATAATTCCCTGGTGTAAAGCATTCTACTTTATTCCAAATGGTGCCGTGTGATTGCTGCAGCGAGGCACAGGCCATCCACCCTGTCACTCTCTGCTTTACGACGAGAGATCTATAGATATTTTTTGTGATGGTTTTGATCTAGATGCGCTTGCCGTGGCATCGATCGCCTCCGGTTTAATTAGTAGCCGTGCTAATTAATTCAGGAGGAAACGAGGACGTGTAGATGTTCCCTGCGGACACTGGACAAGGAGTAGGTTATGAGAGTTGGGCTCACCTAGTAGTTTCAAGAATCTATTCATGAATGTGACACGTCAAACAAGATCTTTCGTAGGTGCAAGGTTACTAGGCTTTAGAATTTTCTGGACGCACCGTGCTGTTATCTTTCCTCAGGGCATCTTCAATAGATTGTATGTTAGTCTTGTTGGTAAAATGTCCATGTTATCAACCAACAAGCTATCATACGACTATTTCAATGGGTTGTATCTAAGGTATTCAATAGATAATGAGAAAATAAATGTGATTGCTCTCTATTTCACCTTGAAACTTGTGCAAAGGTTGTTGGTTATTCTACATACAATTTTGCTCTCTCTTCATATTTATTACATGTCACATCATCACTATGTCCTAGATGGCAAATTTACCAACACCTATCTTACAGCTGTTGGAGATGCCCTCAGTCGATAGTCCTCTCCCCTCCTCCTTTGCCGGCCTCAGCGACGTGGAATGCATTAAGGCCGTTAGAACGTCTACAGCCGACACCTCAAATTCGTTTCAAACGCCCGAACGAATTGTCCGGTCGGTGACTGGTCACAACAAAAAATACTCAGACATACTCTTTAATGAACCTTAAACATTTTGGCTGACTGGCACCCTTCATATCCAGCCCAAATCTGCGGATATGGAGCGCCCGGGTAATCCGGACGCGTCCGCCACATCTGACCCGACAACCCTATCCCATCACAAATTACACAAAATTCACCCGCTCGACCTACCGGATCCATTTCCTATGTCCTTTCTTCTTCCTTCTCCGTGTTGGACGTCTCGCAGTTCCGCCACCACCCTTGCTTTGCAGCTATTCCAAGTCTTTGCGGCGCCAGCACCGACACAGCAGTCCTCTCTCCGGTCCTCGCCGTCGGGGACGTCGTCGTGAAGCGGCTCCCCACCGGCAAGGCACCTGTTGGGGATATAACTACTGGGTATGAATCGCCCAGGAGGAGCCGGGTCATACCACTGGTGACTTATCAATTAAGATGGCGGGTCATAGCAAGCCTATTGACGGCCCAAGACCCAGAGGCGACTTGAGGCCTAAGGGGATGAACCGCCACATATATAACTTGTATTGTAAGGCAATCTTAGTTAGTCACCGAGTCGGACACGTTGTGTATGAGCCGATCGGGACTCTGTAAGCTGTCGGGCATCAACCTATGTATATAAAGGGGTGACCCAGCGGCGGGTTGAGGACAGATAACAAACAATCGAGAGCTAGGTCATGCGTATTCGCTCCCTGGTAATCGAAACCCTAGCAATACAATACAAAGCAGGAGTGGGCTTTTACCTCGTTGAGAGGGGCCGAACCTGGGTAAGCTCTATGTGTCCTTTGTCCCGCTTAACCCCTTCAATCTAACCTAATTGTGATGGTTCCACGACTAAGTCCTCTCGCTAGGGCATCTGTCATGTCAAGTCCACGACAGTTGGCGCCCACCGTGAGGCCAGCGCATGGTGGTTTCAAGTTCTTGAAGGGCAACTTCGCAGGGATCAAGGGATACATCGTGGGCCGGATGACCAAGAGTCATCGCGGCAAGCTCTACATCGACGACCCTGGCTGGGGCCCCGAGGCCGGCTCAATTGAATATGGGTACCGGGTCTCCTTCGGCGGAATCCACATCTTCATCGGCAAGATCGGCAAATTGGGCCCTGAGCCGGACATCTGCACCGACATCATCGAGACGGCTCAGTGTGCATGACCCGCCAAAGTTCAAACCGCTGTAAAGCGTGCCTTTGTTGGTTTCATCCATGGGGCAGACTTTGAGGAAGGATCTGCGTATGATGGTGAGCCGACCATCTACTTGGATGGTGAATCATCAACCGGGGAGACCAATTCAATGTATCAACTGCAGGACGGCCGGCTTGGGGGTTGTTCCGATGGTGACAATATTTCGGACCCCTATGAGCCGCCGAACAGGGTGGCGATCTTCATGGCCAGTACACAACCGGCGCTCGATTCAACGACTGCCGCGGCTATGACCTCCAGCTCAACGACTGCGGCGATGGCTGGTGCTAGTGGCTCTGCGCACCCACCGGCTAAGATTTTGACAGAATTGTTGGGGGCTTTGGCGACTTTGATGGGGGTGGAGGTGACCCCGGACACTCAAGAACATCATAAGGTGGATGTTGCGAAGTTACGAGATGAGATAGCTCAAGCCAAGGAAGAGCTGGCGGCATAGAACGCTAGGATGGCCATGGAGCGAGCTGTGGACGCTCAGGCACAACGGATTCAGGCAAAGTTTTTCCGTCTTACCTTGGATCAAAACGCTTCAAATGCCATCATGAGAAGGAGACACCAGAGTCGCTTACCTCTGGAGTACGATGCGAGAAACCTTTTCAACACGCCGGGGGCAGGGACCAGTGACCCGCCCGCGGTGAACCGGGCGGTTGAGGCGCCCGTGACTGGAGCACCGGTTCAGCCGCGTACTGTGGATCCGCCTTGTTTGGATATGACTCCGCCTCAGCATGTTTCGACATCGCTGGGTCATTATTCTAACCCTTTGGACAATATGATTGCTGCGGCGTCACGATTGGCGGCTCTCCCGGTTGAAGGCGAGTCTCCGGCTATGATAGAGACATGGAGGGCCAGAGAACTTCTTCAGACGACCGTGGCTCAACAGGCAGCGTATTCGTATAGCCGTGAATAGATTCACTCAACCCCCCGACCAAGCCGGAGTTATAGCATGCACATTGACTCACCAGCAGTTTCAAGCAGTGAGCAGCACCATAACCAGCCTCGCAGACATGACCCAGCACGCGGTGGTGTCGATGCTCAGACGTTGGTGGATCAGGGCAGGGCGCGTCAGGAGGCAGAGCTGGCGACTCAGCTAATGGCTCAATAGCAATCCCCGGTTTATCCGTCAGCATCTGTGGGGGCAGGAGTGACCTCTAGAACCTTGGGTGTGCCGTGTTTAGTGCCGGCTCTATGCAACGAGCGTTTGCCTAAGGATTTCAAGGGCCCTCGTAAGGTGCTTAATTATATGGCGGATCAACCCCCTGAGGCGTGGATTGAGAGCTATGAGATGGCCATGGAGATGCTACATGTTAGTGATGCTACTTGTGCTGAGTATTTCACCATGATGTTGGATGGGCTGGCTCGTACTTGGTTGAAAGGGTTGCCCGCTAACTCCATTAGATCATGGGCGGAGTTGAAAACTCGTTTCATCTAAAATTTTAAAGACACGTGCAAGCAGCCTATGTCGATCCTGGATTTGGATTCTTGTGTCCAAGGTGAGGGCGAGTCAACAACCAATTGGGTGCGCCGGATCTAAGTGGTTATACACTCATCGAACAGCATCAATGCCGGTTCAGCAGTCTTGATGTTGGAGAAGAATTGACATTTCCTTCCCCTTAAGCAGAAACTGGGCGGCTTAAACGCCATTGCAATGACATGGGGGAGCTCATGGCGGCTCTTGTCAAATATGCCGACTCTGATAGTACCAAAGACCCCGACTCTGATGAAGAGAAGGCGGGTAAGGGGAAGAAGAGCAGCAATACGAAGGGGCAGCAACATAATGCAGCGGGTCAAAGTGGCAACGGTAAGCGCAAGGCTGATGGTAATTTAGATTTTGTGGCTAACACCAATACGCAGAATAATAATCAGCGCCGCAAGGGAAAGCCGCCCCGGCTCGGAGGGCCGAAATTTAATATTAAGGCGATGATGAATCAGCCTTGCCAAAGCATGATACGCAAGAGAAGCCGGCCAATCATCTGTGGAAGGATTGCTTCATCATGAGGGGGTATAGGAATTCCAAATTTTTTCAGAACAATCATGGCCCGAATGGCGGCTCAGGATCCGACTCTCACGAGCCTGGCTTTGGTGGTGGCGGTTCAAACTCTGGTTTCCAGGGCCAAGGCAATGAGGGTGGTTTTAATCAGTAGTCTGGTCAAGGGAATCAGCAGCAGCAATCTGGTTATCAGAGTAATCCGAAGCAGTTGAATAGTGGACATTATCATGTGTTCACCACGAGTTTATGTAAACAAGACCAGGAGATTCATAAAAGGGCGGTGAATGCAGTTGAGCCGGCGATTCCCCGTTACTTGCGATAGTCGGGACATCCTATTCTTTGGACCCGTGAGGATCACCCGCCCTGGGTTGACAATCTGGGTCACTTGACTTTAGTGGTTGGGCCTCAGGTTGGAGGTTACAAGTTCACTAAGGTGCTCATGGATGGAGGCAGCAGCATCAATATCCTTTACTACAAAACTTTTCGTCGTATGAGTTTGACTGACAAGGATCTTAAGCCGTCTAACACTGTTTTTCATGGTGTGGTGTCCGGTAAGTCGGCATATCCAGTGGGCAAGATAGCACTGGAAGTGGCTTTCGGTGATGATCATGATTCCAAAGTTGAGACATTGACCTTTGAGGTGGTTAAGATCAAGAGCCCTTATCATGCTTTGTTCACTGGTACGCGTCGGTGCTATACAAACTGTTTTTAACCCCTTTCCACGATGGCATTTGGAACCGTCGCCAAGTGAGTGTGGGCGATAGGGGGTCCTTCCCACATGACCCAAAAACCGTTGGGGATAGGTACCCTATAGTACTCCTACTCGTTTCTGCTCGCATTGCCATCGCAGTCGGTATTCTATGGTGTTACGTTTATGATGCGCGTCCCATCACAAACGGTTCACTATTATAGAACGTGTATGATGCGCGGCCCATCACAAACGGTTCACTGTTAAGAAGATTAGCTAATTGTCGTACGTGTGTCAGACAGGATTACAAAACATTGGATCGTCGTAACATCGTCGTACACGACAACTATCACACACGCTATTCTGTGGTGCAACATTTACGATGCATACTTCATCAGAAACATTTCATGGTTGTGAATCGTGTATGATAAGGCAACTAACACAAACGTTTAGTTTGCTTGCACCGTTTGTGATATTGTCTGACATCACACACGCTTTACAAACGACAACTGTGTGCATGCTTGCACATGTTTCCTCTCTTTGAACCGTCTCGGATTATGATGTATATCACAAATGTTTGTGTTTTACCAACCATGTGTAGCATAACAACCTAGAGAGCGTAATTTCACCGTAATTTAATTGCTGCTATTTCAAATTGTACCAGATTTGAATTTGAATTTGAATGTATATGCTACAGCTTTATTCATATCCATCAGGTTCAAACAACCAATGCATTATTCGATTCATAGGTACATATGTTCAAGAATTACATAAGAACCAAATAAAGAATGATGAACCATAGTTGTATACTTGTACTATTAAAGACAGTAAAGAAAGAGGCAAAATACATTTTGGTTGCTGAACAAGGTGAAGCGGAATGCCCATATTGTGCCCTCCTCCATGCAGAAGGCACGCACGACTCTAGTCCACCCCCTTGTGATGGCCGACCGCCCATCCTTCACGTTCTTCATGAAAACATCTAGATAATCATCGTGTTCTGGTTGAAATACTTTAACCTTTGCATGCCCACCAATCATGTAGTTTGAGAGGTAATCTTGAGTAAATTGCGTTGGCAACCACTACAAAGGAAAAAGATTCAGACATTGTCATCTAACACAACTCATTATGGGCAGTAAAAAGAAGGCTGCAAAGTTCTTACTTACCATCCTGTAGTTCGTTGTTGTCTTGGATAAAGTGTAAACAAATAGTTTAATTGCCATATTTGGACCCATTTTACTAACAATCTTTATCAGCTTCCTCACTTGATGCTGGTTCATCGATATCTCATTGCCCCATACGCAGAAAGGGTCGAAGCGCAGATCTTTACCAATGACATATGTACCTAAAAGCACCAAGTTAATATTAGAAGCTAAACAACAATTGCACAATGATGTAGTACAACACTCTTTTATAATATGTCTATATACATCCGTATGTGGTAGTACATTTAAAATTTCTAAAAAGACAAATATTTAGGAACGGAGGGAGTATCTTATAATATCCAATATACTCACATATTAGATGAATTAACATCTTATATTATGGGCCGGATGGAGTTTAGTGTATTCTTACAAATTATCGGCTGATTAACTGTTGTTGTATCCATGGGTTACAGTTAGTTTGAGCTAGTTCGGTCTCAAATAGCCCTAAAGTATATCTAAACATGAGGGCTAGTTTGAGCTAGTTTCATCTATAACCCACCCAAAAAAACTATCCAACCCAAGAGGTGCTAATCGGAGCTAGTTCTCCTAGTGCATTTATTGTCAATCTAACCCTGCCACCCAAAGAACTCTTTGGATGGAGTTAGTTCAGGGTTAGTCATGAGTTAGAAACTAACTCTAACCTCTAGCTAAGTTGAGTAACCAAACAGGGTTGTGTTGTTGTTGTTGCTGCTGCTCTTCTACGTATATCTAGACATCATTAGAACATTAATGTAACACTCTTCCTTGTTGATATGTAGCCTAGGATTGCATATTTAAACATTAAGTACAGTGCATGTTGCTATGTAGCCTCAGATATATTACATATGGCCCTGGTTAACCTAATGATAAATGGGTTGCAAATATATTCAGTTAAAAGTCTAATTCATCGATTAGTCCCTTATCAGCCGACGGCCTATATGGTACCAGCTACCGATATCCTGAATAGTGAGCAGATATAAGCCATGGGATGAAACTAACCTCGATGGAAAACAACAGTCGTTCCCAAAATTGTCCTATGTAGGTACATCGAGAAGCATGTTAAGCACAACAGGCTAAACATCAACCAAAATTATCCATGGCACACAAAATAATCTCCAAAAGATAGCTTCAGTGTGCAGGTTTAAGCACACTAGTAAAGAAAAACAAGTGAAAAGGTGTGCTAACTTCAACAGGCCTAACATTTAACAACAAGCAAACATAATCATTCAAACTGGTATCATGCTGGTCTAAGTACACTGTTATTGTTAAATAGAAATGAAAAGGCGTGTTAACTACAAGATGCATCAACCAAATGTAGTCATTCATAGTGGTATTGTTGAAACTGGTATTGATGAAATTGAACTGCACAGTTCATACTTGCACATATAGAACATCACGTTGTCAATAACTAGAATAAACAAGGCATACTACGAACAACCAAAGATAGCATTTGAAGCTGGACATATGCTAACTACAAACAACCCAACAATCAAAAAACTTTAAAAGAGGTATATGCTAGCTATAACAGGCTTAACAGCAAGCAAATATATGCATTCCTATCGGTATGTTTAAAACTGGATTGATGAAATGTACTTCACAGTAAATAATTGCACATATAGAGCATCACATTGTGAACAACTGGAATAAACAAGGCATACTGCAAACAACCAGATGTAGCAATTAAAATTGGACATATTCTCACTACACTACAAAAGGGACTCAACAAAACAAATCATGGGTTTCCTCACTTGTCATGGATGGGCTCGTTCCCGTGGGAAGAGCGCGGACCCTGGATGCGCTCCATGTTGTCGCAGATGGGATCATTCCCCTTGGAAGAGCACGACTGTAGGGTGCCCTCCCTGATGTCGCAGACGGGCGCTTTCCCCTTGGAAGAGCGGATGGGCTCTTTCCCCTTGGAAGAGTTGGAGAGGGTGCCCTCCTCATGGTCGTTGTCGATGGGGTCTGACTTGGAAGCTGTGGATCCCAAGCCAGCGTCATAGAACGTGTCCTTCAGAAATGATAAAAGGGGCTCGATGGCGACGTAGAATGGCAAATTGTTGACAACGAGCCAGAGGAGATCAACGGTGGGGCCATGGATGAGATCGAAGGCGGTTGAACCTGAGGGGTTGGGGGTGGGCCACTTAACCTGTGACATAGCCCGCCTCAGGCCATCGCTGTCGATGACCTCGATGTCGTAGCCGGCGGCCGAGACATGCCCGCGTACTCCAGCCCGCTGATTGAGTGCCTGCCGCCAGTAATGGTCATCAGCTTCCTTGGCGATGTCGGGCGAAGAGACCGCTATACACCTCTTTTGGGCCAGTCGCTCCTCGAGCTCCACAGGAAGCGTAGCCGGGCTTAGGCTGCGACGCTCTGGAGTGGGGGTGGGGATGGGGACGGGATCTATGGGAAAGGGGGCATTTGGCAGGCGTCATCTAAGAAACTCAGGGCGGCCTGGGTATGGAGATCGGTGGGTAAGATGCACGGGCAAACCGACAGATGTTGACAATGGAGGCCTTGCGGCGGCGGCGGCGGAGGGGACCTTGCTAGGGTTTCGAGCGAGGGAGGGGGTGTGTGTGTGCGCGCACGCCCGAGGAGGTTTTGGTGTGTGTGTGTGTGTGTTGTGTGTGGAGGGGGTGGGGGTGTTTGAGGAAATTACGTGGGTACTGAAAATTTTACTACGCGGGAGTCAAACACAGGAGTGAAATGCTGGGCTATTGAAAATTTTGATGATAGTGCATCGCACACGGTCCGGAGATAACAACCGTATGTTATGAAACAGAAAACCCTCGAGACAGGCATATATTTTCTAGGGATGCAGGCGGGATTGGGAACAAGAAACATCGCACAAGGTCCGGAGATAACAACAGTGTGTTATGAAACAGAAAAACCCTCGAGGCGGGCATATATTTTTGAGAGGGGGAGCCTCATGGAGCCCAATGTACTGTGCGGATGTGTGCGTGACAGGGGCACCGGCGTGGCACACGGTTAGTTTGAGTGAACCGTGTATGTTGCGTCATCCGACTTGTCTAATGTTCATAAATTTGGCGAAAAAATGATGTGGGAGAGGGTCAGAACACGAACACACTTGCATGTGGACCAAATTTATGTATCAAAAGGGTGGTTTGATTTTCAAATACCAAATGCAACTTCGATGTGGCACCTCTCTCGCAAAGTGCACGGTATTGCTTGCCCCCACCACCCCCTCGTGTCGACACGAAGGGAATCCTAAGCTATGAATGCATGCCGCCCCCCAACCAAGGTTCACCTAGCAAAGTGTGAAGTAGTTAGCAGCCCCCCTCCCTCGTGTCGGCACGAAGGGAATCCTAAGCTATGAATGCATGCCCCCAACCGAGGTTCACCTAGCAAAGTGCGAAGTAGCTAGCATCCCCCTTCCCTTGTGTCGGCATGAAGGAAATCCTAAGCTATGAATGCATGCCCCTCAACCGAGGTTCACCTAGCAAAGTGTGAAGTAGCTAGTAGCCCCCCTCGTGCCGCCACTTAGGGAATCCTAAGCTATGAATGCATGCCCCCCAACCGAGGTTCACCTAACAAAGTGCGAAGTAGCAACCCCCCCCCCCCCCAACACACTTTTAGTCGGCGGGCCAGAGAGGCATATCTCACCAAGATGGATCGTAAAACGGACCAACAATAATCCACCTTGGTCGTACAACCTCTCTCTTGTTGTTGGTCAAAGTGTTGGCCGTCCATGCTGTTGGGGAACGTAGTAATTTCAAAAAAATTCCTACACACACGTAAGATCATGATGATGCACAGCAACGAGAGGGGAGAGTATCGTCTACGTACCCTCGTAGACCGTAAGCGGAACCGTTATGAGAACGCGGTGATGTAGTCGTATGTCTTCATGATCCGACCGATCCAAGTACCGAACGCACAACACCTCCGAGTTCAGCACACGTTCAACTCGATGACGTCCCACAAACTCCGATCTAGCAAAGCTTCACGGGCGAGTTCCGTCAGCACGACGGCGTTATGACGGTGATGATGTTGCTACCGATGCAGGGCTTCGCCTAAGCACCGCTACGATATGATCGAGGTGGATTATGGTGGAGGGGGCACCGCACACGGCTTGGAACAATCAACTTGTGTGTTCTAGGGTGCCCCCTGACGCCGTATATAAAGGAGCAAGGGGAGGGGACGGCCTCATAGGGTGCCCCAAGGGGGGAATCCTACTCCTACTAGTAGTAGGTTCCCCCTTTCCTAGTCCAACTAGGAGGGGAAGGAAAGAGGAGGAGAGGAGAAGGAAAGAGGGAGCCAGCCCCCAAAGCCCTAAACCAATTCGGTTTGGGCCTAGGGGCGCACCTCACACTTCCTTGCTGCCCTCTATTTCCACTAAAGCCCACAAAGGCCCATTGACCCTCCTGGTGAATTCTCGTAACTCTCCGGTACTCCGAAAAATACCCGAATCACTCAGAACCTTTTCGATGTCCAAATATAGTCATCCAATATATCGATCTTTACTTCTCGACCATTTCGAGACTCCTCGTCATGTCCCCGATCTCATCTGGGACTCCGAACTACCTTCGGTACATCAAACCACATAAACTCATAATACCGATCGTCACCGAACGTTAAGCATGCGGACCCTACGGGTTCGAGAACTATGTAGACATGACCGAGACACGTCTCCGGTCAATAACCAATAGCGGAACCTGGATGCTCATATTGTCTCCTCCTACATATTCTACGAAGATCTTTATCGGTCAAGCCGCATAACAACATACGTTGTTCCCTTTGTCATCGGTATGTTACTTGCCCGAGATTCAATCATCGGTATCTCAATACCTAGTTCAATCTCGTTACCGGCAAGTCTCCTCGTTCTATAATACATCATCCCGCAACTAACTCATTAGTTACATTGCTTGCAAGGCTTATAGTGATGTGCATTACCGAGATGGCCCAGAGATACCTCTCTGACAATCGGAGTGACAAATCCTAATCTCGATCTATGCCAACTCAACAAGTACCATCGGAGACACCTGTAGAGCACCTTTATAATCACCCAGTTATGTTGTGACGTTTGGTATCACACAAAGTGTTCCTCCGGTAAACGGGAGTTGCATAATCTCATAGTCATAGGAACATATATAAGTCATGAAGAAAGCAATAGCAACAAACTAAACGACGATCATCGTGCTAAGCTAACGGAATGGGTCAAGTCAATCACATCATTCTCTAATGATGTGATCCCATTAATCAAATGACAACTCATGTCTATGGCTAGGAAACTTAACCATCTTTGATTCAACGAGCTAGTCAAGTAGAGGCATACTAGTGACACTTTGTTTGTCTATGTATTCACACATGTACTAAGTTTCCGGTTAATACAATTCTAGCATGAATAATAAACATTTATCATGATATAAGGAAATAAATAATAACTTCATTATTGCCTCTAGGGCATATTTCCTTCAGTCTCCCACTTGCACTAGAGTCAATAATCTAGTTCACATCTTTATGTGATTAGTTCACATCTCCATGTGACTAATACCCAAAGGGTTTTCTAGAGTCAATAATCTAGTTCACATCGCTATGTGATTAACACCCAAAGAGTGATCATGTTTTGCTTGTGAGAGAAGTTTAGCCTACGGGTCTGCAACATTCAGATCCGTATGTATTTCGCAAATTTCTATGTCTACAATGCTCTGCACGGAGCTACTCTAGCTAATTGCTCCCACTTTCAATATGTATCCAGATCGAGACTTAGAGTCATCTAGATCGATGTAAAAAGCTTGCATCGACGTAACTCTTTACGACGAACTCTTTTATCACCTCCATAACCAAGAAATATTTCCTTAGCCCTCTAAGGATAATTTTGACCGATGTCCAGTGATCTACTCCTAGATCACTATTGTACTCCTTTGCCAGAATCATGCTAAGGTATACAATAGGACTGGTAAATAGCATAGCATACTTTATAGAACCTATGACTGAGGCATAGGGAATGACTTTTCATTCTCTTTCTATTTTCTGCTGTGGTTGGGTTTTGAGTCTTTACTCAACTTCACACCTTGCAACACAGGAAAGAACTCCTTCTTTGACTGTTCCATTTTGAACTACTTCAAAATCTTGTCAAGGTATGTACTCATTGAAAAAACTTATCAAGCATTTTGATCTATCTCTATAGATCTTGATGCTCAATGTGTAAGCAGCTTCATCGAGGTCTTTCTTTGAAAAACTCTTTTCAAACACTCCTTTATGCTTTTCAGAAAATTCTACATTATTTCCAATCAACAATATGTCATTCACATGTACTTATCAGAAATGCTGTAGTGCTCCCACTCACTTTCTTGTAAATACAGGCTTCACCGCAAGTCTGTATAAAACCATATGCTTTGATCACTTTATCAAAGCATATATTCCAACTCCAAGATGCTTGCACCAGTCCATAGATGAATCGCTGGAGCTTGCTCACTTTTTAGCACTTTTAGGATCGACAAAACCTTCTGGTTGCATCATATACAACTCTTCTTTTAAGAAATCCATGAAGGAATACAGTTTTGACATCCATTTGCCAGATTTCATAAAATGCGGCAACTGCTAACATGATTCGGACAGACTTTTAAGCATCGATGAGAAAATCTCATTGTAGTCAACACCTTGAACTTGTCGAAAACATTTTGCGACAATTTGAGCTTTGTAGATAGTAACACTACTATCAGCATCCATCTTCCTCTTGAAGATCCATTTATTCTTAATGGCTCATGATCATCGGGCAAGTCAATCAAAGTCCATACTTTGTTCTCATACATGGATCCCATCTCAGATTTCATGGCTTCAAGCCATTTCGCGGAATCTGGGCTCACCATCGCTTCCTCATAGTTCGTAGGTTCGTCATGGTCAAGTAACATGACATCCAGAACAAGATTACCGTACCACTCTCGTGCGGATCTCACTCTGGTTGACCTACGAGGTTCGGTAGTAACTTGATCTGAAGTTACATGATCATCACCATTAGCTTCCTCACTAATTGGTGTTGGAGTCACAGGAACAGATTTCCGTGATGAACTACTTTCCAATAAGGGAGAAGGTACAGTTACCTCATCAAGTTCTACTTTCCTCCCACACACTTCTTTCGAGAGAAACTCCTTCTCTAGAAAGGATCCATTCTTAGCAACGAATGTCTTGCCTTCGGATTTGTGATAGAAGGTGTACCCAACTGTCTCCTTTGGGTATCCTATGAAGACACATTTCTCCGATTTGGGTTTGAGCTTATCAGGATGAAACTTTTTCACATAAGCATCGCAACCCCAAACTTTAAGAAACGACAACTTTAGTTTCTTGCCAAACTACAGTTCATATGGCGTCGTCTCAATGGATTTAGATGGTGCCCTATTTAACGTGAATGCAGCTGTCTCTAATGCATAACCCCAAAACGATAGTGGTAAATCAGTAAGAGACATCATAGATTGCACCATATCTAATAAAGTACGGTTACGATGTTCGGACACACCATTACGCCGTGGTGTTCCGGGTGGCGTGAGTTGTGAAACTATTTTGCACTGTTTCAAATGAACACCAAACTCGTAACTCAAATATTCTCCTCCACGATCAGATCGTAGAAACTTTATTTTCTTGTTACGATGATTTTCCACATCACTCTGAAATTATTTGAACTTTTCAAATGTTTCAGATTTATGTTTCATCAAGAAGATATACCCATATCTTACTCAAATCATCCGTGAAGGTCAGAAGATAATGGTACCTACCGCGAACACTCATCGGACTGCATACATCAGTATGTATTATTTCCAACAAGTCTGTTGCTCGCTCCATTTTTCCGGAGAACGGAGTGTTAGTCATCTTGCCCATGAGGCATGGTTCGCAAGCATCAACTGATTCATAATCAAGTGATCCAAAAGCCCATCGGCATGGATTTTCTTCATGCGCTTTACACCAATATAACCTAAACGGCAGTGCCACAAATAAGTTGCACTATCATTATTAACTTTGCATCTTTTGGCTTCAATATTATGAATATGTGTATCACTACGATCGAGATTCAATAAACCATTCACCTTGGGTGTATGACCATTGAAGGTTTTATTCATGTAAACAGAACAACAATTATTCTCTGACTTTAAATGAATAACCGTATTGCAACAAACATGATCAAATCATATTCATGCTTAACGTAAACACCAAATAACATTTATTTAGGTTCAACACTAATCCCGAAAGTATAGGGAGTGTGCGATGATGATCATATCAATCTTGGAACCACTTCCAACACACATCGTCACTTCACCCTTAACTAGTCTCTGTTCATTCTGCACTCCCGTTTTGAGTTACTAATCTTAGCAACTGAACTAGTATCAAATACTGAGGGGTTGCTATAAACACTAGTAAAGTACACATCAATAACATGTATATCAAATATACCTTTGTTCACTTTACCATCCTTCTTATCCGCCAAATACTTGGGGCAGTTTTGCTTCCAGTGACCAATCCCTTTGCAGTAGAAGCACTTAGTCTCAGGCTCAGGTCCAGACTTGGGCTTCTTCACTTGAGCAGCAACTTGCTTGCCATTCTTCTTGAAGTTCCCCTTCTTCCCTTTGCCCTTTTCTTGAAACTAGTGGTCTTGTCAACCATCAACACTTGATGCTTTTCTTGATTTCTACCTTTGTCGATTTCAGCATCACGAAGAGCTTGGGAATCGTTTCCGTTATCCCTTGCATATTATAGTTCATCACGAAGGTCCAGTAACTTGGTGATAATGACTAGAGAACTCTGTCAATCACTATCTTATCTGGAAGATTAACTCCCACTTGATTCAAGTGATTGTAGTACTCAGACATTCTGAGCACATGCTCACTAGCTGAGTTATTATCCTCCATCTTATAGGCAAAGTGCTTGTCAAAGGTCTCATACCTTTCGACATGGGCATGAGTCTGAAATACTAATTTCAACTCTTGGAACATCTCATATGCTCTGTGGCGTTCAAAACGTCTTTGAAGCCCCGATTTTAAGCTGTAAAGCATGGTGCACTAAACTATCAAGTAGTCATCATATCGAGCTCGCCAAACGTTCATAATGTCTGCATCTGCTCCTGCAATCGGCATGTCACCTAGCGGTGCATCAAGGACATAATTCTTCTGTGCAGCAATGAGGATAATCCTCAGATCACGGATCCAATCTGCATAATTGCTACTAACATCTTTCAACTTAGTTTTTCTCTAGGAACATATCAAAATAAAAGGGGAGCTACAACGCGAGCTATTGATCTACAACATAGTTATGCAAATACTATCAGGACTAAGTTCATGATAAATTAAAGTTCAATTAATCATATTACTTAAGAACTCCCACTTAGATAGACATCCCTCTAATCATCTAAGTGATCACGTGATCCAGATCAACTAAACCATGACCTATCATCACATGAAATGGAGTAGTTTTCAATGGTGAACATCACTATGTTGATCATATCTACTATATGATTCACGCTCGACCTTTCGGTCTCAGTGTTCCGAGGCCATATCTGCATATGCTAGGCTCGTCAAGTTTAACCCGAGTATTTTCTGCGTGTGCAAAACTGGCTTGCACCCGTTGTATGTGAACGCAGAGCTTATCACACCCGATCATCACGTGGTGTCTCGGCACGACGAACTTTGGCAATGGTGCATACTCAGGGAGAACACTTGTACCTTGAAATTTAGTGAGAGATCATCTTATAAAGCTATCGTCGAACTAAGCAAAATAAGATGTATAAAAATAAACATCACATGCAATCAAAACATGTGACATGATATGGCCATCATCATCTTGTGCTTTTGATCTCCATCTCCAAAGTATCGTCATGATCTCTATCGTCACCATCATGACACCATGATCTCCATCATCTTGATCTCTATCAATGTGTCGTCACATGGTCGTCTCGCCAACTATTGCTTTTGCAACTATTGCTATCGCATAGCGATAAAGTAAAGCAATTACATGGCACTTGCATCTTATGCAATAAAGAGACAACCATAAGGCTTCTGCCAGTTGCCGATAACTTTAACAAAACATGATCATCTCATACAACAATTTATATCTCATCACGTCTTGACCATATCACATTACAACATGCCCTGCAAAAACAAGTTAGACGTCCCCTACTTTGTTGTTGCAAGTTTTACGTGGCCGCTACGGGCTGAGCAAAAACCGTTCTTACCTACACATCAAAAACCACAATGCGGTATAGTGATTTCTTTTTGATCTTCAGAAAGAACCCCGTTCATTGAATCCGATTCAACTAAAGCTGGAGAAACAGACACCCACTAGCCACATGTGTGCGAAGCACGTCGGTAGAACCAGCCTCGCGTAAGCGTACGCATAATGTCGGTCTGGGCCGCTTCATCCAACAATGCCGCTGAATCAAGAATCAACTAGTGACGGCAAGCAATATGTATATACCCACGCCCACAACACCTTTGTGTTCCACTCGTGCATATAACATCTACGCGTAAACCTAGCTCGGATGCCACTGTTGGGGAACGCAGTAATTTCAAAAAAAATCCTATGCACATGCAAGATCATGGTGATGCACAACAACGAGAGGGGAGAGTATCGTCTACGTACCCCCGTAGACCGTAAGCGGAAGCATTATGAGAACGTGGTTGATGTAGTCGTACGTCTTCACGATCCGACCGATCCAAATACCGAACACATGGCACCTTCGAGTTCAGCACACGTTCAGCTCGATGACGTCCCATGAACTCCGATCCAGCAAAGCTTCACGGGAGAGTTCCGTCAGCACGATGACGCAATGACGGTGATGATGTTGCTACCGACGCAGTGCTTCACCTAAGCACCGCTACGATATGATCGAGGTGGATTATGGTGGAGGGGGGGTACCGCACACGGCTTGGAACAATCAACTTGTGTGTTCTAGGGTGCCCCTGCCCCCGTATATAAAGGAGCAAGGGGAGGGGGCCGGCGGCCTCATAGGGTGCGCCCCAAGGGGGGAATCCTACTCCTACTAGGAGTAGGTTCCCCCTTTCCTAGTGCAACTAGGAGGGGAAGGAAAGAGGAGAAGAGGAGAAGGAAACATGGGGGCGACCCCCAAAGCCCTAAACTAATTCGGTTTGGGCCTAGGGGGCGCACCTCACACTTCCTTGCTGCCCTCTATTTCCACTAAAGCCCACGAAGGCCCATTGACCCTCCCGGTGAATTCCCGTAACTCCCCGGTACTCCGAAAAATACCCGAATCACTCGGAACCTTTCCGATGTCCGAATATAGTCGTCCAATATATCGATCTTTACGTCTCGACCATTTCGAGACTCCTCGTCATGTCCCTGATCTCATCCGGGACTCCGAACTACCTTCGTTACATGAAAATGCATAAACTCATAATACCGACCATCACCGAACGTTAAGAGTGCGGACCCTACGGGTTCGAGAACTATGTAGACATGACCGAGACACGTCTCCGGTCAATAACCAATAGCGGAACCTGGATGCTCATATTGTCTCCTACATATTCTACGAAGATCTTTATCGGTCAAGCCGCATAACAACATACGTTGTTCCCTTTGTCATCGGTATGTTACTTGCCCGAGATTCAATCATCGGTATCTCAATACCTAGTTCAATCTCGTTACCGGCAAGTCTCTTTACTCGTTCCGTAATACATCATCCCACAACTAACTCATTAGTCACATTGCTTGCAAGGCTTATAGTGATGTGCATTACCGAGATGGCCCAGAGATACCTCTCTGACAATCGGAGTGACAAATCCTAATCTCGATCTATGCCAACTCAACAAGTACCATCGGAGACACCTGTAGAGCACCTTTATAATCACCCAGTTATGTTGTGACGTTTGGTATCACACAAAGTGTTCCTCTGGTATTCGGGGGTTGCATAATCTCATAGTCAGAGGAACATGTATAAGTCATGAAGAAAGCAGTAGCAACAAACTAAACAATCATCGTGCTAAGCTAACGGAATGGGTCAAGTCAATCACATCATTCTCTAATGATGTGATCCCTTTAATCAAATGACAACTCATGTCTATGGCTAGGAAACTTAACCATCTTTGATTCAACGAGCTAGTCAAGTAGAGGCATACTAGTGACACTCCGTTTGTCTATGTATTCACACATGTACTAAGTTTCCGGTTAATACAATTCTAGCATGAATAATAAACATTTATCATGATATAAGGAAATAAATAATAACTTTATTATTGCCTCTAGGGCATATTTCCTTCACATGCGACCTTGGAGATGGGCTAGCTCGCCAGTAATCACGCAAGTAGCTAGTCCCCGAAGACAACCACTGCATGCGTGTGGCCCAAACATATGTATGGAGAGGTGTGTTTTTGAATAACAATGGAACAACTTTGATGTGGCACCGTGATTTCGAACTAGAAATCCCCACACTGAGTGTGGGTTAGGTTGATGATGCATATGTATGTCACACCACACTTCAAGCCAACGAGGGGGATTCATGCATGCGTGCGTGCATAGTATATGTGCTCAAACTTAAGGCCTGAATCTCACCATGACCTATACTACGATAACACGAACCAAATGAAGAATCTGCCATGGTAACCTATCTTATTGTTGGTCAAGGTGATCATGGATGTGCACGCGGGCCCACGAATATATAGGCTTGTCGCTCATAACCACGCGAGGGAGTGTACCATTCGAAGGAAACCACTACATGCATATGTATGGAGGTGATGCGTGCATGCATGTTTGAATACCATTTCACAACATTGATGTGGCGCCTTCGTAAAAAATCGTACACTAGCTCCCCACACAGAGCGAGACCGGTTCATGATGTGTCGTTGTACTAGCCACTTCGACTCAATGGGAGGGATTCATGCGTACACATGCATGTGTGTGTGCTCAAACTGTATCATGCATGCCATCCCAGAGCAAAAATAATAATCCCCTCCTAAGTCAAATTAACCTCTCTTGTTGTCAGGAAAAAAGTAGTGATGGACCAAGCGTGCTCATAGATGGAAAGCAGCGATATCTATGATAATCACTTAAGTGGGTGCGAGAGGACAACCACCACTGCTTTGCATGTGGGCCAAACATATATATGTTGAATACCCAAAATGCACAAGTTTGATGTGCCACATGCCTCAAAAACCGTAAACCATGGACCCACACAAAGCGAGGTTCATGAAGCGTACTACATATGATGGTCCCCTTCCCCCCTCTTCACCGCATACTATATGCTCCTGCCGTAATATATGTATAACCCAAAAGAATCCTCATCGATGGTGAAATTAATTAAGCTCTCCCGATGTAGGTCAAAGTGATGCATGTATGCATCGATGATGGCCTTGTGGGCCCATAGATGGAAGCGACACACCTGAGTGTCCTAGCTAGGATAAACACCGCGTGCATGCATGCGGCCCAAAAAGGTGTTGTGTGATGTTTGAATAGCTAATTTCACAATTTTGATGTGGCACGTGCCTCAGAAACCAAAAAGTCCCGACACTAAGTAAGGTGTACTTGTTCACGGACGCGTACATATAGTATATATGCTAGCCCCCTCCCACCTCTTCGACGCGTACTATATACCACCATAACACAAACAAAAAAGATTCTACCTTGCTGGTCAAATTAACCTCACTGCCGGTTTTTCGTCAAAGTGATGGATGATGACCTCGCGGGCCCACAAAAAGCGTCACATGCGAGTATCGAGTGTCGTGTAGGACAACCATTGACTGCATGTGGCCAAAATATGTATGTATGAAAGGGTTGTGTAATGTTTTAAATGATGATTTCACGACTCTGATGTGGCACTGACCTGCCTAACAAAGCGGCCAACCCACACGGTGGCTCACAACTCGTAGTGTACTGCGAGCCACCCGCCACCCCCTGACGCACACACCCACCCACACACCGCGAATCCACCGCAACTACGATGCATGTTAAATTAATTATCCTGCGGTGAACATATGTTACCAAAGGATGGACGTTTTAATTTCAAAAAAATCACAGAGATCATTAAGATGTTTTAGTACATTAATTGATTGATTTTCTATGGGTATAATGTGCAAAAATCAAATTTGAGCTACATGCACACGTGGCAGTGCACCTAAATGGATTGCAAAAACACGTGTGTCTCACTGGGTGCATGTTTACTCCCCATGCAACAAATTTCAAACATTGAGAATCTTGATTTTTAAATTCTAGTGCATCCAAAACTTATTTGAAGTTCATGAAACTTATCGTGTTGTCATATGGACACCAATACAAAGTGGCATTGTACTTTTTTAATCAAATTTGAGACCAGTTTTGATGTAATCTTTATCTAATTACAAACGGGAGATTATTAATAATTGGGAACCAATATCCCAAACGGATTATTTATTCGAACCGTGAGCATTAGACCGACAATGGATACGTGCCATGCTTCGGTTAAGAAATAAAGCGGCAACATTAATGATCCAAACAGAAAAACAATATACGTGCCGCCGCGTGAAGCGTGTGCCGTGCGAGCAGGCGTGAGTTGATGGGACGCATGCGAGCAGTCCGCCGCGCAGGGTCATCGAGAGGCATGCGAGTAGCTGTGTGAAACTTTGGTAGGCATGTCAGTAGTCCGGTGCGCAGGCTCACTGGGAGGCAAGCCATCGGTTTGACCGCTGCCCGCCTCTCTCCCACAACTCCCACTACTCCATATTAATGGTGCGCCCGAGCGACCGCACCCCCATCCTCGCCACACACACACAATACTCTCTCTCTCTCTCTCTCTCTCTCTCCGCTTGCATCCTCGATGCCGCTCTCAGTCCTCAAAGTCGTCAGTGTATGAGGATGCCGCCGAAGCGCCCCATCGGAGGAGTGGTGACGCCGGGGCTGCTAAAGCACTAGAGCACGGCGTGGAGATGGAGACAGAGGTTGCTGTCACCGCCGGTGAGTTATTGCTGCACCCTGACGTCATCGACGACGTCGAGCTTCCACAGCCGGAGGCGAAGTTCCACACCGACTCTGGTGACGACCCCGGTGACGACTCCGACGACCACTCCGGCGATGACTCCAACGACGACGGACAGCTAGTTAGTCATCTATACCCATTTATGTGTCAAATAGATCATATGGTTTCTCTGGTTACTCTTGCCTCCCCCTTTTTGGAATAGAAATCCTATGGTTATGTTCTCCCAATCCATGAAATCTAAGTAAGTTTTGTTAGATCCGTATAGTGTATTGATTGTTTGAATGGTGCAAGTGATTAGTTGTTTCATCTGTGCAAATGATTTCTGCTAGTAATCCGACTAGGGTTAGTGTTCGTGCTTATAATTCCTAGCCAGGACTTGAAAATTGATTTTGAATGACCTGCATATGTTTGTGCCATTATTTTCTTCAAGATTGGTCTGTACATAGACGACTGTGCTTAAAAATTGAACCATAATCTCTAGATATGTATAAATAAATAGCCATAAATTCCTAATCCTACTTCACGACATGTAATCATTGATTTGATGCCAAATTTGTTTTACTATTTGTATAGGTGTTGTCTGACTATGTGGACAACGAGGATGAAGATGTCCAGAGGAGGTACAAGAGGCAAATGTTGAGGGAGCTTTTATGCGGGAATGCATAACAGGCGTATTAGGACCTGGAACAGCGGCTATCGATGCCCATTTTGCAATCAGAAGCTTCATGACGCGTAACTAAGTGTTCTGGCGCATGCAAGAGGATGGGCTGTTGGCTCCTTCAAGCAGAATTATTCTCGCAAGGTGGCGCACGACGCGTACGCCGAGTACCTGGAGAAGCTTCAGGATCGTGCCGGCATGTGAGATGAGATGTGAGATGGATCGAACTATGTACACTTGAGTATGCTTAATGATGGTTGAACTATGTACTTATAGTTGAAGTATGCTTATGTACGTGTACGCTTATTATCTATGTCTGAGTATGTTAAATATTTGGTCAAAATTTGGTAAAAATTACAAAGGGGGGCCAATAAACCAGGACAGAGGTAGTACGTCAATCACACACGATTCCCAAAATTGAAACCGTGTGCAATGACTTTCATTTTGCCTGTTGCGTCAATCACACACGGTTCGATCTAGCAAAGCGTCCCCCCCCAAAAATTCTTTGTGGGACAGAAAAATCTCACCACCCAATTCAAAAAAAGAAAAAAAGAAAACCCTCACCATCCCCACGTCACAAAAACTCTCACCCCGCCCGCCACCCCCTCCAGTACGTTCCCCATTCACACCTGCACAAACTCCTCCGCGTCTATGCCATGGCACCGCCTATCACGGCGGTAAACACTTAGATCGACGCCTGCAGCTGCCGCCAGGCTGTCGGCAAAGCCCATCGCATTTCGCCACTTCCGCTTGATCGCCATCGACTTTCTCGACGCTGCTCGCAGTGACCCAGCTCCACTCGGTTGGGGAATTTGCCGTACTGAGGGTTCTTTCTCATGGACGACAAGGTAACTAATTTAATGAGATATTATCTCATCTCTTATACCAGTTCATCTGCCTCCTTTAATCACCCGGCAGAAATCGCCATGAATTCATTTTTATTCGAGCTGATTTGAGGGTTTTCTTTCATTCATAGAATCTAAAGTGCACCGACACTTCAGGACTTTGCGACCTCCGCCAGAGATTCCATCTCACCATACCAGATAATTTGAGGACGCGCACGATATGTTCAATCTCACCCTAAATCGGTTGTCATGGCCTACTTTCCTGAACATATTCTAAATATTGCTGCATTTGGATAAAAGGTGCCACATGCACCATATACGTCAAAGGGGATTTTCCCCCCTCTTCTTTCTATATTAGGCAAATTAATGATGTATTTTTCTTTCGATTACTCTCATATTTCCATGACATCATGTTTACCCTATCTATTTAATTATATATTTTTGTCCTTCGATTTCAACTGTTGTACCGTTCTTTCAATTTGGGCCCATATTTGCGTGTTACCGTATTTTCTTTAACAATCCTATCATTTTCTACAACACATCCCTTGCTATGCAACAGATAATGTCGTGCACATTTTTTCCCTTTACATAGATAAAGGCTGCACAGATGTCATACTGCACATAAACCATGCATTTACAATCGTTGCTACTGTAAGACTTGATGAACATGGTGACTCCTATTTTGGCACTCGCTTTTGGAAAGAAATTTCTAAGTTTTATGTAGTGAAAGCTGGCACTAAAATTGCACTGCACATAAAAGGGCATGGTCATGAGATATATGCTAACTTCCCCGACAAAAGCACCCATCCAGACTTTGTTCGAAGTAAGTTTTCTTTTCAACTATCTGATGTTGACTTACCCATCAATGTCAAATGAATTGTGTAGTATTTAAGCAACCAATTGTTATTCCCTTTTCTTACTATATTCCTACCTAATAACTTCTAGTTACCAATACGCTTTTCTATTGCCCTGTTTTAACTAAATATTCCCTGTACTCCCATTTCTATCAGAAAGCGCCGCTGACAAGGAGACTCCGGGGCTGCCAACAAGTGAGGCGGGGTGAGCTAGAGCCGCAAGCAACTCCAGTAGGCCTAGAATTCATCAGCAGCCTCCCCGATGATATGTTGAGAGTCATCATCTCCCTCCCCCCAATCAAATATGGGGCTCAGACAACCGTCCTTTCCCGGCAGTGGCGCCCCCTATGGAACTCCAGCCCTCTCGACCTCATCGACACCCACGAGCTCTGCCATGGCTATCGCAAAAGCTTGGATGCGTTCTCCAAGATCCTCGGCAGCCACCTTGGCCCAACCAAAGGCCTTAGAATGGGCAAGTTCCGTTCCAACGGCAAGGACCGAGCCAAGCTTGATGACTGGTTCCGATCCCCTGCCCTAGATCACTCGAGGAGCTCACTTTTGATGATGGGATTATGCGGTTGCTGCCAACGTCCACATTCTGCCTCGCGCCCACGCCGCGCGTTGCCAAGTTCAGGAACTGCCACCCCCCTAAATGACATGCCCGCTCTTATTCTACCACGACTGAAGCACCTTGAGCTCGTCGTCGTCTGCCTCTCAAACAGTGACATGGAGCACCAGCTCAGTGGCTGTATTGCACTCGAGTACCTTCGTCTTCAGGTGATCAATGGGTTGAGTACCTTCCACATCACCTCCATGACTCTCCAGACTATTTATGTGTGTTGCTGGTGTGGCAGGAAGACATCACAAGATGTGTACCATGGTATGGTCATTGAGGACACACCTGCACTTGAGATATTACTTGTAGTTGATCAAGAAGGTCCAACAAGAATCACTGTCATTTCTGCGCCGAAATTGATAGTGGTGGGCTACATGTTTGACAAATACTCTGAACTTGTTATTGGATTCACACCCGTTCAGGTACAACAGCTGCCTTCTACCTCTCCTTCTACAAATTAACATTATTTCTAATTTTGAGGATGTTTGTTCGTCTGTCATTCAAAAAATGATTCCGAAAAGCTTGACCCCGAAACTGCGCACAATGAAGGTCTTGGCACTAGAATTTATCAGCCCCAACCTGGAGCAAGTTGTCTGTTTCCTGATATGCTTTCTGTGCCTGGAGAAGCTATATGTCGAGGTGATGTTCCTTTCCTGTTACATGTTAACCATAAGGGAGTTCAATTTGTGACACCTTTTTCCAAGTTTACAATGACAATGTACTACGATTTCTGAAGTTTCTTTTGGAGGATTTCAGTACATACATGCCCCCCATATTGGTTGCTTGATCCATATGGTTACAATCAATAAGCATTTCTCCTTTGGATTCATCTGTACTAGTTTTCTTAGGGAACTTTTCATCCACTCCAACCTCTTGTGAAGAAGGCTACATTTTTCTAGAATGTAATCAAGTGCCCATGTTAATCATGCATGTCAGATTGAAGATGGCATGTTAGTGCATTTTACATATTCTGCAAACCAAATAGGCATGTAGTAATGTTCAAAACTGCATGTAGGCACTAACACGTTTTCTTCTTTTGCAGATAAGATTAGGCCCAGTGGTGGATAATGTGATTCAATATAACAATCACGTCGAATGCCTAGATCTGCATCTCTCAGAAATTAATTTGAATTCCTACTGAGGGACCTTACCGGAGATTATATTTGCCAGGTTCTTTTTTCTCAGAGCAAGGGTGGTGAAGGAAATGAGGTTTGCCCTACATTTATTTTGCAAAAATAATGGTTTGTTGATCAGCGCCGGCGCCTGCGGCAGAATGGAGTAGGCTCCAAAAATGCTAAATTTCATTTTGGAACTTCAGATGACAGAGTAATCGGAAGTCATCGTGTCAACCCCATACATGACTTCTCAGTGGCTGACCCCTTTGCAAAAATTGTGAGGTTTCGAAACCATACTTAGAAGCGGTGATATTAGTTTGAACCTCTCTGATATCCATGTTCAGCGGATCAACGCGAGCGTTTGCAGCTGATGAGCTGAATTTCATTCTAATATCAGTTTGAACCTTGTATTCTTTGAATTTGAGCCATATAACTCTAGAATTTGAACCTTGTAATATTTCGAGCTTTTGTGGTACAATCGTTGAAATGGCATCGTATGAGACTCGTATATTGCTAGCACTATTTTGACCTTAATATGCAATGGTCTTAGATTTTATTAACCATTCTCGAATCTGTTTACCTTGTCAATCTCACTGCACACGATCTGTATAGCTATCTCGACTGCAATCTTTGACATTATTGCACACAGTTGGTTTCTTCCAGCATGTGCACTATAGAGCGCAGAATTAATTATTGCACTCGAGTGTCCATCATCACCCTTCTGTGTAACTTTCCTCATCACCCACGGGTAAAATTATGACCGAAGTCATTCCACACACTTTGTTTTTACAAAGCTTTTTGCCAATAAACGCCCATGATTTGTCCCTCTTCTAGCCGACCTGTGGCCAAACTAGCCGGGCGGGAAGCTTGCACGGCAAATAGCGCGGTAGCGCGGGAACAGGCTCACCGACGATACATTTAGCACCTCTTCAAGCCCACGCGTGCGGTGCAGTGTTGTCTAGCATGCACTAGAATCCTCCGCTATGAACGTCGTGACAAGACGTGAAGATTACAGGCTGGCCGGGCCCCATTTATTACAGCGGCCATTTAACCCTTGTGTCTCTTCAACCTTTCAATCGTGCCCCACCATTGCAAGAAGCACACCCACTATGAGAAATTCTTAGAGGGTATCCTGCACGGCTCCAATGGCACTCCGAGCGACTGCCTACGACAAGTAGCAGTTCACCATGCGTGCCGTGGTGGACACCCACAGAAGGTTCATGGACCTCTCAGTGGTGTACACCAACGACCCGGTCTGGGTGGAGCACTCCGTCCACATCATGGAGTTGTTGCTTGCCGATGAGAAGTACAAGGTGGTCTGGTTCGACCTCGAGTACACTGATATGTCTCCAACGTATCTATAATTTTTTATTGTTCCATGTTTTATTATCAATCTTGGATGTTTTATAATCATTTTATAGTCATTTTATATCATTTTTTGGTACTAACCTATTGACCTAGTGCCAAGTGTCAGTTGCTGTTTTTCCATGTTTTTACATCACAAAAAATCGATATCAAATGGAGTCCAAATGCCACGAAACTTTACGGAGATTTCTTATGGGCCAAAAGGAAGGCAATGGGCCCTGGTTGCACCTGGGGGGTGCCCCGAGGGGGCACAACCCACCAGGGCACGCCAGGAGGCCCAGGCGCGCCCTGGTGGGTTGTGCCCACCTCGGGTGCCCCCCGGACCGCCTCTTTGCTCTATAAATACCCCAAAAATACCAGAACCCTAGGGGAGTGGACGGAATATTCATCCAGCCGCCGTAGAGTCTAGAACCACCAGATCCAATCTAGATACCATCTCGGATGGGGTTCACCACCTCCATTGGTGCCTCTCCGATGATGCGTGAGTAGTTCTTTGTAGACCTTCGGGTCTATAGTTAGTAGCTAGATGGCTTCATCTCTCTCTCTTGATTCTCAATACAATGGTCTCTTGGAGATCCATATGATGTAACTCTTTTGCGGTGTGTTTGTTGGGATAGACGAACTTCGAGTTTATGATCAGATCTATGTTTTTATATCCATGAAAGTATTTGGGTTTCTTTGATCTCTTTTATGCATGATCTCTTATAGCCTCGTATTTCTTCTCCGATATTTGGGTTTTGTTTGGTCAACTTGATCTATTTATCTTGCAATGGGAAGAGGTGCCTGGTAGTGGGTTCGATCTTACGGTGCTTGATCCCAGTGACAGAAAGGGAACCGGCACGTATGTATCGTTGCTACTAAGGATAAAAAGACGAGATCTATATCTATCGCCATATAGATAAACGGAGCTTGTCCACATCATGTCATCGTTCTTATTGCATGACTCCATTTTTCCATGAACTTGATACACTAGATACATGCTGGATAGCAGTCGATGTGTGGAGTAATAGTAGTAGATGCAGGCAGGAGTCGGTCTACTAATCTTGGACGTGATGCCTATGTAATGATCATTGCCTGGATATCGTCATAATTTTTTGAAGTTCTATCAATTTCCCAACAGTAATTTGTTTACCCACTGTTTGCTATTTTTCTTGAGAGAAGCCACTAGTGAAACCTATGGCCCCCGGGTCTTCTTTCTCATATATTTGCCTTGCGATCTACTTTTCCTTTGCATTTTTATTCAGATCTATTAAACCAAAAATCCAAAAATACCTTGCTGCAATTTAGTTTATTTGGCGTTCGATCTATCAATATTTACAACTTTATCTCTCGTCACTCGCCGTTTCTGGCGCCGTTACCCGAAAGGGATTGACAACCCCTTTAACACGTCGGGTTGCGAGGAGTTGTTATTTGTGTGCAGGGGTTGTTTACGTTGTGTTGCTTGGTTCTCCTACTCGTTCAATAACCTTGGTTTCATAACTGAGGGAAATACCTACCGTCGCTGTGCTACATCATCCCTCCCTCTCCAGGGAAATACCGACGTAGTTCCAGCTACCATCATACACCTGCGCTCGTGACGGGTCTCGTCCCAAGGTTGCCGTCGCCCAGATGTGCGTGCGCCACCACGTCCTCGTCTACCACTACTGCCTGGCCACAAGGCCTTGTGAACATTTCTCTAGGTTTGCCAATAGCCCCCACTACATGTTCGCTACGGTGGACATCACCAACGATGTAAAGGCGCTCGAGAATTCGGGCATCGCCAGCTAGAATCTTGTCGACATCTAGGGCCAATACAAGATCTGGGGCAGTAAGGAGCATGAGAAGGACTCACTGGTTCACCTCACCGAGGCCATCATCGACCCCTACTACAGAGACATGAAGGATTCATGCAACAAGGACAAGCGTGCCCGGCACTCGGCCTGGATGGAGAAACTCGACAAAGCTCAGGTCATGTACGCGGCCAAGGAGGCGTACACGAGCTACGACATGTACAGGCAGATCGTTGACATGAGGAAGTGCCTCCTTCCCCAAAACGGCCAGGGACCCAGCCGGAAGCAGAGCAATGGCAAGCGTCGTCGCAACAATAAGTAGATGATTAGATCCTTGTTTCTCCTAATTTATTATGCATGTAATTGCTTACTTTGGTGTGTGGAAATGTTATGTGTGTAGTCACTTGTGTAATTGTATGCTTAATTTGGTTATGCAATGCTATCTTTTTAAGTATATATGTTGATGCTCTATAGACAGAGCATAGATGTTGTGTGGACAAACAAAATCACATCGCACACGGACTAAACAATGGAACCCGTCGCTGATGTTTTCAGAAATCACTCACAGTTGTATACCAGCAATCATTTGCTCACAACACACACAACTTGTTGGCAGTAATTGTTTGTGTTGTTATCGATCTTTGCACATGTTTCTGATTACAGACATGTTTGCCACGTATCACACACATCTTGTTAAGTTGAACTGTTTCTGTTCTCATGTCTCAACGCAAACAATTCATCCGAGTGAACCGCATGCCGCATATCGCAAACACCTTGATCTAGCTGACCATTTCTTTTGTGTTGCCTAATCACAAACAATTCATCCGAGTGAACCATATGTTTTACATCGCACACACCTTCGTCTGGTTGCCCGTTTCTTTTGTGTTGCCTAATCACAAACAGTTAATTGAGCAGAACCGTATGCCCTGCATTGCACACGCAACTAAAATATGAACCGTGTTTGATGCATCCTCCATCGCAAATGTTTTGCACCTTTTTTGATGGGGTTTTTACACCACCGTTTGCGATTATGGCATCGCACACAGTTTCGTCGAAGGGTCTCTGATCGTAGTGTCGCGTTAGCAGCATCCTGTAGTAGTGATTTGGGCGGCCGGCTTATGCTAAGTTCATGGCGAGGCCTTGTTATGTTTATCTGCAGCTTAAGATGCCAGGTTATAAGGGTACCATCACAGTGCATGGGAACCGGAAGATAGCTTTGGAATGTGAAGAGGGCGATGTTGCTTATGTTGAGTCTGTTTGTGCAATAGAGGAGCTGAAGTTTTACAAAGATAATGTTGACCCGGCAGATATGACACCTTTGAAGAAGCCAACCACAGAGCATGACCCTCTATTGAAATTTAAGTCGGCAGATGACACTAAGATGGTTGATTTTGTTCCTGGCGATTCATCTAAACAGTTCAGTATCAGTGCTAATCTGGATCCGAAATAGGAAAGCACGCTCATCAAGTTCATCCATGAGAACCGAGACATCTTTGCATGGAAGCCTTCAGATATGCCAGGCGTACCGAGGGAACTCGCTGAGCACACTCTCAATATCGATCCAAAGTTTAAACCGGTCAAGCAATTCCTTCGCCTCTTTAATGAGGAGAGACATAAGGCCATTGGTGAAGAAGTGGCTCGGCTCTTGGCAGCTGGGTTCATTGTTGAAGTTTTTCATCCTGAATGGTTGGCTAACCCGGTGCCGGTGCTTAAGAAAAATGGTACTTGGCACATGTGTGTGGATTACACAGACCTTAATAAAGCCTATCTGGTTGATCCTTTCAGCCCCCTTGTATTGATCAGATTATTGATGCTACGGCGGGTTGTGAGCGTTTGAGTATTTTGGATGCTTATTCTGGGTATCATCGGATCAAGATGGCAGTTAAGGACCAGGAGAAGACAACCTTCATCACTCCCTTTGGAGCCTTCTGCTATGTGTCTGTGCCTTTTGGGCTTAAGAGTGCCCAGGCGACTTACCAGCGGTGTGTTCAAAATTGCCTTCATGGTCAGATTGGACGCAATGTTCATGCTTATGTGGATGATATTTTTGTGAAATCCAGGAAGAAGGAAACCTTGATAGATGATTTGAAATAGACCTTTGACAAACCCCGGGTCTACAAGATGATGCTTTACCCGGCCACGTGTGTTTTTGGTGTGCCAGCAGGCAAGCTCTTGGGTTTTTTGGTTTCTGAACGAGGCATTGAAGCTAACCCAGAGAAAATCAAGGCCATTACTTCCTTGGCTAAACTGGTGTGTATCAATGATGTCCAGCGTCTGGCGGGTCGTATTGCGGCCTTAAGCCGGTTCATAAGCCAGTTGGGAGAAAAACCTATCCCTCTGTACCAGATGATGAAGAAAACAAATCACTTTGTCTGGAGTGATGCTGCTGATCTGGCATTTGAAGCTTTGAAGAAATAGTTAGCTGAGCCGCCAATCCTTGCCGCTCCTATCGATAAGGAGCCCTTGTTGTTATATGTGGCTGCCAATGGCCAAGCTGTCAGTGTAGCGATTGTGGTGGAATGGAAGGAAGCAAGTAACTAACATCCGGTTCAGCGGCCGGTTTATTATATCAGTGAGGTGCTCATTGAATCCAAGCAGAGGTATCCGCACTGGCAGAAGCTGATATATGGGGTCTTCATGGCTAGTCGAAATCTCAAGCAATATTTCCTTGGTCATCCCATCACTGTGGTTAGTTCTACTCCCTTAGGGGATATTATTCAAAACAGAGAGGCCATAGGTCGGGTAGCCAAGTGGGCCATTGAGCTTGGACCCCATGGATTGAAATATATGCCTCGCACAACCATCAAATCTCAAGCACTTGTGGATTTCATCAATGATTGGACGGAGCTGCAGATGCCTGAGGAAAAGTATGATAGCACATATTGGACTATTCATTTTGATGGATCCAGGCAGTTGGAAGGCTTGGGGGATGGAGCTGTTTTGACTTCCCCACGAGGTGATAAATTTTGTTATGTTTTAAGGTTGATGTTCCCTTGTACTAATAATGTAGCTGAGTATGAAGCCTTGCTCCATGGTCTTCGGATGGCTAAGAGATGAATCTAAGCCGGGTGAGGTGCTTTGGCGACTTTGATTTGGCCGCTCAGCAAGTTTCAGGCACTCGGGATTCTAAAGACCACTCATGGCGGCTTATCGCCGAGAGGTTGATGCTATTGCTGGTTGCTACCTCTTGAGCATGCGTTGGTTTTCCCTTGAAGAGGAAAGGGTGATGCAGCAAAGTAGCATAAGTATTTCCCTCAGTTTTTGAGAACCAAGGTATCAATCCAGTAGGAGATTACACGCAAGTCGCCTAGTACCTGCACAAATAATCAAGAACCTTGCAACCAACGCGGTAAAGGGGTTGTCAATCCCTTCACGACCACTTGCAAAAGTGAGATATGATAAAGATAATAAGATGAATATTTTTGCTATTTTTGTTGTATAGATTGAAAAGTAAAGATTGCAAAATAAAATAAATAGTAAACTAGAATTGTAGATCGGGAACTTATATGATATAAAATAGACCCGGGGGCCATAGGTTTCACGAGTGGTTTCTCTCATGATAGCAAGTATTACGGTGGGTGAACAAATTACGGGCGAGCAATTGATAGAAAAGCACATAGTTATGAGAATATCTAGGCAATGATTATGAAATATAGGCATCACGTCCGTGTTAAGTAGACCGAAACGATTCTGCATCTACTACTATTACTCCACACATCGACCGCTATCCAGCATGCATCTAGAGTATTGAGTTCATAAGAACAGAGTAATGCTTTAGGCAAGATGACATGATGTAGAGGGATAAACTCAAGCAATACGATATAAACCCCATCTTTTTATCCTCAATGGCAACAATACAATACGTGCCTTGCTGCCCCTACTGTCACTAGGAAAGGACACTGCAAGATTGAACCCAAAGCTAAGCACTTCTCCCATTGCAAGAAAGATCAATCTAGTAGGCCAAACTAAACCGATAATTTGAAGAGACTTGGAATGATATCAAATCATGCATATAAGAATTCAGAGAAGAATCAAATATTGTTCATAGATAAACTTGATCATAAACCCACAATTCATCGGATCTCGGCAAACACACCGCAAAAGAATATTACATCGAATAGATCTCCAAGAACATCGAGGAGAACTTTGTATTGAGAACCAAAGAGAGAGAAGAAGCCATCTAGCCAATAACTATGCACCCGAAGGTCTGTGGTAAACTACTCACACATCATCGGAGAGGCTATGGTGTGATGTAGAAGCCCTCCGTGATCGATTCCCCCTCCGGCAGATCACCGGAAAAGGCCCTAGATGGGATCTCACTGGTATAGAAGGTTGCGGCGTTGGAAAAGTGGTTTTGTGGCTCCCCTAGATGTTTTTAGGGTATAAGAATATATATAGGCGAAAGAAGTACGTCGGTGGAGCTACGAGGGGCCCACGAGGGTGGGGGGCGTGCCTACCCCCTCGGCGCGCCCTCCTGTCTCGTGGCCGCCTCGTTGCGTCTCTGACTTTCAGTCCAAGTCTCCTGGATTGCATTTGTTCCAAGAAAGATCCTCGCGAAAGCTTCATTCCGTTTGGATTCTGCTTGATATTCCTTTTCTGCGAAACACTGAAATAGGCAAAAAAATAAAAACTTTCACTGGGCCTCCGGTTAATAGGTTAGTCCCAAAAATAATATAAAAGAGCATACTAAATCCCATTAAACATCCAAAACAGATAATATAATGGCATGGAACAATCAAAAATTATAGATACGTTGGAGACGTATGATACGTCTCTGTCGTATCTACTTTTCCAAACACTTTTGCCCTTGTTTTGGACTCTAACTTGTATGATTTGAATGGAACTAACCTGGACTGACGCTGTTTTCAGCAGAATTGCCATGGTGTTGTTTTATGTGCAGAAAACAAATATTCTCGGAATGACCTGAAACTCCACGGAACATCTTAGAAAAAATAATAAAAAATCCTCGCCAAAGATGAAGACCAGGGGGGCCACACCCTGTCCATGAGGGTGGGGGGCGTGCCCCTACCTCGTGGGCCCCCTGGATGCCCTCCGACGCCAACTCCAACTCTATATATTTGCTTTCGGAGAGAAAAAATCAGGGAGAAGAAATCATCACGTTTTACGATACAGAGCCGCCGCCAAGCCCTAAAACCTCTCGGGAGGGCTGATCTAGAGTCTGTTCGGGGCTCCGGAGAGGGGGATTCGTCGTCGTCGTCATCGTCAACCATCCTCCATCACCAATTTCATGATGCTCACCGCCGTGCGTGAGTAATTCCATCGTAGGCTTGCTGGACGGTGATGGGTTGGATGAGATTTATCATGTAATCGAGTTAGTTTTGTTAGGGTTTGATCCCTAGTATCCATTATGTTCTGAGATTGATGTTGCTATGACTTTGCTATGCTTAATCCTTGTCACTAGGGCCCGAGTGCCATGATTTCAGATCTGAACCTATTATGTTTTCATGAATATATGTGAGTTCTTGATCCTATCTTGCAAGTCTATAGTCACCTACTATGTGTTATGATCCGGCAACCCCGAAGTGACAATAATCGGGACCACTCCCGGTGATGACCATAGTTTGAGGAGTTCATGTATTCACTATGTGCTAATGCTTTGTTCCGGTTCTCTATTAAAAGGAGGCCTTAATATCCCTTAGTTTCCAATAGGACCCCGCTGCCACGGGAGGGTAGGACAAAAGATGTCTTGCAAGTTCTTTTCCATAAGCACATATGACTATATACGAAATACATTCCTACATTACATTGATGAATTGGAGCTAGTTCTATGTCACCCTATGTTATGACTGTTACATGATGTACCGCATTCGACATAATTATCCATCACTGATCCGGTGCCTACGAGTTTTCCATATACTAGTTCTTGCTTATTTACTTTCCCACTGCTAATGTTACAATCACTACAAAATACCAAAAACATTACTTTTGCTGTCTTTACTTTTGTTGCTGCTACCACCACTATCATATTACTGTGCTACTAAACACTTTGCTGCAGATACTAAGTTTCCAGGTGTGGTTGAATTGACAACTCAGCTGCTAATACTTGAGAATATTCTTTGGCTCCCCTTGTGTCGAATCAATAAATTTGGGTTGAATACTCTACCCTCGAAAGCTGTTGCGATCCCCTATACTTGTGGGTTATCAAGACAAATTTCTGGCGCCGTTGCCGGGGAGCATAGCTCTATTCTTTGAGTCACTTGGGATTTATATCTGCTTATCATTATTAAGAACTTGAAAGATTCAAGGACCAAGATTTATCCCTCAATTATGAGGGGAGGTAAGGAACTGCCGTCTAGCTCTGCACTTGATTCACCTTCTGTTATGAGTAAGCTAGCGACACCTAAACCTGTTTCTGCTATTTGTTCCGATATGTCGCATGTTATTGATGATGCCACTTCTGCTATGCATGATACTTATGATGAAACTGCTTCTATGCCTGATACTACTGTGCCCCTTAGTGAATTTCTTGATGAACAGATTGCTAGGGCTAGAGAAAAAGAAACTATTGAATCTGAATACGATGATGATAGTGATGATGAAAATATGCCTGTTATTCCTGAGGGCTATATTTTTGATATGGAATCTTCTGCCGCTATTTTAGCTTGCAAAGATAGATATGAGCTCAAGAGGTTATTAGTTAAATGGAACAAAGAATCACTTAGAGATAAAATGAAACCTGACCCTGCTTTTGCTACTTCACCTATATGTGTTCCTGATAAGGATTATGAATTCTCTGTTGATCCTGATATAATTACTTTGGTGGAATCTGATCCGTTTTATGGCTATGAATCTGAAACTATTGTGGCACATCTTACTAAGTTAAATGATATAGCTGCCCTGTTCACTAATGATGAGAGATCGTGTTACTTTTATATACTAAAAATATTTCCGTTCTCATTAAAGGGTGATGCTAAGATATGGTTTAATTCTCTTGATCATGGTTGTGTGCGTAGTCCCCAAGATATGATTTATTACTTCTCTGCTAAATATTTCCCTGCTCATAAGAAACAAGCTGCTTTGAGGGAAATATACAACTTTGTGCAAATTAAAGAAGAGAGTCTCCCACAAGCTTGGGGGAGGCTTCTCAAGTTACTTAATGCTTTGCCTGATCATCCTCTTAAGAAACCTGAAATACTTGATATCTTTTATAATGGACTAACCGATGCTTCCAGAGATTACCTGGATAGTTGTGCTGGTTCTCTTTTCAGGGAAAGAACACCGGATGAAGCTGAAATTCTATTGAATAATATGTTGACAAATGAAAATAATTGGGCACCTCCTGAGCCAGCTCCTGAGCCAGCTCCTGCTCCAATTACTGAGCCTATTCCTAAACCAACTCCGAAGAAGAGAGGTGTTCTATTTCTCAGTCCTGAAGATATGCAAGAGGCAAAGAAATCTATGAAAGAAAAAGGTATTAAAGCTGAAGATGTTAAGAATTTACCTCCTATTAAAGAAATACATGGTCTTAATATACTGCCTGTTGAAGAAACATATGATCTCAATTCTTTATTTACTGAAGAACCTCCTGATCCCGATATCTCAACACATGTAGTAAAGGTAAATTCTCTCTATAGATATGATAAAGCTGAAGTCCCTCCTACTAAAGTTGCTAGTCAGTGCTTGGATGAGTTTGATAACTTCATGTTTAAGCAAGATGACTTCAATGCTTATTTTGGTAGACAATTAAAAGAAAATGCTTATATGATTAGACGCTTGGGTGATTATATGGCTAATATTAAAGGTGAACTTAAACTTGTTAGCAAACATGCTTCTATGGTTAGCACTCAAGTAGAACAAGTGCTTATAGCTCAAAAAGAAGTGCTTGATGAAATGAATAGTAAGAAAAATGATTATGCTGTTAGAGTAGCTACTAGAAATGGTAGAATGACTCAGGAACCTTTGTATCCTGAAGGCCACCCTAAGAGAATCGAGAAAGATTCTCAAAGAAATAATACTGATATTCCTAGTTCTTCTAAAAAGAAGAAGAAGAAAAATGATAGAACTGTGCAAACTTCTAGTGAACTTGTTGCTGAACCACCTGATAATCCAAATGATATTTCTATGTCTGATGCTGAAACAAAATCTGGTAATGAACATGAACCTAATGAAAATATTAATGATGATGTTCATGATGATGCTCAACCTAGTAATGACAATGATGTAGAAATTGAACCTGCTGTTGATCTTGATAACCCACAATCAAAGAATCAATGTTATGATAAAAGAGACTTTGTTGCTAGGAAACATGGTAAAGAAAGGGAACCTTGGGTTCAGAAACCCATGCCTTTTCCTCCGAAACCATCCAAAAAAAGGACGATGAGGATTTTGAGCGCTTTGCTGAAATGATTAGACCTATCTTTTTGCGTATGCGATTAACTGATGTGCTCAAAACAAATCCTTATGCTAAATATATGAAGGATATCATTACAAATAAAAGAAAGATACCGGAAGCTGAAATTTCCACCATGCTTGCTAATTATACTTTTAAGGGTGGAATACCAAAGAAACTTGGAGATCCCGGAGTACCTACTATACCTTTCTCCAATTAAAGAAATTATATTAAAACTGCTTTATGTGATCTTGGAGCCGGTGTTAGTGTTATGCCTCTCTCTTTATATCATAGACTTGACTTGAATAAGCTGACACCTACTGAAATATCTTTGCAAATGGCTGATAAATCAACTGCTATACCTGTCGGTATCTGGGAGGATGTGCCTGTTGTGGTTGCAAACGTTACTATTTTAACAGACTTTGTTATTCTTGATATTCCCGAGGATGATAGTATGTCTATTATTCTTGTAAGACCTTTTCTTAATACTGCACGGGCTGTTATTGATTGCAACAAAGGCAATGTCACCTTTCATGTTAATGGTAATGAGCATACGGTACACTTTCCGAGGAAACAACCTCAAGTTCATAGTATCAACTCCATTGGAAAAATTCCATCGATTATAATTGGAGGTTTTGAATTTCCTCTTCCTACTGTCAAAAAGAAATATGATATACTTATTATAGGGGATGTGCATATCCCCGTTGAGGTAGCTTAGTGTTATTCGAAATTTCTCCGGTTTCATGATTATCGAAATGAGTTTGTTAACAAGACTTGATCAACCTTGTTAGTGGATTCTTTTTGATGAGCATGAGATGGATGAAACTAGAAGCACAAACTTATGTACCCTCTCTATACTTTCTGTTAATTAGTAGAAATAAAGTAAAAATAGTATTATTCTGTCTGTTTCCTGACTTATCCGTGCAATATAAAAATATCCCGGAAATAAAAGTCCTCAGAATGACATGCCAATTTAATATGATTTTTTAGGAATATTTGAGGATTTACCGTGCAAAAATTACCACAGGAGGAGCTGCCACCTGGCCACGAGGGTGGTGGGCGCGCCCCCCTCTAGGGCACGCCCCCCTGCCTCGTGGGCCCATGGTGGCCCTCTCCACTTATCCCAGAACCCATCTTCTTCCTCTGTCTCACACAAACCCGAAAAACCAACTCAAGCATGAGTTCCAGCCACTTTTGCTGTGATTTTCGATCTCCTTGCTCAAAGCACCTCTCGCAAAACTGCTTGGGGAGATTGTTCCTTGGTATGTGACTCCTCCATTGGTCCAATTAGTTTTTGTTCTAGTGCTTTATTTTTTGCAAATTTGTGCTGCATAGGTGACCATGTTCTTGATCTTGCATGTCAAATTTATATGGTCAAAGGTAGTTTTGATGCATGATATAGGCCCTAGGCACTTGTAGGAGTAGTTGCTATCAATATTATTGAGTTTGGTTTACTTTTATTTTGAAGTTACTAAAAATTTCAGAATTTTTCAGAAAATGATGAGGAGATTATTGAGGGGCTCATCGAGCCAAAGCTCGAAGGAAAAGGCACCGAAGCCTAAGTATAATTTGCCGTGCACCGCAGAGATTCGGGCGTGTGAATGGCCTTCTGATGATTTCTTGAGAGCAACCGGTATCTATGAAGATTTTCATGAATTGTCTCACAATGCAGGCCTCACCGTTTTCCTCCACGACCAATGCGATCAGTATCTCTTACTCACAAATACCTTTGTGCAAAACTTTCATTTTCATTCTAGGAACTCACCACCTACGATGGAGTTTCATTTATATGATGAGCATAAGGAGATGTCACTTTATGATTTTTGTCGGATTTGTTTAGTCCCTTTTGAGGGCAAGACAGAAGAACCACATCATGATGATGTGGTTGGGTTTATTGATACTATCACTGTAGGAGAAACTAGGAAGGTTTCCGATGCACGAATCACTAGCATACATTTTCCTGTTTTACGTTACTTTGCATTATTTGCTAGTCATTGTTTAATTGGACGCGGAAACTGTGGAAACCTTAGTATCCCTGATATAATTATTCTGCTCCATGGTTTATACAGTGATAACACTTTTAGTATGGGCGGTATTATTGCTAGACGGTTAAGTATGAACCGTACCAAAGGCCCCATCTTTGGAGGCATCTATGCTACACGCCTAGCCGTACATTTTAACATACCTATTAGGCATGCTGAGAAGGAAGAAAATGTGCTGCCCCGTGTTTATCTAGATCATAAAAGTATGGTGGCACATGATTTTATTGTTAAGAATAGGGCAGGAGAGCTTAAATATCAATTGTTCTTTAACAAACATCATCCTGAGACTATTATCCTGCCTGCTCCTTCTTTGTTTGATTTGACTGTAGGCACATACCTTGTTTCGTTGACGGCTATTCACGCCTACCGGAACCCTGCACCAGCCGAGGAGCTAGAACCGGAACCACAATTTGATCCTTCACGGCAGTCTAACTATCAGTGGGATCCGGAGACGATTGCCAGCCAGTGGCAATCGGAGCCTTCTTCTTCCTCATCACAGTACGATCCCAATAACTATTATTATGGATATGAGCCAGGCCAGCCCTGGCAATAGACCAACTTAGGCCAAAAGCTTAAGCTTGGGGGAGTACGTATTTCTCGCCGACATTACATTTATGTTCACACACACTCGTTGCTAGATGTCGGTGCTCATACTCTTTCACTGTAATATCCATGCTAGTTTATTTTGTTTTTCCTGCTTTCTTCTTGTGTGTTTGTTAAACCTTAAGAAAAACCAAAAAATTAGTAGTAGTAATAATTAAAAAGAAAACCCAAAAATATTTCCTGTTCTTCTTTTGCCTATTGGGAGCTTTCCCGTGTAAATAGTTTTATTTCTTTTCTTTTCTTTGGGGGTCAGTAGGAGAAGACCATAATTAAATTGTTGAAGTGGCTCTTATATGCATTATTGTTGATTTAACCAAGAGCCCATATTGCCTTGTCTTTTCCTGTTTATTGAATGCTCGCAGATTCCAGCTTAGTCCAATGCACGTACACTCTTATTATTATTCACACCATTCGGTCGTGCAAGTGAAAGGCAATTATGATGATATATGATGGACTGACTGAGATGAGAAAAGCTGGTATGAACTCGACCTCTTTTGTTTTCGTAAATATGATGAGTCCCTCGTTCTTGATTCAGCTTATTATGAATAAACATGTTTGTAATGACAATTAGAGATCGTAGTTGCTTGTGCCATGCTTGATTAGCTATGAGTTATAATGGTTTACCTTGTGTGCCAACATGCTATTGAGATGATTATGATGTGGTATGATGGGGTGGTATCCTCCTTTGAATGATTTAAGTGATTTGACTTGGCACATGTGCATGCATGCAGTTGAAACAAAATCAACATAGCCTTCACGATATTTATGTTCATGGTGGATTATATCCTACTCATGCTTGCATCCAATATTTATTAATTTTAATGCATGTACATGGCTATTGTCGCTCTCTAGTTGGTCGCTTCCCAGTCTTTTGCTAGCCTTCACTTGTACTAAGCGGGAATACTGCTTGTGCATCCAATCCCTTAAACCCCAAAGTATTCCAGATGAGTCCACTATACCTTCCTATATGCGGTATCTACCTGCCGTTCCAAGTAAATTTGTATGTGCCAAACTCTAAACCTTCAAACAAACCTTCTGTTTTTATGCTCGAATAGCTCATGTATCAACCAAGGCTGTCCTTATCTTCCGTGTTAGGCGGGTTATTCTCAAGAGGAGTGGACTCCGCTCCTCACTCACGAGAAAATGGCTGGTCACCGGGATGCCCAGTCCCATGCTTTATGCAAACTAAATCAAAATTAATTGCAAACAAAAATCCCCCTGGGACCTGATGTATGTTGGAGGCACTCATTGTTTTGAGCAAGCCATGGATTGATTCTTGTTGGTGGAGGGGGAGTATAAACTTTCCCATTCTGTTTGGGAACCGCCTATAATGTGTTTAGCATGGAAGATATCGCCATCTCTTAGTTCTTACATTGACAATGAAAGTATATCTCTCAAAATACAATTTATCTCTATTTCAAAACCGAGCTCTGGCACCTCTACAAATCCCTGCTTCCCTCTACGAAGGGCCTATCCATTTACTTTTATGTTGAGTCATCACCCTCTTATTAAAAAGCACTAGTTGGAGAGCACAGCTGTCATTTGTATTCATCACTATTAGTCTATGTTGGGTGTGACTATGATTGGATCTCTTTTACCATGAATTACAATGTCTAGTCAGTCCTTGATCTTTAAAGGTGCTCTGCATTTATGTTTTGCGGTCTCAGAAAGGGCTAGCGAGATACCATCTTGTTATATCATATTATGATTGTTTTCAGAAAGTGTTGTCATCAGAGATTTATTATTATGACTTGCTAGTTGATTATGCTATTGATATGAGTAATTATGAGACCTGAGAATTATTGCAAATGTGGTTAGTTATGATCTATGTTGAAAACTTTAATGCTGGCTTGACATAGTTACAACAACAAGAGCAAACAGAGTTTGTAAAAGTTTTTGTTTCTTTCTTTCCGTTTGTCAACTGAATTGCTTGAGGACAAGCAAGGGTTTAAGCTTGGGGGAGTTGATACGTCTCCATCGTATCTACTTTTCCAAACACTTTTGCCCTTGTTTTGGACTCTAACTTGTATGATTTGAATGGAACTAACCCGGGCTGACGTTGTTTTCAGCAGAATTGCCATGGTGTTGTTTTATGTGCAGAAAACAAATATTCTCGGAATGACCTGAAACTCCACGGAACATCTTAGAAAAAATAAAAAAAAATCCTCGCCAAAGATGAAGACCAGGGGGCCCACACCCTCTCCACGAGGGTGGGGGGGCGCCCCCTAGGGCGCGCCCCCTACCTCATGGGCCCCCTGGATGCCCTCTGATGCCAACTCCAACTCTATATATTTGCTTTCGAAGAGAAAAAAATCAGGGAGAAGAAATCATCGCGTTTTACGATACGGAGCCGCCGCCAAGCCCTAAAACCTCTCAGGAGGGCTGATCTGGAGTCTGTTCGGGGCTCCAGAGAGGGGGATTCGTCGCCGTCGTCATCATCAACCATCCTCCATCACCAATTTCATGATGCTCACCGCCGCGCGTGAGTAATTCCATCGTAGGCTTGCTGGACAGTGATGGGTTGGATGAGATTTATCATGTAATCGAGTTAGTTTTGTTAGGGTTTGATCCCTAGTATCCATTATGTTCTGAGATTGATGTTGCTATGACTTTGCTATGCTTAATGCTTGTCACTAGGGCCCGAGTGACATGATTTCAGATCTGAACCTATTATGTTTTCATGAATATATGTGAGTTCTTGATCCTATCTTGCAAGTCTATAGTCACCTACTATGTGTTATGATCCGGCAACCCTGAAGTGACAATAATTGAGACCACTCCCGGTGATGACCATAGTTTGAGGAGTTCATGTATTCACTATGTGCTAATGCTTTGTTCTGGTTCTCTATTAAAAGGAGGCCTTAATATCACTTAGTTTCCAATAGGACCCTGCTGCCATGGGAGGGTAGGACAAAAGATGTCATGCAAGTTCTTTTCCATAAGCACGTATGACTATATACGGAATACATGCCTACATTTCATTGATGAATTGGAGCTAGTTCCGTGTCACCATATGTTATGACTGTTCCATGATGTACCGCATTCGGCATAATTATCCATCACTGATCCGGTGCCTACGAGTTTTCCATATACTGGTTCTCACTTATTTACTTTCCCGCTGCTACTGTTACAATCACTACAAAATACCAAAAACATTACTTTTGCTGTCTTTACTTTTTTTGATGCTACCACCACTATCATATTACTGTGCTACTAAACACTTTGCTGCAGATACTAAGTTTCCAGGTGTGGTTGAATTGACAACTCAGCTGCTAATACTTGAGAATATTCTTTGGCTCCCCTTGTGTCGAATCAATAAATTTGGGTTGAATACTCTACCCTCGAAAGTTGTTGCGACCCCCTATACTTGTGGGTTATCAACGTATCAACATCCCCAAGCTTAATTCCTGCTCGTCCTCGAGTAGCTAAATGATAAAAATAAATTTTTTGATGTGGAATGCTTCCTAACATACTTTTCAATGTAATTTTCTTTATTGTGGCATGAATATTCAGATCCAAAAGATTGAAGACGAAGGTTTAATATTGACATAAAAATAATAATACTTCAAGCATACTAACCAAGCAATTATGTCTTCTCAAAATAACATAGCCAAAGAAAGCTCATACCTACAAAATCATATAGTTTGGCCATGCTTCATTTTCGTCACACAAAATGCTGCCATCATGCACAACGCCGATGACAAGCCAAGCAATTGTTTCATACTTTAGTATTCTCAAACTTTTTCAACTTTCATGCAATACATGAGCACGAGCCATGGACATAGCACTATAGGTGGAACAGAATATGGTGATGGAGGTTGTGTGGAGAAGACCAAAAAGGATAAAGTCTCACATCGACGCGGCTAATCAACGGGCTATGGATATGCCCATCAATTGATGTCAATGCGAGGAGTAGGGATTGCCATGCAACGGATGCACTAGAGCTATAAATGTATGAAAGCTCAACAAAAGAAACTAAGTGGGTGTGCATCCAACTTGCTTGCTCACGAAGACCTAGGGCATTTTGAGGAAGCCCATTGTTGGAATATACAAGCCAAGTTCTATAATGAAAATTCCCACTAGTATATGAAAGTGACAAAATAAGAGACTCTCTATCATGAAGATCATGGTGCTACTTTGAAGCACAAGTGTGGAAAAAGATAGTAACATTGTCTGTTCTCTCTTTTTCTCTCATTTTTATTGGGACTTCTCTTTTGTTTATTTGGCCTTTCTCTTTTTTTTCCTCACACGGGACAATGCTCTAATAATGATGATCATCACACTTCTATTTATTTACAATTCAAAAATTGCAACTCGATACTAGAACAAAATATGACTATATATGAATGCCTCCGGCGGTGTACCGGGATGTGCAATGATTCAAGAGTGATATGTATAAAGATTATGAGTGGTGGCTTTGCCACAAATACGATGTCAACTACATGATCATGCAAGGCAATATGACAATGATGAAGCGTGTCATATTAAACAGAACGGTGGAAAGTTGCATCGCAATATATCTTGGAATGGCTATGGAAATGCCATAATAGGTAGGTATGGTGGCTGTTTTGAGGAAGATATAAGGAGGCTTGTGTGTGATAGAGCGTATCATATCATGGGGTTTGATGCACCGGAGAAGTTTTCACCAACTCTCGAGGTGAGAAAGGGCAATGCACGGTACCGAAGAGGCTAGCAATGATGGAAGGGTGAGAGTGTGTATAATCCATGGACTCAACATTAGTCATAAAGAACTCACATACTTATTGCAAAAATCTACAAGCCATCAAAAACCAAGCACTACACGCATTCTCCTAGGGGGATAGATTAGTAGGATAAGACCATCGCTCGTCCCCGACCGCCACTCATAAGGAGGACAATCAAAGAAACACCTCATGCTTCAAATTTGTTACACAACGGTTACCATACGTGCATGCTACAGGACTTGCAAACCTCAACACAAGTATTTCTCAAATTCAAAAATACTCAACTAGCATGACTCTAATATCACCATCGTCATATCTCAAAACAATCATCAAGTATCAAACTTCTCATAGTATTCAATGCACTCTATATGAAAGTTTTTATTATACCCATCTTGCATGCCTATCATATTAGGACTAATTTCATAACCAAAGCAAATTACCATGCTGTTCTAAAAGACTCTCAAAATAATATAAGTTAAGAATGAGAGATCAATAATTTCTATAAAATAAAACCACCACCGTGCTCTAAAAAGATATAAGTGAAGCACTAGATCAAAATTATCTAGCTCAAAAGATATAAGTGAAGCACATAGAGTATTCTAATAAATTCTGATTCATGTGTGTCTCTCCCAAAAGGTGTGTACATCAAGGATGATTGTGGTAAACTAAAAAGTAAAGACTCAAATCATACAAGACGCTCCAAGCAAAACACATATCATGTGGTGAATAAAAATATAGTCTCAAGTAAAGTTACCGATAGATGAAGACGAAAGAGGGGATGCCTTCCGGGGCATCCCTAAGCTTAGGCTTTTGGTTGTCCTTGAATTTTACCTTGGGGTGCCTTGGGCATACCCAAGCTTAGGCTCTTGCCACTCCTTATTCCAAAATCCATCAAATCTTTACCCAAAAACTTGAAAACTTCACAGCACAAAACTCAACAGAAAATCTCATGAGCTCCGTTAGTATAAGAAAACAAACCACCACTTTAAGGTAATGTAATAAAATCATTCTTTATTTATATTGGTGTTAAACCTACTGTATTCCAACTTCTCTATGGTTTATACCCCCCGATACTAGCCATAGATTCATGAAAATAAGCAAACAACACACGAAAAACAGAATCTGTCAAAAACAGAACAATCTGTAGCAATCCGGAGATTTTGAATACTTCCGTAACTCCAAAAATTCTGAAAAATTAGGACGACCTAAATAATTTGTATATTGATCTACTTAAGTTGGAATTGGTATTTTATTGCTCTCTGGGAAAATATGAAAATTATTCTCGTGAGTGCATACTTTCTGTTTTTGTCAGCAAGATCACCCAAGAAGATCCTAAAGGCTTTACTTGGCACAAACACTAATTAAAACATAAAAAACACAATCATAACAGAGACTAGATGATTTATTTATTACTAAGCAGGAATACAAAGCAAGGAACAAAAATAAAATTGGGTTGCCTACCAACAAGCGCTATCGTTTAACGCCCCTCGCTAGGCATAAAAGCAACAATAGATCTAGGTATTGTCATATTTCGTATGGAATTCTTCAATCGAACACTTATAACCCTTAGGAGGTTCTTTGTTTTTGCTAATGATCAAACTCCTAGGTACTAAATCAAGAAATTCATTTGTAGCAAGAGGTTCCTTAATGATATCTAAAAAGTTGGGGTGAACACTTATTGATTTGAGATCTTCATTTTTCTTACTAGAAGATTCACCCTTATTTTTTGGAACATAGATAAATTTGGCAACTTTGGTAGGAGGAGGATTTTAGGTGTTTTTAACAGCAGAGAAAGCAGACCCCAAGTTGGTAATAATATCTTTGAGTTTATAAATTCTAGTGGAATTTTGATCTATCTTTTCATTGACTATGGGTTCTTTTTCCTTAAGATTTTTCAGAGTAACTCCTATCTTAGATCTATATTGAGTAATTTGGATGTGGATCTTTTTATCCAAATTTTCAATTAACTCTATAGTGGCAATTTTATTTTCAATAATATCAAGCCTGTGCATCACATATTCCAAAGTTAAAATAGTTCCATTGACCAAAAGAGGTGGTGGGCCTAGAAAATCTATCATAGAATTATAAGAATCAAAAGTGTGGCTTCCCAAGAAATTCCCTCCGGTTATGGTGTCAAGAACATATCTATACCAAGGAGTGATGCCTACGTAAAAATTGCGAAGAAGAACGAAAGTAGATTGCTTTTTAATAGATCTATTTTGAGCATTGCAAATTCTATACCAAGCATCTTTTAGGTTTTCTCCCTCCCTTTGTTTAAAATTAAGAACTTCATTATCAGGACTGCTAACAATGATAGGATAACTAGCCATGAGGAAAATAAACGATCTAGCACACAAGCACACAAGAAGCGAGCAAAAAAGAGGCGAACGGAAAAGGGGCGAATAAAACGACAAAGGTGAAGTGGGGGAGAGGAAAATGAGAGGCAAATGGCAAATAATGTAATGCGAGGGAGAAGAGTTTGTGATGGGTACTTGGTATATCTTTACTTGAGCGTAGATCTACCCAGAAACGGCGCCATGCTACCTCTTGATCATGCGTTGGTTTTCCCTTGAAGAGGAAATGGTGATGCAGCAAAGTAGCGTAAGTATTTTCCTCGGTTTTTGAGAACCAAGGTATCAATCCAGTAGGAGATTACACGCAAGTCCCTCGTACATGCACAAACAAACAAGAACCTCACAACCAACACGATAAAGGGGTTGTCAATCCCTTCACCGTCACTTAAGGAAGTCAGATCTAATAGAGATAATAAGATATTTTTTGTTATTTTTGTTGTATAGATTGGAAAATAAAGATAGCAAAATAAACGGCACCAGAAATAACTAGTTGACGGGAGATTAATATAATGGAAAATGGACCCAGGGACCATAGGTTTCACTAGTGGCTTCTCTCAAGATAGCAAATTCTATGGTGGGTGAACAAATTACTGTTGAGCAATTGATAGAAAAGCGAATAATTATGAGAATATCTAGGCATGATCATGTATATAGGCATCACGTCCACGACAAGTAGACCGAAACGATTCTGCATCTACTACTATTACTACACACATCGACCGCTATCCAACATGCATCTAGAGTATTAAGTTCATAAGAACAGAGTAACGCATTAGGCAAGATGACATGATGTAGAGGCATAAACTCAAGCAGTATGATATAAACCCCATATTTTTATCCTCGATGGCAACAATACAATACGTGCCTTGCTGCCCCTGCTGTCACTGGGAAAGGACACCGCAAGATTGAACCCAAAGCTAAGCACTTCTCCCATTGCAAGAAAGATCAATCTAGTAGGCCAAACCAAACTGATAATTCGAAGAGACTTGCAAAGTTATTTAAATAATGCATAAAAGAATTCAGAGAAGAACCAAATATTGTTCATAGATAATCTTGATCATAAACCCACAATTCATCAGATCTCGACAAACACACCGCAAAAAGAATTACATCGAATAGATCTCCAAGAGAATCAAGGAGAACTTTGTATTGAGATCTGAAGAGAGAGAAGAAGCCATCTAGCTAATAACTATGGACCCGAAGGTCTGTGGTAAACTACTCACACATCATCAGAGAGGCTATGGTGTTGATGTAGAAGCCCTCCATGATCGATTCCCCCTCCGGCGGAGCGCCGGGAAAGGCCCCAAGATGGGATCTCACGGGTACAGAAGGTTGCGGCGGTGGAAATAGGGTTTCGTTGTGCTCCTGAATGTTTTCGGGGTATATGGGTATATATAGGAGGAAGAAGTACGTCGGTGGAGCTGCGAGGGGCCCACGAGGGTGGGGGCGTGCCCTCCTGCCTCGTGGCTTCCTCGCTTCTTTCTTGACGTCCACTCCAAGTCTCCTGGATCATGTTTGTTCCAAAAATAACCCTCCCGAAGGTTTCATTCCGTTTGATATTCCTTTTCTACGAAACACTGAAATAGGCAAAAAACAACAATTTGCACTGGGCCTTTGGTTAGTAGGTTAGTCCCAAAAATAATATAAGAAGGTATATTAAAGCCCATTAAACATAAAAAATAGATAATATAATAGCATGGAACTATAAAAAATTATAGATGCGTTGGAGACATATCAAGCATCCCCAAGCTTAATTCCTGCTCGTCCTCGAGTAGGTAAATGATAAAAACAGAATTTTTGATGTGGAATGCTACCTAGCATAATTCTCAATGTAATTTTATTTATTGTGGCATGAATGTTCAGATCCGAAAGATTTAAGACAAAAGTTTAATATCGACATAAAAATAATAATACTACAAGCATACTAACAAGGCAATCATGTCTTCTCAAAATAACATGGCCAAACAAAGTTATCCCTACAAAATCATATAGTCTGGCTATGCTCTATCTTCACCACACAAAGTATTTAAATCATGCACAACCCCGATGACAAGCCAAGCAATTGTTTCATACTTTTGATGTTCTCAAACATTTTCAATCTTCACGCAATATATGAGCGTGAGCCATGGACATAGCACTATATGTGGAATAGAATGATGATTGTGGAGAAGATAAAAAGGAGAAGATAGTCTCACATCAACTAGGCGTATCAACGGGCTATGGAGATTTCCATCAATAGATATCAATGTGAGTGAGTAGGGATTGCCATGCAACGGATGCACTAGAGCTATAAGTGTATTAAAGCTCAAAAAGAAACTAAGTGGGTGTGCATCCAACTCGCTTGCTCACAAATACCTAGGGCATTTTGAGGAAGCCCATCATTGGAATATACAAGCCAAGTTCTATAATGTAAAATTCCCACTAGTATATGAAAGTGAAAACATAGGAGACTCTCTATCATGAAGATCATGGTGCTACTCTGAAGCACAAGGGTGCTAAAAGGATAGTAGCATTGTCCCTTCTCTCTTTTCTCTCATTTTTTGGGCCTTTTCACTTTTTTATGGCCCCCCTTTTTTATTTTTCGTCTGGAGTCTCATCCCGACTTGTGGGGGAATCATAGTCTCCATCATCCTTTCCTCACTTGGGACAATGCTCTAATAATGATGAGCATCACACTCTTATTTACTTACAACTCAAAAATTACAACTTGATACTAGAACAAAATATGACTCTATGTGAATGCCTCCGGTGGTGTACTGGGATGTGCAATGAATCAAGAGTGACATGTATGAAAGAATTATGAACGGTGGCTTTGACACAAATACGATGTCAACTACATGATCATGCAAAGCAATATGACAATGATGAAGCGTGTTATAACAAACGGAACAGTGGTAAGTTGCATGGCAATATATCTCAGAATAGCTATGGAAATGCCATAATAGGTAGCTATGGTAGCTGTTTTGAGGAAGATATATGGTGGGTGTATGATATCGGCGAAAGGTGCGCGGTATAAGAGAGGATAGCAATGGTGGAAGGGTGAGAGTGCGTATAATCCATGAACTCAACATTAGTCATAAAGAACTCACATACTTATTGCAAAAATCTGTTAGTTATCGAAACAAAGTACTACGCGCATGCTCCTAGGGGGATAGATTGGTAGGAAAAGACCATCGCTCGTCCCCGACCGCCACTCATAAGGAAGACAATCAATAAATAAATCATGCTCCGACTTCATCACATAACGGTTCACGATACGTGCATGCTACGGGAATCACAATATTTAGAACAAGTATTTCTCAAATTCACAACTACTCAACTAGCATGACTCTAATATCACCATCTCCATATCTCAAAACAATTATCAAGTATCAAACTTCTCATAGTATTCAATGCACTTTTTACGATAGTTTTTATTATACCCAACTTGGATGCCTATCATATTAGGACTAATTTTATAGCCAAAGAAAATTACCATACTGTTCTATAAGACTCTCAAAATTATATAAGTGAATCATGATAGATCAATAATTTCTATAAAATAAAACCACCACCGTGCTCTAAAAAGATATAAGTGAAGCATTAGAGCAAAATTATCTAGCTCAAAATATATAAGTGAAGCACATAGAGTATTCTAATAAATTTCCATTCATGTGTGTCTCTCCACAAGGCGTGTACAGCAAGGATGATTGTGGTAAACTAAAAAGCAAAGACTCAAATCATACAAGACGCTCCAAGCAAAACACATATCATGTGGTGAATAAAAATATAGCCTCAAGTAAAGTTACCGATAGATGAAGACGAAAGAGGGGATGCCTTCCGGGGCATCCCCAAGCTTAGGATTTTGGTTGTCCTTGAATTTTATCTTGGGGGGCCTTGGGCATCCCCAAGCTTAGGCTCTTGCCACTCCTTATTCCAAAATCCATCAAATCTTTACCCAAAACTTGAAAACTTCACAGCACAAAACTCAACTGAAAATCTCATGAGCTCCGTTAGTATAAGAAAACAAACCACCACTTCAAGGTACTGTAATGAACTAATTGTTTATTTATATTGGTGTTAAACCTACTGTATTCCAACTTATCTATGGTTCATACCCCCAGATACTAGCCATAGATGCATCAAAATAAGCAAACAACACACGAAAAACAGAATCTGTCAAAAACAGAACAGTCTCTAGTAATCTGTAGGTTTCGAATACTTATGTAACCCCAAAAATTCTGAAATAAATTTTTGGACGTCAGGAATTTTTCTATTAATCATATGCAAAAATAATCAACCTAATCTCACTCTCCAGTAAAAAATGGCAGCAAATCTTGTGAGCGCTAAAGTTTCTGTTTTTTACAGCAAGATCGCAAAGACTTCCCCCAAGTCTTCCCAAAGGTTCTACTTGGCACAAACACTAATTAAAAACATAAAACCACATCTAAACAGAAGCTAGATGAATTATTTATTACTAAACAGGAACAAAAAAGAAGAAACAAAAATAAAATTGGGTTGCGTCCCAACAAGCGCTATCGTTTAACTCCTCTAGCTAGGCATAAAAGCAAGAATAGATCTAGGTGTTATCATCTTTGGTAGGCAATTCTTCAATAGAACACTTATAACCCTTAGGAGTTTCCTTCTTTTTATTAATGATCAAACTCCTAGGCAAGAAATCAAGAAAATCATTTGTAGCAAAAGGTTCCTTAATGATAGTGAAAAAGTTGGGGTGAACACTTATTGCTTTGAGATCCGCATTTTCCTTACTAGAAGATTCACCTTTTTTATTTCTAGGCACATACATAAACTTGACAACTCTAGTAGTAGGAGGATTTGGAGTATTATTCATGGAAGAAAAGGCAGACCCTAAGTTGGTAATAATATCCTCAAGTTTATCAATTCTTGTGGAATCTTGATCTATTTTTTCGTTGACTATGGGTTCTTTTTGTTTAAAAAAATCAGAGTAACTCCTACCTTAGATCCATATTGGGTAATCTGGTTGTGGATCTTTTTATCCAAATTCTCAATCAACTCTATAGTGGCAACTTTATTTTCAATAATTTCAAGCCTTTGCATCACATGTTCCAAAGTTAAAATAGTTCCATTAACCAAGAGAGGTGGTGACCCAAACAAATTGATCATAGCATTATAAGAATCAAAAGTATGGCTACCCAAGAAATCCCCTCTAGTAATGGTATCAAGAATATATCTATTCCAAGGGGTGATGCCTACATAAAAATTGCGAAGAAGAACATAAGTGGATTGCTTCCTAGTGGATCTATTCTGAGCATTGCAAATTCTATACCAAGCATCTTTTAAATTTTCTCCCTCCCTTTGTTTAAAATTAAGAACTTCATGATCGGGAGTACTAACGATGATAGAAGGGCTAGCCATAACAGCAAAACCAATGATCTAACACACGGATACACAAGAAGCAAGCGAAAAGATACGAACAAAAAAGAGGCGAGCAGAAAAGAGGGCGAATAAAACGGCAAGGGTGAAGTGGGGGAGAGGAAAATGAGAGGCAAATGGAAAATAATGTAATGCGAGGGATAAGAGTTTGTGATGGGTACTTGGTACATCTTGACTTGTGCGTAGATCTCCCCGGCAATGGCGCCAGAAATGGCTAGTTGCTGGGAGATCAAATCTTGACTTGACTTGGTGCAACCTCCCCGGCAACAGCGCCAGAAATCCTTCTTGCTACCTCTTGAGCATGCGTTGGTTTTCCCTTGAAGAGGAAAGGGTGATGCAGCAAAGTAGCGTAAGTATTTCCCTCAGTTTTTGAGAACCTAGGTATCAATGCAGTAGGAGATTACACACAAGTCCCTCGTACCTGCACAAACAAACAAGAACCTCGCAACCAACGCGATAAAGGGGTTGTCAATCCCTTCACGGTCACTTACGAAAGTGAGATCTGATAGAGATAATAATATAAATATTTTTGGTATTTTTGTTGTATAGATTGGAAAATAAAGATAGCAAAATAAACTACACTAGAAATAACTAGTTGACGGGAGATTAATATAATGGAAAATAGACCCGGGGACCATAGGTTTTACTAGTGGCTTCTCTCAAGATAGCAAATTCTATGGTGGGTGAACAAATTACTGTCGAGCAATTGATAGAAAAGCGAATAATTATGACAATATCTAGGCATGATCATGTATATAGGCATCACGTTCGCGACAAGTAGACCGAAACGATTCTACATCTACTACTATTACTCCAGAAATCAACCGCTATCTAGCATATATCTAAAGTGTTAAGTTCATAAGAACAGAGTAACTCATTAGGCAAGATGACATGATGTAGAGGGATAAACTCAAGCAATATGATATAAACCCCATCTTTTTATCTTGGATGGCAACAATACAATACGTGCCTTGCTGCCCCTGCTGTCATTGGGAAAGGACACCGCAAGATTGAACCCAAAGCTAAGCACTTCTCCCATTGCAAGAAAGATCAATCTAGTAGGCCAAACCAAACTGATAATTCGAAGAGACTTGCAAAGATGTTTAAATCATGCATAAAAGAATTCAGAGAAGAATCAAATATTGTTCATAGATAATCTTGATCATAAACCCACAATTCATCGGATCTCGACAAACACACCACAAAAAGAATTACATCGAATAGATCTCCAAGAGAATTGAGGAGAACTTTGTATTGAGATCCAAAGAGAGAGAAGAAGCCATCTAGCTAATAAGTGTGGACCCGAAGGTCTGTGGTAAACTACTCACACATCATCAGAGAGGCTATGGTATTGATGTAGAAGCCCTCCGTGATCGATCCCCCCTCCGGCGGAGCGCCAGAAAAGGCCCCAAGATGGGATCTGACGGGTACAGAAGGTTGCGGTGGTGGAAATAGGGTTTCGTGGTGCTCCTGGATGTTTTCAGGGTATATGGGTATATATAGGGGGAAGAAGTACGTCGATGGAGCTACGAGGGGCCCACGAGGGTGGGGGCGCCTACCCCCCTAGGCGTGCCCTCCTGCCTCATGGCCTCCTTGCTTCTTTCTTGACGTCCACTCCAAGTCTCCTGAATCATGTTTGTTCCAAAAATAACTCTCCTGAAGGTTTCATTCCGTTTGGATTCCGTTTGATATTCCTTTTCTGTGAAACACTGAAATAGGCAAAAAACAGCAATTTGCACCGGGCCTTTGGTTAGTAGGTTAGTCCAAAAAATAATATAAAAAGGTATATTAAAGCCCATTAGACATCCAAAACAGATTATACAAAGAATATTACATCGAATAGATCTCCAAGAACATCAAGGAGAACTTTGTATTGAGAACCAAAGAGAGAGAAGAAGCCATCTACCTAATAACTATGGACCCGAAGGTCTGTGGTTAACTACTCACACATCATCAGAGAGGCTATGGTGTTGATGTATAAGCCCTCCGTGATCGATTCCCCCTATGGCAGTTGACCGAAAAAGGCCCCAGATGGGACCTCATGAGTACAAAAGGTTGCGGCGGTGAAAAATTAGTTTCGTGGCTCCCTTGGATGTTTTTAGGGTATAAGAGTATATATAGGCGAAAGAAGTACGTCGGTGGATCTACGAGGGGCCCACAAGGGCGGGGGTGGGCCTACCTCCTGGGCGCCCCCTCCTGCCTCATGGCCGCCTCATTGCGTCTCTGACTTCCACTCCAAGTCTCTTGGATTGTGTTTGTTCCAAGAAAGATCCTCGCGAAGGTTTCGTTCCGTTTGATATTCCTTTTCTGTGAAACACTGAAATAGGCAAAAAAACAAAAACTGGCACTGGGCCTCCGGTCAATAGGTTAGTCCCAAAAATAATATAAATGAGCATATTAAAGCCCGTTAAACATCCAAAACAGATAATATAATAGCATGGAACAATAAAAAATTATAGATACGTTGGAGACGTATCACTGGTTATTTCAAAGGCTATCAAGTGGAACATGTTGATTGCATGAAAAATGAGGCGACTGATGCTTTGAGCCGGCTAGGGTCCCAGCGTAAGCCGGTGCCATCGAATGTTTTCCTTGATATTCTACATATCCCTTCAGTCAAATTGCCTACGGATGAAGATCTTGTTATTCCTGACCTGGAGGCGCAATTGGTGGCGGCTCTTCATGTTAATCCTGATTGGACAATTCCATTTTTGGCTTATATGACCCACGGCGAGTTACCTGAAGATGAAACTTTGGCCAGGTAGATAACCCGGCGGTCTAAGTCAATGACTATCATCAATGGGGTGTTGCATCGCTGCTGTGTCACATGGGTGTTTCAATGTTGTGTTTCTCCTGAGGAAGGCCGTGAGATTCTATGAGAGATTCATGAAGGAGATTGTGGGCATCATGTCGGCTCTAAGTCCCTCGTAGACAAGGCTTTCCCCATGGATTTTATTGGCTCATGGCTCATGATGATGCAGAGGATTTTGTTAGTAAATGTGATGGTTGTCAGAAATTTTCACGACGAGCTGATGATTCCAATTACTTGGCCGGTTGCAGTCTGGGGGCTGGATATGGTTGGACCTTTCAAAAGGTCCAAAGATAAAAAGACTCACCATTTGGTGGTGGTTGACAAATTCACAAAGTGGGTTGAGGCAGAGCCGGTCAGTAAGTGTGATGCGGCAACAGTGGTCCAGTTCATCAAACAGGTGATTTTCCGGTTAGGCTTTCTTCACAGCATTATAACGGATAATTGCACTAATCTGTCCAAGGATGCTATGAAAGAATTCTGTCAACGGGAGCATATTCATCTTGATGTATCATCAGTGGCTCACCCCCAGTCTAATGGCCAAGCTGAAAGAGCCAATCAAGAAATTTTGAGAGGCATCAAGCCCTGGCTTATGGTCCCTTTGTAGAGGACACCGTGTTGTTGGGTGGAGGAGTTACCCTCAGTGCTATGGAGTATCAATACTACCCCCAACAAATCTACGGATTACACGCCTTTCTTCATGGTTTACGGAGCAGAGGCGGTTCTCCCTAGTGACATCCGTCACGACTCGCCCTGTGTGGCGGATTATGTTGAAGCTAATAATGAAAAAGCACGTCAGGATGCTCTTGACCCGTTGGATCAGGAGTGTGACCATGCGGTGGCTCGTTCGGCGATTTACCAGCAAGATCTACGTCGTTATCATAGCCGCCGGGTTAAAACCAGGACCTTGCAAGAAGAAGATTTGGTGCTCCGGCTCATCCAGCATCAAACTGACATGCACAAGCTATCCCCGCCTCGGAAGGACCTGATATGTCTCCACCGTATCTATAATTTTTTATTGTTCCATGCTAGTATATTATCCATCTTGGATGTTTTATATGCACTTATATGCTATTTTATATGATTTTTGCGACTAACCTATTAACCTAGAGCCCAGTAACAATTTCTGTTTTTTCCTTGTTTTTGAGTTTTACAGAAAAGGAATACCAAACGAAGTCCAATTGATGTCCCAATTTTTGATAATTTTTCATGGACCAAAAGAAGCCCCCGGAGTAAAAGAGTTGGGCCAGAAGAGTCCCGAGCCATCCACGAGGCGGAGGGCATGCCCTACCCCCCTGGGCGCGTCCCCCTATCTCGTGGACGACTCAGAGACCCCCCTGACGTGAGACCGACGCCAAAACTTCCTATAAATACAGAAACCCCCGAAAAAAAACCTAGATTGGGAGTTCCACCGCCGCAAGCCTCTGTAGCCACCAAAAACCAATTGGGGCCTGTTCTGGCACCCTGTCGAAGGGGGATCCATCACCGGCAGCCACCTTCATCGTCCCGACACTCTCCATGACGAGGAGGGAGTAGTTCACCCTTGGGGCTGAGGATATGTACTAGTAGCTATGTGTTTGATCTCTCCGTTTCTCGTGTTCTTGATATGGCACGATCTTGATGTACCGCGAGCTTTGCTATTATAATTGGATCTTATGATGTTTCTCCCCCTCTATCACCTTGTGATGAATTGAGTTTTCCCTTTGAAGTTATCTTATCGGATTGAGTCTTTAAGGATTTGAGAACACTTGATGTATGTCTTGCATGTGCTTATCTGTGGTGACAATGGGATATTCACGTGATCCACTTGATGTATGTTTTGGTGATCAACTTGCGAGTTCTGTGACCTTGTGAACTGATGCATAGGGGTTGGCACACGTTTTCGTCTTGACTCTCTTGTAGAAACTTTGGGGCACTCTTTGAAGTTCTTTGTGTTGGTTGAATAGATGAATCTGAGATTGTGTGATGCATATCGTATAATCATACCCGCGGATACTTGAGGTGACATTGGAGTATCTAGGTGACATTAGGGTTTTGGTTGATTCGTGTCTTAAAGTGTTGTTTTACTACAAACTCTACGGCTGTTTGTGACACTTATAGGAATAGCCCAACAGACTGATCGGAAAGAATAACTTTGAGGTGGTTTTGTTGTAACATCCCAAATTTTCAATTTGGAATGTTATACATAGATCATTCATGCATATTATATTTTACTGCATTTTTTGCTTTGCGATCCTCGAAATTCTAAGCAACTCAAGGACCCACGGAGAGAGTTGGGGATTTCATGTTTTTCATATTTGAATTCTATCAAATATCGAAACAAGGATCACTTTGGTTTTAATTATTTTTCTCTCCGAAATATATTTCATATTAAAATATATAAGAGGAGATAATATGACTTCTCCAAAATAAAGGGAATATTGGAGGAAAAATATTAAAAATTCAATAAATATTTATGTTGGACTTTTGTTGCTATTTTATTTGAATTATGAAAAATTATGTGTTTTTCAAAATTGCATTAGAGGCCCAAATAACTGTTCACTTTGTCCCGAATTTTATTAGAGGACCATGAAAACTTATTCCAGGATTTTTGGACTCCATTTAGTATTTCTTTTATTTGATTTTCCGCGTCAGGATTTTTTTTTCAAAAAAATGCACCGACCTAACAGGGTCGTGCCCGAGCCGGAGTCCTCTGGCCGGGGCTTTATAAGCCGCTAGCCCGCAACCCCGAGGCCCAAGCCGCACCCCGCACCCTAACCCTAGCGCTGCTCCCCGCCCCGATCCGCCGCCGCCGACCCCTCCGCCGAGGTAGTCGCCGTCGCCGTCCGGTTTTTCTTGGGAAAAACCGCCGGTTTTTTCGAAACCCTAGATCTAGATTTTTTTTATTTAGATCGGGTTTGTTCAGTTTTTCCTCGGTTTAGTTATATAGCGGACGTTTGTCTGTACATTCATTTTAATGAACGCTGTTCGTCAGTTAACCGCAGACAGCGAACGCTCGTTCGTTAGCCTGTTCGTCTCGTTTTATTTTCCAGGGCTTTTCCGCGATTATTTCCGATCGCGATTTCTGCCCTGATCTTCGTTTTAGTTTATATTTTTGCTCGGTTATCCAAATTGGGTGAAACAAGCGCCTAGATCTTTGTCTCGAAGCCCTCTTTCTGTTTAACCAACTTGAACAAGATTTTGGTACTATAAAATTTGACTTTAGTCCAGATTAGCAAACGGATCTTGTTTCTTTCGTAGTTTGAGTTTCGTTGCGCCGTTTGATTTGATTCTTTTTGCAAATCGAATCTATTCAGTTGAGTTTTCAGATTCAATCTTCTTATTTGAGTTTTAACCATGCATCTTTGCTTGATTGCTTATGTATGATATTGTTTGTTGCGATAGAATTCCCGGAGTGCGAAGCGTGCTACTACGAGTCTCTAGGATTTGCAGAACGTCAGCAAGGCAAGTAACACATTGATCATACTCTTTTCATACCCAGTTTTTATGCATCAGTTTCCACCCTCAAACATTGCATGAGTAGGATCTCTTAACATGTGCGTATTGGGAATTAGATGATGAGGTAGAACCTATTACTTGTTCTATTATCAAACCCTTGGGAGTTACTTCTACGTTATGCTTAAATTTCCATGCTATGCTCGTAGACATGGATTGGGTTTGAGTGTATTGATGACAGATGTGAGTGTTTAATTTATGGTTCAATTTAAGGTGGCAACTTTAATACACATTTGGGTGGATTGTTGGTTTGGGCACCTGGGGATATACCAGTGTTGTCCTAGGAGATCCCGGGGTTATACCGTGTGATCCTCCTATGGTCCTCCACCTAGGATGAAAGGGATCGTAAGATTTTTCATGCTAGAAACTTTGTGCAGCCACAAGCTATTATGGGCTCTAGCATAGTTGAGTAGGTTGCATGACCTCTTCCAGTGGTAGGCTAGCAGATGTAGGGGATGTAGGTTGGTACTGTCTACCCGGGGTTAGAGTTAATGCTTCTGAAAGACTGTGCCTCGATCATCCGTTTCTCAAACACCTTGTAGTGCGAGAAATCCAACGGAGGAGATCGAGTCTTCTGGGGAAAAGTGTGCAAACCTCTGCAGAGTGTACAAACTAATCATGATTAGTCGTGTCCCCGGTTATGGACATCTTGAGTATCTGGTACTTGAATTATTGATTTGACCTCATCACTCTAAATTAATCTGTTCGGTTGATAATTATTTTTAATTGGGATTGAGATGGGGGTACCATTCTCAATGTTTCAACTACCATGATAGTTAAATAAAATATATTCTTTGTAGTAGGGAAAAATTGGCTTTTCGCAAAAACATTGTAACCATAGAGCCTCCACCAGCCAAATATGCATATAGTGATAGCCATTATCTGTTCATTGCTCCACTGTGTTACATTGCCAGCATATTCCATGTGCTCACCCGTTTCGGGCTGCAACATATCATGTTGCAGACTTTTCAGACAAGGAGTAAGGTGCGCTAGGTTGTTTGTCGTGCACTCAGCTATGCCGTTGGAGTTGATGGACTCACTTTATCTTCCAAGCCTTTCGCTGTTATCTTATTTAGATGGCCTTAAGCCATATTATTATAATAAGTTCTCTTTTGAGACATTCGATGTAATAAGTGTGTGATTGCTACTCTGTTATAAATCCTTTGAGTACTATGTGTGTCAGCATTACCAATCCAGGGATGACACGGAACACAGAGACTTGACCATCTGAGGTCGGGCCGCTACAAGATGGTATCAGAGCACACGCTGAATGTAGGACACGACCACTAAGATGAGCCATAGGTCACTCCTCTCTACTCATTTCTGACTCCTCTCCATTTTCTACTCTTTAGGATGGCGGACTCCAGGAACAAGTTTACACGGCCGGATGAAGACACACCTTTTGGACGACACTTGAAGGAAGTCACTAGGTACTTGAACATTGGAATACCAAGCTTCACCGGGACCTACACCGCCACACTACCAGAAGAGGAACGTTGGATGATTCGAGTTCAAGTTCCAGGAAGGATATTCACACCAGTCACCGAGCCCATAGAATTTTCCTTTGATGCACCAACCTGGAGTCTAGGAAAGAGCATGGCAGCCCACATCGCCATGGGACGCATTGGCGAAGTTTATCACAAGGAGCTTAAAGACACTATCTACCAGATATGTGGGCGCCGAGATGAGCAATGGGAGATGATCAGCACCAGGAAGGACAGGTCCATTGTAGCCTTCATCCAGGAGTTAAATCATCACATTCGTCACCAGGAGAACCAAATTTGTGGAAGCATGATAGATTTGAAGAGGGTGATGACCAGGATCACAGAGCTAGAAGAGGAACTCAAGTCTACATGCGATGGATATGAGGAGGAAATGACGGTACCAGTGGAGATGAATGACGACCTGACGAGGAAGCTAGGAGTTTTTATGGGAGATCCCGTGCCAGGAGGAGAAGACGATGAACCCAAGGATATTCCTTCTGAAGACTACATCATCATCGACGACACCGACTTCGACCCCGATGGTAGTGATGATGACTATGAAGACGAAGCTGGAGCGGATATCATGGAGTCTTCCACCGATCAAAATTTCTAGTAGACCACCATATGATTAGTAGTATTCCCCCATGTATATATTAGTAATCCGAGCACTGTAACAATAGTTAGATCGATTGTATGCCCTTGCTTGATATTGATTTGGTGTGATATGATTGTGTTTGTCTCATGTGCATATGGGTAGTGCTTTCTCATTAGACCTCATTCTATTCTAATCTCTCCCCTCTAAACCCGTCAGATGTCTCCGAGATGTGACCCTAGATTTGCCTTCCCACTGGAGCTCACTCAGTTGATCCAGCAGCAGAATACACTGATGCAGTTACTAGTTCAGAATCAGGGCAACAACAACAACAATAACAACAACCCACTGCCACCACCTCCAGTTGATAACTTAGCCCGTTTTCTGAGGTTACAGCCGTTGGTGTTTTCTAGTAGCACTGAGCCCATAGTTGCGGATGAATGGCTATGCAGGATTGGAAGGGAGTTAACCACTGTCGGTTGCACAGATGCTGAGAAGGTGTGTTTTGCCGCACACCAATTGGATGGACCCGCAGCCGCATGGTGGGAAAATTACATAGCCACTTTTCCTATAGCCAATGTCACTTGGGAGCAGTTTCAGCAAGCATTCCGCACAGCCCATGTCTCAACTGGAGCTACGAGCATGAAGAAGCGTGAGTTCCGGAACTTATGCTAGGGGAACCGTACTGTGGCTCAGTACGTAGATGAGTTGTAAGCTATCTCGCTATGCCCCTGATGATGTGGCCACGGATGCCGCGAAGCATGAGAAGTTTATGGAAGGGATGAATGATGAGATGAGCATGCAGTTAATGGTGGCAACATTTAACAACTACTAGGAGTTGGTAGATAAGGTCTTATGATTGAAGGGAAGCAGCAGCAGATTGAGAGCCGCAAGAGGAAGTATGGACAAGGGAAGTACAACTCAGGAGCTCAGTAGAAGCCCTGTTTCACCCCGAACTCGGGAGGATATACCCATAACCATGGAGGCCATACCCACAATGCGGGAAGTTTGCATAACCACAATGGCCCCAAGAATGGGAACAGGAATGGAGCAGGCAGCAATCAGAGCCGCTCTAACCCAGCCGCGCCCGCCAAGAAGGACCAGAGTCACATTACCTGTTTCAAGTGCGAGAAGACTGGACACTACACCAATGATTGTCCAGAGTTGAAGAATGTCAATGGAAATGGAAGCTCTGGGAAGAATCCAAACCCTTTCAACAGGGGACAAGTGAACCACGTAAATATGGAGGAGGTTGAAGAGCAACCAGATGCAGTTATCGGTAAGTTTTTGGTTAAGTCATTTACCGCTCTCGTACTTTTTGATACTGGTGCATCACATTCATACATTTCAAGGGGATTTGTGCACAAGTTCAAGTTACCCACCTTAGCCCTTAGGGCACCCTTATTAGTGAGCTCACGCGGTGCAGAGTATATGGCTAGCCGATGGTGCGACCGGTTACCCTTAACCATTGGCAGCCATCTTTTCCCCTTAGAACTAATAATTTTGGAATCCCAAGGATTGGATGTGATATTGGGAATGGATTGGCTATCGAAGTATGGAGGAAACATTGATTGCGCTAGCAAGTCAATTCTGCTCACTACCCCGAAGGGAAAAAGGATTAAGTATATATCCAGGCATGTACCAAGGAGGACCCAAGTAAATTCCCTCATGGGAGTTGTTCAAGAGGAAGTGCCTGTAGTGAAGGATTACCCGGACGTATTTCCAGAAGAATTACCAGGCATGCCGCCGGATCAAGACATTGAGTTTTTGATAGAGCTGTTGCCAGGCACCGGACCAATACCAAAGAGACCATACCGGATGCCCGCAAATGATCTGGAGGAGATCAAGAAGCAGGTTAAGGAGTTGTTGGAGAAAGGTTACATTCGACGAAGTTCGTCACCATGGGGAACCCCAGTGCTCTTGGTTGAGAAGAAGGATAAGTCTCTAAGAATGGTTGTTGATTATCGGGCATTGAATGAAGTAACGATCAAGAACAAGTACCCACTACCGATGATCAATGATTTGTCTGACCAGCTGCAAGGAGCTAAAGTATTTTCCAAGATCGATCTTTGATCAGGATACCACCAGTTGAAGATTCGAGAAAAGGATATACCAAAAACAACTTTCACCACAAGGTATGGGCTGTATGAGTATGCGGTTATGTCATTTGGATTGACTAACGCCCCTGCCTATTTCATGAGTATGATGAATAAGGTGTTCATGGAGTTCTTGGATAAGTTCTTTGTGGTGTTCATTGATGATATTTTGGTGTACTCGAAGAATCAAGAGGAGCATAAGGAACATTTGCGTTTAGTTCTCGAGAAGCTCAGGGAACATCAGCTATACGCTAAATTCAGCAAATGTGAATTTTGGTTGAAGGAAGTTGGATTCCTTGGACATGTTATATCAGGAGAAGGTATAGCTGTAGACCCCACCAAGGTTAAGTCAGCCACTGAATGGTTGGCACCCACCTTAGTTGGAGAAATCCGCAGTTTTCTTGGACTCGCGGGATATTACCGGAGATTCAATGAGATTTTTTCTAAGATTGTGAAGCCCATGACGGCGTTGTTGAAGAAGGACACCAAGTTCCATTGGACTGAAGAATGTGAAGCAAGTTTCCCGGAGTTGAAGAAACGTCTAACCATAGCCCCAGTGCTGATTCTGCCAGATATACGCAAGGATTTCCAAGTGTATTGCGACGCCTCTCGCTTAGGACTTGGAGGAGTACTAATGCAGGATGGAAGAGTTGTTTCATATGCCTCACGACAACTTCGACCGCATGAGTTGAATTACGCCACACAAGATTTAGAGTTAGCAGCTGTAGTGCATGCACTCAAGACCTAGAGACACTTTCTTATTGGAAACCATTGTGATGTGCACATGAATCATAAGAGTTTGAAGTACATTTTCACACAGAAGGAGCTAAACCTCAGGCAGAGGAGATGGTTGGAGCTCATAAAGGATTGTGATATGAAGTTGCATTATCATCCAGGCAAGGCCAATGTCGTAGAAGACGCTTTGAGCCGGAAGAGTTATATAAATACCCTTATAAGTGGGGAATTGCCAAAGGAGTTAGCAGAGGATCTCAGGGAACTTCGTTTGGAGATTGTTCCTAGAGGTTTTGTTGCAACGATGGAAATTCAGTCGACATTATTGGGAAAGATTCGAGAAGCACAGAAGGATGACAAAGAAATTGCTGAAATAAAGGAGAAAATGAGTAAAGGAAAAACCAAAGGTTTTCGTGAAGATGAGCACGTCACCTTGTGGTTTGAGGACCGTGTTTATGTCCCCAATAATGCCGAGATCAAGAAGTTGATACTAGAAGAAGCTCATGACTCGCCATACTCGATACACCCCGGAAACACCAAGATGTATTTGGATTTGAAGGAGCGTTTCTGATGGACTGGAATGAAGGACATTGCCCAGTATGTAGCCATATGTGATGTATGTCAAAGAGTGAAGGCCGAACATCAGAAGCCAGCAGGATTACTGCAGCCTATGCCGATACCCGAATGGAAGTGGGACAAGCTTGGCATGGATTTTATCACCAGATTACCCAGGACCCGATCGGGATATGATTCTATCTGGGTAATAGTGGATCGCTTGACCAAAGTAGTTCACTTTATCCCAGTGAAAACCACCTATACCAGTGCGAAGTTGGCCAAGATATATATGACCAGGATCGTACGTCTGCACAGAGTTCCGAGGACCATCGTATCAAATAGAGGAACACAGTTTACTTCAAAGTTTTGGCATCAGCTGCACCAGACTTTGGGAACCAAGCTAGAGTTTAGTACAGCCTTTCATCCGCAGGCAGATGGACAGACCGAGAGACTCAATTAGATTCTAGAGGACATGTTGAGAGCTTGTGCGCTAGATTATGGATCTAGTTGGGATGATAATTTGCCTTACGCGGAGTTCTCATACAACAACAGCTACCAGGCCAGTTTGAAGATGGCACCGTTCGAAGCCCTGTATGGAAGAAGATGCCGAACACCGTTGATGTGGGATGAACTTGGAGACCGCCAGTTGTTTGTACCAGATTTGATCAAGGAGCCGGAAGAGAAGGTTAAACTGATTCGAGATAGACTGAAGGTAGCTCAGTCCAGACAGAAGAGCTATGCAGACTCAAAATTCAAGGAGGTAGTCTATGAAATCAGTGACAGTGCATATCTTCGTGTATCACCGCTCCGAGGAGTTAAGCGATTTGGAGTCAAGGGAAAGTTAGCCCTGAGATTTGTAGGACCGTACCGTGTTTTGGAACGGATGGGAGAGGCAACCTACAAGTTGGAGTTACCCGAAGGACTGTCAGGAGTTCATGATGTGTTCCACGTTTCCTAGTTGAAGAAGTGCCATTCAGAGATGGTCGATATCCCTCTGAGAGGTACAGTGCCCCTGGAAGCAATTCAGTTGGACAGTGATCTGACCTATGAGGAGAAACCAGTCAGGATTCCTGAGTTTGCCAGCCGAGTTACACGCAGCAAGGTTATCAAGTTTTGCAAAGTTCAGTGGAGCCACCATACCGAGGATGAAGCTACCTGGGAGCGAGAGGACGATCTATGCAAAGACCACCCACACCTATTTTCTAGCCAACCCGAATCTCGAGGGAGAGATTCATCTTAAGGGGGGTAGGTTTGTAACATCCAAAATTTTCAATTTGGAATGTTATACATAGATCATTCGTGCATATCAAATGTTACTGCATTTTTTGCTTTGCGATCTTCAAAATTCTAAGCAACTCAAGGACCCACGGAGAGAGTTGGGGATTTCATGTTTTTCATATTTGAATTTTATCAAATATCGAAACAAGGATCACTTTGGTTTTAATTATTTTTCTCTCCGAAAAATATTTCATATTAAAATATATGAGAGGAGATAATATGACTTCTCCAAAATAAAGGGGATATTGGAGGAAAAATATTGAAAATTAAATAAATATTTCTTTTGGACTTTTGTTGCTATTTTATTTGAATTAGGAAAAATTATGCATTTTTCAAAATTACATTAGAGGCCGAAATAAATGTTCACTTTGTCCCGAATATTATTAGAGGACCGTGAAAATTTATTTCAGGATTTTTGGACTCCGTTTAGTATTTCTTTTATTTGTTTTTCCGCGTCAGGATATTTTTTCAAAAAAATACAACGACCTAACCGGGCCGTGCCCGAGCCGGAGTCCTCCAGCCGGGGCTTTATAAGCCGCCAGCCCGCAACCCCGAGGCCCAAGCCGCACCCCGCGCCCTAACCCTAGCGTCGCTCCCCGCCCCAGTACCAATTTCTGTTTTTCTTTGTTTTTGAGTTTTACAGAAAAGGAATACCAAACGAAGTCCAATTGATGTCCCAATTTTTGATAATTTTTCATGGACCAAAAGAAGCCCCCGGAGTAAAAGAGTTGGGCCAGAAGAGTCCCGAGCCATCCACGAGGTGGAGGGCACACCCTACCCCCCTGGGCGCGTCCCCCTATCTCGTGGATGACTCAGAGACCCCCCCTGACGTGAGACCGACGCCAAAAATTCCTATAAATACAGAAACCCCCGAAAAAAACCTAGACTGGGAGTTCCGCCGCCGCAAGCCTCTGTAGCCACCAAAAACCAATCGGGGCCCTGTTCTGGCACCCTGTCGAAGGGGGATCCATCACCGGCGGCCACCTTCATCGTCCCGACGCTCTCCATGACGAGGAGGGAGTAGTTCACCCTCGGGGCTGAGGGTATGTACTAGTAGCTATGTGTTTGATCTCTACGTTTCTCGTGTTCTTGATATGGCACGATCTTGATGTACCACGAGCTTTGCTATTATAATTGGATCTTATGATGTTTCTCCCCCTCTATCACCTTGTGATGAATTGAGTTTTCCCTTTGAAGTTATCTTATCGGATTGAGTCTTTAAGGATTTGAGAACACTTGATGTATGTCTTGCATGTGCTTATCTGTGGTGACAATGGGATATTCACGTGATCCACTTGATGTATGTTTTGGTGATCAACTTGCGAGTTCTGTGACCTTGTGAACTGATGCATAGGGGTTGGCACACGTTTTCGTCCTGACTCTCCTGTAGAAACTTTGGGGCACTCTTTGAAGTTCTTTGTGTTGGTTGAATAGATGAATCTGATATTGTGTGATGTATATCGTATAATCATACCTGTGGATACTTGAGGTGACATTGGAGTATCTAGGTGACATTAGGGTTTTGGTTGATTCGTGTCTTAAAGTGTTGTTTTACTACAAACTCTACGGCTGTTTGTGACACTTATAGGAATAGCCCAACAGACTGATCGGAAAGAATAACTTTGAGGTGGTTTTGTTGTAACATCCCAAATTTTCAATTTGGAATGTTATACATAGATCATTCATGCATATTATATTTTACTGCATTTTTTTGCTTTGCGATCCTCGAAATTCTAAGCAACTCAAGGACCCACGGAGAGAGTTGGGGATTTCATGTTTTTCATATTTGAATTCTATCAAATATCGACACAAGGATCACTTTGGTTTTAATTATTTTTCTCTCCGAAATATATTTCATATTAAAATATATAAGAGGAGATAATAGGACTTCTCCAAAATAAAGGGAATATTGGAGGAAAAATATTAAAAATTCAATAAATATTTCTGTTGGACTTTTCTTGCTATTTTATTTGAATTATGAAAAATTATGCGTTTTTCAAAATTGCATTAGAGGCCCAAATAACTGTTCACTTTGTCCTGAATTTTATTAGAGGACCATGAAAACTTATTCCAGGATTTTTGGACTCCGTTTAGTATTTCTTTTATTTGATTTTCCGCGTCAGGATATTTTTTCAAAAAAATGCACCGACCTAACCGGGCCGTGCCCGAGCCGGAGTCCTCTGGCCGGGGCTTTATAAGCCGCCAGCCCGCAACCCCGAGGCCCAAGACGCACCCCGCGCCCTAACCCTAGCGCTGCTCCCCGCCCCGATCCGCCGCCGCCGACCCCTCCGCCGAGGTAGCCGCCGCCGCCGTCCGGTTTTTCTTGGGAAAAACCGCTGGTTTTTTCGAAACCCTAGATCTAGATTTTTTTATTTAGATCGGGTTTGTTCAGTTTTTCTTCGGTTTAGTTATATAGTCCGACGTTTGTCTATACATTCATTTTAATGAACCCTGTTCGTCAGTTAACCGCAGACAGCGAATGCTCGTTCGTTAGCCTGTTCGTCTCGTTTTATTTTCCAGGGCTTTTCCGCGATTATTTTCGATCGCGATTTCTGCCCTGATCTTCGTTTTAGTTTATCTTTTTGCTCGGTTATCCAAATCGGGTGAAACAAGCGCCTAGATCTTCATCTCGAAGCCCTCTTTCTGTTTAACCAACTTGAACAAGATTTTGGTACTATAAAATTTGATTTTAGTCCAGATTAGCAAACGGATCTTGTTTCTTTCATAGTTTGAGTTTCGTTGCGCCGTTTGATTTGATTCTTTTTGCAAATCGAATCTATTCATTTGTGTTTTCAGATTCAATCTTCTTATTTGAGTTTTAACCATGCATCTTTGCTTGATTGCTTATGTATGCTATTGTTTGTTGCGTTAGAATTCCCGGAGTGCGAAGCGTGCTACTACGAGTCTCTAGGATTTGCAGAACATCAGCAAGGCAAGTAACACATTGATCATACTCTTTTCATACCCAGTTTTTGTGCATCAGTTTCCACCCTCAAACATTGCGTGAGTAGGATCTCTTAACATGTGGGTATTGGGAATTAGATGATGAGGTAGAACCTATTACTTGTTCTATTATCAAACCCTTGGGAGTTTCTTCTACGTTATGCTAAAATTTCCATGCTATGCTCGTAGACGTGGATTGGGTTTGAGTGTATTCATGACAGATGTGAGTGTTTAATTTATGGTTCAATTTAAGGTGGCAACTTTAATACACATTTGGGTGGATTGTTGGTTTGGGCACCTGGGGATATACCAGTGTTGTCCTAGGAGATCCCGGGGTTATACCGTGTGATCCTCCTATGGTCCGCCACCTAGGATGAAAGGGATCGTAAGATTTTTCATGCTAGAAACTTTGTGCATCCACAAGCTATTATGGGCTCTAGCATAGTTGAGTAGGTTTCATGATCTCTTCCAGTGGTAGGCTAGCAGATGTAGGGGATGTAGGTTGGTACTGTCTACCCGGGGTTAGAGTTAATGCTTCTGAAAGACTGTGCCTCGGTCATCCGTTTCTCAAAAACCTTGTAGTGCGAGAAATCCAACGGAGGAGATCGAGTCTTCTGGGGAAAAGTGTGCAAACCTCTGCAGAGTGTACAAACTAATCATGATTAGTCATGTCCCCGGTTATGGACATCTTGAGTATCTGGTACTTGAATTATTGATTTGACCTCATCACTCTAAATTAATCTGTTCGGTTGATAATTATTTTTAATTGGGATTGAGATGGGGGTACCATTCTCAATGTTTCAACTACCATGATAGTTAAATAAAATATATTCTTTGTAGTAGGGAAAAATTGGCTTTTCGCAAAAACATTGTAACCATAGAGCCTCCACCAGCCAAATATGCATATAGTGATAGCCATTATCTGTTCATTGCTCTACATACCCTCGTAGACTGAATGCAGAAGCGTTAGCACAACGCGGTTGATGTAGTCGTACGTCTTCACGATCCGACCGATCCAAGTACCAAACACACGACACCTCCGAGTTTTGCACACGTTCAACTCGATGACGTCCCGTGAGCTCCAATCTAGCAAAGCTTCACAGGAGAGTTTCGTCAGCACGGCGGCGTGGTGACGGTGATGATGATGCTACCGACGCAGGGCTTCACCTAAGCACCGCTACGATATGATCGAGGTGGATTATAGTGGAGGGGGGCACCACACACGGCTAAGAGATCAATGATCAATTGTTGTGTCTAGAGGTGCCCCCTGCCCCCGTATATAAAGGATGGAGGAGGGGAGGCCGTCCAGCCCCTAGGGTGCGCCAGAAGTGTGGAGTCCTACTAGGATTCCCTAGTCCTAGTAGGATTCCTCCTCCCATATGGAATAGGAAAAGGGGAAGGGAAAAGGAGAAGGAAGGAAGGGGGCGCCCCACTTCCCTAGTCCAATTCGGACCAGACCATGGGGAGGGGTGCAGCCACCTTTTCAGGCCTTTCTCTCCTTTCCTGCATGGCCCATTAAGGCCCAATATGAATTCCCGTAACTCTCCGGTACTCCGAAAAATACCCGAATCACTCGGAACCTTTTCGATGTCCGAATATAGTCGTCAAATATATCGATCTTTATGTCTCGACCATTTCGAGACTCCTTGTCATGTCCCCGATCTCATCTGGGACTCCGAACTACCTTCGGTACATCAAATCACATAACTCATAATACAAATCGTCACCGAACGTTAAGCGTGTGGACCCTACGGGTTCGAGAACTATGTAGACATGACCGATACACATCTCGGGTCAATAACCAATAGCGGAACCTGGATGCTCATATTGGCTCCTACATATTCTACGAAGATCTTTATCGGTCAAAACGCATAACAACATACATTGTTCCCTTTGTCATCGGTATGTTACTTGCCCGGGATTCGATCGTCGGTATCTCAATACCTAGTTCAATCTTGTTACCGGCAAGTCTCTTTACTTGTTCCATAATGCATCATCCCACAACTAACTCATTAGTCACATTGCTTGTAAGGCTTATAGTGATGTGCATTATCGAGAGGGCCCAGAGATACCTCTCCGATAATCGGAGTAACAAATCCTAATCTTGAAATACACCAACTCAACAAGTACCTTCAGAGACACCTGTAGAGCACCTTTATAATCACCCAGTTACGTTGTGACGGTTGGTAGCACACAAAGTGTTCCTTCGGTAAATGGGAGTTGCATAATCGCATAGTCATAGGAACATGTAGAAGTCATGAAGAAAGCAATAGCAACATACTAAACGATCAAGTGCTAAGCTAACGGAATGGGTCAAGTTAATCACATCATTCTCCTAATGATGTGATCCCGTTAATCAAATGACAACTCATGTCTATGGCTAGGAAACATAACCATCTTTGATCAACGAGCTAGTCAAGTAGAGGCATACTACTGACACTCTGTTTGTCTATGTATTCAGACATGTATTATGTTTCCGATTAATACAATTCTAGCATGAATAATAAACATTTATCATGAAATAAGGAAATAAATAATAAATTTATTACTGCCTCTAGGGAATATTTCCTTCAGTCTCCCACTTGCACTAGAGTCAATAATGTAGTTCACATCGCAATGCGATTTAACACCAATAGTTCACATCACCATGTGATTAACACCCTTAGTTCACATCGTCATGTGACCAACACCCAAAGGGTTTACTAGTAAATAATCTAGTTCACATCGCTATGTGATTAACACCGAAAGAGTACTAAGGTGTGATCATGTTTTGCTTGTGAGAGAAGTTTAGTCTGTGGGTCTGCCACATTCAGATCCGTATGTATTTTACAAATTTCTATGTCAACAATGCTCTGCACGGAGCTACTCTAGATAATTGCTCCCACTTTCAAAATGTATCCAGATTGAGACTTAGAGTCATATGGATCAGTGTCAAAATTTGCATTGACGTAACCCTTTACGATGAACCTTTTGTCACCTCCATAATCGCGAAACATATCCTTATTCCTATAAGGATAAATTTGACCGTTGTCCAGTGATCTACTCCTAGATCACTATTGTACTCCCTTGCTAAACTCAGTGTAGGGTATACAATAGATCTGGTACACAGCATGGCATACTTTATAGAAACTATGGCTGAGGCATAGGGAATGACTTTCATTCTCTTTCTATCTTCTGCCGTGGTCGGGCTTTGAGTCTTACTCAATTTCACACCTTGTAACACAGGTAAGAACTCTTTCTTTGACTGTTCCATTTTGAACTACTTCTAAATCTTGTCAAGGTACATACTCATTGAAAAAACTTATTAAGCGTCTTGATCTATCTCTATAGATCTTGATGCTCCATATGTAAGTAGCTTCACCAAGGTCTTTATTTGAAAAACTCCTTTCAAATACTCCTTTATGCTTTCCAGAAAATTCTACATTATTTCCGATCAACAATATGTCATTCACATATATTTATCAGAAATGTTGTAGTGCTCCCACTCACTTTCTTGTAAATACAGGCTTCACCACAAGTCTGTATAAAACTATATGCTTTGATCAACTCACCAAAGCGTATATTCCAACTCTGAGATGCTTGCACCAGTCCATAGATGGATCACTGGAGCTTGCACATTTTGTTAGCACCTTTAGGATTGACAAAACCTTCTGGTTGCATCATATACAACTCTTCTTTAAGAAATCCATTAAGGAATGTAGTTTTGACATCCATTTGCCAGATTTCATAAAATGTGGCAATTTGCTAACATGATTCGGACAGACTTAAGCATCGTTATGAGTGAGAAAATCTCATCGTAGTCAACACCTTGAACTTTGTCAAAACCTTTTTCGACAAGTCTAGCTTTGTAGATAGTAACACTACTATCAGCGTCTGTCTTCCTCTTGAAGATCCGCTTATTTTCTATGGCTTGCCGAATATCGGGCAAGTCAACCAAAGTCCACACTTTGTTCTCATAAATGGACCCCATCTCAGATTTCATGGCCTCAAGCCATTTCGTGGAATCTGGGCTCATCATCGCTTCCTCATAGTTCGTAGGTTTGTCATGGTCAATTAACATGACCTCCAGAACAGGATTACCGTACCACTCTGGTGCGGATCTCACTCTAGTTGACCTATGAGGTTTTGTAGTAACTTGATCTGAAGTTACATGATCATCATCATTAGCTTCCTCACTAATTGGTCTAGGAGTCACAGAAACAGATTTATGTGATGAACTACTTTCCAATAAGGGAGCAGGTACATTTACCTCATCAAGTTCTACTTTCCTCCCACTCACTTCTTTCGAGAGAAAGTCCTTCTCTAGAAAGGATCCATTCTAAGCAACAAATATCTTGCCTTCGGATCTGTGGTAGAAGGTGTACCCAATAGTTACTTTTGGGTATCCTATGAAGACACACTTCTCCGACTTAGGTTTGAGCTTATCAAGATGAAACTTTTTCACATAAGCATTGCAACCACAAACTTTAAGAAACGACAACTTAGGTTTCTTGCTAAACCACAGTTCATACCGTGTCGTCTCAACAGATTTAGATGGTGCCCTTTTTAATGTGAATGCAGCTGTCTCTAATGCATAACCCCAAAACGATAGCGGTAAATCAGTAAGAGACATCATAGATCGCACCATATATAGTAAAGTATGATTACAACGTTCGGACACACCATTACGCTGTGGTGTTCCAGGTGGTGTGAGTTGCGAAACTATTCCGCATTGTTTCAAATGTAGACCAAACTCGCAACTCAAATATTCTCCTCCACGATCAGGTCGTAGAAACTTTATTTTCTTGTTACGATGATTTTCCACTTCACCACGAAATTCTTTGAACTTTTCAAATGTTTTAGACTTATGTTTCACTAAGTAGATATACCCATATCTGCTCAAATCATCTGTGAAGGTGAGAAAATAACGATACCCGCCGCGAGCCTCAATATTCATCGGACCACATACATCAGTATGTATGATTTCCAACAAATCTGTTGCTCGCTCCATAGTTCCGGAGAACGGCGTTTTAGTCATCTTGCCCATGAGGCACAGTTCGCAAGTACCAAGTGATTCATAATCAAGTGATTCCAAAAGTCCATCAATATGGAGTTTCTTCATGCACTTTACACCAATATGACCCAAACAGCAGTGCCACAAATAAGTTGCATTATTATTATCAACTCTGCATCTTTTGGCTTCAACATTATGAATATGTGTATCACTACTATCGAGATTCAACAAACCATTTTCATTGGGTGTATAACCATAGAAGGTTTTATTCATGTAAACAGAATAACAATTATTCTCTAACTTAAATGAATATCCGTATTGCAATAAACATGATCAAATCATATTCATGCTCAACGCAAACACCAAATAACACTTATTTAGGTTCAACACAAATCCCAAAAGTATAGGGAGTGTGCGATGATGATCATATCATTCTTGGAACTACTTCCAACACACATCGTTACTTCACCCTTAACTAGTCTCTGTTCATTCTGCAACTCCCGTTTCAAGTTACTACTCTTAGCAACTGAACTAGTATCAAATACCGAGGGGTTGCTATAAATACTAGTAAATTACACATCAATAACATGTATATCCAATATACCTTTGTTCACTTTGCCATCCTTCTTATCCGCCAAATACTTGGGGCAGTTCCGCTTCCAGTGACTAGTCCCTTTGCAGTAAAAGCACTTAGTCTGAGGCTTAGGTCCAGACTTGGGCTTCTTCACTTGAGCAGCAACTTGCTTGCCGTTCTTCTTGAAGTTCCCCTTCTTCCCTTTGCCCTTTTCTTGAAACTAGTGGTCTTGTTAACCATCAACACTTGATGCTTTTCTTGATTTCTACATTCGTCGATTTCAGCATCACGAAGAGCTTGGGAATCATTTCCGTTATCCCTTGCATATTATAGTTCATCACGAAGTTTTAGAAACTTCGTGATAGTGACTAGTGAACTCTGTCAATCACTATCTTATCTGGAAGATTAACTCCCACTTGATTCAACTAATTGTAGTACTCAGACAATCTGTGCACATGCTTACTAGTTCAGTTATTCTCCTCCATCTTGTAGGCAAAGTAATGTCAGGGGTCTCATACCTCTCGATACGGGCATGAGTATGAAATACCAATTTCAACTCTTGGAACATCTTATATGCTCCGTGTCGTTCAAAACGTTTTTGAAGTCCCGGTTCTAAGCTGTAAAGCATGGTGCACTAAACTATCAAGTAGTTATCATACCGAGCTTTTGACAAAACGTTCAAAACATCTGCATCTGCTCCTGCAATAGTTCTGTCACCTAGCGGTGCATCAAGGACATAATACTTCTATGCAGCAATGAGGATAATCCTCAGATCACGGAGCTAGTCCGCATCTTTGCTACTAACATCTTTCAACTTATTTTTCTCTAGGAACATATCAAAAAATAAAATAGGGGAGCTAAACGCGAGCTATTGATCTACACCATAGATATGCTAATACTACCAGGACTAAGTTCATGATAAATTAAAGTTCAATTAATCATATTACTTAAGAACTCCCACTTAGATAGACATCCCTCTAATCATCTAAGTGATCACGTGATCCAAATCAACTAAACTATGTCCGATCATCACATGAGATGGAGTAGTTTTCAATGGTGAACATCACTATGTTGATCATATCTACTATATGATTCACGCTCGACCTTTCGGTCTCAGTGTTCCGAGGCCATATCTGCATATGCTAGGCTCGTCAAGTTTAACCCGAGTATTCTGCGTGTGCAAAACTGGCTTGCACCCGTTGTAGATGAACATAGAGCTTATCACACCCAATCATCACGTGGTGTCTTGGCACGACGAACTTTGGCAACGGTGCATACTCAGGGAGAACACTTTATCTTGAAATTTAGTGAGAGATCATCTTATAATGCTACCATCAATCAAAGCAAAATAAGATGCATAAAAGATAAACATCACATGCAATCAATATAAGTGATATGATATGGCCATCATCATCTTGTGCTTGTGATCTGCATCTCCGAAGCACCGTCATGATCACCATCGTCACTGGCGCGACACCTTGATCTCCATCGTAGCATCGTTGTCGTCTCGCCAACTATTGCTTGTACGACTATCGCTACCGCTTAGTGATAAAGTAAAGCATTACAGGGTGATTGCATTGCATACAATAAAGCGACAACCATATGGCTCCTGCCAGTTGCCGATAACTCGGTTACAAAACATGATCATCTCATACAACAAAATATAGCATCATGTCTTGACCATATCACATCACAACATGCCCTGCAAAAACAAGTTAGACGTCCTCTACTTTTTTGTTGCAAATTTTACGTGGCTGCTATGGGCTGAGCAAGAACCGTTCTTACCTACGCATCAAAACCACAATGATAGTTCGTCAATTTAGTGTTGTTTTAACCTTCACAAGGACCGGGCATAGCCACACTCGGTTCAACTAAAGTTGGAGAAATTGACACCCGCCAGCCACCTATGTGCAAAGCATGTCGGTAGAACCAGTCTCGCGTAAGCGTACGCGTAATGTCGGTCCGGGCCGCTTCATCCAACAATACCACCGAACCAAAGTATGACATGCTGGTAAGCAGTATGACTTGTATCGCCCACAACTCACTTGTGTTCTACTCGTGCATATAACATCTACGCATAAAACCTGGCTCGGATGCCACTGTTGGGGAACATAGTAATTTCAAAAAAATTCCTACTCACACACAGGATCATGGCGATGCATAGCATCGAGAGGGGAGAGTGTGTCTACGTACCCTCGTAGACTGAATGCGGAAGCGTTAGCACAACGCGGTTGATGTAGTCGTACGTCTTCACGATCCGGCCGATCCAAGTACCGAACGCACGAGACCTCCGTGTTCTGCGCACATTCAACTCGATGACGTCCCGCAAGCTCCGATCAAGCAAATCTTCACAGGAGAGTTTCGTCAGCACGATGGCATGGTGACGGTGATGATGATGCTACCGACGCAGGGCTTCGCCTAAGCACCGCTACGATATGATCGAGGTGGATTATGGTGGAGGGGGGCACCGCACACGGCTAAGAGATCAATGATCAACTGTTGTGTCTAGAGGTGCCCCCTGCCCCCGTATATAAAGGATGGAGGAGGGGAGGCCGGTCGACCCCTAAGGCACGCCAGAAGTGTGGAGTCCTACTAGGACTCCCTAGTCCTAGTAGGATTCCTCCTCCCATATGGAATAGGAAAAGGGGAAGGGAAAAGGAGAAGGAAGGAAGGGGGCGCCCCCTTCCCTAGTCCAATTCGAACCAGACCATGGGGAGGGGTGTGGCCACCTTTTGAGGCCTTTCTCTCCTTTCTCGTATGGCCCATTAAGGCCCAATACGAATTCCCGTAACTCTCCGATACTCCGAAAAATACCCGAATCACTCGGAACCTTTCTGATGTCCGAATATAGTCGTCCAATATATCAATCTTTACGTCTCGACCATTTAGAGACTCCTCGTCATGTCCCCGATCTCATCGGGACTCCGAACTACCTTCGGTACATCAAATCACATAACTCATAATACAAATCGTCACCTAACGTTAAGCGTGCGGACCCTACGGGTTCAAGAACTATGTAGACATGACCGAGACACATCTCCGGTCAATAACCAATAGCGGAACCTGGATGCTCATATTGGCTCCTACATATTCTACGAAGATCTTTATCGATCAAACCACATAACAACATACGTTGTTCCCTTTGTCATTTGTATGTTACTTGCCCGAGATTCGATCGTCGGTATCTCAATACCTAGTTCAATCTCGTTACCGGAAGTCTCTTTACTCGTTCCGTAATGCATCATCCCGCAACTAACTCATTAGTCACATTGCTTGCAAGGCTTATAGTGATGTGCATTACCGAGAGGGCCCAGAGATACCTCTCCGATAATCGGAGTGACAAATCCTAATCTCGAAATACGCCAACTCAACAAGTACCTTCGGAGACACCTGTAGAGCACCTTTATAATCACCCAGTTACATTGTGATGTTTGGTAGCACACAAAGTGTTCCTCCGATAAATGGGAGTTGCATAATCTCATAGTCATAGGAACATGTAGAAGTCATGAAGAAAGCAATAGCAACATACTAAACGATCAAGTGCTAAGCTAACGGAATGGGTCAAGTCAATCACATCATTCTCCTAATGATGTGATCCTGTTAATCAAATGACAACTCATGTCTATAGCTAGGAAACATAACCATCTTTGATCAACGAGCTAGTCAAGTAGATGCATACTAGTGACACTCTGTTTGTCTATGTATTCAGACATGTATTATGTTTCTGATTAATACAATTCTACCATGAATAATAAACATTTATCATGAAATAAGGAAATAAATAATAATTTTATTATTGCCTCTAGGGCATATTTCCTTCACTACTGTGTTACATTGCCGGCATATTCCATGTGCTGACCTGTTTCGGGATGCAACATATTGCAACACCCCGGATGTAACTTGCCATATTTGTAACTCGGACTCTGTCATTTTTCGGTTTTAAGTTATGAGTTTTCCCTTCGTGGTTGGGTTTTGTCTTTGTTTTTCATTTTGTTCATGTCATGCATTTCATATCATGTCATCGTGTGCATCGCATTTGCATACGTGTTCGTCTCATGCGTCCGAGCATTTTCCCCATTGTCCGTTTTGCAATCTGACACTCCTACGAACACCAGCAATCCTCGACTTCCGTGCCCTCGAACCCTAGATCTGTTTTTGGGAGGTGAAATTCCACCAAGTCCTTTCCCCCCCATATTTTCATGCCCTGTTCTTCATGCCATAACTCTGTGACCGTAGCTCCGTTTCATGCGCATGATATATCAAAATGTTCATTGGGAGATGATCTTCATTTCATTCCATTGTGACATGCTTGTTTGAATCCATCTTGATGCCCAAATCGTTGATGCAAGAGTGCTATAAAATGTTTGCTCCTGTTACTCAGCTTGATTTGTCATTTTTGTCACATTTGTTGTGTGCTTCATATGGGCATGAGCTCTACATGTGTTTTGATCTATGCCATGCCATCGTTACAGGGGTGCTTGTCATGTATTTTTTTGATCGATGTGGTGACTAGCACAAGCATGCAAAGTAGCCTTCGTGATATTGTTGTTTTCAGGAACTTAGGATTTTGCCAAGTCCTTGCTCTGCTGTTATTTTTATGCCATGTAAACATGATGCTACAGTGAGATCCATGCTTGTCTTGAGTATCCTCAGTAAGGGTGTTTTGGACATATGGTTATGCTCTATCCATCCATGCCCCTGTTTGCATTTATGGAGTGCCCTAGCATGTACTAATCTTGCTCTACTTTTGCTACAAAATGTTCTTGGTAGATTGTTTACATGTTAATCAATTTTTCCATGGTTGTTGTAGTTGATCCATGCGTGCTATGAACTTGCTCTTGCTATGGTTATCTTCATGAAGATGTCTTCATACTGATGCTATGCTTATCTTGTCATGAAATTCCTTGTGGTGAGTGAATCGAGCTCGCAAAGATGCCTTTGTAATTCTGTTTATGACATGCTCAGTTTTCTGCTAAGTATGAAACTGTTAATAAAACTTGCTATGTTTACATGGTTGCTATCATATCTTCTGTGCCTTTTTGGCTCTTGATCAGTAAGGGACTTTTCTTATATGCATTTAGTAGTTTCATTCCATGCCTTTGTTTGCTATGATAAGTTCCTATAGCATGTTGTTTGCTTGCTCTAAACATTGCTTCCTGATGTTATTCCTGACATGTTAGTATTTTCACTAAGTCTGTGAAGCTGATATCTTTTGTACTTTTGCCATGCTTGTTTGAATCTGTTCTAGTGTGATTTAGCCGTAGCTCAGTGTTCATGTTTTGTCAAGAATCTTGAGTAGATCAGTGCCATATGCTTTGTTGTTATGTTTGAGTGCAGTAGCTTAGTTTCTTGTTGCATTCTAGATGGCATCGTGTTGTTAATCGTAGAATTGTGCCATTATTGTTTTGCTTGCCATTTGCAAACCGTGCATCCGATTCTGGTGATCTTTATATCGATTTCGAACGAAATCATCTCATCTTTCCAGCGGCACACTTGGTTTGCCTAGTTGATGCCTGGTTCAATCTTTCCCTTCCGAAGCATTCATATGCATTGCATATCACATCCCGCATGTCATACCATGTTTTGCATCATGTTGCTTGTGCATTGCACCGTGATTGATTGTTGGTCCTTTGCTTGTGTTCTTGCTTTGGGTAGAGCCAGGAGACGAGTACGTGATCGAGGAACCTGTTGAGTATGCTAACGAGGATCAAGCTTTCGTCAACTCTGAGAACTTTGCAGGCAAGATGACCATACCCTCGAAATCACTTCTATCTTTGCTTGCTAGTTGTCGGTGTCAAAACCGGCGGATCTCGGGTAGGGGGTCCCGAACTGTGCATCTAAGGCGTATGGTAACAGGAGGCAGGGGACACGATGTTTTACCCAGGTTCGGGCCCTCTTGATAGAGGTAAAACCCTACGTCCTGCTCGATTGTTCTTGACGATATGAATATTACAAGAGTAGATCTACCACGAGATCAGAGAGGCTAAACCCTAGAAGCTAGCCTATGGTATGATTGTATGTTGTCCTACGGACTAAACCCTCCTGTCGTGGAATTGTCACGACAGATGTCCTTAGTGTGAGGACTTAGTCGCGAGGCCAACGCATCTATGTGGTAGCTTGAGAGGGGTTGAGCAGAATCGAGAGACGCAACACAAAACAAGGGTTTAGACAGCTTTGGGCCCCGGAAACATCATCCGGTAATAACCCTACATGCTGTTTGTGGCTAGGTCTCATTATGATCATGAGGGAGTCGCCGGTAAGCCGGCTCTTTGTGTCTAGCCCTAGAGATTATTTTATGTCCCTCTTTGGGGAGCCCTGCCCCTCCTTATATATGTTGAAGGGGCGGGTTACATGTGGAGTCCTAATATGACTAGGACTAGTCTATCCTTTATCACAAGTTGAATACAAGTTCGGGTCTTGCTTCCTCATAAAGGAAATATTCGTCATCCCTTTCCTCTTAAGCCGGCCCACCAGAGTATAAGCCGGCCCACTGGGCCTTGGGCCTTGTCGTCCGTCTGATCCTTCCGCCGGGTCTCCAGTGAGTCACAATGTCTAGGCGGGTTACATGTCAACCGCCATGTCCGGGCCGATCGCCAGTGAGTCGCCAAGCTCCAGCCAGGTCTCTGGTGAGTCGCCAAGCCCGGCCGGGTCATGATTCCGGTCGGGTCATACCGCGGGGTATATCCCCGACATTAGCCCCCAGTTTAATTAGGATTTATCCATGTTAAAATGATCCTCTAAAATAAACACAAGAACAAACTTGATAGGTTGTGCTCTGGGTTAAATATTTTCCTGAACCGGCACCTGATCATCTTTAAGTCCTTGTCATTTCCTCTTGGATGCATACTCAAAGATCTTATAGCAAATCTCTTTTAACAGATATGTCCAAACCTTGCCAATGCAAAAATCCAGATACTTCTTTTGAGAAATCCGGGTCAATAGGCCAGCTTCAGAGCCAATTTGCGGACATTGGTATCTTTATAGAGAAATATTGAAATAAATAATCCACTTGAATCGGCTTCCAAACCGCTGGTTTTAAAAATATTGGTCTTGAAAAAACTCATCTGACTTTCAACCGGCTTGTAGAACTTGCCGGTTTATCATTGCCAAAATATCCGGTTTGTAAATATTGATAGCACCGTGTCATAATTGTTGTCGACGCCGGGTCATAGTTATTGGTGACGCCGGGTGAATCTAATTTACTCAAAACCGAGAATTTGAAGACTTTTTCTCCCTTATATCCATATTACCTGTAGCCCCCAAGTCTTGAGCAGAAACAAAGTGATGACTTAAGACTTGCTTCAATATAAATACTGCCACTTTGAAGAAATCCATGTTGTTCATCTTAGTCACTAGTAAAGACTGAATACTCCATATATGTAGCCCCAAAGTATCGGCTTGTCATGCTTGCAGCAACCTGGGACTTGTAATTGCCTTATACTCATAAAAAACTATAACCAGTGTAGCCCCCAAGGGCCGGGTCATTATGCAATAATGAGCAGGGACTTTATAAATATGATCATATAGACTTGAACAACAGCGTGTAGCCCCCAAGGGCCGGCTCAGTAAGATAAAATTGAGCTGGGACTTTATATATCCTTCTTTTGAAAAGAACATCATATGATGTAACCCCCATCATGGGGCTTGAACCCACGTCCACAAGGTTAAGAGCTTTGTGCTTTACCAACTGAGCAGTGGACCCTTCAATATAATGGAATAAAACTTGTGTACCTTGAATTGTTAACAGGAGCAATTGGTAGCCCCCAAGGACTGGCTCATTATGATGTGATGAGTTGGGTCTTCAATAAGGCCAGTAAAATTGTCTTTGCATTATCCCCCAAGTGTCATGGTGCATGCTTGCAGCGACTTGAGACTTGCATATTTGATGTAATCTTAACTTGAATAATGTAGCCCCCAAGTGTCGGGTCGTAAGCCTGCAGCGACTCGGGACTATTCCTTCCATTGATAAAATAATATCCATTGCGCTGAAGCGACTTTGAAAACCTCAATCGTAATATTGGTTATTGATAACCATAATAAAATTCCAGCCATGTTGGCTATTAAAGATTTGAGTAATATAACCCGGTTTGAAAACCTCCATCATTCAATATCATAATGAAAATCCAGCCAAGTTTGGCTATTTAAAGATTCAAATACCTTATCTGTTAACAAGTAAATCCGGAGTTTAAATACCCGGTGGCTCTTGACCGATGGCAATTTAATACGCCTCCATTGTAAACTGGAATTTTTATAACCCGGCGGCTTATAGCCTTTGAGAAAACCAAGAATTGATAACCCTTTTGAGACATCAATTTCAATCTTTGATGATGGGCCGGAACTTAACCATTTATGTAAGTCATAGCTCTGTAAATCCTGCAGAGTTTAAACAACATATGCCCCGGTGACTTAACGTCAAAAGCCAGGGCGGGTAACTACTCAAATGTAGTCTTGTCCTGTACATAAGTAAATCACAAGATCCCCTAGCGGTTTACCACAGGGCGGATCATAATATCCCACATATAACCATTGTGATATTTAATTTGTACTGCCGGTTTACATGACCTGTGCCGTGAGGGTGATAACCCAATCCTTAGAAGCCAATACTTCCAAATATATGATGATTGTCACATGCTGGCGACTTATCGTCCAAAGCCAAGCCGGGTTTAAACGAAACCACACTTATATGCTTCAGATATGAACAAAAAGTATCAAAACCCAAAAGATTGTTTGCAAAAACTTAAACAAAATGAAAATTGAGGTTTCTGATTCGAATACGATCAGTAAACCGTTCCAAAGGGGTTAAGCTAGGATTCGAATACAATCATGTAGGCCCCAATGGCTTTGGCGTTGCACCGATCAAGAGGGTACCAACAGCTATGTTCTCTTTGGTTCGAATACGACCTATGTTTGAACAGGAAGCCCCCAAATGACCTTGAGAGGTTTTTAATGACCCTAATTCGAATACGATCCAAGTCGGACCCAAAAGGGGTTAAGCTATGATTCGGATACGATCAAGAAGCCCCCTAGTGAGTTTGGCTTTGCGCCGATCAAAAGGGTTACGACAGCTATGTTCTCTGTGGTTCGAATACGACCTATGTTTGAACAGGAAGCCCCCAAGTGACCATAATAAGGTAAGCTGTAAGGCAGAATATCCATTTTTGAACCGTACATCATGGCAGCAAGTTTTTTTGGCAACATTTAGTTTTTCTAAGAACTCGAATCTTGCGAGAGATTAATTCTTTTTGAACCGGAACTTTAAACCGGATTTGAAAGTTTTCAAAACTTTGTGGGAGATAGATTGTCCTTGAGCCGGATGTTTGAACCAGATTTGAGAGCCTAAAAGCTTTGTAAGACACAAATTTACCTTGAGACGGATGTTTGAACCAGATTTGAGAGCTTCAAAGCTTTGCAGGAGACAGATGTCTCTTGAATCAGATTTTAAACTGGAATCTTTATTTTAAACCGACAATTTTCTGACGGTCTTTAAATTTTCATCAATATGGCGGTGTCTTCCAGAACCGGGTTATCATTCCCTCCAATGACCCGGAGTTCCCGAGTCATATCATTGTAGCCCCAGAGTCTTAAGACTACTCGAGGAGTTGGCTTGAGACTCTCCATATTTGACCGTGATATAAACCGGTATGAGTCATTCAACATCTCAGTGATATAACTTGTCCTGCACTGGAGAACTTGCAAGCCGGAGTAATTACTCTTTTAAAGAAAGCAATATATAATATAAAATATACTGGATGGATTTCACCTGATGCGTCAGGTCAGCAATTATCACCGCGGAGTTGATGATCACCATGGTGAAACTGAAATCAATCACAGCCGAGTCGGCCGCGGGTGCTGACAGATCTGTCGGTCGCGGCATTTTAAACCGGTGTGGATGGGAGAGTCGACCGTGGCGTTGTAAACCGGTGCGGTCACGAGAGACGGCCACGACGTTGTAAGCCGGTGCGGGAGTCTGTTGAATAACGGCGACCACCTGTGCCAAAAGATGTTGGTGTGCCTCCATCTCCGCGGTATAATATCACTTTTTATCATAAATAATTTCCCTGCATAAACAATATTACAGACCAAGGCAAAGATAAATTTGTTCTTTGACAAAAACAACATGTGCTAAAAAAAATTCAAACTTTGGATGGATAACACCTGATTTGTTTGGACGACGGATGATCCGTTTATCACGACAGAGGTGACTCAGGCAAACCAGCGACTCAATATAGTTCCGGCGGCTCAGGCAGACCGGCGACTTAATATAATTCTGGCGCCTCAGGCAGACCGACGACTTAATATAACCCCAGCAGCTCAAAGCGGCAAGGGCGGCTCAACGCGGCTCCAGCGGGTTGATGTAGATTACGGGCGGCGACTTGCGCACACCTGTTCCATCAGTAAAAGGACGCAGACGCCGGTGCGTGATGGTGCTGATGTACACTTCATAGGCACAACATGGCACCTCCTTTGCTGATGTTTGTGAACGACAGACGATCTCATAGTAGAGGCGGCTCAACGCGTCCCTGGCGGCTTCAATATATCAGAGGCGGCTTATCATGGCCCCGACAGATCAACACAGCAGGGGCGGCTCAACGCGGCCCCGGAGGCCCGCGCTCGACGGCGGCTTAGAGTGGAAACAAAGCAGTCAAGGCGGATTTTCTTCTTCCGGGTCGTGGTCGAGGACGCGAGGCAAATCCATCCCCGCTTCTTCCGGGTCAGACAAGGCTCAAAGGTAGGGCCAGCACCTGCCACCGGATGTGATGCAGCGATGATGCGCAAGGGTGGCTCGGTCAACGGAGGCAAAGCCACTCATCCATGGCGGCTCGACGCATCCTGCGACGTCTTGTAGGCAACGACGACGGCCGGCGGTTATGACCCGGCCGGTGGTTCTGCGGGCAGCGGCAGGCCAAAGCAGTAGTGGAGGCGATTGAAAGCCGGGGCGGCTCGGTAGTAAAAGCTCAACAGCGGCCGGTCGTGACCTGAGGCGTGGACGTGGCTGCAGCGGCTGAGGAGTCCGGGCCATCTCCACTTCTGGATGGTGCTGATTTGATCTATATTTGAATCAAAGTAGTACTCCAACGTGGGATCAATCTTCAGTTTCCTATTGTTTGACAACATGCCTTGGTGGAAAAAACAAGCAGCTCAACCCGCCGATGAGGGCCGCTTAGGCAGGGCCGAGGCAAGCGCAGCACTGGGGCGACCCACAACGACCGTGTTCCGGTAGATACTTAACGCGGAGGCGCAGGTCGTGACCTGGCGGGCGGGTCCTTCACTTCCAAACAACCGGCTCGGTGGCAGCCTCGCCCTTAGCGGTGGGTCAACAAGTCTCCAGGTGGATTGATAGAGCTCCGGGGGGTCAAACGAGGGCAGCAGCCGGTGGTGGGTTTGAGTTGGAATCAGTGGCTCAGCACAACGCGAGGCAGACTCCGAGGCAAAGGTCGGCACGTGGCGACAGAAAACGAGTCGGTGATGGCGACTCATGGGAAGCGAGGCGTGATGGCTCAAAGATTTGTAGAGGAGGCGAGGCCCAACGTGGCTCGGAGGCTTGTAATGATGATGCAATCGAGCACGGGAGCAGCAGCGGTAGGTGACTCGGAGTGGCGACGGTAAGGCTGGCTCGCAGTTTACGACGCGAGGCAGGTGACTTGTCTCGATCCTCACGTCGACCGCAACAGAGATTCTGTTTCTTGGCCGAAACCTTGCGTTTTGGACCGATTCCGCAGCGTACAACACACCACCCAAACAAAGAAGATCCTCTGATCTCCTGTCGAGATCAGCGACTTGCAGCGATGCTGTAGCAAAAACTGATCTTTGGTTAGATTTGATGGATCGCCAAAGACGGGTGCGGTGTACTGATTCCGCCAAACCCTAAATTTCTTTCTTCTCAAAAACTTGTATATGTCGTCCCGGTTGCTTTCCATAGAGACAATGCAGATCCTTTCAAACCGGTCCTTCATCCAAAAATTTGTGAACTTCTCGATCCTTGATATAGATCCCTTCAAGAACTCAACACCACCGTGCGCAGGCCCCACGGTGGGCGCCAACTGTCGTGGAATTGTCATGGAAGATGTCCTTAGTGTGGGGACTTAGTCACGAGGCCAACGCATCTATGTGGTAGCTTGAGAGGGGTTGAGCGGAATCGAGAGACGCAACACAAAACAAGGGTTTAGACAGCTTCGGGCCCCAGAAACATCATCCGGTAATAACCCTACATGTTGTTTGTGGCTAGGTCTCATTATGATCATGAGGGAGTCACCGGTAAGCCGGCTCTTTGTGTCAAGACCTAGAGATTATTTTCTATCCCTCTTTGGGGAGCCCTGCCCCTCCTTATATATGTTGAAGGGGCGGGTTACATGTGTAGTCCTAGTATGACTAGGACTAGTCTATCCTTTCTCACAAGTTGAATATAAGTCCGTGTCTTGCTTCCTCGTAAAGGAAATATTCGTCATCCCTTTCCTCTTAAGCCGGCCCACCAGAGTATAAGCCGGCCCGCTGGGCCTTGGGCCTTGTCGTCCGTCTGATCCGCTCGCCGGGTCTCCAGTGAGTCACAATGTCCAGGCGGGTTACATGTAAACTCCGGTTTATATAGACACCGGAGGGGACTAGGGTTACACAAGGTCAGTTACAAGGGAGGAGATATACATATTCGTATTGCCTAGCTTGCCTTCCACACCAAGTAGAGTCCCATCCGGACACGGGACGAAGTCTTCAATCTTGTATCTTCATAGTCTAATAGTCCGGCCAAAGGATATAGTCCGGCTGTCCGGAGACCCCCTAATCCAGGACTCCCACAATAGCCCCTAAATCAGGCTTCAATGACGATGAGTCCGGCGCGCAGTGTTGTCTTCGGCATTGCAAGGCGGGTTCCTCCTCCGAATACACCACGAAAGAGTTTGAACACAAGGATAGCGTCCGACCCTGCAAAATAAGTTCCACATACCACCGTAGAGAGAATAATATTTCCACAAATCTAATCTGCTGACGCGCTTTGGCAGCGTGGCATCACGCCACGGCCCGGTAATCATTAGAACCATTTTTCTTTAACCAGCCCTGCACATAACGCGAGGCGGTTTCTTGACACGTCTTGTCAAAGCAGAGATCGTGTTCCCCTTATCACGGGATTCTCATCAATACAAACGTGGGTAACCCAACCGTGCCTGTTGGTATCACTCCTAGATCTTAGGTAAGTCTCGAACGGCCATGAGGAGGACGTGTGATATTCATCCCCTTTATAAAGGGACAAGGCCTTTTCTTTTTCCCTCCTGTGCTCAATTGAATCCTTCCCCCGCCTCGAGTTCTAACACCCAAAGCTCAGGTCAGGTGCTTCGGACCTTCAATCATGTCCGGATCCAGCCTTCAAGGCCGGTGGGTGCCTTCCTCCGTCACGGAGGAGGACATCAAGAAGTTGAGGGAGGCCAGATATCTGACTGCCAAAATTTCGCATAGGCTGCCCGCCCGAGGGCAGGTCGTCCCTACTCCCGAACCCAAAGAGAGCGTTGTGTTCATCTCGCACTTCCTCCGAGGACTAGGCCTCGCTCTGGATCCCTTTGTTAGGGGTCTTATGTTCTATTACGGGCTGGATTTTCACGATCTGGCCCCGGATTCCCTTCTTCACATATCGTCACTTATTGTCGTGTGTGAGGCCTTCCTCCGCATTACCCCTCACTTCGGCCTGTGGCTCAAGACCTTCAATGTGAAGCCGAAGATGGTCGAGGGGCAGTACACAGCGTGCGGAGGTGCTTTAATAAGAAAAATTGCTGACGCTCCATGGCCAAAGGGTTCCTTTCTAGAGGTGTCCGGATTGTGGCGACGTGAGTGGTTTTACGTCACAGCTCCCGGAAGTGCCAAATGGGTAGCTGCCCCCACCTTTCGCTCGGGCCCCCACCACAACTGATGTCATGGATCAGCAGGGGGTTGAGCTGGGGTCCAGCCAAGGACGTCACAATACTGCAGAGCCGTATCCGAGATCTCTTTGAGGGAGATTTCAGTCTGGTTATGGTAATGCAAGTTATGCTGGTTCGTCAAGCCCAGCCTTGCAAACGCCGGCCCCTCCGTATGTGGGAATTCAACCCGGAAGGGCCGTGCACTATTCAGCATTTCCTCGGCATGACGCACGAGGAGATGTACAAATCGTTCTTCGGACCCCGAATAGAGTGTCCGGACACTACCGAGGACGTGGGCCTGAGCTGCAACCGCCCCGCTGCCCAAGTAAGTAATCCCCAGGCCGAACACACTGTCCTTTTGTTTATCATGACATCATTCTGACGAATTGCTCTTTGACCAGGACTGGGTAGCAAAGGCAAAGATGATCCGGTGTTCGGCCCCCCTTCCTGAAGGCTTGGACAATCCGGTGCTGAAAAAGATGCTCGAGCCAGCACCTCGTCTAGTGCCCTCAAAGGAAGATGAAGGGGGGAATAAAGAGGGCGAAAGCGGGCCTCCATCGCTACCTATTCCAATCGAAGGAATGAGCGCCTCCACGAGGGAGCATAACCAAGGGGATGAATCTAACATTCTCCCTCCCCGGGGAAGGAAGAGGACTACCTCTGAAGATCCGGAAACTAAGGTTTTCCAAACGGGAGAAGAAATCTCCGCCAGAGGGTCCTGCCTCGGAGGGTATTCTTGCCGCACAATATCCGCGCGGGGATCAGCCCTCTACCGAGCTATAAGTAATCAAAAAGTACTTAATAGTGAAGATATCCTATCTTACTTTCGAAGACAATAATCGTTGCTTATAAATTGTAGTCCGGATCGTAGCCCTTCTCGACAGAGTTCATCTTCGGCGGATCTTCTTCCGGAGATGATGGAGAGCGAAACGCCTCCCCCGAACTCCCCAACTCAAGAAGCGGGCGACCATGAAGTGTCGTCGTGAAGGGTATCTCCGGATCCACTAGGGCCGAAGAATAACCCTTTGGCTGCCCGGCATCCCTAGTATCCGGCTCCTGAGGGGAGCGACAGCAGGGGTCCGTACAATGTGCGGTCGGACGCGCTGAAGGATCTTCTGGGGCAAGCTGTCATCTCAGAAGCGCATCGTACGCTAATGGGTACGGTGATCGAAAGGATTTCATCCACTAAACGCGGTTTGCACGAAGCTTTTATGAGTCTGCTGAAAGGCTTCGAGGTACGTGAAACAATGTATGCCTTTAACAGTACCGCATACGTTAGGTATGCCCATGCAGATAGTAGCCCCTGAGACTCTAGTTGTCGTCGGGAACGGCGACAAACAAAGGATCATAGTCCCAGGTAATAACCAAATCGCCTTTATGTGCAGGTGGTTGAAGCTCCGGTGGCTAGCTGGACTGATGGGTTTGCCGAACTAAAGCGGCAGCTGGATGCGGCAGATGCCGACATCGTGCTTGTCAACAAGCAGCTTGACGAGGCGCAGGGTGAGTGATTTTTCTGGTGGTCGTCACATAGTAATAGCAGCATGATGCCAGTATCTTTAATATGTTGTGACTGAAGATGGAGCTGCCACCGTGGAGACCCTTCGGGCGGAGCTTGCCCGAGCCAAGGAGCAAGTGAGGAGTAGCAATGTGGCCGCTTTAAAGGTGGTCGAAGAGTTAAGGGCCGAACAGGCCGCGCATTGCGAGAGCAAGGAAAAAATAGCCAAGATGGTTGTAGAATTAAAAGATGCTGCTAACCGTTACCGGCTTCTTGAAGAAGAAGACCGGGCAAAAGCGACGAACCTGGAGAAGGCTTGGGTGGCTGCCAAGGAAGCCCGCTCCAAAATTAGAGCGACGAAGGAGGAGCTGAATCAAGCTGCAGATATCGTGTCTGGGGAGCCCTTTTTGTTGCGGACTAAGTTCGGAGATCCGAAGTATGCTCCTCTGGACCAACTATGGAGTTCTGCGGACGAGTACATGGATTTGGCTGCCAGTGCTGCTGATGCAGCCGAGTACTTCAAGGATCAGAAAGGTCCCGAAGTGGAGAAGCTGTTCTGGTCACAGTTTCACGCTCTAGTCCGTCCGCTGCTGCTGAATGAGCGATTGACCGGTTGGGCCGAGCTCCATAGGTTGTCTGGACTTGCCATGCGGTCCGTTGTGGATCACCTGTGGCCGGGAGGGCCAAGGCCAAGTAGCTACTTTAGCTTAGTGCAACAATTCCTTGAAGCTGTGCCACGCATCGATGCTGTAAAGAGATCAGTGTGCATAGAAGGTGCGCGGATGGCCCTTTCCCGTGTCAAAACATACTGGGCGGAGATGGAGGCCACCACTGTTGCGGCACAAGGTTCGGCCATAGGCCGAGTGGCTGCCGAGCAATACTTTGAAGAAGTCCTTGAAGGCGCTCGCTCGATAGAGGCTCAGTGCTCGAAGAATATTATTTTCCAGTGACATGTAGTCCCATTGTACAAACAATGTTTTTCTGAATTAATCAAGGCTGTATTTATACTTTTGCCCGAAAGTACTATGATGCCTCCTGTGCGGCCGTTTATGAATATATGTATATAACCTGAAAGTTTGCAGTCGCCAGCTTCCGCCCCCACGCATATAATGCGGGGGTATTCGCAAAAGATGCATATCCACACTTGATCCAATGTCTTGGTCCGTTAAGGAGGTGATAGCGTAGCAAACAAGGCAATCGGACTATATTGCTTTAACACTTTCACTTAGCCATAGGAGTTTGACAGTGGGGCTACTATATAGCCCCTGGTACTTCTGCGCTCGTCCGAATACGGTGCGTGTACGTACATGACCGGGAAACGGCCCTTCGTTAATGCAGAGGAATCCTGAAGATTCCGATTAGTCATCGAGTGGTTGACCAGTCTCTCGCTATATCATGACAGTCAGTTTTCGGCTTTCTATACTGAGGTGCTCATCCGGACGAACCAGGGCACAATCCAGTAGTTCTCCCAGTGCTACCTTAGCCGATATAATGGAACGTAAGGTACCAAAACGTGGGAGCCGGGCAAACCCAACATTTAACCAAAGACATGATTCAGAGCTGATGCATATAGGGCCTAACTCGCGACGTTGAACACTCCCTAAGGTGTTTGGTCTTTATAACATATAACGGGCTAAACAATGCCCTTTATAAGAAACCCCATGTGTCCGGGTACGTGCAAAATCCTGGCATGGACACATGCCAATAACACCGGCATCCTTCTCGGTTGTGTGGAGTGTCCGGAGGATGTGAGCAACAAGAGACAGTAAAAAAGGTTTATGCAGGGCCTTAATCTAAAAAGAAACCTTTGGGCGGGTCCCTGCTGCACGTCCGCGCCTGTATCTCCGTTGTGCCGTGTCCTGGACGGGTGTAGCACGAGTGTCATCTGCAAAAGGAAAGAACTTAGGTGAAAGTTGTCGTGCCGAAAGGAAGAATGAATTATCAAAATTCCAGAGAAGCTTAGTTGAGCCGGGCTGGCCCTGATTACACGCGGGAAGCCCCTAGTATCGCTTTATGAGGGTTTGAAAACCAATCTCATTTATGTATGATGGAGCGCCGGACTCGTCTAACCGTATCCGTGGTCTTGACGACCTGCCATTTTTCTGGTTGGTGAGGTTGTCTAGTGTGCGGCTGCTAGAGCCGCCGCGTCCTCTTCCGTACTTGAAGAACGGTTGGTATTTCTGCTAACTGTAATGACGCGTCGTGGACCGGGCATCTTGAGCTTGAGAAAATCATAATGCGGTATTGCGTTAAAATAGGCGAAAGCCGCCCTTCCGAGTAGTGCTTGAAAATCACTTCGGAATGGAGCGATGTGAAAAGTTTACGTTTCACTTCGGAAGTTATCGGGAGAACCGAATACCACCTCTAGTAGTAGAGAGCCCGTACAGTGGGCCTCTTGGCCTGGTATTACTCCCTTGAAGGTAGTATTACTGTGGCTTATTTGTGTCGGGTCTATCCCCATTTTGCGGACTGTGTCTTGATATATCAGATTGAGATCACTCCAGCCGTCCATGAGGACCCTTGTGAAACGGTACCCATTTATTATTAGGTCTAACACCAAGGCCGTCAGTCCTTCATGCCGGATATGTGTATCATGATCCCTACGATCAAAAGTGATCAGGCAGTCCAACCAGGGGTTGGACCTAGGGGTGACGGGCTCGATGGCGCGTGTGCATCGGAGTGCGTGATTGCTTCTCCTCCTTGTCACATTGATCACGTTTACTTTTTTAACCTCCGGTGGGAAATTTTTCTATCTTCCGGCGCTTTGCTGGCGAGGTTCATCCTCGTCTTCGCTTGGTGTCTCCTCCCCTTTGTGTTCGGCGTTTAGCTACCGGCCTGCTTGAAGACCCAACATTCTCTGTGGGTATGATTTGCAGGTTTGTCTGGGCTGTCGTGAATCTGACAGAGTTTGTCAAGAATTTTGTTTAGGCCAGATTGTCCTTCTCTGCTGCCTTTGAAAGGCTTTTTCCACTGACCTGGTCGGGAGCCCCTGAATCCGGCGTTTATTGTCGTATTATCTGGGATACCTTCTTTATTTTGATGCTTGTTTTTGTTGCGTCGTGGCTTACCATTGCCATCCCTTACTTCGGATGTGCTTGGGTCGCTGGTGCTGCTACAGGCCAACCAGCTATCTTCGCCCGCACAAAAGCGGGTCATGAGGCTTGTTAGAGCTGCCATTGTTCTCGGTTTTTCTTGACCGAGGTGTCTGGCGAGCCATTCGTCTCGGACGCTGTGTTTAAAACCTTCTAAGGCTTCGGCGTCCGGACAGTCGACTATTTGGTTCTTCTTGGTGAGGAACCTGTTCCAAAGCTTTCGGGCGGACTCTCCGGATTGTTGGATTATGTGACTTAAATCGTCTGCATGCAAAGGTCGGACATAAGTCCCTTGAAAATTGGCCCAGAAAGCGTCCTCGAGCTCCTCCCAACTTCCAATTGAGTTTTCGGGGAGGCTTTTCAGCCAGTGTCTAGCTGGCCCTTTAAGCTTGAGGGGCAAGTATTTAATGGCATGGAGATCGTCTCCACGATCCATATGAATATGGAGGATGAAGTCCTCTATCCAGACTCCAGGGTCTGTGGTTCCGTCGTACGCCTCTATGTTCACTGGTTTGAATCCTTCTGGGAATTCGTGATCCAGCACCTCATCAGTGAAACATAGTGGGTGTGCGGCACCCCTGTATTGAGATGTGCCATAGTGTTCGGACGGTTGTAGTATTCGGTGCTGGTTGTGTACCATAGGGCGCTTCCTAGATCCATAGATAGATTTGGTCGCGCCGGATTTTTGATGCAAGTTCTCACGTAGAACGTGTGTTGACTTATGCGTGACTTTGTTAGCCTCTCTATCGCATTCACAGGGCGATGGATACGGCCGGTTGGCCGTATCACTTATCGGCTGTATGGGCTCTAAGGCCTCGTCGTCGAATTCCGGTAATAGCTTGCGCTTTGGATAGCTATTTGGGTGGTAGCTTCCACCATACTTTGTTACTTTGTTCCACTTGTTGTTGAGCGTATCTTGTGCGACCTTAAGCCTTTGCTTATGTTTCTTCAGACTTCTCGCTGTGGCAGTAAGCCTTCTGCAGAGGTTCTCTTGCTCTGAGTGTGTTTCCGGGATGATGGGTGCATCATCGTCCGGACTATTTTCTTCCCTAGATGGGGATTGATGATGCTTATCTTTCACGTCATCGTGTTCGGACGTTGGATCCGTACTATGTTTGCTGTTTGCATCTTGATCATTTTCTGCCATCGGGGTGGTGCAGTTGTCGTCTTTTTCGGAGTCACGTGGACTATTGTTATCGCTGTTTTTGCTATAGCGGGACTTAGGGCGGCGCCGCTGATGTTGGCGCTTGGGTTGTTTTTCTTGGAGGGGTCATCCTCCGCTTTCTCGTCGCCATTGGCTTCGTTGGGGGCGTCCACCATGTACACGTCATGTGATGAAGTAGCGGTCCAGCACCCTGTGGGCGGTGGTTCCGGTTCGTCTCCGGCTTCGTCGTCCATACCGTCGAAGTCCTCGGACCGAAGTCGAGCATGTCGGTTAACTCGTTGAAAGTGGCTACTAAGTGGGTGGTGGGTGGGCGGTGAATTTCTTCGTCGTCTGCATCCCATTCTAGCCAGACATAGTTCGGCCAAGGTTCTCCTAACAGGGAGAGAGACCTTAATGAATTTAGCACATCTCCAAAAGGTGAGTGCTGAAAGATATCCGCGGAGGTGAACTCCATGATCGGTGCCCAGTCAGACTCGACAGGTGTGGATACGAGCGGCTCGGAGTCTGTGACCGAAGACGGATCGAGTGGTTTGGCAACATGGCTCTCGTAAGGGGTGAAGTCAGTATCCGGCTCTATCGCCACTGAGAGTGCGGCCTCCATGGCGGGGTCCATCCCTCCGCTCTCGGATGGCGCGACTTGCTCCGGATTAATGGACGGAGTGGCTGCGGATGCGATCTCCTGAATACTGTCCGACGGCAGAGTTACGTCGTGCTCGTTAAGACTGTACGACGCGTCCGACATGGGCTCGAATCCTTCGAAGATCAAGTCTCCGTGGATGTCGGCCGTGTAGTTCAAGTTTCCAAATCTGACCTGGTGGCCAGGGGCGCAGCTCTCAATATGCTCCAGATGGCCAAGCGAATTGGCCCGCAGTGGAAAGCCGCCGAATATGAAGATCTGTCCGGGGAGGAAAGCCTCACCCTGGACCGCATCGCTAGAGATGATCGAAGGAGCCATCGAGCCTTATGGTGAAGACACAACGGAACTCTCAATGAAAGCACCAATGTCGGTGTCAAAACCGGCGGATCTCGGGTAGGGGGTCCCGAACTGTGCGTCTAAGGCGGATGGTAACAGGAGGCAGGGGACACGATGTTTTACCCAGGTTCGGGCCCTCTTGATAGAGGTAAAACCCTACGTCCTTCTCGATTGTTCTTGATTATATGAGTATTACAAGAGTAGATCTACCACGAGATCAGAGAGGCTAAACCCTAGAAGCTAGCCTATGGTATGATTGTATGTTGTCCCACGGACTAAACCCTCCGGTTTATATAGACACCGGAGGGGACTAGGGTTACACAAGGTTGGTTACAAGGAAGGACATATACATATCCGTATTGCCTAGCTTGCCTTCCACGCCAAGTAGAGTCCCATCCGGACACGGGATGAAGTCTTCAATCTTGTATCTTCATAGTCTAACAGTCCGGCCAAAGGATATAGTCCGGCTGTCCGGAGACCCCCTAATCCAGGATTCCCTCACTAGTTGTTCGCTCTTTTGCTATGCCGTGATACCCACCACTTGCTATATCATGCCTCCCATATTGCCATGTCAAGCCTCTAACCCACCTTTCCTAGCAGACCATTGTTTGGCTATGTTACAGCTTTGCTCAGCCCCTCTTATAGTGTTGCTAGTTGCAGGTGAAGATGAAGTTTGTTTCATGTTGGAACATGGTTATTGTTGGGATACCATTATTGTTATATCTTATTTACTTTAATGCATCTATATACTTGGTAAAGGGTGGAAGGCTTGGCCTTATGCCTGGTGTTTTGTTCAATTATTGCCGCCTTAGTTTCCGTCATACCGGTGTTATGTTCCTTGATTTTGCGTTCCTTACGCGGTTGGATGTTATGGGAACCCCTTGACAGTTCGCCTTGAATAAAGCTCCTCCAGCAAGGCCCAACCTTGGTTTTACCATTTGCCACCTAAGCCTTTTTCCCTTGGGTTCCGCGGACTCAAGGGTCATCTTTATTTTAAACCCCCGGGCTGGTGCTCCTCTGAGTGTTGGTCCAACTTCTCAGCCGCCGGTGGCCACCAGAGGCAACTCTAGGCTGGCCTACCGGAAGTTTGGACAATCTGGTGTGCCCTGAGAATGAGATATGTGCGGCTCCTATCGGGATTTGTCGGCACATTCGGGCGGCTTTGCTGGTCTTGTTTTACCATAGTCGAAATGTATTGTAGCCGGGATTCCGAGACTGATTGGGTCTTCCCGGGAGAAGGAATATCCTTCGTTGACCATGAGAGCTTGTGATGGGCTAAGTTGGGACACCCCTGCAGGGTTTGAACTTTTGAAAGCCGTGCCCGCGGTTATGGGAAGATGGGAATTTGTTAATATCCGGTTGTAGAAAACCTGACACATAACTTAATTAAAATGAATCAACTGCATGTGTAGCCGTGATGGTCTCTTTTCGGCGGAGTCCGGAAAGAGAACACGGTCTCATGTTATGCTTGAATGTAAGTAACTTCAGGATCACTTCTTGATCACTATTAGCTTCTCGACCGTGCTTTGCTTCTCTTCTTGCTCTCATTTGCGTAAGTTAGCCACCATATATGCTAGTGCTTGCTGCAGCTCCACCTCACAACCCTTTTCCTACCCTTAAGCTTAAATAGTTTTGATCGTGAGGGTGTGAGATTGCTGAGTCCCCGTGACTGACAGATACTTCCAAACAGATGTAGGTGCCAATGATGCCAGTGCAGGGGACGCTACCGAACTCAAGTGGGAGTTCGACGAGGATTCGGGCCGTTACTGTGTTTCTTTTCCGAGTGATCAGTAGAGGAACCCAGTTGGGACGATCGGGGATCTAGCATTTGGGGTTGTCTTTCTTTATTTTGGTTCCGTAGTTGGACCTTGATTGTATTCTGGATGATGTATGATATATTTATGTATTGTGTGAAGTGGAGATTGTAAGCCGACTCTTTATCCCATTCTTATTCAGTACATGGGATGTGTAAAGATTACCCCTCTTGCGACATGCCTACCATGCGGCTATGCCTCTAAGTCGTGCCCCGACACGTGGGAGATATAGCCGCATCGTGGGTGTTACACATATCATGTTGCAGACTTTTCAGACGAGGAGTAAGGTGGGCTAGGTCGTTTGTCGTGCACTCAGCTATGCCATTGGAGTTGATGGACTCACTTTATCTTCCAAGCCTTCCGCTGTTATCTTATTTAGATGGCCTTAAGCCATATTATTGTAATAAGTTCTCTTTTGAGACATTCGATGTAATAAGTGTGTGATTGCTACTCTGTTATAAATCCTTCGAGTACTGTGTGTGTCAGCATTACCGATCCAGGGATGACACTGAACATAGAGACTTGACCATCTGAGGTTGGGCTGCTACAAGATGGTATCAGAGCACACGCTGAATGTAGGACACGATCACTAAGATGAGCCATAGGTCACTCCTCTCTACTCATTTCTGACTCCTCTCCATTTTCTACTCTTTAGGATGGCGGACTCAAGGAACAAGTTTACACAGCCAGATGAAGACACACCTTTTGGATGACACTTGAACGAAGTCACTAGGTACCTGAACATTGGAATACCAAGCTTCACAGGGACCTACACCGCCACACTACCAGAAGAGGAACGCCGGATGATTCGAGTTCATGTTCCAGGAAGGACATTCACACCAGTCACTGAGCCCATAGAATTTTCCTTTGATGCACCAACCCAGAGTCTAGGAAAGAGCATGGCAGCCCACATCGCCATGGGACGCATCGGCGAAGTTTATCACAAGGAGCTTAAATACACTATCTACCAGATATGTGGGCGACGAGATGAGCAATGGGAGATGATCAGCACCAGGAAGGACATGTCCATTGTAGCCTTCATCGAGGAGTTAAATCATCACATTTGTCGCTAGGAGAACCAGATCTGCGCAAGCATGATAGATTTGAAGAGGGTGATGACCAGGATCACAGAGCTAGAAGAGGAACTCAAGTCTACACGCGATGGATATGAGGAGGAAATGATGGTACTAGTGGAGATGAATGACGACCTGACGAGGAAGCTAGGAGTTTTTATGGGAGACCCCGCGCTAGGAGGAGAAGACGACGAACCCAAGGAGATTCGTTTTGAAGACTACATTATCATCGACGACACCAACTCCGACCCCGATGGTAGTGATCATGACTGAAGACGAAGCTAGAGCGGATATCATGTTGCAGACTTTTCAGACGAGGAGTAAGGTGCGCTAGGTCGTTTTTCGTGCACTCGGCTACGTCGTTGGAGTTGATGGACTCACTTTATCTTCCAAGCCTTCTGCTGTTATCATATTTAGATGGCCTTAAGCCATATTATTGTAATAGGTTCTCTTTTGAGACATTCGATGTAATAAGTGTGTGATTGCTACTCTGTTATAAATCCTTCGAGTACTGTGTGTGTCAGCATTACTGATCCAGGGATGACACTAAACACAGAGACTTGACCATCTGAGGTCGGGTCGCTACATTCGTACCCTACAATAATCTCTTCATTTGTTCTCCGCTATTAGTGACTTTGGAGTGACTCTTTGTTGCATGTAGAGTGATTTTTATATGATCCAATTATGTTATTATTGTTGAGAGAACTTGCACTAGTGAAAGTATGAACCCTAGGCCTTGTTTCGAAGCATTGCAATACCGTTTGTGCTCACTTTTATCATTAGTTACCTTGCTGTTTTTATATTTTCAGATTACAAACACCTATATCTACCATCCATATTGCACTTGTATCACCATCTCTTTGCTGAACTAGTGCACCTATAAAATTTACCATTGTATTGGGTGTGTTGGGGACACAAGAGACTCTTTGCTATTTGGTTGCAGGGTTGTTTGAGAGAGACCATCTTCATCCTACGCCTCCCACGGATTGATAAACCTTAGGTCATCCACTTGAGGGAATTTGCTACTGTCCTACAAACCTCTGCACTTGGAGGCCCAACAATGTCTACATGAAGAAGGTTACATAGTAGATATCAAGCTATTCTCTGGCGCCATTGCCGAGGAGGTTAGTGCTTGAAGGTATATCTTTAGATCTTGCAATCGAATCTTTTAGTTTCTTGTTTTATCACTAGTTTAGTCTATAAAAGAAAACTAAACAATGGAATTAAGGTTGCCTCATATGCTTTATCTTTTTAATGTCTTTCGGGAAAATAAGGATTCTGATAATTGTGCCAAAGTGTTAGAAGAAGAATGTATTAAAATGTTTGGCACTAAATCTTTGGATGATGAGCATGATTGCAATGTTGTTAGTATGAATTCTTTACCCATCATGCTAATGATATGCAAAGCCCCAAGCTTGGGGATGCTATGTTTGATGAAGATGATATTTTTTGCCCCCCAAGTTTTGATAAGCAAATTTATTATGATGAAAGCATCCCTCCTATCTATGATGATTATTGTGATGACACATATGCTATAAAGAATAATGATATCCATGAAACTTGCCATCGTGATTTTAACTTTCAATCGGATTATGCCTCACATGACAGTTATTTTGTTGAGTTTGCTCCGACTATTATGAATGGAAGAATTTTGCTTATGTGGAGAGTAGTAAATTTTCTATGCTTGTGTATCATGAAAAGAATGCTTTGTGTGATGGTTATGTTGTTTAATTCATTCATTATGCCATTGAAAATTATTATTAGAGAGGAAAATATGCTTTTACATATTGCAATAATATCAAGTTTCCTCTCTATGTGTTGAAAATCTTGAAGTATCCTCATTTTACCTTCCTATGCAAGTTGATTCTTGTTCCCACAAGTTGTTTGCTCACAAAATCCCTATGCATAGGAAGTGGGTTAGACTTAAATGTGCTTGTCATATTCTTCATGATGCTCTCTTTATTTTTCAATTCTTATCTTTTATGTGAGCATCATTGAAATCATCATGCCTAGCTAAAGGCATTAAAGAAAAGCGCTTGTTGGGAGACAACCCAATATTTATCCATACTGTTTTTGTGTGTCCACATGATTAAGCTACTATAGTAATCATGTTTTATAGCTTTTGTTTCAATAAAGTGCCAAGTAAGACCTTTGGGATGATCTATGGTGATAGTTGACTTGATCTTGCTGAAAAACAGAAACTTTTGCGCTCAGGAAAACAATTCTCATTTTTAACAGAAGCGTGATAAAATACTGATTCGTTTTGCAGAAGATTAATGAACAAATTGCTCAGGTTGTCCTAATTTTTCAGAATTTTTGGAGTTACATAAGTATTCGAGAGTTACAGATTACTACAAACTATTCTGTTTTTGATAAATTCTGTTTTTGATGCATAGTTTGCTTGTTTTCTAGTTTCTATTGCTTATGTTGCTTAATATAAATTGTAGAAATGGTATGGTACAGTAGGCATCATATGAGAAAAATTATGAATCTTGTCTTGATAGTACCTAAGTGGTGATTTGCTTTCTTATACTAACGGAGCTTACGAGTTTTCTGTTAAGTTTTGTGTTGTGAAGTTTTTAAGTTTTGGGTAAAGTGTTGATGGACTATGGAATAAGGAGTGGCAAGAGCCTAAGATTGGGGATGCCCAAGTCACCCCCAAGGTAATATTCAAGGACAACCAAGAGCTTAAGCTTGGGGATGACCCGGATGACATCCCCTCTTTCGTCTTCGTCTATGGGTAACTTTACTTGAGGCTATATTTTTATTCACCACATGATATGTGTTTTGCTTGCAGCGTCATTTTATTTTATTAGTTTTTGCTTGATTCTATTTAGAGTAATGTTTTGCATCTTTTAGTTCAATAAAAAGGTCAAGTATAGCCTTTACCATGCTTATTTTTCAAGTCCATATGTTGCTGTTTTAAAAAAACAGAAAGTTTGCTGTTATGTGTTTGAATATTTTAGAATAGTCAGAACATGATAAAATCTTGAATTTTTACACAATGAGTAGCAACAAATTATCTACAGTGTGGTAATTTTTCATAATTTTTGGAGTTAAATAAGTATGGTTCTTCTTGCATTCTTTACAGACTATTCTGTTTAGATAGATTGTTGTTATGTTTGCATTGTTTGCATATGTTTGCTTGTTCAATGATTCTATTTGAGGATAGGAGTATTAAATATGCAGAGGCATTTAGTAGGCAATATCAAATAATAATTTTAGTGATTTTCTATAGTAGATAATGATAAGGTTTAGCATGGATTTATACTAACTTATCTCACGAGTTCTTGTTAAGTTTTGTGTGGATGAAGTTTTTAAGATTTAGGAAAACCGCGATATGAAAGGAATTAAGGAGACACAAAAGCTCAAGCTTGGTTATGCCCAAGGCAACCCTAATAATATTTCAAGAAGTCTCAAGCATCTAAGCTTGGGGATGCCCCGGTTGGCATCCCACCTTTCTTCCTCAACAATTATCAGTTAGTTTTGGTTGAGCCTAAGTTTTTGCTTCTTTACATGATATGTGCTATCCTTGCAATGTCATTTTATTTTGTTTTGCTTGTTGTTTGAATAAAGTAATTAAGATCTGAAATTTTATTTATGAGAAGGAGTCTTCAAATAGTTACATAATTATTCAACTACTCATTGTGCTTCGCTTATATCTTTTGGAGTAGTTTGTCGTTTGCTCTAGTGCTTCACTTATATCTTTTTAGAGAATGGCGGTAGTTTTATTTTGAAGAAATTGTTGAACTCTCATGCTTCACTTATATCATTTTGAGATTCTCTAAACAGCATGGTAGTTTGCTTTCGTTATGAATTTAGTCCTAATATGACGGGCATCCAAGAGGGATATAATAAAAACTTTCATATAAAGTGCATTGAATACTATGAGAAGTTTGATTCCTTATGATTGTTTTGAGATATGAAGATGGTGATATTAGAGTCATGCTAGTGAGTAGTTGTGAATTTGATAAATACTTGTGTTAAGGTTTGTGAGTCCCGTAGCAAGCACGTATGGTGAACCATTATGTAACGAAGTTGGAGCATGAGATATTTTTGATTGTCTTCCTTATGAGTGGCAGTCGGGGATGAGCGATGGTCTTTTCCTACCAATCTATCCCCCTAGGAGCATGCGCGTAGTACTTTGTTTCAATGACTAATAGATTTTTGCAATAAGTATGTGAGTTCTTTCTGACTAATATTGAGTCCATGGATTATACGCACTCTCACCCTTCCACCATTGCTAGCCTCTCTTGTGCCGCGCAACTTTCGGCGGTACCATACACCCACCATTACCTTCCTCAAAATAGCCACCATACCTACCTATTATGGCATTTCCATAGCCATTCCGAGACACTACAAACAAAAAACACTTCCGTGATGATATGTGTTTGTCACAGTAGGTCACGTTTTCTATCATGCATGTACATCCATGATGATTTTATGACAGAATCAAGATAGTCATACATGTGCTGTCGTAGAAGTGTTCCATGACATTACTAAAATTATCATCATGGAAGTGTCCACTTCCATGATGATAAATCGCGCGTCACAGAAGTGCTTTCGTCAAGGGTGACCGACACGTGGCATCCACCATAACAGAACGCCGTTAAGCTATCGGGTCCGGTTTTGGATTCGATAACCCGTTGACAGCCCCGACCAATGGGGATTTTCCATGTGTAAAATGATCATTGGCTGGAGGAAACACGTGTCGGCTCATCGTTGGGACAGATGTCATCCACTCATTGGACCCAAAGCGCCTATGATACGTCGACACGTGGCACGACCCAACAAAGGCCCATTCCTGTGAAAAGGCCGGCCTGTTTGACTTGGTCAAAAGGTGGCGGGCCGGCCCACGGCAAGCCTTTTAACAGCCTATTCTCATATAGCCCATTTACAGCCCGCTAACCCAGGGCCCGTTTACGGCCTATCCGAATTAGGCCCAGTAGCGCCATCTGGGCCGTCCAATATAATTCCAGCCCGTTTTAACTTTCGGCCCATGTATGGCTCATGACGTCTTTCGGCCCATATGAGGCCCTTATTACTATCGGCCCATTAATGGCCTGTGGTAAAACTGGCCCGTAATGAACAGTGTATCACTTTATACCCATTAACGACACGTGGTGAAATTGGCCCGTAATGAACATTGTATCACTTTATACCCATTAACGGTCCATTATTCCGTTGGGCCGTTTCCAGCCCATGTTATCTTTCGGCCTTCTTAGGGCCCATTTATTCTTGGGCTCATTTCCAGCATTCGTTTACTTATGGCCCATTACTGTAATTTTCTGCTTGTGGGCCAAATTCAGCCCGTGGTTACAGTCGGCCCGTTTGTGGCCCGTTAGTACATTGGGCCGTTTTCATAGCGTCATCAAATATAGCCGATTAACGATGGCCCGTTATGGTCAGCCCATGAACGGACGATTTCAACTCTAGCCCATTTACAGCCATAATGTGGTCCGTTATTGGCCCATGTTTGGCCAACCGATCATACGGCCTGTAGAAGGCCCATTGATGATACGGCCCGTAGAAGGCCCATTGATGATACGGCCCGTAGAAGGCCCATTGTGTCTACGGCCCATATAAGGCCCATTGTTTCTACCCCACGTAGAAGGCCCATTGTTTCTACGGCCCTTTGAAGGCCCATTGTTTCTACGGCCCGTAGGAGGCCCATGTTAACTACAACCGGTGGGCATCAAAGTTCGCCACCAGTGAAAATATAGGGAACACCCTACACTATACAAAAATGTCTTGTTGTTTTCTTTAGCCGGTGGCTGCACATTAAGAACAAATTTTGTATCGCACCAAAACAAATTACACCTATAAAACAAAAGGAAGGTTGGCATAAAAGTTAATAGTCTAGCAAATAAATGCACCACCAGAAGTTCAGAAGCTCAGTTCATTTGACCTGACTGTTATGTTTTCATGCTGTATTGTCCGATGGAGCACCATAACCTTCGCCTTCAGTTCTCCTAGGCTCCTGAACAACATAGCAAATGTCTGATGTTCTGGTTTCAAAACCATGCATATCTTGACAACATCGAACAATGTCTCTCCTTGTTTCACAAAGGGTCTCTATTAGGGAATGGACTTGTGTCTGGAGCGCAGACACAACATTGTTTTGAGCTTGCATATCTTGATCATGAGGCAGTTTGGACGAGTTTGCCTTAACAACCAACCCAGTATTATGCAGGAACGTGCTTTTGGCACTGTTAGTGGACAGGTACTGACCCACTGCAACAAGAGATGACATTGCGGTTGTAGTTGCCTCGCCACCTTCAGAAGGTGGCGGTTCCACCATTTTTTCCATAGCTCGCTGAAAAGTTAAGGTTTTAGATTAGTAGTACCAGAACATAAGATATTAAGGAGGCAGCAAAAACAAACAAAATAGCTTTGGTCTATATACAAAACTTATTCTGGTGAACCCATGTAAAATATTAGTTGTATTTTATTGCAAAGTACATAATAAAACCAGGTTCCAAACATATGACCATGTACCATCGCTAATGTATTTTCTATTTCTTCACATTGTATTGAGGGCTAAGGATAAAGAGATGAAGTTTATAATACGGTAAGCATAGTATGACATCATTCATATCACAAAACAACAGAGAACAGACAAACAGGCAATTGTAACATTATGTGGGCAAGTCCAGCACGGAACTAGATTACACGTCAAGATCAAAGGAACATCACTCCTCTCTTTTAAACCTTGTAAGGTGCAATGATACGCTAAGACAATTGTGTATAAAATTGAAAAGATAATAGACATTGGCTGCAAACCATGCAGTTCAAGGCACAAGTCAGAGTAAGTAGTAGTTAAAAGGCATGAGGATTAAGGACTTACAACTGCGGCTTTGACTGGTGTAGTCATGCCCTTCTTCTTGCTAGTGTGACAGTCCTTGAAGATTTCCATAGCATTTGGTTCAGGTACTTTTTGGTCCTTGCGGGCTTTCCTCTGCATTTGGAACAAGTCAATATAGATCTGATAATATGGTACAGCGAAAAGAGTGAAACAACAACTAATTACAAGAGCCTCGCAGTGTGCAATATAGCTACGAGATCCTGTCATCTGTTGGAATTTCATTTTCGTATGGTTGGCCTTGTTCTTTGAACAATTCACCAACAAGAAGATAGATTTGTGTGGCACATGCGTAAATAGGACTTCCACATGTGATCTGATCACATATATATAATGTACCTGATACTTCGGATTAGACCAATGTTTAACGAGGCCCCACCAGTCTTCATCCGATATATTTTCCACTAGAGATGTTTGGGAAAGTTCACTGTTAGCCTTGCCTTCAAAGTGAGTTTTCCTCAAGTTATACCGATACTGTCGCAGAGCAGACTTCAAAACATGGGTGCAAGCTTGTCTGGTTGCATCATCTTGGCTATCCAACTTGAACCTCATCTGTTGAAAATTATGGGAGTCTCATTATCAGCAACCTAGAAAGTATGGGACAGAGCAAGACGATATTACTAGTTTCCATACATGACCATACTTATAGATAAATGGTCAAGGAAGGTGTTGAACTGGGTTTCGTCTTTGTCATTCCTGTACTGAATCCATGTTGGGAGGATACGTACATGACACCTAACGGCAACCGCTACCTCTGATACTAACTTGACTGACTCTGTAGCATCATGTGGCCTTTTTAAACCTGCCTCAAAACGGATCTCCATTCTTCCTCCTCTAGATTTAGTTAACCTATCGAGCATTATCCCTGATGTTTGTTTCCTCTTGCGCCTAGGTGCTAGTCCAACAACGAACATGGGAAGTGTTAGTGTACATCAAACTGTGAGACTACATATAAAGAAGGATGCAACTGTAACTTGACTCCGGCAACTACCTTCTTACTGTTGAAGCTCACAAGGTTCATCTGATCTTGCCAACTCGTCTTGTGTCAAGAGTGCTTGGGAAGTAGTGTCAGGTGGAAAGGGAGCTTGGGAACGTGGTGCTAGCTCAGTTGACGCACGAGTAACTCGTGCAGTTGGTAGTACTTTGGAAGGTGTTGCAAGAACTAGGGCTGTCTTTGCTTGTTTGGTGGTAGCTATTTGTTTCTGTTTGGATTTTTCTGTAGCTCGTGTAGCATGGGATACCCTGTTTGTACAATTTTCCGTTGGACTTTGACCTTCTATTGCACCATCAGTACCGGTAGAATCTGTAAGATTCTTCCGGTTCCCGTTCCCTGCCATTCTGTGTTTCTTCCTCTTTCTCTGTGCCATGTTAAGTCAAGCCGACAATAAAAATGAATAACAATTTAGTTCTTCAAAATAAATTGATGCATGATACAGATGAACTAAACTTTGATGTTAGACAACCACATGATAGGAGGATGTAATATGTACGAAAAATAGGATGGAAGAGATAACCAGAACTATGATGTGTAAACTAAGCAGAAGGCATTTCATTAAATTAGAAGCAATGCAATGGAAGGTAGACACCATATGAAAGATGCTACAAATATCGCTCTGCCAAGTTAACAGTGTCTCATCATAAATGGCATTTAAACAAATGTGAAGGAGTAAAATAAATCATATGCAAGATGCAAACAACATCACACTACCAAGTTAGAGGTCTCTCGTCATTAGTGCCATTGCATATTCACAACTTATGATGTGTAAACTAAGGAGAAGGCATTTCAACAAATTAGAAGTAATGAAAGCTAGACACCATATGAAAGATGCAACGAATATCACTCTACCAAGTTAAAACTGTCTTGTCATAAGTGCCATTTCAACAAATTAGTAGTACAAGCTAGAAAAGAATGCGAGATGTAACCTGTATCACACTCTAAAGTCAAACGTGCCTTATGATAAGTGATTGTTGCAGGTTACACAACAGTAGTAATTTGATGTAAGAACATGATGTGATAAACATATATTGTATGTTCAAGAAACAGGAACACGTGTCATATTCAAGTATAATGTGTAAAGTAAGCAGATGTTGTTCAACAAAATTAGAAGCAATACAAGCTAGATATCACACATAACATGCAACCACATATAACAGTGCCAAGTTAGAGGGAGCACCGGTGATGGTGCACTAGGGGAGACATGCTCATCATAAAAACAGCTACGTTGAGTGTCTATGCATGTGTTGTCTTGGAAATCATCTTGGGGGGATGGCGGAGTAGAAACTGTAGAGGCCCTCCGTTTGGAAGGAGCACCTTTATCCGCTGCCTTGCTAACTTCCATCCGCCTTATTGATTTTGAATTTTCAAGTAAAACCAACAAGAAAAAGCAATAAAATTCTCTCTTCAGAACTCATTCATGCATGATACTAACAATCACTCTTTGATGTAAGGCAAACACATGATACCAGGATGGAATATGTACGAAAAATAGGATGGCATGGCATGTTCACAATTGTTTGTGTAAACTAAGCAGAAACCATTCCAACAAATAAGAAGCAATGCAAGCTAGACACCACATGAAAGATGCAACCAATATGACTCTGCCAAGTTAAAAGTGTCCCATAATAAATGGGATTTCAACAAATTAGAAGCAGGGCATGCTATAAATCATATGAAAGATGCAACTAATATCGCACTGCATATACTAAAGGTGTCTCGTCATATTGATTGATGCGGGATACAAAAAAACAATAGTTTTATGTAAGGACATGCTTAATAGACAGATGTACTATGTACTAAATACAGGAAGGCATGTCACATTAACAGGTATAATGTATAAGCTAAGAAGAATAGAACATGCAGTTTAACCAGATTGGAAGAATTACAATCTAGATACCATATGCAACATGCAACCACATATCACGCTGCCAAGTTAGAGCAAGCACCTGCGATGCTAGTTAGGGGAAATGCGGTAATCAACTACAGATCTACATTCACTATCTTCATCTAGCCTTGCTGTTTCTTGAGAATCATGTCAGGAGGCTGATGCTGCATTCTTTAAATGAGTAGTCCACTTGCCTGACTACCTCATCATAAGTGATTGATGAGGGATACACAATAACATTAGTTTGATGTAAGAACATGGTTAATACAAAGATGTACTAGTATGTACCAAAAACAGAAAGGCATGTCATATTCAAAGGTATAATGTGTAAGCTAAGCAGATGCAATTTAACCAAATTGGAAGCAATACAAGCTAGACATCCGGCTGGAGTGGTGAGCATGATCATCTAGGACCTGAGAGCCTGGTGGGAGGCGGGCTGCTTCGCCACCATCGCGGCTTTTTAGTTGGCTTCCAGGTGATGCCTGTCTTTGCTGGGCTTGTCACTGGCTCGGCCAGTGCCCTGACTAGCTGTTTGTCTTCTGGTGCTCACGGGATGGTGATTCATGTAATAAAGACCGACTACGGCCTTTCGAATACAAGCTAGACACCATATGGAACATGCAACCACATATGACAACACGAAGTTAAAGCAAGCACCTGGGATGGTGGTTCATTGTGAGCAAGGTCATCAACTCCAGAGCTACGTTTACCATCTCCATCTGCTGACACTGCACCCTTTATAGCACTGTAATGTGCCGTGCTTACCCGCGTAGAAAGCTGGAGCAACTTCTCTCTTTTCTTTTCTGCTTCTCTCGAGGCAGACTCTGAAATACCCTTGCATAAAAACACAATAGTGAGAGTATGGGTGAAGTGTGTGCAGAACTAGTGCACTGTAAAAGTAGCAGATAGCAGGTGGCTGAAAAATAAATGACAGGAGACATATGATAGCTCTACAACATTGCATGGCAAACAAAATTAGATTCTACTCCGTATGATTTTGTAATATATGAGCACACGAAATGCAGGTACTCCTCCAGCACACCACCACATGTGGTCATATCAAGATAACAGTCGACTGAAAATAAATAGGTTAGTCGATTTTTTTAATGAACCGTCCAATCTATAAGGAACAGGCAGATGGCCTTCGTCTACCTCCCGCCAGCCACGGTTGACGATCTTTCTCGAACCGCCAGCGACCACCAGCCCAAACCCCTGCCACCGCCGCCCCGCCCTCCCCTCGACATCACACCACCGTTGTGCTTGGAAGCGCCCCCAGGCCATCCCTTTAATCCCGACCGACCTCCAGATCGGGCGCAAGTAGATCTATGCCCCACACGCCCCTAAGATAAACACCGAGGCGTTGCTTCCCCGGCGTAATAGGCGGACTAGCGCCTGTTACACTGGGGAATGCTTCCGTTAATTGGGAATCAACTGACCAGGAATTGAAATTCAGGGAGGTGACGGACCTCTAGCTAAGGTGAAATAGTATATGAGGAGAAACCTTGTGCATCGCGAGTTACTAGGAACATCTAGTATCAAGAAGAAGCAGTCAACTAGTGTCTTCTGTGGGATGAATACCGTGCAAGCAGACACGTAAGATTTGCACGAATAAGGGAAGAGGAGTACCCTTATCGGTTGCCAGTGTGGTCTCCTCCATATGTCGCGGCGATCTTCCTTTTTCTCCTGGGGGAACCGATGTTTTGGAGAATCGCCGATCCTTGGACAAAACCCATGGCCAAATTGTTGACTGTGTTGCCATGGCCGTATATCAACGGAGGGGAAGCAGATCCGAGGCAGCGAAGGACGGCGTAGCAGGAACAACTCCGGTGCGGTGGAGGGTTGCGAAGTTGGAGCGGCAGCGGTGAGGCACAAGACGGCGTGGTTGAACTGGCTTGGGTACAGACGGCTCGGCCTCGGCTTCAACTACTAGCCGTGCAGAGCGTTGCGGTTGAGGTTGCGGTGGAAGACGACGTCGGGGTATCGGCTCCGGCGTGATGGAGGAGGGCGGCGGTTGATGGGTGGGATGGGGTGGCGGACGGAGGACGCCAGGGTTTCGCGGCTGGTGGAGAGGTAGTTTTTGCGCCCACGGAGTACGAATGGGGAATCGGACAGGTGGGCGGGGGGGGAGGGGGGAGAACCATGTTTCGGTCTGGGACGCGCTTGTTTTTGGCTTTTTTGAACAGAAGATGGGCCGCGCTTGTTTGAAATTTGGGGAAAGTACAAACTTTGACCCCCTCTTAAATTTTGGACCAACTGCGGGTCGGGGCAGGATGGTAATCCCAGGTGTCCCAAATAGTGGGCTGGAGCGATTTCGGCCGCGCGCATGTGTGCTTAGGCGGCCATTGTGTATGAATGTTTTTTGGAGGCGATTGCGTGGCGTCTAGATGAAGCTACAAACCTACCCCGGTTTAGACCTTTGGACGTCGGGCCGGTAGGTTTCACGGGTCGGAGTTATTAGAAAAGTAATTTCCTTGTACTACCAAACATTGGTCTCACGCGGTTTCGGGCGAGTAGAGGCTCTTTTGGCGGTTCGTTCGAAATTTTGAAACATAAGCATTCACGTTTAGAGTAGTCTTGAACTTTGAGGATTGACCTAAATAGACAACGTTAAACTTGACCTTGTATGTTTGAAAACCTCATTACATTATCCACTTCTTTTTGAAATTTTGACACTTGAAAATCCTATAACTACAATTATTTTGGAATGGAGGAGCTAAATTTGAATCTACTTTATACACAACTACATATGCTATTATGTACAAAATCAGAGCAAAGATTGGTGCCCCCATAATTTAGGTATGATTTACAAATGACATGATATCAAATTCAAATAATTGAATGGACTTCATGTTGAATTCAATTTTTTAAACCACCTTAAGTTGAATTCAAATGTATGCTAGTTCATAGGTAGCTATTTATAATGTTCATTGTGTACCTTTCGTATGTATAATGTGCTTTACACACACAACATGAACTATACTCACGTTTATATTCGATTGCTAAAGCGATGCATCAACTACAGGAGAATACGCCGTGACATCATATTTGTCTCTCTCTCTAGACCATTATCATTTCTCGTGCTATCTCGCCCACGCCCCCCGCCGGCCCCTCTATACATGCCTCTCTCGAATACGTAATACACACACATACCTCTCTAGGCCCTGCCAAATGCATCAACTACACATTCACACATGTTACATCACGTACCCCATTGATCTAAAAAGCCCTCTCTTCACGTTTACTTCGCATACAACATTCCTTTTGAATAAAGTGTGGCCAAAAAATTATTTTAGAATTTCTACATATATACAACATTACGAAGTTATATGGAGGAGTATGAACGCTAATTTGCATTGCATGGTGCCCACAATGATATTTATTCCGTACTATGAATTTGTATATTTTTATACTATATATAAAGTTAGTCATAATAAAGAGAAACGAAGAGCATCTCTCTCTCCATCGCATACCCCCCCCTCTACGCCCCTTTCACGTATGCACACAAACTATATCCAGATCCTCTAAAAGTAAGCCCCCGGCCCATTCACGCATGTTTCATCTTTCTCTCACGATATATACAGTGACAATCATTGTATTTGAAGCGAAAGCATGATACGTACATTGGACTTCAGAATCCACTCATTACGGTCACCATTTACGTTTTGTGGTTATTATACGGTCACGGGCTCATCGTACAACTCTGTATTTGCTCTAGACACGACTAGTTGACTAGTTAAATGCTCCATGTGGAACCTCTAGTGTTGCATCACATTATCTCCCTACCATCGGGCCCACCTGTCGGCTTGTATCTACTCTACATCTACACTCTTATAAAATACACTCTTATAAAAAACAGAGTTGGTGATGATGGTGTGCCTGCCATCCTGCAATATAGGCGGCCCGATTTATATCTGACGGATAGGAAAGAAACTATGGCAATTTTGCAAAAAGGTACCCACACACCTCTCCACATTTGCAAATAAGGCCTTCCCTCGTTCATCCCTTTCTCTCACAAGATAAACTAGTCATACAAATGCATCCTGATATTACGTGCAATGCACGGGCATCTTGCTAGTAAGAATGAAAACAAACGACAAAAAAATATTGGACAGTGGTTCGAAGTCATGACCGCGGGCACAACAAACAAGGTGGCCTTGTATTGGTATGCTGAGCCGTCTATTTTAACACACAGGAGCTGGTGTGGTGATTATACACACACGCACGCATGCACACGAACTGCATGCACGCAACACTCACACGAACACATGCACCCACCCACGCACGCAAAACTCACACGTACACACGCAGCCACGCACGCACGCAACACTCACATGCACACACGCACGCATGCATGCACACACCAGTACACCACACGACCAACACACACTCTCACGCTCAAGTGCTCAACCTAGACGTGCATGCGCACACATCAGGCCCTGACAGACACATACACAACCTGGTGATTCCCGCGCACGGGTTGGAGTCTTGTCGCGCCTGCATAAATTTGTGTTTATCTGACCTTTTCCCTATGTAAACTTACAGGTGGGACCCACAAGGAACGTGGTCAATTTAACTAGTCAACATGGTGCCACGCAGATTATATGGCCGGTCAACAGAGTGCAATCCGATGCTGAGCCGTGAGCAAGTGACCGTATAATCACCGCAAAATGTATATAGTGACCGTAATCAGCTTATTCTGAAGTTTGGTGAACGTATTACGTTTTTCTCCCTGTAGGCCCTCCAAAACTACATCTCTACACGTTCTCGCATGTTACATCTAACAACTATGCAATACAGTACTACTACTACACTCTAACACAATAAATCATATGTGTTTTTAGTTTTAATAGATATCATATTGTTACTTAATTATTCAGTTTGCATACATTAAAATTGCCTTTGAAATGTATGGCCAGTATCATATACCGCGTTGGAAAAATCCCGCCCTTTCCTATTTAATCGGGTTTGTATCGATGGATCGTGTGAAACGGCAAAACTATAGTACTATACAGTACAAGTGACAGTTCATTGGGCTGTCGTGTCGTGTACTCCTCCGTCATAGGAGTGGAGCACTCGCTTTCATAAATCTTCTAGTCCCTTTCGCCGACATGTGGGACATCACGCTACCGGGTCTACGTGCCATACCGGAATACAGTGCAGAGCAGCTGGGGTGAAGCACCCAGTCATGGCGCCGGCGTAGTAATGAGCAATGAGGCGTCAAATCACAAAGTTGCACCTTTCCCGCAGTTAAGTTGGAGGGACGAAGTAATAATTCTAAAAAAATAAGTTGGAGGGAAGAAGCAACCATCATTACACTCGTTGCTTAATCCGCTTCTCCCTCATCTTCTTCAAATTAACCGCGTGTTGCTTCTACCATTGTTCTGCCTCATGTGGGACGCGGATCGGCTTGGTAAAGCACTGACACATGGGACCGCATGTTAGAAAACCGCCAGGACAACGTCCTCTAAAAATAAGAAACCTCCACCGCCATCCGCGCGGCAAAATCACCTCCTTTTTACTAATCTTGATTCTATAATTTTTTAGATCAATATAATTGAGATCTGTATAGATAACACACAGGAGCAAAACCAAGTGGTACCGTTAAGGGCATCCACAATGTGTAGCCAAATGTGAAAATAGCTTTTGGCATTGTGGGAACCATTATGGACAGTGTTGCCAAAGCCAAAAGGATGGAACCAAAGCACCCTGATTGATTGATTGAAGGAATAGAAAAATGCAATGTCTCTCCTCTTTCTCCCACGCTTGGATGCATGTACATTATAGAGCACAGAGTCTACTCCCCTATCCCTTCTATCGCAAATCACAAAGCAGTGAGGCGTCATATCACAAAGCATGAACGAAGCAAGCATCATTTCACTCTTCGCTGACTCCGCTTCTCCATCGTCTTCTTCGAGAAACCATCTCACCGCACTAAGCTGGACGGACGACGCTATTGTGTACTAGTAGTACTAGTACATTTACGCGTCCTTTGGTTCAAAGGACTTCCTGGATGCAAATAAGGTGGTTGTCTCGGCTTGCAGGCGGCACTTGCGAACGACTTACCGTGGTCTCCCTCAATGGTGTTCTCCGTCGAATGCACTTCGCCAAACCACAACGTTCAAGATATCGTCGACGTCACCGCAATGGGGAAGGAAGTCAAATATAATAGTTACAACCTCCATTTTTGTACACAAGGCCAGTATATGAAAATTACAATTTGCAAAAGGCCACTAACACTAATCGAGACAAAATTGATGGTTTTTTTACCCTTGCTTTATAGCTGTGCATGCAGCCCGGGAGTGATGACAGACCAAATGCATGCATGCAGAATGCATATAAGAGGCAGGGGAAGCACGCTTGCGGAGAATCCGAGAAGACTCAAGCAGGAATCAAGGAAAAGGAGCCAATGACTCCATGCGTATTAAGAGCCATACATTTCTCTAGGTCCTTGCATGCAGGGGTAAAATTGTCCAAAATAATGCACGGGGTGGTCTGCTTGGTATGCGTGCGCCGAGTTATACGCAAACTAAAAAAGAATGGAGGGAGTATACTAGCAACCAAGGACATTAATATCCCCTGCATGCATGCGGAAGTGAGAAGGTTGGTTTGCATGGCGCTGCATTAATCAAGCGATGAGGAGTGAGATGGTTAGCTCTTTGGGCTTTGCATAAAAAAATACGCATTAATTGACACATGAAACGAGGATTTGTATCGATTAATCCCGCGAAGGAAAACCCCGCCTTTCTTTTTTAACACTAGTACTCCTAGTACGTACTTATCCTGTTTGGGTCTAGGCCTTGCATTGCCATACTTCGCCACACATTTTTGCCAAGCTTGCCAAAAGTTTTCAAAATGAAAAGGAGGTACACTTGCGCATGGTTGTCGCGGTCGCACCGCACCCTCACATGGTCGCTCCTGCACGCCGCGGTCGCACTGCACCCTCACACAGTCGCTCCTACATGCCGAAAACCCAACCAAGGGAACGCACCCTCACTGACATGTGTTGTCGCATGTGAACACCAAACTCAGCCATCCTACCGCTAACACATAATTTTCGTTCATAGAGTATGTTTATCCAACCGCATGTTGGGGAGTATCCGTACGGCCCATGCGGTGGTCTGTTGGGGAAGAAGAAGAGGTGAGGAAGAAGGGTTAGGAGACGTAGGATATTCATCCAACCGCCTGAAATGGTAGACTAACCCAAATGATGAAAGTCAGGTGACTTGCATAACAATATATGTTTTTACACAACAAAATATGTCTAAAAACAACAACATAAAGAAAAACTATCACTGCTCGCGGAACGAGACGGCCTCATCATTTTTGGCTGCCGGTGCGAACCGGCCGTAGCTGCCGACGTGTCTCTGCACCGTCGTTATCCTCAGCCTCCAGCTACTCGTTCACACGGAGCATGCGGGCGCTCTGCATGGACGAGAGCACTGCCCGGTTCAAGTCAAGGACGTCTAGTTCCGCCTGCAGGAGGGCCTCGATGGCAGCGGCATCCGCGCGCTTTGCATCGAGTTGAGCCTCCACCGCCCGGTTCTAGTCCAGGACGTCTGGTTCCGCCTGCAGGAGGGCCTCGATGGCAGCGGCATCCGCGCGCTCCGTGTTGAGTTGAGCCTCCACCGCCCGGTTCAAGTCCAGGACGTCCGGTTTCGCCTGCAGGAGGGCCTCGATGGTAGCGGCATCCGTGCGCTCCGCGTCGAGTTGAGCCTCCGCTGTCCGGTTCACATCCACGACATCCGGTTCCGCTTGCAGGAGAGCCTCGATGGCGGTGGTTCAAGTCGAGGACGTCCGGTTCCGCCTGCAGGAGGGCCTCGATGGCAGCGGCATCTGCGCGCTCCGCGTCGAGTCGAGCCTTCGCCTCCCGGTTCAAGCCCAGGACGTCCAGTTCCGCCTGCAGGAGGGCCTCGATGAGAGCGGCATCCGCGCGCTCCGCGTTGAGTTGAGCCTCTGCCGCCTGGTTCAAGTCCAGGACGTCCGGTTCTGCCTGCAGGAGGGCCTCGATGGCAGCGGCATCCGTGCGCTCCGCCTCAATTTGAGCCTCCGCCGCCAGGTTCACATCCATGACATCTAGTTCCGCCTGCAGGAGAGCCTCGATGGCAGCGACTTGCGTGCGCTCCGTGTCGAGTTGAGCCTCTGCCTTCCGGTCCTCCTTTAGTATCGCCAGGTTGAACCGCTGGTCCGCCTGCACCATGGGGGACTCGGACGCCGGCACGAAGTCGACGTCCATCGTCTCATACCCATCGGGGGCCTTCCACGCCGCGACCTCCGCCATGGACATTGGATCGGCTTCCTCCTCCTCGTAGCTTGGCTCCATAGAACTCGGGGATTGGCCCGCCGCAAAGCGAGCTTGGGAACGGAGATCTATGGCGCGGACCGCCGCCGCGATTTCTGCGGGCGCTCCGGCGTCAACAACTTGTAGTACGTGATCTTGCGGCGCACCATGGCTTTCCGGTGAACTAGGGGACGCTTGATGCGGGCTAGGGGATCGAAAGGTGGGGGAAGGGGCTGGAGATTTAGGGCAGTGTCCGGCGTAGGCCGAGTAGCGAAGGTTCTGGTGTGAATAGTGGTTCCGGTGATGATCGGTCAATCGGTTTTGACGGTACATCGCTCTTGTCGCGTTCGCGTTGCAGCCCGGCAAGATGGACCCTCCACGTCGCTCACCGAATGGAACGCGCTTCGTCTTGCGTTTTCGCTCGCTTGTGGGATCGTAGTTGAGAGCAAACCGACGTCCCTCCCCCTCCCCGCCCGCGTCATTTTACTACCACTCCCTCTGTTTTATGCAGAGTAAATAAAAATAGAGGGAGTATACTATGGATGAGGATACCCTGACATGGCCGAACCCATTGAGTAACTGACATGCGGGGCCTAGCAAGCATGGGGTCCTCCTGTAAGTGATCGAAAGGGAGGGTAAGGCAGGGATACCTACATCAGAGGATCCACTTCCACTACTACTCCCTCCTTCCATTTACTATACAGGGCCTAATGCGTTTTTCGAGGCTAACTTTGACCAAATGTTAGAGTAATAATATATGACATGCAACTTACACAAAGCATACTCCCCTTACTTTTTCACATCTCTCTCCTCCACATAGGCCCTATATAAATGGAAGGAGGGAGTACTACTATGAGAACTGCATACTCTAGTATAGATGTTGTCAGTACTCCACTAGTACTCTTGGACAGGGAGCTTAAAAAAAGTTACTATTGGACTGGCTATACGTGGCGAAATCCTAGTAGGAAGAGCATGCGCGAGAACAAGCACATTCACGTGGTTGAAAACAAATTGGAAACCATTTCAAGTACAAATCTAGGAGTACTTACGAATCTAACGATATTGATTGGGCATTGTTGAATGTTGATACTTTTTTGATCAAAGTAGAGATACTTTGACTACACATAAAACTTATATGTAAACTAGAAAGGATAGGGGGGAGTATATTGTACATTCAAAAACGAAATGAACATTGAATACCCTTCATATATGATTTGCGGATGCTATGACCACCGGTTCAAAAGTTTGAATCCGCCTTAGGTATCACACATGCCCCCACTCGTTCTCTCTCGATTTCATCTCGGGGTCCGGAGATCGATTGAAAGATGACTAGGGTGGGTAAAGTACGTTCATTTCGCTTATGAACATACAATATACTCCCTCTGATCCCCAGAGACCCCCCCCCGTGGGTCATTTCTATCCTAGAAATAGACCAAACCTTTATCTCCTTGCATGACACGCAATTGATCTCTGAACATCAATCGATCTCATCAACACGTGTCGTGGCATGAACCGAATGGGATGTCAAAACTAAGACGCGAAGCGTCACGTGGTGGAGGCAAGGTGAAGCTTTAAACGAACCATTTGTTTGTATGCATGTCGAACAAATTACAAAACATTGGAAATACAAGCATGGTCTAGGCCCACATGCGAATGATACTCGGCAGAATGTTCAAATGAGGCATCCGGGAGGATGGACTCGACCGGAGGGCAACATGATCGATGGAGAAGAGGGTTGGAGAGGAATGAGAAATAAGCAAACGCCACATGATTATACTTGAACGGCTCAAATAAACAATAAGTTGTCTCGCTTGGCCTACATAGTGAAAGGCCTAATACGCAACGCGGAGCACTGACGCTCGAATATGGACGGGAAAACAGGGAAACCGACATGTGGGGCACACCTGTTGGGACGACGTAGCATAGACTAGTCCAATGGAGGAGCTGGCCCACTGCCTCCTCGCCACCGGCAACCATTCATGTGGGTCGTGGGGGCCAACAACGTGGCGCAGCTCCAGCACCGCCTCTGGACACGGGCGACCGCGGTGAGCGACACACTCATCGTTGCTAGACACGGTCGGTTTCAGTGTGCCGAGGGTGGTGTTAGTGCGGTGCCACGACCAACAATATGTTTGGTTTGTGCCCAAGGTTGCCCCATCAAAGCATTAGGTAGCCAAAATTTTGGTTGAGGTTTTGGTTGCCCATGATTTGGCTGACATTGGCAAGAAAAATGAACTAGAGTTGGCTAGAGTTCATTGGCATGGCAAAAAATGGCAACCATCCAAACAAAGACCAATCTTTGGGTCATGACCAAAATTTTGGTAAAGTGCACTTTGGCCATAATCCAAACACACCCCAACACCCGGCTCGTCGAGGATGCACGGGGTGCCGGGACGCGTCCGCGAGTGGTGTAGCATGGCCAACTGTATCCTCAGGACCTGAGACCATGCCGGGTCATCTTGCTTTTTTAATGACATGCGGGGATAGCATGTGAGCAAAGGGCATCTCCAACGTTGCCACGACCACAGCTGACTACCCTCGCACACCAAAAACCCTCCTCCCTCACGCTGTCGCGCGGTGCGTTCCCAGCCGACGCCAGTTGCCCGCATTCATGTCGTCCGTCCGTATGCCGTCGTTAAGAGGCTTGGTGCCCGAGGAACCAACTCCGGTGACTTAATGACGCACCATGACGCTTGGCCTCACCGGAATGCGCTACTTAAAGCGGCAACGCCCAGCTAACCTCCACACCATAGCGCATCGTCCTCCTACCTGGCACCACATCCGCCATGACCGCAAGCGTGAACGCTCTGCAGGAGAGCTTGTCTTCAGGGATGAAGCTCGAGGTCACCGCCCTCGCCCAAGTCACCTCTCACAACGCAATAGCGGTGTAGCCGGACGCAGACGCGACCGCACAAGCGGTGGCCATGCTGGCAGCCGACGACGGGAGCACCGTCAGCCACGCGTCCTACTTGCCGCTGTCCAACGTCCGGCACCGCCGAGGTCGGGGACTCCTCCGAGGATGATTAGGGCATGGGAGGCGGCATGGCATGCATGGTGTGCCAACTGGCCGGTCCGTATCCCGTGTTCTACTCTTCCTCGCCGGAGACCGCACCTTCACTTCACGGGTCTTGAACCCCACCCCGTACATACAGATCACAGATGGAGGACGTCGGTCGCCACTGTAGAATAGGTTTAGGGTTGGGTTTCTTTTATTTTTCTATCCTATAAAAGTTCGGAATGTAATGAAAATCTATCGTGTTTGCATTAATATCGGCCAGTGTATATGAACTTTCACAATAATATAGTATATTGTAGGAGTACTAGCAAGATGCCCATGCGTTGCACGGAAGATCAAGATCTTGTGGGAGAAAAGGATGAACGAGGGAAGGCCTTATCTGCAAATGTGGAGAGGAGTGCGGGTAAATTGTCATAGTTTCCTTGCTATCCATTAGATACAGATCGAACGGCCTATATTGCAGGATGACAGGCACACCATCATTACCAACTCTGCTTTTTATTGAACTCAGACAAAGCTAACATGTGAAGTAAAATAAGCATATAGGGTCTATACATGCACAATTTATCTTAGGCACTCCAATAGTACGTCCACTACACATTCACACATTTCACATCTTTCTACATCTACGGGAACCTACGGAAGGGTTAATGTAAATTGCCCCTCTCTCTCCTCCCCTGATTTTCATGGTGGTGGGCCCCTCCCTCCCCCCAATCTACAATCAACAGCTCACACGTTTCACATTACGTTAATTACGTAACTGGGATTACATAGGTGTAGCATTACTCGTCCTAAAAAACACAACTAAGCCAACCTCCCAGCATATCGCGCGGGAAAAGACCCGGCCGCGCCGTTTTAGTCGGGATTATCAGACTAATAGTGGTAGTATCGATGGATCGCGCGAAGCAACAAGTTTTTTTAGGGGGCGAAGCACCTAGTTTAAAAGGAAAAAAGCGGTACACTCACAGCACCCCTCTCGTGGTCGCATTGCACCCCACACACGTTCGGTCCTGCACACGGCTCACGCAAACGGAACGCGCTTCGGCTTGCCTCTTCACTGACACGTGGGACTGCACTTGGAGAAACCGACCATGCGCCAAACTCCCCCTGCCCACCGCGCAAAAATCCTCCCCCCACCCAAAAATTCCCCCCAAATCCTAGATCCAACCGCCCTTCAGCCAACTAGCCAATAATATTCCCCAACCCCCCCCCCGCCCCCCCCCCCCCCATTCGCTCCCCCAAAGCCCCCCCCCCCCCCGCGCCCATACATCGGCGTCGCGGTTCGTCGAGGGGATGCACCGCGATCCTCTCGCTCCAACAGTACGCTCTCGTAGACTGCCGTCCTCTAGCCGCGCCGCCACCGCTAGCGACGTTCTTGTGGAGGCGCACGGCGGTCAGTGCCGCCACCGCTGGCGACGTTCGTGTGGAGACGCAGGGCGGTCAGCTTCTCCCACGGTATGCGCATTCTAGACTGAGGCCCCGTGCATGTCGGTGTAGCACTGAATGTTAGCTGATAGATGCTGTTAATCTCACTGTTTGTCGAAGTAGTTTACAGTCAATATGCTACCGCTAGCGACGTTCTTGTGGAGGCGCACGGCGGTCAGTGCCGCCACCGCTGGCAACGTTCTTGTGGAGGCGCACGGCGGTCAGTGCCGCCACCGCTGGCGACATTCGTGTGGAGACGCACAGCGGTCAGCTTCTCCCACGGTATGCGCATTCTAGACCGAGGCCCCATGCATGTCGGTGTAGCACTGAATGTTAGCTGATAGATGCTGTTAATCTCACTGTTTGTCGAAGTAGTTTACAGTCAATATGCTCTGCTTAAGAAGCTTCCTTGCCCTGTTCTGCACTCAATCTGCTTAGCTGAGATGGCATGCCAAGGCCGATTAGTTGCTAAAATATCCTGCCATATAGTTATTGTGACGTAGATTGCCATGGTCTAGTACCCAATCTGTTAGGTGAAATAGCTCTACACCGTTTTATACTCGATCTTTGTTGCTGCGATGGCCTTCGATAGTTCGATGGATGTGTGCTCGGCCTCTTTGACTGCTGAAACAGTCTGCCATAATTTAGCACTCAAATCTGTTTGCTGAATTAGTTTTACATATATTTCGTTACTTAGATCTGTTCGTCCAAATATCTTGCCATAGCTTTAGACATCGACCTAGGTATTTTTTTCTGGACTTCATAAAAAGCATATATGTTTTGCCTGTAATATCTAGTAGAAGAACTAATTTGTATGTCTAATAGATGGACATGACTTGGATAACTTCTGCTCGAGGAATACTCCGCTGCATATGTCGAGGGGGTTGAAAACTTCATGAACTTTATCAGAGCAGAGTATGGTGGTCCAAAATCAGATGTGCTCTGCCCGTGTAGCAGTTGTATGAATTCAGTTACAAGACCCCGTTCAACTGTGCAAAATCATCTACACTTGTATGGGATGTCGGTCACATATACTAGGTGGGTTCATCATGGTGAAGCTATGAACGTCAATGTTATTGACTACGCGGAAGCAGCAGATCACCATCTTGATCTGCCTGATACTCAGGTGGAAGAGGAGGAGGAGGAGGAGGTGGCGGCGGAGCCAGTGAGTTTGACCAACATTGAAACAATGCTACGAAATGCTCGCGCATTCTGTGAACTTTCACCTGCAGAAGAAAAATGGTGGGCCCGCATGTTGGAACAATGCAACATGGCTGTCACCCCAGGAAATAAGCTATCAGTATTCTCAGCTATGGTCACCTTTCTTCAGGTGAAGACATCTGAGCGGGTGACCAACAAATAATTCGATGAGATGTTGGCTGCTTTCCGCAAAGCTTTCACAGATGCGTCTGAGCTGCCACACACCTACAGTAAAATGAAGAATTTCCTTCGTGCAGTTGGAATTGGATATGATATGATCCATGTTTGTAAGAATAATTTTGTTCTATTCTGGGAGGATTATGCCAACTTAAGTGAATGCCCGAAATGCAAATCATCAAGATGGAAAGATGGCGATGCTGTGAAGAGGATTCCTCATAATGTTCTGAGACATTTTCCAATTACACCAAGATTGCAGAGGTTGTTTCATGATGCTAAAACAAGAGAGGATGTACTGTGGCTTTATAGGAACGAGGAGTACAGAGATTAGAATGTAATGAGCCATCCATCACATGGTAGTGAGTGGAAAAGTTTCAATTAGAAACACGAAAAGTTTGCTGCTGACCCAAGAAACATTAGACTTGGCTTAGCTTCAGATGGATTTAACCCATTTGGCCACCAGAGCGCCACATATAGCATGTGGCTGGTGCTTGTTATCCCTTACAACATGCCTCCAAATGTCTGCACCAAAGAATCAAACTACATGATGGCCTTGCTCATCCCAGGTCCAAAAAGTCCTGGAAAGGATTTTGATTTGGTCATGGAGCCTCTTGTGGAGGAACTTCAACAGCTATGGAGGGGTGTTCTCACTCGAGACCTATATAGCAGCCCACCAGCTAATTTCTTTCTGAGTGCTATTACAATTTGGTCCATCCATGATTATCCGGCATTGGGCACTATGTCAGGGCGAACGACACATGGTTACAATGCATGTGTTCGCTATGACAGGAATCCGCTGTCATACGCAATACTTAGCAAGATCTGTTACATTGGACACTGTTGTTTCCTTGCCAAGGACAAGACGCATCCTAGAAAATACCGAAGACATGTGTTCAATGAAAATCGTGAAAACCGTGATGCGCCAAAGAGGCTCACCGCCGATGAGTTGCAAGTGGAATTAGAGAAGGTCAGGCATATTACACCAGGAAACCATCCTAGTAATGGTAGTGGGAAAAGAAAGCATGGCAGGGCAGAAGAGAGATTATTGTTTACCCGCAGGTCCACTTTGTGGGACTTGGAGTATTAGAAAGATTTGGATCTGTGGCATAATCTTGATGTGATGCACATCGAGAAAAATATATGTGATAGCATTATCGGCACACTTCTTAATATTGAAGGCAAGACGAAAGATACCTTAAAATCTATGATTGATTTGACACACCTGGGTATCAGACAGGATTTATAGGTGCAAGATGAAGGTAAACCACGGGATATGGCACCAGCTATGTATGTCTTGGACAAGGTAAAAAGAAAAGAATTTTGCGAGGTCCTGTCACGTGTGAGATTCCCACATGGATTTGCTTCCAACCCTGAAAGGAGAGTCAGTGCAGATGGAAACAAGGTACAATGGTTGAAAACTCATGACTACCATGTCCTACTTTAAAGGGTTTTACCTGTTATCCTTAGAGGATTGGGCCGCCCTGACTTATACAGAGCAGTTGCAGAGTTGGGACAATTCTTCAGGGAACTCTGAAGTAGAAATATCAGGATAGATGCTTTGGAGTGTCTTAGAGACAAGATACCAACTATCCTATGCGACCTTGAGAAGATATATCCTCCAGCCTTCTTTGATGTGATGGTGCATTTGGCTGTTCATCTACCTGATGAGGCAGTACTTAGAGGTCCAGTACAGTATGGCTAGATGTACCCTATTGAAAGGCGGCTAGGCACTTTCAAGGGCTATGTTAGGAACAGAGCTAGACCCGAGGGTTCCATTGCAGAGGCCTACATTGCTATAGAAGCATTGGCATTCTGCTCAAAAAACATTGAAACAGCTGATCAACTTAGCAAAGAGGTGGGTGAAGACAATCCCAGGCTCAATGTTTTTGATTATTCTGTTCGAGTTACAGGGAAGAGTCGATAAGAGGACAAACCTAAAGATTTGGACAAAATTGTTTGGTATTTGTTGAATAACTGTCCTAAGATACTACCTTATATCAAGTAAGTGCTAAGTACTGCAGCTTATACATCGTAATCTACTAAACTTGCAGCACATTCTTATATATTTAGATGTTTGACACGATCACTATGTTGTGCAGCATCTACAAAAAGGAGTTACTGCCGCAAAATCCAAGAAACATTGACAAACTGGTTATGGCAGGATTTGCGAAATGGTTCAAGAGCCATGTAAGCTTTGGAATTGCACTGTCATTTTTTTAATATATTGAGTACATAAGATGATCTGCTTGTCCATTTTCTAACCATAGGTTAAGAAGATGCGGGAGGATGGGCAGGCAGTTGACGATGCCCTTTACTCACTAGCAATGGGTCCTGATACTCGGGTAAGACATTATGAATCTTGCGTTGTTCGAGATGTGCGCTACAACACCCTTGCACGAGACGAAGGCAGCAAGACACAAAACAGTGCCATCATGAGCATGGATACGTATGACAAAGAGATAACTGAAATGAATGCTAACATAACATACATTTTCCAGTTGCAGTATATCTCCAGTTTCGAGGATCATCGGTGTGTGGTTCTGTTGTGATGTCGTTGGTATAACCTGTTTTCCAGGATCACAAAACCCAGAGCTGATGATTATTTCAAATTCATCAATGTCAAGGCGGCGTACCAGACTAAAGAGCCTTTTATTTTGGAAAATCAAGCAACATAGATATTTTTCTTGGAAGACACATTTGCACGTAGCGATGACTGGAGAGTATTGCAAAGGTTTGAGCCGAGGAATTCATTTAACAAAGTTGCACAACAAGATGATGCTTACATTGCTCCTGATGTACAAGATAACATAGATGTTCCTAATATCTTTGAGAACCATCACGTCCATGCCGTCGGCGAAAAGATTGCCTGTCGTGCTGTGGACATACAAGAGTTGATCAAGAAGAAGCCAACGTTCGAGGACATTGAGGACGAAGAAGAAGATAACACCGCGGGGAATTATGATTCAGACTGATACACATGGCGAAGATGTTGACGCTGCTCCTGCGGATGATGATTACATTGCTTTTGTCGTATTTTCCTGTCAGAAGACGTTTTTTATCTACTATGTGAAATTGTGTTTGCTATGACAACTGAAACCTGATGAACATGTTGTTTAGTATTTTCCTGTGAGAACATCACTTGTTATGTATGCTGATTTGTGTTTGGTGATTGTATGACGACTAAAACATGATACATTGTTGTTTAGTTGTACTCATATTCAAGATTTTTGAGTCGCCGACTAATCGTCGAGTCGTCGCGGCATGGCTGGCTCGCGCAGGCGACTTGACTCAGGGAGTGAATCACGCGACTCACTAGCTCGTCGGCAACTTGGCACGATTAGTCGGCGGCTAGTAGCCACCGGTCGCGCGGCTTGCTCCACGCGTGGGCTACCTGCCAGAATTTTTGTGGGGGGATAAATGGAGAGAGAGGACCGCACGGGTTACAAAGAGACAAAGAGAGAGGGAAAGGGAGGGAACCGTGCGGGCCACTCCAGATCGGCGACCGCCGGCCACACGCCCCTCCAGATCCGCTGGTGACGCGCGTCCCCACCAGCCTCCTCCGTCGGTGACGCGCGCCCCCACCAGCCTCCTCCGCCTCGGCCTCCATCTTCTCCTGTTCCAGCAAACCCTAGCAGGTATGGCCGTATGGCTCGTTGCCCCCTCTGCCTCTCTTTGCTCTGCTGTCGTGTGCTCTGCTGCTGCTGCTGTGGGGACTGGGGAAGGAGAAGGACCGAAGGAAAGAGAGGCAGAGAGCACGGGGTGGGCTCTATATGTGGTCTGTTGTTAGATGTATATCAGTATAGGCTGTTGTTGTGTGCTCTGGTGCTCTATATTAGTATATGTCGACTTGGGGTGACTATTCAAGCCGAGTCACTGAGTCAAGCCAGCAAGCCACTAGTCGCAACCTCGGTGACTTGACTTGACTTGGTGACTCAAAAACCTTGCTCATATTTGGCTGTGAAACTTGAATTTGATGACATAGTTTACTGTTGGACTGCAATTTGCTCGACGTCTTCGAATGAGAACAAAGCTGACCCGACAGGGCCTTTGCTAATTTATTTATTTATTACCAAAAGGGCCTCTGCTATTTATTTATTTATGAGCAAAAGGGGATACCCCCTGATTTCCATTAATAGACATCATTAGATGTTCACAACACTATGCCCAGCCTGCTACACAGGTTTCATTCATTACTAGTTTCAGCAAAGTGCTCATGTCATAGCCACTGAATACATCACGAGTGCTACATACACTGCAAATAAAGAGACAATCATCCTACAGAGCACATCAATTTTCCCCATTATCTTCACAAGCTCTTTGATCTCCTCATTGATGTCAAGGCCGTCCAGCAGTTGTTGCTTAGCCATGATCAGAGGAACTGCATCTTTAACCTTCTGCTCTGCACCTTCCTCTTTTGCCGTTCCTTTAGTTACTTGTCCAACACCCCAACTTGCTGGTATTGGGATTCCTCAGCTAACCAAATAATCAGTGTAGTTGCACTCCCCCACATCAGCAACTTCCCAAAAATACAAATCACACGAATCTTCCCTTTTTTGCACGAATCAAATTGGAAGATCATCAACCAAACTATTAAAAAATCAGCAACTGAAAGCAGCAGAACAACACTTAAACATATTATTACCCAATGATTCAGGCATTTGTAGAAGACTCGGCCAGGGTTGAGAATTGTGGTTGAGAAGTGACGGATGACTCTGCGTGATTTGCAGCAGTGGCACCACACCAACGACAGTGGGTTGCGATGAGCAACCGGCTGCGGTGCGCGTGTCGGCGAGGGTGTGATGGGACCCACAGGCGATGGTACGGGTGGCGACTTGGTGCATATCTGGTTGTTGCCTGCTGAAGAGCAGGTGGACGAGCAGCCAGCGGGCATGGTTGCTGCGGCCAGAGCTTCTAATGCTAGGAAGAGTAAGTAGAGAAGAGGAGAAGCGAATGTTGGATATGTCAGTTTCATTACTTGCAGAGTAGCATAGCACCATATATAGTCATAGTCTAGGTTTGGATTCGAACCAGCTACAGGAGCACGTCTCTCTTTTTTCTAAAACTCAGCAACGTCTCTTTACTGGTACACTAGCTTGTTCGGTACGCCTTCTCAAGTCTTTGATTCCTCCAGCTGACATCTGGGACCCACCGAAAGGGCCTCTGTATTTCACGAAAAACATGTGCCACCCGCTAACAGGTCTAACCCACCAGCTATCTTCGCACGCAAGGAAGTGCCTCCTTATTACGCACAAAAAAATGAATACCCCCTTGCCAGCTGGAACCCAGCATAGTGGGAGGCTGACTTGTGGTCCTACCAAGTTGACGGGGACGGAGGGCTTTGTCAACTTAGTCAATATGAACGATTCTAGCTCCAGTTACCGTACGATATTCATCCAACGGCCGTAGTGCTTCTTCAACCTCTAGTCTTCTTGCCCCAGCCGCCCAAACCAGCGCCGGTCGTGCCTCGTGCTCCTGCCTCCCGTGGCCAGCTGTGATACCGCGGAGGCCTCCCCGCCCCCTACTACTCCCACTGTTGGCCAGTCCATCCCTCTACTCATCCACACCTCCTGTTATTTTGCGGCGATGGCAGCCTCACACCGTAGCTGAACCAGTGAACCCTCGTACTCCTCTCCGTGTGGGCATCCACTGCCGCGTCTTCCCTGGCTCCGCGTCATCCCCTTCCTAGGCCTCGTCGTCGTCCATCGCCTTGGTGCTCTCGGCGCGGCGTGGTCAATGTGGTCAACGAACGACTTCCATTGGAAGAGTACTGTACGTGGAGAGGCTAACAGCTGGGTCCACGGCCACAACTCAGTTTTTTTGTGATTTTCCAAGTAAGTCGTTTTGTTAGGCCTGTTGGGCTGCAAATATTTCAAGACAAGGAGAGCTTCATTCGGCTGGCCGAGAAAATGGCCTATCAGTAATGAGAAATGGGTTGTACATTTTTAAAACACATCAAACCGACAATTAGTTTCAATTTTCTTTTTTTTTCATTTCGAGATTTTAAATTGCATTGATTTTTATGCGTGGACAATTTGTTGGATTTTATATTGATATAAATTTATTTTTTAAATCAGTTTGAATGTGACTCAAAATTTCGGGATTAAAAACTGTTCGGACCGCACCGAAATATGCAAAATTTCGTATAATTTTTTAACCGTGGCCACAACATGGGCTGTAATGCTAACAAAAAGAATATGGGCTAAAAAACCTTAAGAATTAGCAAATGGGCTGTAAATTATTAGAAATAATGGCAGATGGGTTGTATGTTGTTTTCCACAGATTTGAGGCTTTCCAAAAAAAGGTTGACGCTCAAGCAGTGACTATTGGATGTCCATCCAACGGCCGTCGTGCTTCTTCAATCTCTGCTCTTCCTGCTCCAGCCGCTCAAACAAGCGCCGGTGGGACTGCCTGCTCCCTCCTCCCCGCGACCGGCTGTGCAGCCTGTGCTGCCGCGCAGGCCTCACCGCCCCACCATACTCCCATCACTGGCCTAGCCATCCCTCTACTCACCCACACCTGCTGTTATTCTCTGGCAACGGCAGGCAAACCAGTAAACCCTCGTATAGTCGTACTCCCCTCCCTGTGGGAAACAACTGCCGAGTCTTCTCTGGCTCCATGTCGTTCCCTTCCTAGGCCTCGCCGTCGTCCACTGCCCTGGTGCTCTCGACGCGGCCTGGTCAATGTGGTCAACGACTGACATGCATCTGAAGTGGACTATACGTGGAGAGGCTGACAGCTAGGTCCACGGCCGCACGCAAGGAAATGCCTCCTAATTACGCGCAAAATAATGATTCCTCCACCTGACATCTGGGACCCACCGAAAGGGCCTCTGTATTTCACGAAAAAAATGTTACCGCCGCTGACAGCTCGGACCCACCAGCTATACCTTCGCACGCAAGGAAGTGCCTCCTTATTACGCACAAAAAATGAATACTCCCCCTGCTAGCTGGGGCCTAGTATAGTGGGAGGCTGACTTGTCAGCCTACTAAGTTGACAGGGACGGAGGGCTTTGTCAACTTAGTCAAGATGCACGATTCTAGCTCCAGTGACCGTACGATGTCCATCCAACGGCCCTAGTGCTTCTTCAACCTATGGTCTTCTTGCTCCAGCCGCCCAAACCAGCACCGGTCGTGCCTCGTGCTCCTGCCTCCTGTGGCTGGCTGCGATGCCGCGTAGGCCTCACCGCCCCCTATTACTCCCACCGCTGGCCAGACCATCCCTCTACTCACCCACACCCCTTGTTATTCTGTGGCGACGGCAGCCTCACACCACAGTGAACCCTCATACTCCTCTACGCGTGGGCATCCACTTTCGCGTCTTCCCCGGCTCCGCGTCATCCCCTTCCTAGGCCCCGCCGTCGTCCACCGCCCTGGTACTCTCGGTGCAGCATGGTCAACGTGGTCAAGGAACGACTTCCATCGGAAGAGTACTGTACGTGGAGAGGCTGACAGCTGGGTCCACAGCGGCCGCAAGGAAGTTTTTCCTTATTACACGTAAAATAATTATTCCTCCACCTGACTGCTGGGACCCACCAGCTACATCTTCGCACGCAAGGAAGTGCCTCCTTATTATGCACAAAAAAATGAATACTCCCCCTGCTAGCTGGGACCCAGTATAGTGGCAGACTGACTTGTGGGCCTACTAAGTTGACAGGGATAGAGGGCTTTGTCAACTTAGTCAATATGCACGATTCTAGCTCTAGTGACCGTACGATGTCCATCCAACGGCCATAGTGCTTCTTCAACCTATGGTCTTCTTGCTCCAGACGCCCAAACCAGCGTCGGTCGTGCCTCGTGCTCCTGCCTCCCGTGGTCGGCTGCGATGCGGCGGAGGCCTCATCACCCCCTACTACTCCCACCGTTGGCCAGGCCATCCCTCTACTCATCCACACCCCCTGTTATTCTACGGCGACGGCAGCCTCACACCGCAGCGAACCAGTGAACCCTCATACTCCTCTACGCGTGGGCATCCACTGCCGCGTCTTCCCCAGCTCTGCGTCGTCCCCTTCCTAGGCCTCGTCGTCGTCCACCGCCCTGGTGCTCTCGGCACGGCGTGGTCAACATGGTCAAGGAATGGCTTTCATCGGACGTGGACTGTACATGGAGAGGCTGACAACTGGGTCCATGGCCGCAGCAAGGAAGTGCCTCCTTATTACGCGGAAAATAACGATTCCTCCACCTAACAGCAGGGACCCACCGGACGGGCAACCGTATTTCTGGAAAAAATCGTTTCCTCCTGACTGCTGGGACCTACCAGCGACATCTTCGCACGCAAGGAAGTGTGTCCGGGCAAAAAAACCGATTCGCCCCCCTGACTGTTGGGACCCACCAGCTACATCTTTGCATGCTAGGAAGTGCCTGATAGTCGGGACCCACCTGGTCGAAGCGTATGTAGCGTTGTTATTCTAGTCGCGAACGTCTACGTACATACTGGTCCATGTAGAGGCGCACACGTACCATGTACACGTACGTACAGTGGCCAGTGTGCAAGAAAGAAAATATGACCACATATGTACATACAGGCAGGGTCTCGAACGACTACTCGCGCATATGTACGGCCAGGGATCGTGTACATGGCTGGGTCGGAAGGGCAAAACAACATCGTCTTCGTGTTCATGGGGAGCCAACCGGCTGGGTCGGAACGGAATGCGTCGCCGTGTTCATCGGGAGGGCTTGGATGGAACAGCCGATGGAAACGAGGCCTGGCTTACCGCAGAACGAAGGAAATGGCCTTGTGTTCGACCGGCCACGGTCGAAACGGGATCCTGTTCATCGGGAGGGGTCTGGCGTACCGCAAAACGGAGGAAACGGACCTCCTACAGTCGAAATGGGGGTCCTGTTCATCGAGAGGGGTGTGGCATACCGCAAAACGGAGGAAACGGACTTGTGCTGGAGCACTACGGTCAAAACGGGGGTCCTGTTCATCGGGAGGGGTGTGGCGTACCGCAAAACGGGACTCCACGAGATACTGTTCATCTCCACCATCGACCCCCTTCAGCCTCCACTGGCTACTGTTCATCCACCGTCGACCTCCTCCGGCCTCCACATGCGACTGTTCATCCACGGGCTCCTGTTCATCCAGCCTCCATCACGCGCTACTCCACCGGCTACTATTCAACCAGCCCTCTCCACAGGCTCATGTTCAACCACCCCTCCATGGGCTACTGTTCATCCAGCCCTCCACGGGCTACTATTCATCCAGCCCTCCACCGTCTACTGTTCATCCAGCCCTCCACGGGGTGGTCATGTTCATCTAGCCCTCCACGGAGTCCTGTTCATCCAGCCCCAATTGGCTCGATCGATCGGGGTCCTGTTCATCTAGAGGCAACACCACGGGGTCATGTTCATCCACCCCCACCGGGAACTATTCATCCAAACCCCCCAGCAACGCTCACTGTTCATCCAGAGGCAACATTGATCGACTTCAGCTAGCAGCAGTAGCGAAGGAATCACTCGGGTTCAGTAACGTAGCTAGTGCAATCGCTCGGGTTCAGTTAGAGCCCAATGCCTCGCTCGGGTTCAGTTAGAGCCCAACGCCTCGCACACACGCGCGTACGTGTACGAGAGAAACGCGCATCGCTCGGCCCCCGACCACCCACCGTAACCGGGAACTCCCCAAAATTTTCCTCGCCCTCGCTTCTACCACGGTTTTTTCCGTCATGGACGGCCCAAAGAATGTCATGCAGCTGCGTCTCCGGCCCGCCCAGGAAGAAAATCCCATTTTCTGTCATGATTTTTTGTCATAGAAGTAGGAGCCCACCACATCTATGATGATACCAGGTTTTGTCACAATTATCTTCATAGAAGTGTCATAAGCATGACAGATTTTTTTTCATTCGACCCAAAATGTCACGGATGTGTCTCTTTTTGTAGTGAGATATATTGCCATGCAACTTTCCATCATTCCGTTTATTATGACACGCTCCATCATTGTCATATTGCTTTGCATGATCATGTAGTTGACATCGTATTTGTGGAAAAGCCACCATTCATAATTCTTTCATACATGTCACTCTTGATTCATTGCACATCCCGATACACCACCGGAGGTGTTCACATAGAGTCATATTTTGTTCTATGTATCGAGTTGTAATTCTTGGGTTGTAAGTTGATAACCCACAAGTATAGGGATCGCAACAGTTTTCGAGGGTAGAGTATTCAACCCAAATTTATTGATTCGACACAAGGGGAGCCAAAGAATATTCTCAAGTATTAGCAGCTGAGTTGCCAATTCAACCACACCTGGAAACTTAATATCTGCAACAAGGTATTTAGTAGCAAAGTAATATGATAATAGTGGTAACGGTAGCAAAAGTAATAATTTTGGGTTTTATAGTGATTGCAAGAGTAGCAACGGAAAAGTAAATAAGCGAAGAACAATATATGAAAAGCTCGTAGGCATTGGAACGGTGATGGAGAATTATGTCGGATGCGATCAATCATGCAACAGTTATAACATAGGGTGACAAAGAACTAGCTCCATTTCATCAATGTAATGTAGGCATGTATTCCGAATATAGTCATACGTGCTTATGGAAAATAACTTGCATGACATCTTTTGTCCTACCCTCCCGTGGCAGCGGGGTCCTATTGGAAACTAAGGGATATTAAGGCCTCCTTTCAATAGAGTACCGGACCAAAGCATTAACACATAGTGAATACATGAACTCCTCAAACTACGGTCGTCACCGGTAAGTATCCTGATTATTGTCACTTCGGGGTTAATGGATCATAACACATAATAGGTGACTATAGACTTGCAAGATAGGATCAAGAACTCACATATATTCATGAAAACATAATAGGTTCAGATCTGAAATCATGGCACTCGGGTCCTAGTGACAAGCATTAAGCATAGCAAAGTCATGGCAACATCAATCTCAGAACATAGTGGATACTAGGGATCAAACCCTAATGAAACTAACTCGATTACATGATAAATCTCATCCAACCCATCACCGTCCAGCAAGCCTACGATGGAATTACTCACGCACGGCGGTGAGCATCATGAAATTGGTGATGGAGGAAGGTTCATGATGACGATGGCGACAGATTCCCCTCTCCGGAGCCCCGAACGGACTCTAGATCAGCCCTCCCGAGAGAGTTTAGGGCTTGGCGGCGGCTCCATATCGTAAAACGTAATGAATCCTTCTCTCTTATTTTTTTCTCCTCGAAAGTGAATATATGGAATTGGAGTCGAGGTCGGTGGAGCGTCAGGGGGCCCACGAGGCAGGGGGGCGCCCAGGGGGTAGGCGCCCCACCCTCGTGGACAGGGTGTGGGCCCCCTGACGTGGATTCTTCTTCCAGTATTTTTAATATATTCCAAAAATAATCTCCGTTGATTTTCAGGTCATTCCGAGAACTTTTATTTCTGCACAAAAATAACACCATGGCAATTCTGCTGAAAACAGTGTCAGTCCGGGTTAGTTCCATTCAAATCATGCAAGTTAGATTCCAAAACAAGGGAAAAAGTGTTTGGAAAAGTAGATATGACGGAGACATATCAACTCCCCCAAGCTTAAACCTTTGCTTGTCCTCAAGCAATTCAGTGGATAAACTGAAAGTGATAAAGAAAAACTTTTACAAACTCTGTTTGCTCTTGTTCTTGCAAATATGTAAAGCCAGCATTCAAGTTTTCAGCAAATATTATGAACTAAACATATTCACAATAATATTTAGGTCTCATGTTTACTCATATCAATGGAATAATCAACTAGCGAGCAGTAATAATAAATCTTGGATGACAACACTTTCTCAAAACAATCATAATATGATATAACAAGATGGTATCTCGCTAGCCCTTTCTGAGACCGCAAAACATAAATGCAGAGCACCTTTAAAGATCAAGGACTGACTAGGCATTGTGGTTCATGGTAAAAGAGATCCAGTCAAGTCATACTCAATGTAAACTAACAATAATACATCCTAATGACAGCAGTGCTCTCCAACTGGTGCTTTTTAATAAGAGGATGATGACTCAACATAAAAGTAAATAGATAGGCCCTTCATAGATGGAAGCAGGGATTTGTAGAGGTGCCAGAGCTCAATTTTGAAACAGAGATGAATAATATTTTGAGCGGTATACTCTCATTGTCAACATAGCAACCGAGAGATCTCGATATCTTCCATGCTACACACATTATAGGCGGTTCCCAAGCAGAATGGTAAATTTTATACTCCCCCACCACCAACAAGCATCAATCCATGGCTTGCCCGAAACAACGTGTGCCTCCAACTAACAACAATCCTGGGGGAGTTTTGTTTGCAATTATTTTTATTTGATTTGAGCATGGGACTGGGCATCCCGGCGACCAGCCATTTTCTCGTGAGTGAGGAGCGGAGTCCACTCCTCTTGAGAATAATCCGCCTAGCATGGAAGATACAAACAGCCCTAGTTGATACATGAGCTATTCGAGCATACAAAACAGAATGTTTATTTGAAGGTTTAGAGTTTGGCACATACAAATTTACTTGGAACGGTAGGTAGATACCGTATATAGGAAGGTATGGTGGACTCATATGGAATAACTTTGGGGTTTATGGAATTGGATGCACAAGCAGTATTCCCGCTTAGTACAAGTGAAGGTTAGAAAGAGACTGGGAAGCGACCAGCTAGAGAGCGACAACAGTCATGAACATGCATTAAAATTAATCAACACTGAATGCAAGCATGAGTAGGATATAATTCACCATGAACATAAATATTGTAGAGGCTATGTCGATTTTGTTTCAACTACATGCGTGAACATGTGCCAAGTCAAGCCACTCGAATCGTTCAAAGGAGGATACCACCCTATCATACCACATCACAACCATTTTAATAGCATGTTGGCACACAAGGTAAACCATTATAAACTCCTAGCAAATTAAGTATGGCATAAGCAACTATAATCTCTTTGTCATTGCAAACATGTTTCATTCATAATAGGCTGAATAAGGAACGGTGAACTAATCATATTTACAAAAACAAGAGAGGTCGAATTCATACCAGCTTTTCTCATCTCAATCAGTTCACCATATATTGTCATTATTGCCTTTCACTTGCACGACCGAACGGTGTGGATAATAATAAGGGTGCACGTGCATTGGACTAAGCTGGAATCTGCAAGCATTCAATATATGGGAGAAGACAAGGTAATATGGCTCTTTGTTACATCAACAATAATGCATAAGAGAGCCACTCAACATTTTCATTATGGTCTTCTCCTCTCGACCCCCAAAGAAAAGAAGTAAAACTATTTACACGGGAAAGCTCCCAACAAGAAAAACAAGAACGAGAAATCTTTTTGGGTTTTCTTTTTAATTACAACTACTACAGGCATGGAAAGTAAATTAGCTAAAAGCTGCAACTATTTTTTTTTCTTAAGGTTTTTCAAACACACAAGAAGAAAGCTTAAAAAGAAAATAAACTAGCATGGATGATACAATGAAAAAGTATGAGCACCGACAACTGGCATGAGTGTGTGAACATGAATGTAATGTCGGTGAGAGATATGTTCTCCCCCAAGCATAGGCTTTTGGCCTAAGTTGGTCTATACCCAAGGATCAAAGCTGCTCTCTCCGGTGTACTGAGGAGGATCCTCAGGCTAACACTGGTTGGTGATCTCCTCCGGATTCCATTAATAAACAAACTGACAGTGAGGATCAGATGGTGGCTCTGGCTCTGTAGCTGACATCTAGCTCCGGTAGGCATGAATGTCCTCCGATAGAACAAGGTACATGCCTGAAAATATGTTGAACAAAGAGGGCGCTGGAAAGGTAATAAACTCACAATAATTTTTATTAAATATCAATTTATATTTGAGTGTCTTCTTCTTATCCCTAACAATAAACTCATGTGCTACCATACTCTTATAACCTACAACAATAGGAGGCAGCAACTTTTCCTCTTTCTCATAATGTCTGATAGGTATATTAAAGTATGCAGCAAGGCGCGAGGCAAAGATGCCTCCGAGGATGGGGCCCTTAGTACTATTCAGATTTAACCGTTTAGCAACAGTAGCGCCTAAACTGAAAGTAGTATCCTGAAACAAGGCATGGTGCAAAATAACAATATCAGGGGCACTAAGGTTTCCACAGTTCCCGCGACCAATTAAGCATCTACTAGCAATTATTGCGAAGTAACGTAGAACAGGAAAATGTATGCTAGTGATTCTCGCATCGGAAACTTTCCTCATTTCCCCTACAACAATCATATCAATAAATCCCTCCACATCATTACGATGTGGTTTCTCTATGCTGCCCTCAAAGGTCAGCCTGTGCAAAACCGAACCGAAAACCAAAAACCGAACCAAAAAAAGCAAACCGAACCAAATTTCAGTTTTTTCAGGTTTCGGTTTCAGTTTCAGTTTTCAATTTCGAAAACCATATAACCTTTGGTTTTTTCGGTAAGAAACCGACGGTTTTCGATTAAACCGAATTAAACCAAAACTCTTCGTTGTGTGTTAATTAAACAACCAAAGCCTTGAGTTGATCCCTCCCGTCGCCCCTCCTTTTATAGCCATCCACCCATCTCAATCCTGGTCGCTCCGCGAGGTGGTACTGAATTGCGTGGCGCGGCTGGCACCCGAGTTGGTGGCTAGCGCCTGGCGCTTGGGCCTGGCCGCCTGGGCCCTTGGCTGACCAACGCACGCGTTGGGCTGGCGTTGCGCTTGGACCAGGAGCCTGGAGGCTACAGGCTAGCGCTATGGTATTTCATGGCATTTTTTCACGTACAAAAACCTGGAGGCTAGCGTAGCGCACGCGGTGCTCTTTCCCTATCTTATCCTCAAATTTTCCTAGTACATGCATACATCTCTGTCAACGGCTCAACGCCTCATCATTCATATGCCTCAATCTGGTGCACGTCGTACATACATGATACATATATGCCCCACCAAATCATGTATGACATCTAATGATTTAATTTATGTACATAGTTCTCAAAAGAAAAAAACTAACCTACATACACAAATTGAATCATGTGATAAAAAAATTATGCATTGTTCAAAAACTCATGTCAAGTTTTGTTATTTTGGTTATTACCAAAACCGAACCGAAATTAAATGGTCATTACCGAAACCGAACCGTATCTATGTATAAAACCGTATAAATGGAAGTATAAAAACTGTATAAACCAAAAACCGTATAAACCGAATCAAACCGAAAAAACTGAACGCACACCCTGACTCAAAGGGTATCAAACAGACCCGGCAAAAATCATAAAGTGACATCTCCTTATGCTCATCATATAAATAAAATTCCACCAAAGGTGGTGATCTCCTAACGTGGAATTGAAAATTTTGCACAAAGATATTGGTGAGTAAGAGACACTGTTCACGCTGGTCGTGGAGGAAGGCGGTGAGGCCTGCATTCTCAGCTAAATGATAAAAATCTTCATGAATCCCAGCTTCTCTCAAGAACTCATCACGAGGCCATTCACATGGGCGAACCTCCGCAATACAAGGGAGATTATACTTGCGCTTCTTGTTCTCTTCACTTTGCTTATCCTTCGAGCTTCGGCTCGATGAGCCCCTCAAAAAATCTTTTCATCTTTTTCTGAAAATTTCTGGGATTTTTAGTAACTTAAAATAAAAGTGAACCAAACTCAACAAGATTGATAGCAACTACTCCTACAAGTGCCTAGAGGCTATATCATGCATTAAAACTACTTTTGACCACATAAAGTTGACATGCAAGCTCAAGAACAGGGTCACCTAAGCAGCAAAAATTTGCAACAAATAAAGCACTAGAACAAAAACTAATTGGACCATTGGAGGAGTCACATACCAAAGAACAATACCCCAAAGCAGTTTTGTGAGAGGAGCTTTGAGCAAGGAGATCGAAAATGGGAGCAAGATGAGCTAGAACTCGGGTTTGAGTTGGCTAGTGATTTTTTCTGTAGCAAGACGAAGTGTGTGGGTGCAAGGATAAGTGGAGGGGACCCACATGGGGTCCACGAGGCAGGGGGCGTGCCCTCCACCCTCGTGGGCACGTGGCTGCTCCCCCTGTTGTGTTCTCAGTGCCAGATATTCTCAAATATTCTAGAAAAAATCATATTTCATTTTCAGGGCATTTGGAGAACTTTTATTTTTGGGGTATTTTTTATTGCATGGATAATTCAGAAAATAGACCGAAAATACTATTTTTACTTTATTTAATATAAATAACACAAAGTAAAAAGAGGGTATAGAAGGTTGTGTTTTCTAACTTCATCCATCTCATGCTCATCAAAAGGAATCTACTAACAAGGTTGATCAAGTCTTGTTAACAAACTCATTCCGAATCGCATGAAATTGGAGAAATTTTGAATAACACTAGGTTACCGCAACCGGGATATGCACACATCCCCAACAATAAGAATATCATATTTCTTCTTAACAATAGGAAGAGGAAATTCAAAACCTCCAATAGTAATTGTTGAAATTTTTCCAATAGAATTGATACTGTGGACTTGAGGTTGTTTCCTCGGAAAGTGTATCGTATGCTCATTACCATTAACATGAAAAGTGACATTGCCTTTGTTGCAATCAATAACAGCCCTTGCAGTATTCAAAAAGGGTCTACCAAGGATAATCGACATACTATGTTCCTCGGGAACATCAAGAACAACAAAGTCCGTTAAAATAGTAACGTTTGCAACCACAACAGGCACATCCTCACAAATACCGACAGGTATAGCAGTTCATTTATCAGCCATTTGCAAAGATATTTCAGTAGGTGTCAACTTATTCAAATCAAGTCTATGATATAAAGAGAGAGGCATAACACTAACACCGGCTCCAAGATCACATAAAGCAGTTTTAACATAGTTTCTTTTAATGGAGCATGGTATAGCCGGTACTCCTGGATCTCCTAGTTTCTTTGGTATTCCACCCTTAAAAGTGTAATTAGCAAGCATGGTGGAAATTTCAGCTTCCGGTATCTTTCTTTTATTAGTAACAATATCTTTCATATACTTAGCATAAGGATTCATTTTAAGCATATCAGTCAAACGCATACGCAAAAAGATAGGTCTAATCATTTCAGCAAAGCGCTCAAAATCCTCATCATCCTTTTTCTTGGATGGTTTAGGAGGAAAAGGCATGGGTTTCTGAACCCATGGTTCTCTTTCTTTACTGTGTTTCCTAGCAACGAAGTCTCTCTTATCATAACGTTGATTCTTTGATTGTGGGTTATCAAGATCAACATCAGGTTCAATTTCTACATCATTATTATTGCTAGGCTAAGCATCAACATGAACATCATCATTAACATTATCAGTAGGTTCATGTTCATTACCAGATTGTGTTTAAGCATCAGGAATAGAAATATCATTGTGATTCTCAGGTGTGTCAACAACAGGTTCACTAGAAGCATGCAAAGTCCTATCATTTTTCTTTTTCTTCCTCTTAGAAGGACTAGGTGTATCAACATTAGTTCTCTGAGAATCTTGCTCAATTCTCTTAGGGTGGCCCTCAGGATACAAGGGTTCCTGAGTCATTTTACCTCCTCTAGTCATAACTCTAACAGCATTATCATTTTTCTTATTATTTAATTCATTGAGCAAATCATTCTGAGCTTTAAGTACTTGTTCTACTTGAGTGGTAACCATAGAAGCATGTTTACTAATAAGTTTAAGTTCACCTTTAACTCTAGACATATAATCACTCAAGTGTTCAAGCATATCAGCATTGTGTTTCAATTGTCTACCAACATAAGCATTGAAGTTTTCTTGTTTAACCATAAAGTCATCAAACTCATCCAAGCATTGGCTAGCAAACTTAGTATATGGGATTTCACATTTATCAAATCTATAGAGAGAATTTACCTTTACTACATGTGTCGGGTTATCAAGACCATGTATTTCTTCAATAGGTGGTAAATTCTTAACATCTTCAGCTTTAATACATTTTTCTTTCATATATTTCTTTGCCTCTTGCATATCTTCAGGACTGAGTAATAGAATACCCCTTTTCTTTGGAGCTGGCTTAGGAGTTGGTTCAAGAAGTGTCCAATTATTTTCATTAGTCAACATATTATTCAATAGCAATTCATCTTGATCAACAGTTATTTCCCTGAAAACACAACCAACACAACTATCCAGGTAGTTGATGTCTACTACACAACCTTCTTCTTGTAGACGTTGTTGGGCCTCCAAGTGCAGAGGTTTGTAGGACAGTAGCAAATTTCCCTCAAGTGGATGACCTAAGGTTTATCAATCCGTAGGAGGCATAGGATGAAGATGGTCTCTCTCAAGAAACCCTGCAACCAAATAACAAAGAGTCTCTTGTGTCCCAAACACACCCAATACAATGGTAAATTGTATAGGTGCACTAGTTCGGCGAAGAGATGGTGATACAAGTGGTATATGGATGGTAGATAATAGTTCTTGTAATCTGAAAATATAAAACAGCAAGGTAACTAATGATAAAAGTGAGCACAAACGGTATTGCAATGCGTTGAAACAATGCCTAGGGTTCATACTTTCGCTAGTGCAAGTTCCCTCAACAATAATAACATAATTGGATCACATAACTATCCCGCAACATGCAACAAAGAGTCACTCCAAAGTCACTAATAGTGGAGAACAAACGAAGATATTATGGTAGGGTACGAAACCACCTCAAAGTTATTCTTTCCAATCAATCCGTTGGGCTATTCCTATAAGTGTCACAAACAGCCCTAGAGTTCGTACTAGAATAACACCTTAAGACACAAATCAACCAAAACCCTAATGTCACCTAGATACTCCAATGTCACCTCAAGTATTTGTGGGCATGATTATACGATATGCATCACACAATCTCAGATTCATCTATTCAACCAACACATAGAACCTCAAAGAGTGCCCCAAAGTTTCTACCGGAGAATCACGACGAAAACATGTGCCAACCCCTATGCATAGGTTCATGGGAGGAACCCGCAAGTTGATCACCAAAACATACATCAAGTGAATCACGCGGTATCCCATTTTCACCATAGATACGCACGGCAAGACATACATCAAGTGTTCTCGAATCTTTAAAGACTCAATCCGATAAGATAACTTCAAATGGGAAACTCAATCCATTACAAGAGAGTAGAGGGGGGAAGAAACATCATAGGATCCAAATATAATAGCAAAGCTCGCGATACATCAAGATCGTACCACCTCAAGAACATGAAAGAGAGAGAGAGAGAGAGAGAGAGAGAGATCAAACACATAGCTACTGGTACATACCCTCAGCCCCGAGGGAGAACTACTCCCTCCTCGTCATGGAGAGCACCGGGATGATGAAGATGGCCACCGGAGAGGGATTGCCCCCTCCGGCAGGGTGCCGGGACGGGTCTAGATTGGTTTTTGGTGGCTACGGAGGCTTCTCGCGGTGGAACTCCCGATCTATTACGCTCCCCGATGTTTTTAGGGTATATGGAGATATATAGGCGGAAGAAGTACGTCAGGGGAGCCACGAGGGGCCCACGAGGGTGGAGGGCGCGCCGAGGGGGTGGGCGCGCCCCCTACCTCGTGGCCTCCTCTAAGCTTCCCTTACGTCGACTCCAAGTCTTCTGGGCTTCTTCTGATCCAAAAATAAGTTCTGTGAAGTTTCAGGTCAATTGGACTCTGTTTGATTTTCCTTTTCTGCGATATTCTAAAACAAGGAAAAAACAGAAACTAGCACTGGGCTCTGGGTTAATAGGTTAGTCCCAAAAATCATGTAAAATAGCATATAAATGCATATAAAACATCCAAGGTTGATAATATAATAGCATGGAACAATCAAAAATTATAGATACGTTGAAGACGTATCAGCATCCCCAAGCTTAATTCCTGCTCGTCCTCGAGTAGGTAAATGATAAAACAGAATTTTTGATGTGGAATGCTACCTAACATATTTCTCTAAGTAATTCTTATTTATTGTGGCAAGAATATTTCAGATCCATAAGATTCAAGACAAAAGTTTAATATTGACATAAAATAATAATACTTCAAGCATACTAACAAAGAAATCATGTCTTCACAAAATAACATGGCCAAAGAAAGCTATCCCTACAAAATCATATAGTCTGGCTATGCTCCATCTTCACCACACAAAATATTTAAATCATGCACAACCCCGATGACAAGCCAAGCAATTGTTTCATACTTTTGATGTTCTCAAACTTTTTCAATCTTCACGCAATACATGAGCATGGGCCATGGATATAGCACTATAGGTGGAATAGAATGGTGGTTGTGGAGAAGACAAAAAGGAGAAGATAGTCTCACATCAACTAGGTGTATCGACGGGCTATGGAGATGCCCATCAATAGATATCAATGTGAGTGAGTAGGGATTGCCATGCAACGGATGCACTAGAGCTATAAATGTATGAAAGCTCAACAAAAGAAACTAGTGGGTGTGCATCCAACTCGCTTGCTCACGAAGACCTAGGGCATTTTGAGGAAGCCCATCATTGGAATATACAAGCCAAGTTCTATAATGAAAGATTCCCACTAGTATATGAAAGTGACAACATAGGAGACTCTCTATCATCAAGATCATGGTGCTACTTTGAAGCACAAGTGTGGTAAAAGGATAGTAGCATTGCCCCTTCTCTCTTTTTCTCTTTTTTTATTTTTTTTATTTGGGCCTTCTCTTTTTTATGGCCTCTTTTCTCTTTTTTTATTTGGGCTTCTTTGGCCTCTCTTTTTTTATTATTTATTTTCATCTGGAGTCTCATCCCGACTTGTGGGGGAATCATAGTCTCCATCATCCTTTCCTCACTGGGACAATGCTCTAATAATGACGATCATCACACTTTTATTTACTTACAACTCAAGAATTACAACTCGATACTTAGAACAATATATGACTCTATATGAATGCCTCCGGCAGTACACCGGGATGTGCAATGACTCATGAGTGATATGTATGAAAGAATTATGAATGGTGGCTTTGCCACAAATACAATGTCAACTGCATGATCATGCAAAGCAATATGACAATGATGAAGCGTGTCATAATAACGGAACGGTGGAAAGTTGCATGACAATATATCTCGGAATGGCTATGGAAATGCCATAATAGGTAGGTATGGTGGCTGTTTTGAGGAAGGTATATGGTGGGTTTATGATACCGACGAAAGTTGCGCGGTATTAGAGAGGCTAGCAATGGTGGAAAGGTGAGAGTGCATATAATCCATGGACTCAACATTAGTCATAAAGAACTCACATACTTATTGCAAAAATCTATTAGTTATCGAAGCAAAGTACTGCGTGCATACTCCTAGGGGGATAGATTGGTAGGAAAAGACCATCGCTCGTCCCCGACGGCCACTCATAAGGAGGGCAATCAATAAATAAATCATGCTCCGACTTCATCAAATAACGGTTCACCATACGTGCATGCTACGGGAATCACAAACTTTAGCACAAGTATCTCTCAAATTCACAAGTAATCACTAGCATGACTCTAATATCACCATCCTCATATCTCAAAACAATCATCAAGTATCAAACTTCTCATAGTACTCAATGCACTCTATAGGAAAGTTTTTATTATATCCCTCTTGGATGCCCATCATATTAGGACTAAATTCATAACCAAAGCAAATTACCATGCTGTTTAGGACTCTCAAAATAATATAAGTGAAGCATGAGAGTTCATCTATCTCTATAAAATAAAACCACTACCGAGCTCTAAAAAGATATAAGTGGAGCACTAGAGCAACGACAAACTACTCCGAAAGATATAAGTGAAGCTCAATGAGTAGTCGAATAATTATGCAACTATATGAAGACTCTCTAACATTTAATAATTTCAGTTCTTGGTACTTTATTCAAACAACAAGCAAAACAAAATAAAATAAAATTACACTCCAAGCAAAACACATATCATGTGGTAAATAAAAATATAGCTCCAAGTAAAGTTACCGATGAACGAAGACGAAAGAGGGGGTGCCTTCCGGGGCATCCCCAAGCTTAGACCTTTGGTTGTCCTTGAATATTACCTTGGGGTGCCTTGGGCATCCCCAAGCTTAGGCTCTTGCCACTCCTTATTCCATAGTCCATCGAATCTTTACCCAAAACTTGAAAACTTCACAACACAAATCTTAACAGAAAACTCGTAAGCTCCGTTAGCGAAAGAAAATAAAACACCACTTCAAGGTACTGTGATGAACTCATTATTTATTTATATTTGTGTTAAACCTAATGTATTCCAACTTATCTATGGTTTATAAACTCTTTTACTAGCCATATATTCATCAAAATAAGCAAACACACGAAAAACAGAATCTATCAAAAACAGAACAGTCTGAAGTAATCTGTAACTAACGCAGACTTCTGGAACCCCAAAAATTCTAAAATAAATTGCTGGACATGAGGAATTTATATATTAATGATCTTCAAAATTAATTAACTAAATAGCACTCTCCAATAAAAAATAACAGCAATTCTTGTGAGCGCTAAAGTTTCTGTTTTTGACAGCATGATCAACAAGACTTTCCCCAAGTCTTCCCAACGGTTCTACTTAGCACAAACACTAATTAAACACATAAAACCACATATAAACAGAGGCTAGATGAATTATTTATTACTAAACAGGAACAAAAAGCAAGGAACAAAAATAAAGTTGGGTTGCCTCCCAACAAGCGCTATCGTTTAACGCCCCTAGCTAGGCATGATGATTTCAATGATGCTCACATAAAGGATAAGAATTGAAACATAAAGAGAGCATTATGAAGAATATGACTAGCACATTTAAGTATAACCCACTTCCTATGCATAGGTATTTTGTGAGCAAACAACTTACGGGAACAATAATCAACTAGCATAGGTGGGCAAAACAAGCATAACTTCAAAACTTTAAGCACATAGAGAGGAAACTTGATATTATTGCAATTCCTACAAGCATATATTACTCCCTCATAATAATTTTCATTAGCATCATGAATGAATTCAACAATATAACCATCACCTAAAGCATTCTTTTCATGATCTACAAGCATATAATTTTGATTACTCTCCACATAAGCAAAATTCTTCTCATTCGGAATAGTGGGAGTATCATAAGAAACTCGAATACTATAAATTGTTTCCATATTAAAAGAGTAATGTTCAGAAAAAGGGGAATCATAATCATGACAAGTTTTATAAATATAATCATCACTACTTTTTATAGCATAAGTATCATCACAATAATCATCATAAGTAGGAGGCATGGTATCATCATTATAAATTTGCATATCAAAACTTGGGAGACTAAAAATATCATCTTCATTAAACGTAGCATCCCCAAGCTTGGGACAAACATTAATTGCAGCAAATATATTCTCAAAAAACATCATCTTCATCAAACATAGCATCCCCAAGCTTGGGCCTTTTCATATCATAAGCATAATCACTCTCATCATTAATAGTATGGATAGCACCAATAGTATAGCAATTATCATATTCTTCCAAGCAAGTGCCAAAAAGATTTTCAAGATCATAAGGAGTATCATTATCTTCCACAATTATATTTTCATGAGGCACAATAGTAATAGGAGCAGCACTATTTGGGAGAGATACCTTTTTACCTCTCTTCCTTTTTCTTTTCTTCTTCTTCACCACATCATGTGTGGGTTCAATCCTCTTTTTGGAGCTCCTTATTAACAAGATTCATTGAATAGTACCTGATTCATCATAAGAAATAATAGGAGGATATTGGGAAGTCTCTTCCCTTTCATTAGTATTCTCTTCATCTTCTATTTGTTTTCTTTTCTTTATGTAGTTGGCAATATAAGGATTTTCAATACAATTCATCGCACAATACATATAAATTTCCTATAGATCAAAATGAAGAACTTTATCAAGGGCAAATTTTGAAATATGCTTAGTTATACGTTTCATTTCTTCATAACCCAAGAGCAAACTAAGTTCATTATAATGTGCAAGGGAAATCAAGTCATCACAATTTTTGGACATAATTAGATCATGAAACAATTTGCATCGGATAGTTAAATGACCACGTTGATTACAAAGCTCACAAGTATGGCCAAGAAAATTTAAATCTTCAACACAAACATCTAGCCTTTCTTGCAACAATTTAGTTTCTAAGTACTTATGCCTCTTGCAATATCTATCTTCCCTATTTGTTGTGTACTTGCAAACCCAATGCACTCCACAAAAATTGACATGTTTATAGGAGACATTTTCATCATAAATAGTGAAATCGTCATTAGTATCATAGATATTCAAAGAATTCGTACTAACAACATTGCAATCATGCTCATCATTCACATATTTTATGCAAAGCATTCTATGTAATTCTTCTTCTAGCATTTGAGCACAATTTTCCTTTCCATCATACCCACGAAAGATATTAAAAAGATGAAGCGTATGAGGTAGACTCAATTACATTTTTTATGTAGTTTTCTTTTATAGACTAAACTAGTGATAAAACAAGAAACTAAAAGACTCGATAGCAAGATCTAAAGATATACCTTCAAGCACTCACCTCCCCAGCAACGGCGCCAGAAAAGAGCTTGATGTCTACTACACAACCTTCTTCTTGTAGACGTTGTTGGGCCTCCAAGTGCAGAGGTTTGTAGGACAGTAGCAAATTTCCCTCAAGTGGATGACCTAAGGTTTATCAATCCGTAGGAGGCGTAGGATGAAGATGGTCTCTCTCAAGCAACCCTGCAACCAAATAACAAAGAGTCTCTTGTGTCCCCAACACACCCAATACAATGGTAAATTGTATAGGTGCACTAGTTCGGCGAAGAGATGGTGATACAAGTGGTATATGGATGGTAGATAATAGTTTTTCTAATCTGAAAATATAAAAACAGCAAGGTAACTAATGATAAAAGTGAACACAAACTGTATTGCAATGCGTTGAAACAAGGCCTAGGGTTCATACTTTCGCTAGTGCAAGTTCCCTCAACAATAATAACATAATTGGATCACATAACTATCCCTCAACATGCAACAAAGAGTCATTCAAAAGTCACTAATAGCGGAGAACAAACGAAGAGATTATGGTAGGGTACGAAACCACCTCAAAGTTATTCTTTCCAATCAATCCGTTGGGCTATTCCTATAAGTGTCACAAACAGCCCTAGAGTTCGTACTAGAATAACACCTTAAGACACAAATCAACCAAAACCCTAATGTCACATAGATACTCCAATGTCACCTCAAGTATCCGTGGGTATGATTATACGATATGCATCACACAATCTCAGATTCATCTATTCAACCAACACATAGAACCTCAAAGAGTGCCCCCAAAGTTTCTACCGGAGAATCACGATGAAAACATGTGCCAACCCCTATGCATAGGTTCATGGGAGGAACCCGCAAGTTGATCACCAAAACATACATCAAGTGAATCACGTGGTATCCCATTGTCACCATAGATACGCACGGCAAGACATACATCAAGTGTTCTCAAATCTTTAAATACTCAATCCGATAAGATAACTTCAAAGGGGAAACTCAATCCATTACAAGAGAGTAGAGGGGGGAAGAAACATCATAGGATCCAAATATAATAGCAAAGCTCGCGATACATCAATATCGTACCACCTCAAGAACACGAGAGAGAGATCAAACACATAGCTACTGGTACATACCCTTAGCCCCGAGGGAGAACTACTCCCTCCTCGTCATGTAGAGCACCGGGATGATGAAGATGGCCACCGGAGAGGGATTGCCCCCTCCGGCAGGGTGCCAGAACAGGTCTAGATTGGTTTTCGTTGGCTACGGAGGCTTCTGACGGTGGAACTCCCGATCTATTGTGATCCCCGATGTTTTAGGGTATATGGAGATATATAGGCAGAAGAAGTATGTCAGGGGAGCCACGAGGGGCCCACGAGGGTGGAGGGCGCGCCGAGGGGGCGGGTGCGCCCCCTACCTCGTGGCCTCCTTGAAGCTTCCCTTACGTGGACTCCATGTCTTCTGGGCTTCTTCTAATCCAAAAATAAGTTCCGTGAAGTTTCAGGTCAATTGGACTCCGTTTGATTTTCCTTTTCTGTGATATTCTAAAACAAGGAAAAAACAGAAACTGGCACTGGGCTTTGGGTTAATAGGTTAGTCCCAAAAATCATATAAAATAGCATATAAATGCATACAAAACATTGAAGGTTGATAATATAATAGCATGGAACAATCAAAAATTCTAGATACGTTGGAGACGTATCAGTAGTCTTTGGAAGCATCGGTTAGTCCATTATAAAAGATATCAAGTATTTCATTTTTCTTAAGAGGATGATCAGGCAAAGTATTAAGTAACCGGAGAAGCCTCCCCCAAGTTTGTGGGAGACTCTCTTCTTAAATTTGCACAAAATTATATATTTCCCTTAAAGCAGCTTGTTTCTTATGAGTGGGGAAATATTTAGCAAAGAAGTAATAAATCATATCTTGGGGACTACGCACACAACCAGGATCAAGAGAATTAAACTATGTTTTAGCATCACCCTTTAATGAGAACGGAATTAACTTTAGGATAAAGTAATAGCGAGTTTTCTCATCATGAGTAAACAGGGAGGTTATATCATTTAATTTAGTAAGATGTGCCACAATAGTTTCAGATTCATAGCCATAGAAAGGATCAGATTCAACCAAGGTAATTAACTCAGGATCGAGAGAGAAATCATAATCCTTATCATTAATGAAGATAGGTGAAGTAGCAAAAGCAGGGTCATATTTCATTCTAGCATTCAAAGACATTTCTTTAAGCTTAACTAATAATTTCTTAAGATCAGATCTATGATTGCAAGCTAAGAAGTCTCTAGCAGTTTCTTTATCCATAACATAACCCTCAGGAACAACAGGAAATTCATATATAGGGGGAGAATCTTCATCATCACTTTCAACAATATTGTCAGTTTCAATAATTTCATTCTCTCTAGCCCTAGCAAGTTGTTCATCAAGAAATTCACCTAGTGGCACAGTAGTATCAAGCATAGAAGTAGTTTCATCATAAGCATCATGCAAAGCAGAAGTGGCATCATCAATAACGTGCGACATATTAGAATGAATAGCAGGTGTAGGTGTCGCAAGTTTACTCAAAACAGAAGGTGAATCAAGTGCAAAGCTAGATGGCAGTTCCTTACCTCCCCTCGTAGTTGAGGAAAAATCTTGGTTCTTTGATCTTTTAAGTTCTTCATAATGATAAACAGATATAAATCCCAAGTGACTCAAAGAATAGAGCTATGCTCCCCGGCAACGGCGCCAGAAAATAGTCTTGATAACCCACAAGTATAGGGGATCACAACAGTTTTCGAGGGTAGAGTATTCAACCCAAATTTATTGATTCGACACAAAGGGAGCCAAAGAATATTCTCAAGTATTAGCAGCTAAGTTGTCAATTCAACCACACCTGGAAACTTAATATCTGCAACAAGGTATTTAGTAGCAAAGTAATATGATAATAGTGGTAACAGTAGCAAAAGTAATAATTTTGGGTTTTATAGTGATTGTAACAGTAGCAACAGAAAAGTAAATAAGCGAAGAACAATATATGAAAAGCTCGTAAGCATTGGATCGGTGATGGAGAATTATGTCGGATGCGATCAATCATGCAACAGTTATAACATAGGGTGACACAAAACTAGCTCCAATTCCTCAATGTAATGTAGGCATGTATTCTGAATATAGTCATACATGCTTATGGAAAAGAACTTGCATGACATCTTTTGTCCTACCCTCCCGTGGCAGCGGGGTCCTATTGGAAACTAAGGGATATTAAGGCCTCCTTTTAATAGAGTACCAGACCAAAGCATTAACACATAGTGAATACATGAACGCCTCAAACTACGGTCATCACCGGTAAGTATCCCGATTATTGTCACTTCGGGGTTAATGAATCATAACACATAATAGGTGACTATAGACTTGAAAGATAGGATCAAGAACTCACATATATACATGAAAACATAATAGGTTAAGATCTGAACTCATGGAACTCAGGCCCTAGTGACAAGCATTAAGCATAGCAAAGTCATAGCAACATCAATCTCAGAACATAGTGGATACTGGGGATCAAACCCTAACAAAACTAACTTGATTACATGATAAATCTCATCCAACCCATCACCGTCTAGCAAGCCTACGATGGAATCACTCACGCACGGCGGTGAGCATCATGAAATTGGTGATGGAGGAAGGTTGATGATGACAATGGCGACGGATTCCCCTCTCCAGAGCCCCGAACGGACTCCAGATCAGCCCTCCCGAGAGAGTTTAGGGCTTGGCGGTGGCTCCGTATCGTAAAACGTGATGAATCCTTCTCTCTTATTTTTTTCTCCCCGAAAGTGAATATATGGAATTGGAGTCGAGGTCGGTGGAGTGTCAGGGGGCCCACGAGGCAGGGGGCGCGCCCAGGCGGTAGGCGCGCCCCCCACCCTCGTGGACAGGGTGTGGGCCCCCTGACATGGATTCTTCTTCCAGTATTTTTTATATATTCCAAAAATAATCTCCGTTGATTTTCAGGTCATTCTGAGAACTTTTATTTCTGCACAAAAATAACACCATGGCAATTCTGCTGAAAACAGCGTCAGTCCAGGTTAGTTCCATTCAAATCATGCAAGTTAGATTCCAAAATAAGGGCAAAAGTGTTTGGAAAAGTAGATACGACGGAGATGTGTCATAAGTAAATAAAAGTGTGGTGATCTTCATTATTAGAGCATTGTCCCAGTGACGAAAGGATGATGGAGACTGTGATTAACCCACAAGTCGGGATGAGACTCCGGACGAAAAAAAGAAGAAAAAAGAGGCCATAAAAAAGAGAAAAGGCCCAAATAAAAAAATAAAAAAATGAGAGAAAAAGAGAGAAGGGACAATGTTACTATCCTTTTTCCACACTTGTGCTTCAAAGTAGCACAATGATCTTCATGATAGAGAGTCTCCTCTTTTGTCACTTTCATATACTAGTGGGAATTTTCATTATAGAACTTTGCTTGTATATTCCAATGATGAGCTTCCTCAAAATCTCCTAGGCCTTCGTGAGCAAGCAAGTTGGATGCACACCCACTTAGTTTCTTTTGTTGAGCTTTCATACACTTATAGCTCTGGTGCATCCGTTGCATGGCAATCCCTACTCACTCACATTGATATCTATTGATGGGCATCTCCATATCCCGTTGATACGCCTAGTTGATGTGAGACTATCTTCTCCTTTTTGTCTTCTCCACAACCACCATTCTATTCCACCTATAGTGCTATGTCCATGGCTCACGCTCATGTATTGCGTGAAGATTGAAAAAGTTTGAGAACATCAATAGTATGAAACAATTGCTTGGCTTGTCATCGGGGTTGTGCATGATTTGAATATTTTGTGTGATGAAGATGGATCATAGCCAGACTATATGATTTTGTAGGGATAAGCTTTCTTTGGCCATGTTATTTTGAGAAGACATAATGGCGTTGTTAGTCTGCTTGAAGTATTATTATTTTTATGTCAATATTAAACTTTTGTTTTGAATCTTATGGATCTGAATATTCTTTCCACGGTAAAGAAGATTACATTGATAAATATGTTAGGTAGCATTCCACATCAAAAATTCTTTTTTTATCATTTACCTACTCGAGGACGAGCAGGAATTAAGCTTGGGGATGCTGATACGTCTCCAACGTATCTATAATTTTTTATTGTTCCATGCTATTATATTATCGGTCTTGGATGTTTTATATGCATTTATATGCTATTTTATATGATTTTTGGGACTAACCTATTAACCTAGAGCCCAGTGCCAGTTTCCGTTTTTTCCTTGTTTTTGAGTTTTACAGAAAAGGAATACCAAACGAAGTCCAATTGATGTGCCAATTTTTGATGATTTTTTATGGACCAAAAGAAGCCCCCGGAGTTAAAGAGTTGGGCCAGAAGAGTTCCGAGCCATCCACGAGGGTGGAGGGCGCGCCCTACCCCCCTGGGCGCGTCCCCCTATCTCGTAGACAACTCGGAGACCCCCCCTGATGTGAGACCGATGCCAAAAATTCCTATAAATACAGAAACCCCCGAAAAGAAATCTAGATCGGGAGTTCCGCCGCTGCAATCCTCTGTAGCCACCACAAAACAATCGGGACCCTGTCGGAGGGGGATCCATCACCCGTGGCCATCTCCATCATCCCGGTGCTCTCCATGACGAGGAGGGAGTAGTTTACCCTCAGGGCTGAGGGTATGTACAAGTAGCTATGTGTTTGATATCTCTCTCTCTCTCTCTGTCTCTCTCATGTTCTTGATATGGCACGATCTTGATGTACCGCGAGCTTTGCTATTATAGTTGGATCTTACGATGTTTCTCCCCCTCTATCTCCTTGTGATGAATTGAGTTTTCCCTTTGAAGTTATCTTATCAGATTGAGTCTTTAAGGATTTGAGAACACTTGATGTATGTCTTGCATGTTCTTATCTGTGGTGACAATGGGATATTCACGTGATCCACTTGATGTATGTTTTGGTGATCAACTTGCGAGTTCTGTGACCTTGTGAACTTATGCATAGGGGTTGGCACATGTTTTTTGTCTTGACTCTCCGGTAGAAACTTTGGGGCACTCTTTGAAGTTCTTTGTGTTGGTTGAATAGATGAATCTGAGATTGTGTGATGCATATCGTATAATCATACCCGCAGATACTTGAGGTGACATTGGAGTATCTCGGTGACATTAGGGTTTTGGTTGATTTGTGTCTTAAGGTGTTATTTTACTATGAACTCTAGGGCTATTTGTGACACTTATAGGAATAGCCCAACGGATTGATCGGAAAGTATAACTTTGAGGTGGTTTCGTAGACTACAATAATCTCTTCGTTTGTTCTCCGCTATTACTGACTTTGGAGTGACTCTTTGTTGCATGTTGAGGGATTGTTATATGATCCAATTATGTTATTATTGTTGAGAGAACTTGCACTAGTGAAAGTATGAACCCTAGGCCTTCTTCCGAAGCATTGCAATACCGTTTTGCTCACTTTTATCATAAGTTACCTTGCTGTTTTTATATTTTCAGATTACAAAAACCTATATCTACCATCCATTGCACTTGTATCACCATCTCTTCGCCGAACTAGTGCACCTATACAATTTACCATTGTATTGGGTGTGTTGGGGACACAAGAGACTCTTAGCTATTTGGTTGCGGGGTTGTTTGAGAGAGACCATCTTCATCCTACGCCTCCCACGGATTGATAAACCTTAGGTCATCCACTTGAGGGAAATTTTCTACTTTACTACAAACCTCTGCACTTGGATGCCCAACAACGTCTACAAGAAGAAGGTTGCGTAGTAGACATCGGGGCCCTTTGTGGTCCGCTAAAATCTAAACAACGGGTCACACTACCTTATCGATGTTCGAGACCACAAGGACTCATGCATGTCGGAGGAGGAGACCCATCGGCCATGGAATATTGCTCATCTTCGGCCTTATTACACCTGAGCCACCTGCTCTTGTGATATTTTGTCAATGTATATATTATGATGAATATAATAAAGTCGACATCCCTGATAATTCAGGGCCTCTGTCATTTCATTTCTGAGAATATGAGTCTTTATTGTCACTTCATACGATCACTTGGGGGCTTCCTGCTTATTGAGCATATCTATGACTACCCTGTTGATCCGGCTTGTACGCCATGATTACAAAATACTTGGGGGCTTCCTGCTCATTGAGCATAGCTATGACTACCCTATTAATCCGCTAATACGCCTAGAATGAAATATTGCTTGGGGCTCCTTATTAATGAACAGAGCTTTGTTGTCCCTTGTGATAGGCTTGGACGCTCGGTGTATTCAAAAATCCGGTTATCCTGCCTCAGTTTGCCTGCCACTCCAACTAGGTAATCCTGGGATGACTCGTCGTACTCTTGACAATCAATCTTATAAAGACCTTGAATTTGTCAAAGTTAAAACAACGATTGGTCATGTGAGGTACGGCTTACGGGTTTGAATTAAGGTTTAACTCAGCAGTTGTGCGGCCCTTGAATAGCACTTGACATTGAGGCTTGGCAGCCTATGAATGCCTTGTTTTTCTGATTTATTTTGATCTAAATATTTTTTGAGATTCATTTTTTGTTGCCATATTGCTATATGGTTGAAACCTGATTAGGGCCACATTGCCTTATGGTTCATATATGAATCTATCCAGAGTTTTGTTAACCCGGCCTGGCTTTGGACTTTAAGTCGCCAGTGTATGATGGTTATGTTCTTGGAGTTCTGTGCTCTAAGCTTTGGGATGTTACCCCTTGCTGCATATGGCATTGTAAGCTGGTGGTATGAATAACTTGAATAGGGCGTTGTGCTCAATCATTGGGCTGTTACCCTTACTGCACGACGCATGATAAGCTGGCAATGTGAACAAATGTCACAGGTATGATGTTTGTTTTATTGTGATTATATGAGGTTTTGATAAGCCGACCCTGGTTATGGACTATTTAGTCACCAGTGATTTTTTCTATGGGGTATTATGACCTACCCTGGGGTAAACTGCCAGGGCACCTGTACTTTGTTTGCGTGCAGGAAAAAATGATAAGTATGGTCTGCATAACCAATGGTATTATAAGCATAAGTTGCATATCTTCGAAGAATGGATCGGCAGTGTTATGCAAATAAAACATGTACGATGGCACGGCAGATCATTGTTTGAACTAGCCTATTACAAGGCACCTGACGGCCCAATAGTATACGTGTTTTGAGACATAGCATCCAAATGCTATGGCTGGTAAACCGGCTCATGAATTCAGACTTCTAGTCTTGGCGGGTCGAAGCCTCCGGGTCATCCTGCGCTTCTTCTTCTTCATCTCCTTGATTATCCATTGGCTGGAAGTCAGGCATAGCCCAGTTGATACTGGTCAAATCTCTAAACACAGCCTCGTCGTCTATAAGACTTGATGGATCAATATCATAAGCGAAGGTATGCTTACGAGTCGGCGGGATGAGATCCACTTCTTGATGAACCGGCGCCTACACCTTCTTGTTCTTAGCATAATAAGCCGCCTAGTATTGGGATAGATCTGTTTCTTCAGCCAACTTGCTTGCTACTGGATGCATTTCCCTTACTATTTGTGCAAAGTCATCAGCGCTGAAGGGAGACCCGTCTTCTTTCACACTGGGGCAGCCATTGGCTAAATCCTCTGGATCAAGATCTACTTGCCATGCCTTTGCCTGGCTTAGAGCAGTCATGGCGCCAGCTCTAGCGGTTAATCGTTTTAACTCTTCAATCCATTGGGGCAGCACCAATTGCTTCTCTAGTGTTTCTTTGATAAGGGTGGGCAGATGTTTCTTATGAATAGCAGCAGCAATTGTTCGTTGAGCGTCAGTGTATAGCTACTCTACCAAAGTATAGACAACTTTAAGCTTGATGTGCATGTCTGAACCCAACTTGGCGCTTCGGGAGCCTACATCAGTAAAATTATTGGTAAACCAGCAGATGATTATGATATGCTATTGGTGCAAAGGATAATATTCTTCTTGCTAACCGAAGATGGTCGATGTCATGTTGTTTATTTGATGCTTTAAACCGGACAACTAGTCAGTTACCGGTTTAAGGGCTGCTTCGGCATCTTCTGCTCTTTTCAATAGAGCTGCTTCCTCAGTTTCCCAGCCAGATTTGTCAGTATTGAAGCTTTGTTTCAACTGCTCAATATATTCCAATGCAGTCTTTAGCTCTGACTTGGCTTTTGAAGTCTCAGATTGTTGGATTTCAATGTTGGCCTTCAAATCATTGACTTGGGCTTCCTTCATGCTTAATTCAGCCTGCAACATGAATAAAATAGGAAGCATTATGATCATATTATTTGAAGTCCCAAGCACAATACAATTATTTTACTTGGCACTTGGGGGCTAATGCATATTGCTCTTTTTTTAATACAATTTTATGATAACCCAGCTATACTGCTCTGACTATAGTCGACTCATGGGGGCTACGTAGCTGGTTTTTATTTATAGCAATGGTGATAAGTCTCGGCTTATTTATGATGATTAAACCGGCCCTTGGGGGCTACAGGCGCAAAGTTGATCACTGTTAATTGAAGTCCCAGCTTAACTTGATAGTTTAAGCCGGCCCATGGGGGTTACTAGTTTTGATCTTCATTCATTTGTGGCTATCTAAAATTCTACAATATACTCAATTCTGTCATATTCTATAGACTTGGCGGCTGATAGAGGTATATTTATGAGGAGGATTATGCTGATTACCTCAAAGCGCTCCTTCATCAAGTTGACCAAGCCGGCTTCGAAGTCACGGCTGGTGTGAAGGCGGTTCAAGTAACCAGAGTGAATCTCTTGAGCACTAAATTGAGAGTAGTCTTCCAAATCAACTTTCTATTTTCCATTGTTAACAGTAGAGAACTCCTCTTTGGCGTTGTGTTTGGATAGGGTAATGGGGTTGCCTGGGGCCTGATAAGACGTCCCAGTAATCATTACATCATCAGTTTTCTGAGCCGGCTGAGCAGGATTGGGCGGTTTATCATTTTCTGGATCAATGTCCAAGCCATCTTGGATAACGGGGTGTTCCTCTAGAGGGGGGTCATCCATAACAACTTCTGACACTTGATGCAAAGTCTCAGTTGTGGCATGTTGTTTCGGATCAACAATTTTGGGCTCTTCAGCCGGTTTGTCAATTTTCTGCTTCTTGTTGGGCTTTGCCATAGCGCTGAAAAGGAAGTACAAGACATAGTTAATATGACAAGTAAATTCATGATTCAAAATGGACAATCTTAACATTCTTACCCAGGCATGGTCTTGAAGGCCGGGATTTGAGTCCCAGTTGAGTCACCGGAGGAGGAATGAGATGATCCTTGATAATTTGAATCAGACGGGTTAAGAGGTTGTCGAAAAATACCTGCCTTGGGATAAGCTAAGTTGAAAATATTTGAAACCTCTAGTCGACGCTTGCGAGGTGCTGGTGTGTTTGGTAAGCTGGAGGAAAGTATTCCGCCGCCACTGTTCCGGGTCGTGCGACGAGCTTCATGTTGCTGCTTCTTCAAAAGAAAGTTGGGATCCAAATAAGCTAAAGGATGGGAAAACCTTACTTTCTGGCTTGCTTGACGAACTTTCTGTCTTGGCAAAGGTTTAGAGTCAGAGGAAAGGATAGTTACCTCTTCAGCATTGGCTTGGCTTCCTTCCGCATCATCCTGATAGCAATCATTATCAATAAGGTGTACAAAAAATGAGCCAAGGGAGTCAAGTGTTACCTCCGACTCATCATCATCATCATCATCATCATCCAAGTTGTATAACCTGGCGGAATTGGTTTTCTTCTTGACAGGCTTTTTGATAGCTTTGCTCTTTGTCCGGGTCTTCTTGACCGGATTATCTAATTTCTTCTTCCAGAAAGAGGAATCGGCCCGCGCAAGTAAAATGGGTTATGAGAAAATAGTCTGAATGAAAGACAGTGCTTAAACCGGAAATAACTTAAAGGCTTACAGTTGGCGGTTGATTGAGAGCGTAGAAAGGATTCAATCCAACTTTTCTGCAATATTCTAGACTTTCGTTCAGGAGAGTTTTGGTCATATTATTGATGTCCTCCTCAGTCATCTTTGTCTGCCAGTGGCAAAGTGGATCTTTCAAGTCACTAGTGTATTCACACATTAAGCCGGGGTGGCAGCTTAGGGCAATATCCTCCATGAAACCCAGCACCGGACAAGGTCGATGCCGGTTAAACCATTAGCCATGAAGGCTCTGATTTTTGAAAAAATGGGCGCATATTTGCCCCATTCCTTTATGCTGATACGGTCTGGCAGAGGATGCCTATTGCTAAGCCAGCTGGTGCGATAACCCGGCAGAGGATTTTTCCCTTCTGGAGAGGTGTCTTTACAGTAAAACCAGGTTTGGTTCCAGTCTTTGGGATGACTGGGCAGAGTGGCGGCTGGAAAAGTGGCTTCTTTTCATCGTTGTATAGAGATGCCACCTAGCTCTAGGTTGGTCCCATCGGTGAACTGGTTCTGTCGGTTTAAATAGTGAAATCCCTGAACAGTTCGACAGTGGGCTCTTGTTGAAGGTACACCTCGCAGAATACTTGAAAGTTGCAGATGTTGGAAACAGATTTGGTCTGATGTCTTGTGGATGGAGCTTGAAAAAATGCAGCACATCGCGGAAGAATTTTGAGCCGGGGGGGTGAAGCCCCGGAGCATATGATCAGTAAAAACAACTATTTCACCGTCCTTGGGCTCAGGAGGGGTTTTTGTGCCTGGGACCCTCCAATGAATAACGTATTTTTTGGCCAGGACGTCGGTCTGGACGTACTCGTTCAATTCTTCCTCGGTAACCCGGGAAACAACCCAGTTGCAGTCTTGCCCATTTTTTGAGGATGAAGGCCTAAGGAAAAGAAATATTGGAAGTTTCAGATTATACTGTTAGGCCAGACAATTGATTAAAAAGTAAAGTGATATAAATGGTCAATGTGTTAAGCCGAAAGATGAGCACTGAAGTACGTGGATATTCATATTGGCGGCTTAAAAGGGGACTAATGGTACCTACCGGGTTAAGGATTCTGCTGCTAAGCCGGCCAGAGTTTAAAAGTCAAGTGTATTGTGCAGAACCAAATTATGAGGATGAATGAGCAAGCATGGTTAAACAGGAGAATATTGTCAGGTTATGCAGGCTATGATGCATATGATGGCGGCTTAAGCATGGCCTAATGTTATATGGTGGATTGCAGTTTACGGTATAAGCCGCCATAGCAGTTATGGTACTTCAAATATATTGATGAAAATTTTGCTAAGTGATGGACAAACAGATTTCACGGGCTGGAGCTATAATTTTGGATCTACAACAGTTCAGAAAAGCAATAAATTTTAAACCTAAGGTGGCGGCAGCAGAAAAGTTTGTGTGCTCTGATGAGATCTTTTATGGAGAAGAGGTATTCTGATGTTAAAAACAAATGCTAAACTGCTACCGCACAAGTTTCATACCATGTTCAGATCAAAAGCTACTCGAGCTAAAGGAGAAACCGAAGAACGGTGAAGAACACCGATCAACAAGGCTAACCCTAATGCAGATCTGAGGTTTAAGGAGATGAATACTTAAGGTTGCCGATGAACTGCGGTGGAGCATTGACATTCTCTGGACCCGTCAGGTTGATGCGGCGGCCTGAGTTGGTGCGGCGGACGGAGGACGGCGGTGGCGAAGCTCGGGGCTGCAGAGGAGTCGCGAGAGGAAGACAAAGACGAGAAGGCAAGGGAGGAAAATGGAAAGGACCCCCGTCCCTATTTATAAGGGGATGGATACAGGGCATGCGCGGGGATCGAGGAGGCCGAAATCATCATGTGGCTATATGGACGCCTCGATTTTCGGGATGATCATTAAGATAAAGATCGGTTAAAGATGCTCTGGGCCTCGTGCGAATTTAATGAAAAATGATGTCATGGCGGGTTAAGGAGGTTCTGTGAGGTGACGTCATGGCGGGTTACAGCAAAAATTTTAAAAGGGTGATGCAAGATTTTGACAAGTCGGGTACTGAAGATTGATGTGAACAAGTTCAAATCAACCTGGGGCCTAATGTTGGGGATATAACTACTGGGTATGAACTACCCAGGAGGGGTCGGGTTATACCACTGGCGACTTATCAATAAAGATGACAGGTCATAGCAAGCCTATTGACGGCCCAAGACCCAGAGGCGACTTGAGGCCCAAGGGGATGAACCGCCACATGTATAACTAGTATTGTAAGGAAATCTTAGTTAGTCACCGAGCCAGACACGTTGTGTATGAGCTGGCCGGGACTCTGTGAGCCGCCGGGCATCAACCTGTGTATATAAAGGGGTGACCCGGCGTCGGGTTGAGGACACATAACAAACAATCGAGAGCTAGGTCAAGCGTATTCGCTCCCTGGTAATCGAAACCCTAGCAATACAACACAAAGCAGGAGTAGGCTTTTACCTCGTTGAGAGGGGCCAAACCTAGGTAAACTCTTTGTGTACTTTGTCTTGTTTAACTCCTTTAAGCTAACCTAGTTGCGATGGCTCCATGACTAAGTCCTCTCGCTAGGGCATCTGCCATGTCAAGTCCACGACAGCACCCGAACCTGATGGGTTCACGGCGGAGTTCCTGCACTCCTGCTCGCCTATCATCAAGGCCGATTGCGCCGTGTTTGGCAAATTCTAGGCCATGAATGGAAGGGCTTTTCACAAGCTTAACAAAGCGCTACTCATCCTCCTCCCCAAGAAACCAGACGGGTCCGCACTCACGGACTACTGGCTGATCGGTTTGATCATCTCCTGGATAAACTATTTGTGAAAGTTCTTTCCCCGCGGTTGGAGCCGTGGATGGGGCACATTGTATCCGTCGATTAGAGCGCTTTCATCGCCGGACAAAGCATGTATGGCAACTTCCTTCTGGTCCAACAAAAGGCATGCTTGCTACACAACCTAAAGGCCTCGAGAATCCTCCTCAAGTTGGACATCATGAAGGCCTTCGACACAGTCTCCTGGCCCTTCCTTCTGCAAGCTCTACGACACCTTGGCTTTGGGTACCACTGGTGCGAATGGGCGTGCATCCTCATCTTGATACGTACCCCTCGTATCTATAATTTTTTATTGTTCCATGTCAATATTATACAACTTTTATATACTTTTGGCAACATTTTATATTATTTTTGGGACTAACATATTGATCCAGTGCTTAGTGCCAGTTCATGTTTGTTGTTTCACAGAATATCCATATCAAACAAACCCCAAACATGATAAAACTTTACGGAGATTTATTTTGGAATATATGTGAATTTTCGGAAGAAGAAGAATCAATGCAAGACGGTGCTCGAGGGGCCCACTAGGCACCAGTGCGCTCTAGGGGGTTCTCGGCGTGCCCTGATGGGTAGTGGGCACCTCGTAAGGCGGTTGCTGCCCTTCTTTCGCCGCAAGAAAGAAAATTTATGGAAAAAATCGTGTCAAAAGCCCAATTGGAGTTACGGATCTTCGGAAATTTAAGAAATGGTGAAGGGCCAGGAAACAGGAACATGAGACATAAGAGAACAGAGAGAGAGATCCAATCTCGGAGGGGCTCTCGCTCCTCCGCCGCCATGGAGGCCATGGACCAAAGGGGAAACCCTCCTCCCATCTAGGGGGAGTCCAAGGAATAAGAAGAAGGAGGGGGCTCTCTCCCCCACTCTCCCAGTGGCGCCGTAGTGTCGCATGGGCAAGGATCATGACGACGATCTACATCAACAACCTTGCTACCGTCAACACCAACTTTCTTGCCCTCTATGCAGCGGTGTAACCTCTCTATTCTCGCTGTAATTCTCTACTTAAACATGGTGCTCAACACCATATCTTATTATCCAATGATATGTGGTTATCCTATGATGTTTGAGTAGATCTGTTTTTTCCTATGGGTTAATTGATGATTATGATTGGTTTGAGTTGTATATTTTATTTTGGTGTTGTCCTATGGTTCCCTCCATGTCGTGCAAATGTGAGGGATCCCCGTTGTAGGGTGTTGCAATACGTTCATGATTCTCTTATAGTGGGTCGCGAGAGTGACAGAAACTTATACCCGAGTAAAGGGGTTGTTGCGCATGGGAATAAAGATGACTTGATACTTAATGCTATGGTTGGGTTTTACCTTAATGATCTTTGGTAGTTGCGGATGCTTGCTGGAGTTCCAATCATAAGTACATATGATCCACGTACGGAAAGTATGTTAGTTCAATCCTCTCCCTCATATAAAATTGCAATGATGATTACCGGTTTAGTTATCGATTGCCTAGGGACAAATAACCTTCTTGTGTGACAAAAAAACTATTTACTAAACAACTAACTTTTATTATCTTGCATTTTATTCGTAGTTTTATTCTTGCAAAGTAGTTCTAGCATCACACCTACAAAATAGTTTCATACTTGTTCTAGGTAAAACAAACGTTAAAGTGTGCATAGAGCTGTATCGGTGGTCAATAGAACTTAAGGGAATGTTTGTTCTACCTTTAGCTCCTCATTGGGTTCGACACTCTTATTTATCGAAAAAGGCTACAAACTATCCCGTGGGTTATCACATCTCCACGGCGTCCACGCACATCCTCATCAACGGCAACCCCGCCCCACTGGTGGACCACGCGTGCGGGATCCCCCAGGGTGACCCCATCTCCCCCTCCTCTTCGCCATTGTGATCGACATGCTCAACTTGCTGCTACAACATACAGTCTGCGCCGGTATGCTTCAACAGCTCACCACCTCGCATGGCGCGTCTACCATTTCCCCGTTCACCAACAACGTGGTCCTCTTCTGCCACCCGACCACCACTGAGCTAGCCACCATCCGCGAGCTACTCTGGGTCTTCAGCGACGCCTCGGGCCTCCTTACCAACTTCCTAAAAGGATAAAATGCTCCGCTACCCCATCTGTTGTGGTGATGAGGTGACCACGACCATCAGCTCCCGCTCACGTGCGCGGGCACCACATTCCCCATGTGTGCATGGGCCTCCCCCTGTCCATGTGCAAGATCCCCTCTTCGGTTCTGCTACCGCCATGCCCATGCACATCCTTACGGCAATCGCCATCAATCAAACGATCCTGAAGAAGATCATGCGTGTCAGCTTTGGCACTGCCGACGAGACACCAAATTGGGCAGCTGTCTTTTCGGTTGGCCGCGCGTCTATCGTCCTTTGGAGTTTGGTGGCCGTGGCATGTACGACCTATAACTCACCGGCATCTCGCTACGATGCCATTGGATATGGCTCAAAGCCACGGACCATTCTCGCCCATGGCACCACCTGCAGCCCCCCCGAAGACGTGACTAGTCGTTTCTTACGCGCCTCCACATCTTGGCGATGGGAGAACTTGCCATTTCTAGAGTGACCAATGGCTCGACAGTGATACATCTCCATTATATCTACTTTTTAAACACTTTTGCTCTTATTTTGGACTCTAATTTGCATGATTTGAATGAAACTAACCCGTACTAACGCTATTTTCAACACAACCACCATGGTGTTGTTTTTGTGCAGAAATAAAAGTTATCAGAATTAGATGAAACTTTGTGGAGATCTTTAATTGAATAAATAAAAATACTGAAACGAAGATCCACGAGAGGGGGCCACCTGTTGTCCACTAGACAACAGGGCGCCTCTACCCCCCAATGCGCACCTTGATGTCTTGTGGGGCCCACAGGCAGCCGTCTGACCTAATTCCAAGCCTATAAATTCCATCTTCTCGAGAAAAATATAGGAGAAGAATTTCCATCACGTTTTACAATGCGGATCCGCCGCCACCTCCTATTCTTCATCGGGAGGGCTGACCTGGAGTCCGTTTGGGGCTCTGGAGAGGGGGATCCATCGTCGTCGTCATCATCAACCCTTCTTCATCAACAATTTCATGATGCTCACCGCCAGGAGTGAGTAATTCATTCGTAGGCTTGCAGGACGGTGATGGATATGGATGAGATTTGTCATGTAATAGAGTCAATTTGTTAGGGCTTGATCCCTAGTATCCACTATGTTCTGAGATTAATGTGGCTATGCCTTTGTTATTCTTAATGCTTATCACTAGGGACCGAGTGACATGATTTCAGATCTAGACATTCTATGTTTTCATGAATATATTTGAGTTCTTGATCCTATCTGTCAGTTGTATGCACTTGTTATTGTTCTGAGCCATAGACCCCAAGGTGAGAATAATTGGGATACTCTCCAGGGATGACTGTAATTCGAGAAGTTCATGTATTCACTACTTGTTAATGCTTTGTTCTGATTCTCTACTAAAAGGTGTCCTTAATTACCCTTAAATTTCCTTATGGACCCTACTGCAACGGGAGGTAGGACAGAAGATGTTATACAAGTTCTTAATATAAGCATGTATGACTATATACGGAATACATGCCTACATTGAATTGATGAATTGGAGCTATTATGTATCGCTCTAGGTTGTGACTGTTACATGATGAATGTCATCCATACAAATATCCATCGTTGATCCAATGCCTACGCTTTTCTCATATTGTCTTTGCTAAGTTACTACTGTTGTTGTTGTTACAATCACAAGAAAATTGTTATTGTTACTGTTACCCTTACTATTGCCACTATCAAACTATCATACTACTATGCTACTAAATACTTTGGTGTAGAGAAATTATTTTGTAGGTGTGGTTGAATTGAAAACTCAACTGCTAAGACTCATAAATATCATTTGGCTCCCCTTGTGTCGAATCAATAAATTTGGGTGAAATACTACTCTCGAATACTATTGTGATCCCCTGTACTTGTGGGTCATCAAGACTATTTTCTGACGTCGTTGCCGGGGAGTATAGCTCTATTTATTGAGTTCACTTGGGAATTTACATATCTGTTGATCGCTATGAATAACCTGAAAGATTCTAAGACTAAGATTGTACCCTGTCAGACGAAGGGAGGTAAGGAACTGCCATCTAGCTCTGCACTTGAGTAACCTTCTATTTTAAGTAGACCTGCGACACCACCACCCGTTATTCAATCTGATATGTTGCAAGTAGTTGAGGATACTGCTTCTGTTATAAATGATATTCATGACGATCCTAGTACTTTGTGCTACTTGTGAGCTGCGTTGGGATTTTACCCGAAGAGGAAGGGCGAAGCAGTACAATAGAGATAAGTATTTCCCTCAGTGAGAACCAAGGTTATCGAACCAATAGAAGAATCACACAAACCCAGTGAACAGCACCTGCACACACAAAAGCAAATACTTGCACCCAACGCGAGTAAGGCCCTGTTTGTTTGGGCTTTTGCTTCTGCTTTTGTAGCTTTTTCACTCTGAACAAAAAGCCATAAAAGCTCCTAAATAGGTGCTTTTGGAGCTTTTATGGCTTTTGATGAATCAATATAAAAATATTTGGCTCCAAAATCCATAAAAGCTCCAAAAGCACATATTTAGGAGCTTTTATGGCTTTTTGGCAAAAGTGAAAAAGCTGCAAAAGCAGAAGCAAAAGCCCAAACAAACAGGGCCTAAGAGGGTTGCCAATCGCCTTGAACTCGTTACTTGCAAGGATTAAATCTTGCATATGTAGATAGGTAAACTGCAAAACAAAAGAAAAGTAAATAAATTGTAGTATGGTATTTTTGGTTTTTATAATATGATTAAGTAGACCAGGGGCATAGTTTGGGAGGAATTATTGCATACCGCTTGCACACAAATAGGACTAGGGGTAGTATTCACGGCGGTATCTATGCTACTCACCTTGCGAGATGTTGTTATCTGCCTCGATGATCGCTTGCTACCTATATTTTAATTAGACCATCAATCCATGATAGATCACCACTTTATTGATAACCCCGAACCTCCTCATCATAGTCGCTATAATTTGGTATTTAGTGAGGATTCTCGTGAGATTACTTCTTTGCCTGCTCCTTATTTGTTTGACTCTAATCCCAGGCACGGATATGTCATCATGCCCAATGATATCATTTCTTAAAAGAATGAGCTAGTTGCGGCAGAGAACGAGGCCCAACCTTGGGACCCTCGAGTGTCGCTGCCCCGTCATTTTCCTACTGGACCTAGTGGATCCTACGGGTGGTGATTACTAAGTTAGGCCAAAAGCCTAAGCTTGAGGGAGGATGTATTCTCACCGGCATTTCATTTCATTTTCACACATTCATTTGAGTTGTCGGTGTTCATCATTTTCATTGTATATCCATGTTTCACTTTATTTTGCTTTCCTTTTGTGTGTTTGAAAAACTTCAAAAACCCAAAAATATTTATCGCTTCTTTTCGATTTTTCTTTCTCGTTTTTTTAGCTCATAGTATTAAAATAAAATCCAAACAAATTTCTCATTTCTTCTTTTTTTTGTTGGCAGTTCTTCGGTGTAAATAGTTTTTTTGCTTTTCGTTTTTCTTCTTTAGTTCACTTTCTTCAGAAAAACTAAAAACTCCAAAAATATTTCATTGTGCTTCTCTGAATTCCTTTTCTTTTCTTTGAGTCGTCGTATGGACAAGACTTCATAAGAATTGTTGAGTGGCTCTCATATGCTTTGTTGTTGATCTAATGAAGAGCCAATATTTCCTTGTCTTCTGCCTTGAATAAATTGTTTGCAGATTTCAGCTTAGTCCATGACACACTTGCACTATCATTATTTTCACATCATTCGGTCGTGCAAGTGGAAGGCAATAATGACAATGATTTGATGAAGCGACTATGGCAAAGAAAAGCTGGTATGAACTTGTCTTGTTTTTGTTTTTGTAAATATGTTTAACTCAGTAGCCCTGGTATCCTGCTCTGAAGAATTCAAGTGGCTTGACTTGGCACATGTTCACACATGTAGTGATTCAAAACCAATGCAACCTTTATGATATTTTATATTCAGAGTCTTTATATCCTATTCATACTCATGTTCAATGTTAAATATTCAGAGTGATTCAAGACCAATGCAGCCACGAGGGAGTGACAAGCCCGCTAGGCACGTCCCCTAGGCTTGTGGGCCCCTCATGGCAGCTCTTGACCTAATTCCGCCTCTATAAATTCTCAAATATTCCCAATATACCAGAGAGCCACCCGAAACATTTTTTTCGCCACCGCAAGCTTCTGTTCTTCCGTGATCCCATCTGGAGGCCTTTTCCGGCACTCTGCCGGAGGGGGAATCGATCACGAAGGGATTCCACACCATCCTTGTCCTACAAATGATGCGTCAGTAGTAACCACGGACCTATGGGTCCATAGCTAGTAGCTAGATGGTTTACTCTCTCTCTTGGATCTTCAATACCATGTTCTCCTCGTTCTTCTTAGAGTTCTATCTGATGTAATTATTTTTGCGGTGTGTTTGTTGGGATCCGATAAATTGTGGGTTTATGATTAGATTATTCATGAGATATACTTGAGTCTTCTCTGAACTCTTTTATGCATGATTGTTATAGTTTTGTATTTCTCTCCGATTTATCCATTTGGTTTGGCCAACTAGATTGATTTATCTTACAATGGGAGAAGTGCTTTGTGATGGGTTCAATCTTGCGGTGCTCCATCCTAGTGACAGAAAGGGAAGGGACGCATATTTGTATTGTTACCATTAAGGATAAAACGACGGGGTTTATTCATATTGATTGATTTTACCTTGTCTACATCTTGTCATCTTGCTTAAGGAGATATTCTGTTTTTATAGCTTAATACCCTAGATGCAAGCTGGATAATGGTCGATGGATGGGGTAATAGTAGTAGATGCATGTAGGAGTCGGTCACTTATCTCAGACGTGATGCCTATATACATGATCATTGCCTTGAATATCGTCCTAACTATGCGCTTTTCTATCAATTGCCCAACAATAATTTGTTTACCTATTGTATGTTATGTGCTCGAGAGAGAAGTCTCTAGTGAAAACTATGGCCCCCCGAGTCTACTTTTATCATATATGAAATCCAAAAATACCTGATATGGCCGCAACTGATGTTAGCGTTGATGATCGCAAAATAGTACCGCATGTCAGTGGGTTAGAGGAATTATTTTCTGTTAAAATAAAACAGGACATTGTTTTGTTTGATCTTTGCGCCAACGAGAAGGAAGAGAAGTCTCTGGACGTGCATGTATTAAAGGAGAGTAATTACATGCAAGGTGAAGAGGTAAATCAAGACGTGACATCTGCATGCAACATTGATCAAGCAAGGTCTGGCAAGGAAACAGAAACACTCTCCAAATTTTGGAAAGGTAATGGAGCCTACGTACATACATGGGAGTATAGGATCTGTGATCTATTTGACCCGGCCAATAAAATCAAAGAAAGGAATTTGTTTTTATTCTTGCCACTTCCACGTAAAAAGAAGGTCCCTCAATCTGGCAAGACTTGGAGGTTGCTAGTACGTGATTTGCTTTCATTAAAGGATACGGGCTGGGGTCCACCTCAGATTATCGTATATGCCGAGATGTAAAAGGCAGTTTAATTAGAGATAAGAGTTTGACTTGTTTACGTACACTAGTTTTATTGTTTGTCGGTCAAGTTAAAAGGGTCGGCTATACTAGTATAAATAGGCATAGTACGGTCAATGTAAAGGAGGTTATTTTTATATGAAATAGACACGATATGTTTTTCAGGGTAGACACCCGTATCAAGTTTTGGAGGGATCTTTAAAAAACTTCTGTGTTGCGATTTCTCTTCGTGGAAATTGTTTTGAGCGTGAGTACCTTCGTTGAGATTGGTTTTCTCGTGCTGGGCCGCAAGGTTCAAACCCTCTACTTCGTGTACATCGCGTGCGCGGGCGAGAGGTTGCTACTACTGGTGGTGGAGTGTCGTGAAAGATCGGGCCGCAACAACATATCGAATCTCGCTATCGAGGTTCGGTTTATATCAATACCTTGCAGCACTTTTTCTATTTTATTTTATTTTGCAATTTATTTTATATATCTACCACTACAAGATTTCATCCTTGCAAATAACCGCCAAGGGGATTGACAACCTTCTTGTTTGCGTTGGGTGCAAGTATTTGCTTTTGTGTGTGCAGGTACTGCTAACGAGGTTCTGAGTGGTTCTCCTACTGGATCGATAATCTTGGTTCTTAAATGAGGGAAATACTTATCTCTACTGTACCACATCATTCTCTCCTCTTCAAGGAAATCCCAACGCAGCTCACAAGTAACAGGAATGACGTGAATCATTGAAGGAAGAACTCGTCTGTCAAGCCGACGACCCCAAGACCGAAGTCACTCTGCCGAATAATAGTATTGTCCTCGGCGTCGTAGACCAGTTCAGGGGCTACTGATGGTGTCCTGGACTAGGGGATACCAACCTAGTTGGCCCACAATCCTCGGGCCAAGCTTACGGGCCATCATTCTTAAAAGGGAGGACTCTAGAATCCTTGCACCTCGACATGATCAAGGTAGCATCTGCCAAAGACTTGACGTGTACTCCAAGGGCATCTTTAGTCACCACCATGTGCATCTTCAGATCTATGACCGACCATGTAACCCTAGGTACCCCTTGGCGTGTATATAAGGCAAGGTGTTTAGCCTGTAGAAGGGATCTGATCATAATCACATTCACCTAGCCCTAGGTTTAGAACACTACTTGCGATCTCAAGGTAGATCAAGCTTGTACTCGATACACAGCCATCAATACAATCAAAGCAGGACATAGGGTATTACCTCTTCGATAGGGTCTGAACCTGGGTAAATAATGTCCCCTTCGCCCCATGTTACCTATTGATCCGAAATCCACAGCTCGGGACCCCCTACCCCGAGATCTGCCGGTTTTAGTACTGACACCAAGGCCAAACAGTGAAGATCCCCCCTATGTCTAGTAGAATGTCTAGGCAGAATGCTTAGTATTATGAACTGCAATGTGGAATGCAATATTATGCCCTTATGTTGTCTACTATGTCCTTGAAATAGGTATATGAACTGCTATGTATGTGCTATGTTGTATGTCGTATGTATGATTTACGTGCTTGAATTCGTCTAGATTTGAGGATGGCCAAATGGAGAAGATAAAGAACGTCATTGCACGGACACACAAATGGGAATCGCCCCTGCTATCAGCGGGCATGTCCGAATATGTCCACGGACATATACATGGCTAAATTAGTCCAATCCAATTAGAGATGCTCTAACAATATAAAGGAGACGCACTGCCGAACTTGTTTAACAGCCACCACATAAGACTACATTATTACGTTGTGTTGCTTTCATAAGCACAATAGCATCACCTTTTTGTTTTCTTTGCTCGTTGAAGCTTCCAATCCATGGCGTAGTCCGGGGCCCGAGTATCACAGTACCACGTCAGTCAGTACTAACTTTTTCTAACACACGTCACTACGCAGTAGTAACAACTTATTAAACCGGCCGATCGATGGAATAACACGTCAGTACGTGCGGAAGAAGCTTTAACAAGTGAAACGACAAGCTTGGCCGCCGCGGTGAAGCCATAGTGTTGGCACCCGGTACATATCTCAGCCGGCCGCCGGCGAGGGGTCGACTGCTGGCTCACGCACGCTAGTCGATCATGCGATGCTGACGACGGTGACACGGCACGGCGTGGACGTATGGGCGCATGGACGCGCACAGGTGTCAGCACGTGGCCTCCGGTCTCACCGCTGAGTCATCACCGGCCGGCCTGCGGCGGCGGCGGGGGGTAGTTTCACGTGCCCGCACGCGTCGACCGCGGAGTGGCTCGACGAGGCGCCCATGCTTCCTGGCTGAGGTCTTTTCGGCGCTGGAAGATGCCAAATTGTCTCCACCCTGGGGCACGGAGACGTCTGGTCCATCCGGAGCCGATCCCGAAATCGAATGGAGTACGTGCAAACGGAGCGCGAATTGCTCTCTTCTTTCGTAAACGTCGTGTTTTTCCGCAGCAGTCTTGGGGTCGAAATTAATGCTCGGTTGCCTGGAGGTTTTGCCGCGCGCACGGATGGTCCACCGTGCTGAGGTTCACGTTGATGATCGGTGGGAAGACATGATTTGGATCAAGCTTTTGTCCTCGATGAGTTAGTGGCCATGGTGATAGCGCCATGTGACGAGCAATTAAGAGTAGTTATCTTAATGATATCTTCCAAGCTTTTGTTGACGAGACTTCCGTAATGCCCGGTACTATACATGAGTAGGTACCGCAGAGCGGGCCCGCATTCAGTGTGCAGTCTCAGACTCCGACCTGGCAGTCCGTACTTCGTTCAATGCACGCAAATGTGGACACCGCGCCTACCGGCCGTGAACTTGGTTGCAACGGAGAAGGGAATGTCGACGATGATCCCGGTGCGTGTGTGTGTGCAGTTAGGCCAAGCGTCACTTTCAGACCGGGACGCGTGTTTTTTGTTGGCTTCTCGTAGCGAGACACGACAGCAGCGTGTCTGCTTCAGCCTTCAGGAGGAGGAATGCTTTCGGGTACTGCTAGAACTGTCCAAGCAGAGCGACCTTGCTCGGAGAGCCGGTCCGAAAATGCCAACATAGTTGCTCGAACAAAGAGCAAGTCTATGTGCTCTGTTTGATCTCATAACAAGACCTAATCATGTCAAAACCAGCGCTCCGAGCTTCTTCTTTTTTTTGCGTTTGGAGCTATTATTTCATGTACTATCAAAGCAAAATTCCCACTCGTGCCCTTAGGGATAGAAGAGATTCCATCTCAAACAAAAGGGGTAGAAGAAATCACTCCTTGGCAATACATAGCAATCCTGCGAAATTCTCTCTCTTTTTTGAACAATAGCATCTCTCTTTTTATTATTCAAAATTAAATGTTGTCGGGGATTCCAACGCCTGATGGCCAAATTCTGGTGCTCTAGACGGGACAAGTTGTTCAATATTTTGTGTTGAGCGGGTTCAATATTTCTTCTGACATGCTCTGGTCGTCATTGGGCCGTGTAACAGCTTGGTCCATTTCCAAACAAGGTAGAGCAACATGCCTTGTTGATGGCAAATTCGTACCACGAGGCAGAGGATGATATAATTAATTTGCAGATGTTCTCCAAAATTGCCTAAAAAAGAGATGTTCTAAAAAAATGCAGCTTTTTGTAGGCAAACAAATTTTGCAGTTGGGTTTCCAGGACAAGTGCGAATAGGGGTGGAATGGAAACGGATCGGATAATGCTCTTACTACTTTCATTTTCATATTTTCAAAACAAATACGAATGCGAATACAGATATTATCAGATACAAAAGCGGCTCGGATGTTATTTGAATACACATACATATCGGATGTTTACTCGATTCGGAACGGATACGAATAATAGCGTCATATTGCTTAAATAAATTAGTTAACAACAACGTGACATAAAATAATCAACTTGTGACATACAGTAAGTCAATGATAAATATGTTTATGAATAAATACTATTGTAATGCATAATAATTTCTAAGTTTACTCACACAAAGAGTAAAATTGACCACTTATTTGGCTTTTATGTTGGATAACTGTAATACTGGAGATAGAATTTTTGAAAATTACCTCCCATAATCTTATACGGATACGGATATATCCACTTCCATATCTATATTTGTGTCAAATTCTCATATCATATTAAATTTTTTATTTCTCAAACAAATTCAGATACGGACAATATCCATTTCCATTTTGGGTAAGCTTCGGATGTTTTGGATATGAATAGGCATTTTTTGGGAATAAGAATATCTGATATTTTGGATTATCCACTACTACCTCCATTAGCGGAGCTATGTGTATTACTGCAGGGGCCATGGCCCCCCTAGCTCTTGGATTTTTTGTGAAGAAATTCTGAATTTGGGTGTCACAAATTGAGAGAAATATAGTTTGTGAAGAAACCAGCCCTCCAAACACGCCACGGCCCCCTCATTCATTTGTGGTTAGCTCCGCCATTGCTACTCCGTCCTGGTTTATTGGTCCCTTTTCTAATTTGTGTCAAATTTTGATCAAAAATTTAACCAACAAAATGTTAATGCATGTCAAAAAATTATATTATTGAATTCGTATTTAAACAGTTTTTGATGATTTTTTTTGTGATGGTGCGTGAACATTTTGTTAGTTAAATTCATGATCAAAATTTGACGACGGAGGTAGTACCACTTTCCAGCACACATGAGATCACTACTCTTTGGGCCTGGGGTCCAATGGGAGGTGCAACAGGAGGGGCGTCCGTCTTGGCATCACTGCGCTTGCTGCGAGACGGAAGCTAGCGTCGCCTGAAGGAACGACTCTAGTAGCAAGTTTGGGCATTTCTTTCTCCGTTCCGTTTTTTCTCTCGTTATTTTTCTTCTTTAATTTTTAACCTTTTTATATTTTTTCAAAAAAATTACTACAATGCATATGTTCCACGCACAGTTACTTAATTTTGAAGACAAAAATGTGCAGTATTAAAACTATGTTTGTGCAACTTTAAAATAATTGATAGCGTTTGGAAATTATTTTTCAACGAATATTCAGAAACAAATTAAAAAATGTATTTGAATAATAATATTAAACATGTACTTAAATAGTAAATAAAGTTACAGATGTATACGGAAAATGTACAGTCTGTATGAAAAAAGAAGACGTCAAAACAAATATTTGTAAAAAAAAGTTCATCGTAGTAATTGAATTTCTTTAAAATGTTTTTATAAAAATCCCTTATGTATATAACAAAGGTAAAATGTACCTGAAAAAAAGTAGACATCAAAATGAAAAAGCTAAAAAATAAAAAAAAGAACAAAAAACCCAATAAAAATAAAGAAAAGTGTAAGAAAAACATTGATAATAAAATAAATTAAGAACCCATAAAAGTTGGACCAGTCCAAACAGTTATAGACAACTAAAGAAGGAAAAAAAAGGAACCAATCAAGGACCGGAGCAGCGACCAAGCGGCGAATGACCTGAGCAACGAGCGACCCAAGCAACGACTGATTTCTAGGTCGGCCCAAACGCACTTACGCCAAAGACGAAATTTAATAGGAAGCAGCCGGCACCTCGGGGAATCCTATTCAACGCTTCAGGCGTCGGTTACGGTGCAAACTGCGAAGAGGTTATTGCTACTAGGTCTTGGTACCTTTGGTGGCTGCCGCGCCAGCATACTCACCATGATTCCTGTCCTCCCTCTTTCCGATCGCATGGTTCAGTGCTTGCTATTATTGCAAATTATCAGGATCAATTAGGAAAGCAGCGAGTGGAGGTCACAAGTGGGCAAGACCAGAACTGAATTTTCATTAAGCTGAATGTTGATGTCTCATTCCATGCCGAAGAAGATTCAAGCGCAATAGGGCTTGTGTTCAGAGATGAGAAGGGACGATTTTTAGCAGCACAAATGCAAATTTATTCAGAACGCAGGTGATGTGATGACAGTAGAAGCAGTGGCCATGCGTGACGGTCTAGCTTTGGCAAATGTGACGGGTGTTAGTAGGATTGAAGCGGAGTCTGATTCTCTCACTATGGTGAATTATTGCCAAGGACAGAACCAATGGTGGGATGTATGGCGATCTTTGCGAAATGCGTAGATTTGGCAACATTAGTAGGAAAGGTCACCTTCAAGCATTGTTTTCATGATGCAAATTCTGTAGCACATGAGCTAACTTTAGTTTTTGTAATAAGCGTGATGATAGTTGGACTGATGAGCCTCGCAGGTTCTTAATTAGCCAACTAGTAAATGATTTAATTATTTCTTATGTTTTTAAAGGTAATTAGTTGTTAATTTAATGAAATTAGCTATAATGGCCTTTCCCTCAAAAAAACTGCAAACCAGTGCACACCCCGCCTCCGCTTTGGGCCGGCCCATTTTACCTTCCCTTCTTTTGTTTTTACATTCCAAGGACAGAACCAATGATGGGATATAGCAGTAGCGATCTCTACGGAATGGATAGATTTGGCAACGTTAGTAGGAAAGGTCATCTTCAAGCATTGTTTTCGTAATGCAAATTCTGTAGCACATGAACTAGCTAAGTTCAGTTCGTGTAATAAGCGTGATGATAGTTGGACTAATGAGCCTTCCGTGTTCTTAATTAGCCAACTATTAGATGATGTAATTATTTGTTAAGTTCTTTAAGGGATAATTATTTGTTAAGTTAATAAAGTTAGGCATGATGGACTTTCCCTAAAAAAAACTGCAAACCGGCACACATCCAACCTTCGCTTCGGGCCGGCCCATTTTACCTTTCTTCTTTTGTTTTTACATTCCAAGGACAGAACCAATGATGGGATATAGCAGTAGCGATCTCTACGGAATGGATAGATTTGGCAACGTTAGTAGGAAAGGTCATCTTCAAGCATTGTTTTCGTAATGCAAATTCTGTAGCACATGAACTAGCTAAGTTCAGTTCGTGTAATAAGCGTGATGATAGTTGGACTAATGAGCCTTCCGTGTTCTTAATTAGCCAACTATTAGATGATGTAATTATTTGTTAAGTTCTTTAAGGGATAATTATTTGTTAAGTTAATAAAGTTAGGCATGATGGACTTTCCCTAAAAAAAAACTGCAAACCGGCACACATGCAACCTTCGCTTCGGGCCGGCCCATTTTACCTTTCTTCTTTTGTTTTTACATTCCAAGAAAAACACACGGGTTAGGATTTGAACCGCAGACCTCACATCCAGTAGCAAACAACACTAACCAAGTCGTACTCGCTACGTGTTGTGCCATGTTAGCTTTTTTATTCTTCTCTAACGATAAAAAACTGTAACGGTTTCCTGTCTCTTGCTTTCTTTTTTGCCAGTTTTGTTTTGGACGATTTTCTTCTGTTTTTTTCTTTTACTTTTCCTTCTTTATTTTTTCATTTTCTTTTCCTTATTTTGTAAATTCTTGAACTCTACTTAAATTTGTGGACTTTTTTCGAATCGCATGATTTTTTTTCCAAATTCATGATTTTTTTAAAAGTTGTGAACTTTTCTCAAAATTGATGATTTTTTTCAAAATCGATGAACGTTTTCAAACCTGATGTACTTTTTTTCAAAATTGATTATATTTTTGTAAATTTTGAACTTTCTTTTTAAACCGATGAACTTTTTAAGTTTGTTGAACTTTTAAAAAAATGGTGAAGGGTTTTTCAAATTCGATGAACTTTTTTAAAAAATTGATGAGCTTTTTTCAAATTCATGATATTTTTTTGAAAATTGTGAACTTTGTTTAAAAATCAGTGAACATATTTGAATTCAAGTTTTTTTCATTTTATGTATTTTTAAAATAATTTATAGTAGATATACAATATATGTTAATATTGTACTATAAGAAGGATCAGATAGCCGACAAGTTTAGCATGGTCTACTGGATAGTGCGCGTGGCTGTTGTCTTTTCGAGGGTAGTTCGAGTACCAGTTCTCTAATATAACGAATTTAAATAATATTTATCTACCTATTTGTTGCAAGCAGGGGTGTTTTCCCTTTTTCGTAAATCCATTTATTCAAAACGTTTTATTTCTGATGATCATACTGGGCCATGGCCCAAACATTCGCTCACTCGCACTGCTGTCAGGATCGGTCGCTCACCCCTCATCTCTACTTTCTACTCTTATAAAAGACCGAGTTGATGATGAGGGTGTGCCTGCCATCGTGTAATATAGACCGTCCGATCTATATCTGACGGTTAGAAAGCAAACTATAACAATTTTGCAAAAAGATACCCGCACCTCTTTCCACACTTGCAGATAAGGACTTCTCCCGTTCATCCTTTTCTCTCACAAGATAAACTACTCATACAAATGTATCTTGATGTTCCGTGCAACGCACGGGCATCTTGCTAATCAATCGATAAGAAAGAGAGATCTTTCACTCATGCACGCTGTACGCGACTCAAAAAAGCTACACTGCAGATTCTAAAAAAAGCCACACTTCAAGCAAAAAAAAGGCGTCCTATATGCTAGCTGTTGCTGACAAAAATCGTCAAGCAGTTGGTCGTTGACATTTGACCATTGTAAACAAACTTCATGCAAATTGAAAAATGTTCACAGATTTGGAAAAGTATTGCAAATAGAAAAGGAGTTTAAGGATTTGGAAAAGGATCGCAAATTGAAAAAATTCACAATTTTTTGAAAAAAATATTGAATTTGGAAAAAAATTCAACTGTTTTGAAAACAAAATCATTGAAGTTGAACTAGTTCATTAATTTGAAAGAAAAAAAAATCATAATTTGACAAAAAGTTCACCGATTTTTTTAAATAATCAATTTTGAAAAATCATCGATTTTGAAAAAAAATCAAATTTGTAACAAGTTCATCAAGTTTGAAAAAAGTTTATCAAGTTTTCACAAAAACCGTCAAGAAGTTACTCGTTGACAATTGACCATTGTAAAATAAGCTTCATGCAAATTGAAATATGTTCATAGATTTAGAAAAATATTGCAAATCGAAAAAATAGTTCAAGGATTTGGAAAAATATCGCAAATTGACAAAAAGTTCATTTAAAAAAATCATCAATTTTGAAAAATAAAGCTTTGATTTTAAAAAAAGTTCATTGAATTTCAAAAAAAGTTCATGAAGTTTGAAAAAAGGTTCATAAATTGAAAAAAGTTCATTGATTTTTTTAAAAAAAATTCACATATTTTAAGAAAAAACCAGCGAAAAGCAAAAGGCATAAAAAACAAATAGATTCACATTGGTTATTTGAAGAAGAAATAAAGAAGGTAACTAGCACAACGTAAAAGTTGTCCGGTTAGCTTTTTTTTGTGAACTTAAGTTGTCCGGTTAGTTACCACCGTTGTACATAGCAGAAGTGCGGTGTTTGAATCTCCACAGGCGTTCATTTTTGGAGGTTTTACAAAAAAGAAAAAAAAGTGTAAGATGGGCCCTTCGGGAAATGCCTAACAGGCACGTCCGTATCACCACGACGCTACGCTATTTTGGGCCTGCTCCTTAGTTGCTATGCCTGTTAATTTGTTTGTTCCCCTCAAAAAATGTGAATTCGTTTGTTCGTTTTGTTTCTGATTCTTTTGTATTTCGAAATAAATTAAATATGCATATTTTAAAAATACTTTACATAATTTTTTGAAAGTGTCCATATGACATTTAAAAATATATTAATACATTGTAAAAATAATGTTCATGAACTTTTTTCTTTTTGAGCATTAGAAAAATGTTTTTGACATTTTAAAAAATCCATGATTTTTAAAAAGATTGAGTCGCCTGCCCCCGTCAATGTCTCGGTTGCCTTGTAGCGCCATCACCTTTTGTCGTTCCAATTCGGATCGTGCCTTTGATAGCTCGACGCGTAGTGTAGCTAACGCCTCCTTGGCCGCTGTTTAAAACACGGACGTTCACATTACTTAATTGTGTTGCTCGACAGTTAGTAAAATCCTTTAGCCCACCCTCTAACAAATTCTTGTAGTTCTTGAGCAAATGCAGATATCTCGTGAAGGAAGGGGCGTCCCAAACACATCAGGTTAGGTTATCTCTGCGCAAAATAACAGCATGGCATGAGAATAACACGCACGTTGCATTAATCAAGAACCATAGCTCGATACACGCCCCTCTGGGCCCATACTGGCTTCATTTTCTGATGTAGGGGAAGAAAGGAAAAAACCAAACAAAGCAGCGTTTCAACAATCTGCAAGGGCAGGCCCTTGGTGACGCCCAAGCCTAGCCAGACCCCTCCTCACGCTTCACGGAGGCGCGGCGACGAGATGACCTGCTGCCCCCTTCGAACCGAGCGTGGCGGCTGATTGTAGCCACTGCTGCTGGAGCTGTCGCAGGAGGGAGAGCCGCCGTAGCTGGAGGAGATGCGGTCGCCGCTGAGGGCAGGCTCGCCCTCACACTCGTCACGACCGTCGCCAAGGCCGAGCACCTCCTCGCCGTCGTTCGTCTCGGGGCAGCATCCGGCGCGGCGGCCATCTTCCCCGAACACCCTCATGAAAAGGGTCGACCCGCCGTCATACTTGAAGTGGAGCGTGCACCGCCTGCCCAGGCCGCGTGCGCGGGCGACGTCTGCCAGCCGCGGGCTAGAGCTATGTTGCCCGCGGCAGAAGTCTTGACCGCGACCCACGAGGCCTTGCTGCAGCAACCATCCGCCTGCAACCAGAGCCCCCCTGGACCAGGGGCCGGCAACTCAGCGACAAAGAAGCGCGGAAGCTGGAGCCAGTTGTCGGCCGGGTTTTCTGACCAAACAACGAACTCTGGCGACGCCTCCTCCTCTGAATGGAAACACGGGCGGGGAGGTCTCGCCACCATCGCGCACCTCCCCCCATCGACTGGAACGCCACGGTTGGGACGCCCCCACCCCCCCCCTCCGCGTGCCGTGGCACCGCCTCGACGGTGAGCCACGGCGGGGGTCGCAGCGTGCTTGCGCGGGCGGCCGCGACCGCACTTGGGCACCGGGGAACCAGGGTGTAACACCCTCGATGCGACTATAGCTCCCACGTGTCGAGGCACGACTTAGAGACATAATCGCATTGAAGGCACATGTCGCAAGTTAGGCAATCTTCACAACATCCCATGTAATATATAGATAATAAAAGGGGAGATAACATAGTTGGCTTACACTCGCCACGTCAATCAAGTACATAAATAACATTACATCATTCAAACACTCATGGCCCGACTACGGTGCCAAAATAAAAGATAACCCAACATGCGACACGGTCCCGATCACCCCCAACTGGGCACCACTACTGATCATCAGGAAAGGAAACATAGTATCGTTGAGAGTCCTCGTCGAACTCCCACTTGAGCTCGAGCGCGTCACCTGGAGCGGAATCGTCAGGCCCTGCATCTAGTGTAATAGTAATTTGTGAGCCACAGGGACTCAGCAATCTCGCACCCTCGCGATCAAGACTATTTAAGCTTAATAGGTATGGCAAGGTAAATATATGTGGAGCTGCAGCAAGCGACTAGCATATGTGGTGGCTATCCTGTTCGCAAAAGAGAGCGAGAAGAGGAGGCAAAGCGCGAGCGAGAAACTAGAGAGCAACATACGCAAGCATTACTCCAACACCGTGTTCACTTCCCGGACTCCGCCGAGAAGAGACCATCACGGTAACTCACACTGTCGATTCATTTTAATTAAGTTAAGGTTCAAGTTATCTACAACCGGACATTAACAAATTCCCATCTGCCCATAACCGCGGGCACGGCTTTCGAAAGTTCAAATCCCTGCAGGGGAGTCCCAACTTAGCCCATGACAAGCTCTCACGATCAACGAAGGAATAGACCTCCCCCCGAGACGTTCCGATCAGACTCGGTATCTCGGTTCTTCAAGACACTTCGACAGGTTAAAACAAATCCAGCAACACCGCCCGAATGTGCCGACAAATCCCGATAGGAGCTGCACATATCTCGTTCTCAGGGCACACTCAGATAGGTCAAGCTACGAGTAAAACCAACCCTCGAGTTTCCCCGAGGTGGCCCTGCAGGCTGCCTGGTTCGAACCAACACTCAGAGGAGCACTGGCCCGGGGGGGGGATTAAAATAAGATGACCCTCGGGCTCCGGAAACCCAAGGGAAAAAGAGGCTAGGTGGCAAATGGTAAAACCAAGGTTAGGCATTGCTGGAAAAGCTTTAATCAAGGCGAACTATCAAGGGGTTCCCATTATAACCCAACCGCGTAAGGAACGCAAAATCTGGGAACATAACACCGATATGACGGAAACTAGGGCGGCAAGAGTGGAACAAAACACTAGGCGAGAGGCCGAGCCTTCCACCCTTTACCAAGTATATAGATGCATTAAGATAGCATGGAAATATAATGATATCCCAACAAGAAAATAATGTTCCAATAAGGAACGGTCTCCAATCTTCACCTGCAACTAGCAACGCTATAAGAGGGGCTGAGCAAAGCGGTAACATATCCAATCAACGATTTGCTAGGACATGGTGGGTTATAGGTTTGGCATGGCAATTTGGGAGGCTTGAAAGCAAGTGGTAGGCATCGCAGCATTGGCATAGCAAAAGAGCGAGCATCTAGCAAAGCAAAGATAGTAGTGATTTCGAGGGTATGATCATCTTGCCTGCAAAGTTGTCAGAGTTGACTGGATCCTCGAAAGCAAACTCAACGGGCTCCTAGTTAGCGAACTCGTCTCCCGGCTCTATCCAAACAAGACAAACAAGCAACAAGGACACAATCAATCACGTGCAAGGATCAAACAATATGATGCAAGGATGGTATGCTATGCGAGATGCGATGCGGGATGCATATGCAAGATTTGACAAGGGATGCATGAACCTGGACTCAACTTGGAAATCTAAGTGTGCCACTGGAAAGATGAGATGAAATCGCTTGAAAACGATATAAAGAACGCCGGAATCGGAGTTACGGTTTGGAAATGGCAAGCGATTCAAATGACACCGGTCTGCGATTTACAGCAAGTAGCCATCTAAATGCAATGATATGAACAAGCTACAGCACCCAAACATGGCAACAAAATACATGGCAGGGATGCATTCATGATGCTTAACAAAAGTCTAGCACTGAGCTACGGCCAATTCATCCATTAACAGGTTCAAACAAGCATGGCAAAAATGCATATGGTAAACAGATCTCAGACTTAGTGAAATTAACACTTGTCTGGAATTTTAGATCAGATAGCACTCTTCGGAGCAACAACACTACATGCTACAGGATGTGAACATGGCAAAGTAAAGCATGGCATGGAGCTACTCAAAGAGCTTAACAAAAGTCCCTTGGTGACCTTGATCCAAAAGGGATCAGAAAATACAATTGCAAGCATGTGGACATGGCAAAAACATAATCAGTTCTCAGACTTAGTGAAAAACTGGAGCATGCTGAAACAGATATCAAGTAGGCATGTTTACGAGCTTGATGCACTCACTACAGAGCAAGTCATGACAAGCTAAGCATACACCCATCAAGAATACACAAAATGCAAACTAGACATGGCAAGAACAATAGCATAGCATGCACGGATCAACTACAACATCCTCGGCAAAATTGCTAACAAGTAGACAATCTGCCCAGATTCACGAAGTAGCAAAAGTAGAGCTCGATTGACTCAAGCTAGGGTGCTCCATAATTGCAACCAAAGACATGGATGGATAAAGCACTACAAGATTAACAAAACATCCTTACTGATCATCCTCAAAAGAGGCACAGATCACTAGGAAACAACATGAACATATCGCCATATGAGATAAACAGGTCAAGGACTTAGTGGAAATGCTAAGTCCCTGAAATCAGCATTACCAAGTGCCTCGCTTTGCAAGCTTGTGCTAGTCACCACACACATCACAAAAATACATGTGTTGCACCTCTGGAAAGATGGCAAAACTCTTAACAAAACATATGTAGAGCTCCAGGTCATACCATGCACACAATAATCATGGCAAAAACGACAAATATCTAAATGGAGCAGCAGATCTGACAAATATCTCAAGTAGCACTCTTCTAACAACATTTCGGGCATCAAGATAAACTCAAATGAAAATGATGCAATGGAATGAAATGATGTACTCTCTGAGACGAACATTTTGATATGCTATATGCCAAAAACGGAGCTACGGATGCGGAGATATAGCATGATGAAAAAGGCCAATTATTAGGGTTTGGGACGAAAAAGTCAACCCCGATTCTCAGATCTGGATCCGGCGCGAGGATCGAGGAAATCGCCGGATCCGAGTTCCTGTTCGCCGAAGACGTCGGGGTTCGCCGGAGTAAAGCCGTCCGGAGCTTGTGGTGGCGAGAAGAAGGCGGCGCCGGCGCGGCGGCGCCCACCGGCAATGAGGCGGCGCGGGGCGGACCCGGGGCGGGGCGGCAGAGACTGCTGGGGTCGTCGACGGCGGCGAGGGGCGCGGTGGCCGGCGTGGTGACCTGCGGCGGGGAAGAGAGGCGTGGGGCGGCGCGGCTCTCCCAGGCGGCGGGGCGGCGAGAAGCCTGGTCGGGCGGCGGGGAGGGCCGGCCGCGGGCTTCCGCGGGCCGCGGCGGCGGAGATCGGCGGGATGCCACGTGGCAGGTGGCGACTGGTCGGCGGTGGTGGGCGGACGTGTCCGACCCGATTCGGACACGTCCGGCGGCGAGGAGAGCTGATTCTAGGGTTTCGGGGGAGAAGGAGATCCGAATTTCGGAGGTGGTCTTTATATAGGCATAGGAGAAGCTAGGAGAGTCCAAATGAGGTGCGGTTTTCGGCCACGCGATCGTGATCGAACGCTCTAGATGATGGAGTGGGTTTTGGTGGGTTTTGGGCCAAAGTGGAGGGGTGTTGGGCTGCAACACACACGAGGCCTTTTCGGTCCCTCGGTTAACCGTTGGAGCATCAAACGAAGTCCAAATGGTACGAAACTTGATAGGCGGTCTACCGGTAGTAAACCAAGGCCGCTTGGCAAGTCTCGGTCCAATCCGGAAATGTTTAATCCCCACACACGAAATAAAGGTAGAAATAACCACTGGAGGAGAACGAAGCGCCGGAATGCAAAACGGACAACGGGGAAAATGCTCGAATGCATGAGATGAACACGTATGCAAATGCAATGCACATGATGACATGATATGAGATGCATGACAACGATAACAACACATGAAGACAAAGACCCGAACCCGAGAAAATAAAATAATTTAACGCCGGAAACGGCAAGAGTTGGAATACATATTGAGTAAGTTACATCCGGGGTGTTACAACACTCCACCACTACGAAAGGATCTCGTCCCGAGATCTAGGACTGAAAGAACGCCGGGTATTCAGAACGGAGGTGATCCTCGCGTTCCCAGGTAGCTTCACGGTCGGAATGGTGTGACCACTTGACTTTGAGGAATTTGATTGACTTGTTGCGAGTCTTGCGTTCAGACTCTTCAAGAATAGCAATGGGGTGCTCACGATAGGAGAGATCTTCTTGGAGCTCAATGTCCTCGAAGTTGACGGTGCGGTCAGGAGTCTTGAAGCACTTTCAGAGCTGAGAGACATGGAACACATCATGAACATTTACAAAGTTTGAAGGAAGCTCGAGTTGATAGGCGAGATCGCCTCTCTTGCTGACCATCTTGAAAGGTCCCACGTATCTGGGGGCAAGCTTCCCTTTGATACCGAAGCGACGAGTACCTTTCATTGGAGAGACGCGGAAGTAAACATGATCTCCGATCTCGAAAGCCAAATCACGGCGCTTACTATCATAGTAGCTCTTCTGGCGGGATTGGGCTGCTTTGAGGTTATCTCGAATGACTTTGCACATTTCCTCTGCCTCTGTGATTAAGTCATTACCCAAAAGCTGACGCTCACCGGTTTCGGACCAGTTGAGAGGGGTACAGCACTTCCTGCCATACAGAATTTCAAATGGGGCCTTGCCCAAACTTGCTTGAAAACTGTTATTGTAGGAGAATTCAGCATAAGGAAGACAATCCTCCCACTTCATGCCGAAGGAGATCACACAAGCCCTGAGCATATCTTCAAGAATCTGGTTGACACGCTCGACTTGACCGCTAGTTTGAGGATGGAAAGCTGTGCTGAAGCGGATGTTGGTGCCCATGGCCTTCTGAAAAGAATCCCAAAACTTGGAGGTAAAGATGCTGCCACGGTCTGAAGAGATCACTTGTGGAATACCGTGCAGAGAGACAATTCGAGAGGTATAGAGCTCCGCCAATTGAGCTGCAGTGATTGACTCTTTGATAGACAGAAAATGAGCCACGTTAGTGAGTTTGTCGATGACAACGAATATAGCATCATTGCCATGCTTGGACTTTGGAAATCCAGTCACGAAGTCCATTTCAATGTGGTCAAACTTCCATTCTGGAATGGCAAGAGGTTGGAGGAGACCAGCTGGCCTTTGGTGTTCCGCCTTCACTCTTCTGTAGACATAACACTCATTCACGAATTGAGCAATCTCGCACTTCATTCGAGTCCACCAATAAGCCTGCTTGAGGTCCTGATACATCTTCGTGCTTCCAGGGTGGATGGAGAGGAGAGAATTGTGAGCCTCGTTCATGATCACTTTACGGAGGTCACCTTTGGGTACAACAATACGATCCTCGAAGAAGAGAGTGTCCTTGTCGTCAAGGCGGTAGCACTTGTACTTGGGTTGACTCTTGGCAATCCCAATCTTCACCTTTTTCACCATAGCATCAAGAAGCTGAGCTTGGCGAATCTGGTCTTCCAAGGTAGGAGAGACTTGAAGGTTGGCGAGGAAACCTTGAGGAACAACTTGCAGATTAAGTTTGCAGAAAGCTTCACAAAGCTCGGGTTGATAAGGCTTGAGAATCAGACTGTTGCAATAAGCCTTTCTGCTCAATGCGTCAGCAATCACATTGGCCTTGCCTGGAATATACTCGATACTCGAATTATACTCTTGAATCATTTCTACCCATCGAGTTTGCCTGAGGTTGAGATTAGGCTGAGTGAAGATGTACTTGAGACTCTTGTGGTCAGTGAAGATGTCCACTTTTCTTCCCAATAAGAGATGTCTCCAAGTCAAAAGAGCATGCACAACTCCTGCCAACTCGAGATCATGAGTGGGGTAGTTCTTCTCATTAGGCTTCAACTGGCGAGAGGTATAAACAACAACTTTCTTCTCTTGCATCAATACTGCGCCAAGACTTTGGAGAGAGGCATCACAAAAGGCCTCGTACGGCTTGGATTCATCAGGCGGAGTCAGAACTGGAGCAGTGATCAATTTCTCTTTCAAAGTGTTGAAAGCAATGTCACACTCCGAAGACCAAACGTACTTGACATGCTTCTGGAGAAGATTAGAGAGAGGCTTCGCGATCTTAGAAAAGTTTTCAATGAATCTTCGACAGTAGCTTGCGAGACCGAGGAAGCTACGAAGTTGCTTCACGTTCTGAGGAGGTTCCCAATTCACAATTGCAGACACCTTCTCAGGATTCACCACAATGCCCTTGGCAGAGATGATATGACCAAGATAAAGAACCTCATAGAGCCAAAATTCGCACTTGGAGAACTTGGCGTAGAACTGGTGTTCCCTCAGCTTATCGAGTACCAAACGCAAGTGCTTGGCATGATCTTCCTTGTTCTTCGAGAAAACCAGAATGTCGTCGAGATAGACCAAAACGAAGTCATTGGTGTAGGCGTTGAAGATGAAGTTCATCATGCGAGAGAACGTCGGAGGAGCGTTGACGAGGCCAAAAGACATGACAGTGTATTCGTATGAACCATAGCTTGTCCTGAAAGCCGTCTTGGGAATATCTTGCTCACGGATTAGCTTGGAGAATACTTGGGCACCTTTGAGTTGTTCGAACAGCTCATTGATGTTAGGAAGTGGGTATTTGTTCTTGATGGTCTTCTTGTTCAATGGACGGTAATCAACACAAAGCCGGTCCGTTCCATCCTTCTTCTTCACAAAAAGAACACCACAACAACCACGGAGAAGAACTAGGCCGGATGAGACCCATTCTCTCTTGAATATCGAGTTGCTTCTTCAGCTCCTTCAACTCTTCAGGTCCGAGCTTGTAAGGACGCTTGCACACTGGTTCCGTGCCAGGCTCAAGATCAATGACGAATTCAACTGGCCGGTGCGGAGGCATTCCTGGAAGCTCTTCTGGAAAGACGTCTTGATATTCGCAAACGACTGGAATTTGCGAGATAGCATCCAGTTCACCCTTCCCATTGAGAGAAAACAGACGGATGGTATCATCACGAGCGGCAAAGACAATTACATCCTCAGACGAATGAGTCAATTGAATCTGCCTGGCTGCACAGTCAAGATGTGCCTTGTGCTTAGAAAGCCAATCCATTCCGAGAAAAAGATCAATATCCAAGTTGCCAAGAACCATTGGGGAAGAAAGAAACTTGTAGTCGCCCAAGGTGATAGTAACATCTGGCACCTCCAGACTTGCACTCAAATGTTTGCCAGGAGAAACGATATCCATTTGTTTACCCAAATGAGACGAAACGAACTCATGCTTGGTAAAAAATGGCTTTGACATGAAACAATGCGATGCACCAGTGTCAAAAAGAACTCTTGCGGGAATATCGTTAACAGGAAGGTTACCCATAGTGACATCTGACGAATCCTCTGCCTGAGCTGCGTTCATCAAGTTGACCTTGGCGTGCTTGGGGTTATGCTTGACCACAGCTGTACTTGCCGATCTGACAGGAGGAGGAGGAAGACGCCTCTGGTTGAGACACTTGTTGGCATAGTGACCCTTCTGTTGGCACTTGTTGCACGTGACCTCTGAAAGCGGACGGTGGTACGGAGCACTCGATCTTGGAGCTTGAGACGAAGTCTTGTTCTAAAAGCCAGGGTTGGGTGGGTGGGAAGATCCACTGGCACCTTTGCTCTTCTGCTGATACGGCTGACGGAACGGAGGGGGAGGAAGCCAATACTTCTGCTGCTTGGCCACTTGAGTAGAGGAAGAAGGAGTAACATCTCTGACTCGCTTCTTGGAAGCATCACATCTCAATTGAGCAGCCTCTTGCTTCAACGCCATGTTGTAGAACTCATCGTACCTCAAGGGCTCAAAGAGAACAAGAGCTAGCTGAATTTCTTCTCTGAGACCACCCCTGAACTGGTATATCATGCTCTTCTCATCAGGGACGTCCTGCTTAGCAAAGCGGGCGAGCTTCTGAAACAACTTGTTGTAGTCATAGACAGACAAAGAGCCTTGCTTCAGGTTGCGGAATTCCTCACGCTTGCTTTCAACCACGCTCTGAGGGATATGGTGAGCTCTGAAATCTTGACGGAATTCATCCCAGGTAATTACACGTCCACCTCTGGAATCCTTGTACTGCTGGAACCATTCTGCAGCTTGATCTTTGAGTTGGAAGGAAGAGAACTTGATGAAGTCCTCAGGCCTGACGTTACTGCACTCGAAATGCTTGCACAGATCCACAAGCCAATCGTCAGCATCGGTTGCCTCAACACAATTGCTGAAAGTCTTTCGCCCGTTAGCAAGAAACTGGTTGAGTGTAGCAAAGTGATTCTGATTGTTGCCTTGGTTCCCTTGGTTGCCTTGATTGCGCTCTTGGAGAATTTGCATGATCAACTGTGTGTTTGCATTGGTCGCGGCCATCACAGCTTGCCATGCCTCCGGAGGAGGTGGAGGTGGTGGCGGATCTTGATTCTGATTCTGATTGGTGCTCTTAGCGGGAGCCATCCTGAAGAGGTTGACCACCGTTAGTACATAGACAGATAAAATGAAGCTAAATCCAATGGAATAAAAATTGCAACATATAGTCTTCACATCCGAACAAAATGAATGAATGCATTCCTCTTGAAATGGTCACATATCCATAAATTGAAAAGCCACTTAGAATTAAGGTAGAGAAATAAATCAACAAGGTACGGATCAAGAACGAATACTCGGTAAGAAATCCCAATCTCAAACCAAATATCCGTGAAAGAAGAACTAGAGCTACAAGAATTCCCACCTATGAAACTCCCGAACCTTTTCGGTTATGCAATCAGGTGTTGGGGATGCAGGGGAAGCATAATATCTCACCCAAATCTAACAAATCCTACATCCAGCTGTATCCATCCTTCAACACATAACCGAGAAAAATTTCGGAAACCATCTACCTCAACCTTCGAAAAGCATCCGTTATACAAGTTATGGCGATACTCCCGAACTCCCGCCCCAGTACTAGGTGGCGTCGAGGTTATCTCACCAACGAACTGCATAAAAGAGATTTTCGATGTCGGCGTACTAGACTCAGGTATTCCAGAACTGCAACGATAAAATTATGACGACAACACCTCAGAGCTCAACTCCCCGGGACACTTCCATAAAACCCCTGACAGGAGGCACCAAGACAATGTTCTCGTCATAAAACCATCGGAACGATTCCAAGATACCCGCGTGATCCTAAAATTTTTTTTAGTGAAATTTGAGAAGAGAAGAGTCAAAACTCTACGTCAGGATGCCTTACCAGAGCAATGAGGAGACTGGGAAGTAAAAAGAATTCCTAAACTCTCTGATATATAATTCCTAAATGACTCAAAAACATTTTTCTAGACACAACTCGGCTGCTAAAAACAATCAAACATTGGGGCTCCTAAGGTCGGGGAAGGCTCTGATTACCAACTTGTAACACCCTCGATGCGACTATAGCTCCCACGTGTCGAGGCATGACTTAGAGACATAATCGCATTGAAGGCATATGTCGCAAGTTAGGCAATCTTCACAACATCCCATGTAATATATAGGTAATAAAAGGGGAGATAACATAGTTTGCTTACACTCGCCACGTCAATCAAGTACATAAATAACATTACATCATTTAAACACTCATGGCCCGACTACGGCGCCAAAATAAAAGATAACCCAACATGTGACACGGTCCCGATCACCCCCAACTGGGCACCACTACTGATCATCAGGAAAGGAAACATAGTATCATTGAGAGTCCTCGTTGAACTCCCACTTGAGCTCGAGCGCGTCACCTAGAGCGGAATCGTCAGGCCCTGCATCTGGTGTAATAGTAATCTATGAGCCACAGGGACTCAGCAATCTCGCACCCTCACGATCAAGACTATTTAAGCTTAATAGGTATGGCAAGGTAAATATATGTGGAGCTGCAGCAAGCGACTAGCATATGTGGTGGCTATCCTGTTCGCAAAAGAGAGCGAGAAGAGGAGGCAAAGCGCGAGCGAGAAACTAGAGAGCAACTTGCGCAAGCATTACTCCAACACCGTGTTCACTTCCCGGACTCCGCCGAGAAGAGACCATCACGGTAACTCACACTGTTGATTCATTTTAATTAAGTTAAGGTTCAAGTTATCTACAACCGGACATTAACAAATTCCCATCTGCCCATAACCGCGGGCACGGCTTTCGAAAGTTCAAATCCCTGCAGGGGAGTCCCAACTTAGCCCATGACAAGCTCTCACGGTCAACGAAGGAATAGACCTCCCCCCGAGACGTTCCGATCAAACTCGGTATCTCGGTTCTTCAAGACACTTCGACAGGTTAAAACAAATCCAGCAACACCACCCGAATGTGCCGACAAATCCCGATAGGAGCTGCACATATCTCGTTCTCAGGGCACACTCAGATAGGTCAAGCTACGAGTAAAACCAACCCTCAAGTTTCCCCGAGGTGGCCCCGCAGGCTGCCTGGTTCGAACCAACACTCAGAGGAGCACTGGCCCGGGGGGGTTTAAAGTAAGATGACCCTCGAGCTCCGGAAACCCAAGGAAAAAAGAGGCTAGGTGGCAAATGGTAAAACCAAGGTTGGGCATTGCTGGAAAAGCTTTAATCAAGGCGAACTATCAAGGGGTTCCCATTATAACCCAACCGCGTAAGGAACGCAAAATCCGGGAACATAACACCGATATGACGGAAACTAGGGCGGCAAGAGTGGAACAAAACACTAGGCGAGAGGCCGAGCCTTTCACCCTTTACCAAGTATATAGATGCATTAAGATAACATGGCAATATAATGATATCCCAACAAGAAAATAATGTTCCAACAAGGAACGGTCTCCAATCTTCACCTGCAACTAGCAACGCTATAAGAGGGGCTGAGCAAAGCAGTAACATAGCCAATCAACGATTTGCTAGGACATGGTGGGTTAGAGGTTTGGCATGGCAATTTGGGAGGCTTGAAAGCAAGTGGTAGGCATCGTAGCATTGGCATATCAAAAGAGCGAGCATCTAGTAAAGCAAAGATAGTAGTGATTTCGAGGGTATGATCATCTTGCCTGCAAAGTTGTCAGAGTTGACTGGATCCTCGAAAGAAAACTCAACGGGCTCCTCGTTAGCGAACTCGTCTCCCGGCTCTACCCAAACAAGACAAACAAGCAACAAGGACACAATCAACCACGTGCAAGGATCAAACAATATGATGCAAGGATGGTATGCTATGCGGGATGCGATGCGGGATGCATATGCAAGATTTGACAAGGGATGCATGAATCTGGCCTCAACTTGGAAATCCAAGTGTGCCACTGGAAAGATGAGATTAAATCGCTTGAAAACGATATAAAGAACGCCGGAATCGGAGTTACGGTTTGGAAATGGCAAGCGATTCAAATATGACACCGGTCTGCGATTTACAACAAGTAGCCATCTAAATGCAATGATATGAACAAGCTAAAGCACCCAAACATGGCAACAAAATACATGGCAGGGATGCATTCATGAAGCTTAACAAAAATCTAGCACTAAGCTACAGCCAATTCATCCATTAACAGGTTCAAACAAGCATGGCAAAATGCGTATGGTAAACAGATCTCAGACTTAGTGAAATTAACACTTGTCTGGAATTTCAGATCAGATAGCACTCTTCGGAGCAACAACACTACATGCTACAGGACCTGAACATGGCAAAGTAAAGCATGACATGGAGCTACTCAAAGAGCTTAACAAAAGTCCCATAGTGACCTTGAGCCAAAAGGAATCAGAAAATACAATTGCAAGCATGTGAACATGGCAAAAACATAATCAGTTCTCAGACTTAGTGAAAAACTGGAGCATGCTGAAACAGATATCAAGTAGGCATGTTTACGAGATCGATGCACTCACTACAGAGCAAGTCATGACAAGCTAAGTATACACCCATCAAGAATACACAAAATGCAAGATATACATGGCAAGAACAATAGCATAGCATGCACGGATCAACTACAACATCCTCGGCAAAATTGCTAACAAGTAGATAATCTGCCCAGATTCACGAAGTAGCAAAAGTAAAGCTCGATTGACTCAAGCTAGGGTGCTCCATAACTGCAACCAAAGACATGGATGGATAGAGCACTACAACATTAACAAAACATCCTTACTGATCATCCTCAAAAGAGGCACAGATCACTAGGAAACAACATGAACATATCGCCATATGAGATAAACAGGTCAAGGACTTAGTGGAAATGCTAGGTCCCTGAAATCAGCATTACCAAGTGCCTCACTTTGCAAGCTTGTGCTAGTCACCACACACATCACAAAAATACATGGGTTGCACCTCTGGAAAGATGGAAAAACCCTTAACAAAACATATGTAGAGCTCCAGGTCATATCATGCACACAATAATCATGGCAAAAATGACAAATATCTAAATGGAGCAGCAGATCTGACAAATATCTCAAGTAGCACTCTTCTAACAGTATTTCGGGCATCAAGATGAACTCAAATGAAAATGATGCAATGGAATGAAATGATGTACTCTTTGAGGCGAACATTTTGATATGCTATATACCAAAAACGGAGCTACGGATGTGGAGATATAACATGATGAAAAACGCCAATTGTTAGGGTTTGGGACGAAAAAGTCAACCCCGATTCTCAGATCTGGATCCGGCGCGAGGATCGAGGAGATCGCCAGATCCGAGCTCCTGTTCGCCGGAGAAGTCGGGGTTCGCCGGAGTAAAGCCGTCCGGAGCTTGTGGCGGCGAGAAGAAGGCGGCGCCGGCGCGGTGGCGCCCACCGGCGATGAGGCGGCGCGGGGCGGACCCGGGGCGGGGCGGCGGAGACTGCCGGGGTCGTCTACGGCCGCGAGGGGCGCGGTGGCCGGTGCGGTGACCTGCGGCGGGGAAGAGAGGCGCGGGGCGGCGCGGCTCTCCCAGGCGGCGGGGCGGCGAGAAGCCCGGTCGGGCGGCGGGGAGGGCCGGCCGCGGGCTTCCACGGGCCGCGGCGGCGGAGATCGGTGGGATGCCACGTGGCAGGTGGCGAATGGTCGGCGGCGGTGGGCGGACGTGTCCGGCCCGATTCGGACACGTCCGGCGGCGAGGAGAGCTGATTCTAGGGTTTCGGGGGAGAAGGAGATCCGGATTTCGGAGGTGGTCTTTATATAGGCATAGGAGGAGCTAGGAGAGTCCAAATGAGGTGCGGTTTTCGGCCACGCGATCGTAATCGAACGCTCTAGATGATGGAGAGGGGTTTGGTGGGTTTTGGGCCAAAGTGGAGGGGTGTTGGGCTGCAACACACCCGAGGCCTTTTCGGTCCCTCGGTTAACCGTTGGAGCATCAAACGAAGTCCAAATGGTACGAAACTTGACAGGCAGTCTATCGGTAGTAAACCAAGGCCGCTTGGCAAGTCTCGGTCCAATCCGGAAATGTTTAATCCCCACACACGAAAGAAAGGTAGAAATGACCAACGGAGGAGAACGAAGCGCCTGAATGCAAAACGGACAACGGGGAAAATGCTTGAATGCATGAGATGAATACGTATGCAAATGCAATGCACATGATGACATGATATGAGATGCATGACAACGATAACAACACACGGAGACAAAGACCCGAACCCGAGAAAATAAAATAACTTAACGCTGGAAACGGCAAGAGTTGGAATACATATTGGGTAAGTTACATCCGGGGTGTTACACAGGGCCCTCGCGAGGAGCCTGCAAGGGCCGAGTAATTATGTAATAATGAGCAGGGACTTTGTAGATGTAGACTTGATCAGCAACATGTAGCCCCCAAGTGCTGGCTCAGTAAGAAATTGTTGAGCTGGGACTTTATATATATTTTCTTGAAAAGAATATCATATGTTGTAAATCCTCTCCATGGGGCTCGAACCCACGTCCATAAGGTTTAGAGCTTTGTACTCTTTCAACTGAGTAGTGGACCTTTCAATATAATGGATTTAAGACTTGTGTACATTGATTTTTTGACAGGAGCAACTGGTAGCCCCCGAGGGCCGGCTCATTATAATGTGATGAGTCGAGTCTTCAATAAGTTGATCAAAAAATGACTTTACATTAGCCCCCAAGTGCCATGGTGCATGCTGGCAGTGACATGGGACTTGCATATTTGATGTAATCTCAATTTGAATAATGTAGCCCCCAAGTGCCAGGTCGTAAGCCTGCAGCGACTCGGGACTATTCCCTCCATTGTAAAAATAAATCATGTCCATTAATAAAATAATAACCATTGCGCTGAAGCGACTTTGAAGACATCCATCATAATATTGGTTATTGATAACCATAATAAAAATCCAGCCATGTTGGCTATTAAAGATTTGAATAATATAATCCGGTTTGGAAAATCGGTTCCTGTGATATTGAATCGTACTGCCGGTTTAGGATACCTGTGCAGTAAGGGTGATAACCCAATCTTTAGAAACCAAAAACTTCCAAATGTTTATGATTGTCATATATGGCGACTTATCATCCAAAGTCAAACGGGTTAACCGAAACCACATATATGCTTCAGATATGAACAAAAAGTCTCAAGACAAATCCAAAAGACTGCTTTCAAAATACTTAAGCAAAATAGAAAAAAGAATTTGAGGCTTCTGATTCGAATATGATCAGTAAACCGAACCAAAGGGGTTAAGATAGGATTCGAATACGATCATGTAGCCCCCAGTGGTTTTGGCGTTGCGCCGATCAAGAGGGTACCGACAGCTATGTTCTCTTTGGTTCGAATATGACCTATGTTTGAACAGGAAGCCCCCAAATGACCTTGAAAGGTTTTTAACGACCCTGATTCGAATACGATCCAAGTCGGACCCAAGAGGGGTTAAGCTATGATTCGAATATGATCAAGAAGCCCCCTAGTGAGTTTGGCATTGCGTTGATCAAGAGGGTACTGACAGCTATGTTCTCTTTGGTTCGAATACGACCTATGTTTGAACAGGAAGCCCCCAAATGACCTATAAATGTGGCTATGAGCCGGATCAAAGGGTAATCATAGCTTAGCTCAATAAGCCGGAAGCCCCAAGTGATATATTTCTGAGTTGTGCTCGCCGGGTGCCTATGTTTAAGTTGTGTTGTGCAACAAACTCTCTTTGGTCCTTGTAATTTTTTCTGAAAACTCGAACTTGCGAGAGATGAATTCTTTTTAAACCGGAATTTCAAACCAGATATTGAGAGCTTCAAAGCTTTGTGGGAGACAGGTTTACCTTGAGCCGGATTGTAAACCGAAACATCATTGTGAGCCGGAAATTTTCTGACGGCCTTTAATTTTTTACCAATATGGCGGTAGCCTCCAAGGAGAGGTTATTTTACCCTCCAACGACCCGGAGTTCTTGAATTTTGCTGAAACTGGCAACATTTGCTGGGTCCTGTCATCATAGCCCCCGAGTCTCAAGGCGACTCAAGGAGTTGGCTTGAGATTCTTGAAAGTGCGTTATATCGACTAGAGGGGGGGGTGAATTGGCGATTTTTATGAAAGTCTTCAAAACGTGGAAGTTATGAAGACAAACGATAGAAATAAACCTATTACCCTGCAGCGGAAGGTAGACTACACTAGGCAAGCCATAGTCAAGTATTCAATAGAGTGAAAGCACAATGACTAATAGCAGCAATGTAGTAAGGATCAGGTAGGAAGATATTGTGAAGCCACACAGAACACGCAGTCACTCAGTGAAGACAAAAAATAGTGCGAACATACAATGACTTCACAAGGAGTAACAGTAAGTAAAGGGAAGGGAAGATGAAACCAGTGACTTGCTGAAGACAATGATTTGTTGGACCAGTTCCAGTTGCTGTGACAACTGTACGTCTGGTTAGGGCGGCTAGGTATTTAAACCTTAGGACACACAGTCCCGGACACCCAGTCCTGAACACGCAGCTCAGGACACCCAGTCCTCACCGTATTCCCCTTGAGCTAAGGTCACACAGACCTCGCCCAATCACTCTGGTAAGTCTTCAAGGTAGACTCCCAAACCTTCACAGACTTCGTTCACTGGCAATCCACAATGTCTCTTGGATGCTCAGAACGCGACGCCTAACCGGCTGGAGGATGCACAGTCCTCAAGTGTAATAAGTCTTCAGATCACACAGACAAGAAGACTTAAGTGATGCCTAATTCTCTTTGGCTCTGGGTGGTTAGGGCTTTATCCTCGCAAGGAATTCTCTCTCAAAGGCTTCGAGGTGGGTTGCTCTCAAACGACAAAAGCCGTACTCTGAATCTGAGCAGCCAACCGTTTATGGTTGTAGGGGGTGGGCTATTTATAGCCACTTGGCAACCCGACCTGATTTGTACGAAATGACCCTGGGTCACTAAGGAACTGACACGTGTTCCAACGGTTAGATTTCAAACTCACACGGCAACTTTACTTGGGCTTCAAGCAAAGCTGACTTGTCCGACTCTGGACAAGATTCGCTCTCAAAGTCTTCACTCGAAGACATAGGTTTTGTTTAAGCATCACTTCAGTCATTCTGACTGGTTCTCTTGGACCCCACTTAACAGTACGGTGGTTCCTATGACTCAACACAGAAGAAAGAGAACTATGAAAGATCTAAGTCTTCGAGCTCCATAGGCTTCATGTGGTGTCTTCTCTTGTCATAGTCTTCAATGTGAATATCTTCATATACCACCTTTGACTTCAATGTCTTCATACATTTTTAGGGGTCATCTCTGGTAGGAAAACCGAATCAATGAGGGACTTCTACCTGTGTTATCCTGCAATTCTCACAAACACATTAGTCCCTCAACTAGGTTTGTCGTCAATACTCCAAAACCAACTAGGGGTGGCACTAGATGCACTTACAATTCTCCATAATTGACCGTGATATAAACCGGTATGAGTCTTTCAACAGCTCGGTGATATAACAGTCCTTTTTGCAGTAAACATCTTGTCCTGCATTAAAGAACTTGCAAGCCAGAGTAATTGCTCTTTTTAAAGAACACAATATGTAATATAAAAATATACTGGATGGATTTCACCTGATATGTTAGACCAGAAATTATCCACCACGGAGTTGAGGGTCACAACGGTGAAGCTGAAATCAACCATTGCCGAGTAGGCCGTGGGAGTAGACAGATAATCCGCCCACAGTGTTGTAAGCCAGTGCGATGAGAGAGTCGGCCGCGGTATTGTAAGCCGGTGCGGTTGCGAGAGACGGCCACGACGTTGTAAGCCGGTGCAGGAGCCCGTTGAGTAACGTGACACGGACGACCACCTGTGCCGAATGATGTTGGCGTGCCCCCATCTCCACGGTATAATGCCATTTTGTAATGAATAACGGTTTCGCTATTTCACAGTCGAGTGTTTTACAATTGGGCATCATTCAATTTTGTGGCCGTTCAATCTTGCACGGAGATTCACACTGGGAGGTGTCTTTTTTAGGGCGTTTCCCTTTTCTGTTCCTTACTGGTGGCGTAATAGTTTCCGGGCCAACCCGTTACTGCCCAAGTGCCCATCCCCTAGGCCCTAGCCCTCTGTCTCCTTTTTTTCCATTTCTGTCCTTTCGATTCCTTGGCGATTTCCTTGTCCACCATGGTGATTCCCAGCTCCTTCTCTACTGCAGCTTGATTTCCGATCCAGTTTCTTGTGGTTTTGGTTGGTTGTTCTCGTCTGCTCTCTTTCCCCCACTGGATTTCTTCTAGATCTACTGGTTTGATTCGATTCCCCCGGTGTTTGATATAGATGTACGTGTATGTGTACTCATAGCGGTGTATTTTCTCTGGCGATTCTTGTTGTTCTTGTAGTGGTAGGTGCATGGATGTAGCGGTGAATTCGTTTCCCCTGTCGATTTTCTATGTGGTGGCCTAGGCGTCTGATCTACTGGATCTAGTGGTATTGGTAGTTTTATTCCTGATCGTTCATGTTATGTAGATGTAGGTCCTTAGTTCCTTGCTCTTCCCCTGTTGATTTGATATCTGCTAGCCTGGGAGTCTGATTCAGAGGGTGTTTTGGGGGGGTTAGATGTAGGTTCCTTGGTTGCTTGTTTCTGTATGTTCGTGTGATGTAGATGCAGGTGCTTATTTCAGTCCTTGCTCTAAATTTCCTTTGCCCTGGTCGGTTGATTTTGCTCGTCTGTGTGATGTAGAAGTCGGCGGTAATGGTTAATCCTTGCTCCTTGCTCTGAATTTGGTTCACCAGTCATTTTTTATTCTGATGGCCCTTGTGATGTGGATGCATGTCCTAATTGTCAATCCTTGATCTGAATTTAGGTTCAAGTGATGTATAGATGTAGTAGTAATTTAGGCAAACCTCCCTCGTCTGAAGTCAGGTCCTTAGTCATGTGAATGTTCTTATTCATTCTGTTTTGGTTCTGTATGTATTTGGTGGTTTGTGTTGTATCTTCAGCTATTTTTTGTTCATGAATTTCTCTGCCCTAGTACTTCTATAATGATGTGTTGGTACTTTAGATGCTATCTCCTTATTAGGTTGTGTAATTTTCAGTTTTGGTGTTGTGCAATTTCAGTTTTTCACTCATTCTGTAGTATGGTTTGGTACAGTCATGTCAGTGTTGTTGTATCCTCATATATTTGATGCTTAGGGTTTTGTGTGTGTTATATTTCAGGATCATGATGAGAATGAACTTCTCTTTCATGTAATGGTTTAGATGAGTCACGGTCCTGTTCGCTGCCAGTCTTTTTCCCTTCCCGACTAGATGAATAAAATATTAATTCCATTCGGGCAGGTGAGGAAGGGCGGCGTCGGCTTGACCATGTCTTCTGTCTTAGTCGTTTCGGAGACTAAGTTTCTCATTCAATGGTGAGGTGTTTATAGAAAGCAAGGCCTCGCTCGACGAGTCATGTAGTCATAGGTTTGAGTTCCCTAATCAGTAGTGTAAGTTCCACAAGTAAGTAGTGTAACTTCCATTTGAATTCCATTAGTTTGCAACGTTTTTGAATTTGTATCACACTGGTGAGTTTCCTAGTTTTTTAGTACTGCAAGTTCCATAGGCAAGTACTAGAAGCTTCCTAGTTTTGCAATGCCCACTTGCACTTTTAGAACCGAACATTTTGGGTTTCTCTTTGTTGGATTTGTATTGAATCCAGTTTACCATTTGAAAGTCTAAATGGATATTACTGAAACTAAAGTGTAATCACAATGTTCTAATCTCTTAAATGCATGTGTTTTTATTAGAAATCTGGTATAATTTTACTGAAATTTGTACTGTGAGCACAATGTATGTTTCAGTGAAATTTTAGTGGAATTATTATGTGCATTTTCAGTGGAATTATAGTGCTTTTGAATTATAATTACAGTGGGGATTTCAGTGTAATTACAGTGAGTATTTTAGAGTAATCACATTATCTTTTTAGTTAATTTACCCCTCAGGATGTTTGGGTTTTATCATTGTTGGTGCATTCACTTTAGAACAATTTATTTTCTTTTGTTAGGGTTATTGGTATACTCGTACTTTATTTCTGCCCATTTGTGTAAGCAACCTTAGTTGTGCACATGATTTTCTAGTATATGTAATTTCAGCAATTTGGTAACTGTATTTTCAGTGTTTTTAGGCTTATAGCTACTATAATTTACTACTTTGGAAATGCTCTTTTTTTTGCACTGTACATGCTAAATATTGTGGTTATTCTATGTCCCCAGTGTTTTTATGCAAACTGACCAGTTTAGTGTCATGGAATAGATAGATTATGTGATCTCTGCAAATTTTCTGGTGATTTTGCAGGTGCTTAGGGTTTAGGGTTTCCATACTCCAATAGCCTCTCTGATTTGGTGTTGTTCCCTTGTTATTTCTTTCCACCGGCTCTCCATGTACTAACAGTTCCAGAGCTCCTGAACTGTTAGATATTGTTGTACTGTTCTTCTTCATATAATAAAGATCGGCCAATGGCCCTTCGAGATTTTTTCTTCATATAATAAAGATCGGCCAATGGCCCTTCGAGATTTTGCAGGTGCTTGCACATCAAAGATGTGCAATTAACTAGGAGTTGAAAGTGAAGCTACTGTTGACATGTCAAGTGCTCAAATAATGTGTATTTTTTCTAGTGTATTTCCATTGTGTTCTTTGCAGTCAATGTGTAATTACAGTGCATTTCAGTAGAGTTACAGTGCTTTTTATTTGTAACTAGAATGGAATTTCAGTGCAATTACAGTGGGGATTTTAGTGGATTTTCTAGAGTAATCGCAGTTTACGTCACGATGTAATTACGGTGAATTTTTAGTCTCACCACAGTGGGCATTTAAGAGGATTATGAGAGATATTATACTGCATTCCGTTGTATTTTTCGCGGTCAAATTGAACTGCAATTACATTGTCTTTTACAGTGTAAGTACAATGTTTTTTCAGTGTAATTACAATGTATATTCAGAGTAATTACAGTGTATGTAATTTTTCGGTGGATATTCAGAGTAACACACTGTATGTAATTACTGTGAATTTTCAATGTAATTACAATGGGCATTTAAGTGGAATTTCAGAGTTATTAAACTGTATTTCCAGTGTATCTTTGTAGTTAAATTGAACTGTGATTACACTGTTTTTTATAGAGTAAGTGTTGTGCTTTTTGACTGGGATTTTCAATGTAATTACTCAGTGTGTATGTTCATTAGGATATTCTGTTTGGGATGTGAGCATGTGGGCACACATGCTACTAAACTATCTGGTTATCCCTTGCCTGATTCATGTGGGTTTCGTATACAGTGTGTGCTTTTTTCTTCCACTATCTAGTTTGCTCTGGCTTTATTAGTGCTTTGTTAATAAACTGTCCGGTTCATGTTTCCTCTATTGATTTATGCATTACATCTGCTGTTTTCACATGACCTGGCAAAAATTCTCTCTAGATCTTCAGAGTTTAGAAAATTCACTAGGCATCAAAGTAGGGATTGGAATTGGAGAATCTTCAGAACTGAGAAAATTGAGACCCCTCCCCTGGCTTTTTTACTGTCCAGGCGTAATTGTGGTCTACTTTTAAGAAACCGGGTCTAGGGCATCAAACCCGTTATGGTCCAGATGGGATTTTAGGTTGGGTCGTTTCAGTCCTGATACATAAATGCGCTGATTTTGTTGTTCGTTGACATACATACAGCCAAAGGTGGAAATAAAGGGCATACACGTGTCAGCTGCCTATTTGGTGCAAAATTTGATTGTAATTCAATTGGATTTCAGTCAAGTGTCAAATAGACAGTCCCATGAATAATTCTCCTACGCACAAAAATATTGTAGGACGGAATAATTGTTTCCAAAAGGATTTAATATGTGTTAACAAAATAGACTGAACGGATATCACCTGATTTATAACCCGGATGAAGTGGTTGCACAGTAATTTGACCAAATGATGGCCTTCACGTCCAAACAGATGTCCATGTATCCAGCCAGTTTTTTTTAAACAAGTCATGCCCCTCGAGCAGCGCATAGAAATTTGGCGTCCTTCTCAACTTGGCCTTTACGCAAACAGTGCTCAAGGAATACCACTCCGTGACTAGAATTGCTTCGCTCAATTAGTACCAGATGACCACTTGATAATTGATGTCTGTTCGTTCGCATATTTGAAGCGAGTTGATCCTCATCGACTTGCAACACTGCACATACGTCGGTAACCCGGCGCTGTACAGAGCGGGCGGCGCTCAAGGCAGGGGTGACGCCAGCGGAAGCAGCGACGGGAGGCACTCATCAGTGCGTGTCGGAAGCTGCGGCTTGAGGCTGGAGCGGTGATCCGGTGCTGCAGCAGGAGCGGTTCAACGAGCAGAGGCGTGGCGACTCGACAGGGGCGCTCTGGCAGCAAGGCAGTACCGGGGGTGAGGCCCCCCAGCAAGTCGATGGTCCGGCGCAGCGGCCATGGAGGCGAGGGCCGCGGCAGGGGCGGCAAGCCAGCACGACAGCTCAGCCACACGGCGGTGAAGCCGGCAGAGGCGAAGTGAGGCCATGGCGGCTTGATGAATTTTTTGATCAACCTGGTTCTTCTTGTGCACATATTGATAAAATCTTCATGGAGTCCCAAGCGTTAGGCCAGCTCTCAAGCGACAGCTCAGAAAACGGGTCCATGGCGAGACCAGCCGCGGGGAGGTGACAGGCGGCGGCTCAGTGGAGATGGAGCCCTTTTAAGCACAAGGCAAGGCAATTTAGTGCGGAAGCGAGGATCGTAGCGCGGAGGGATGCCGAGGCCCGACGACGACTCAGAGAGAGGCCAAAGAGGCGGCGACTCAGCAACCTGAGGCCAGGACGGAGGAGGCGAGTCTGAGTGGGAGGCGGCTTGACGGCAACTCGGCGCGGTGGGAGGCGACACGCAGGTCACCAAAGGAGCGCGCCGGCTGGACGGAGATCAGTCACCGAGGTCGGCTTGACGGCGGAGACCAAGTCTCCTGTTCCCATCCACTTACGGGTCGTGGGCTGTTTCCCTTTTTTTTTCAGACCAACTTGTACGTCCGAGGTCGACATGGAATCTGGGAGCGGATTGTTTTTTTAGCGCTACAAGGCAATATCTGCACCTCGGACCTGCTGTTCTTTGTCTGATTCGAACTTCATGGCAGGTTTCGCAGAAAACGGCAAGCATCACGGATACACGCACATATTCTTGGCCATGTGATGTTTCCTGTTCCTTTAATTAACTAGTAAGCGAAACAACCTATACAATTCATGTGAGTATTGAATATCCAAATTCTTATAAAAAATAATTATTTTTCATGTAATGGAAGCTCTCTTGGGTGAAATGAAGCTCAAGCACACTAAAATGTGTCTATCTACATCCGATTCATATAAAAGGTAGAACATCTTATATTTGTGAATGGAGGGAATACTAAGCGTGTACTTGTGTCATCTACTCATCTTGATCAAAGCAGCCTATGAAATTCATGTGAGTATTGAATTCTAAATTTAGATTCCAGAAATTTGATGTGTGTGTGTTGGGGGGTACAAATATATGTAGTGCCTGATGATCCCCACATCTCTCACGGTCAAGCTTAATATAAACCCAATCACTTATCTTTTGATTATGTCATGTGAAGTTCAAGAGGACAAGGAAATCCTAATCCAAAAAATCATAGTCGTATAGTCAAGAATGCAGAATGTCTAATTTCTCGTGTGAACTTGGAAGGGCTTATAATAAGTATAGTCATTGTCCATGTGAACATGACAGAGATGCAACTTTGAATAAAAATATTAAAAAAAGTTTTAATCCGTTCCTCTTCGGTTAAACCTACATGTTATCTTCAGAACTGAATTGTTGGACTCAACTATAACGCTGCCCGTGGGAGTGATGGTGAGACGATAGATGAGTCCGCCGGTGGTCAAGACCGTTTTGCCCCCATCCTGAGTCTCTCATCACCTGTGGTGCGACATCCGTGAACAAAAATGATGGGAATTTAACATTTTTGTATGACATGTATGGGAAGCAAAATTAGTTCTGCAAAGATTAAACACAAATTAAACTTGTCATATCAACATCTCAGCTGTGGAGAAAGATCTAGTGTTCTAGAATGGCAAACTATACAATAAGGTAAATAGGCATGAGTAGATCACACGCTCAAATAATCATTGTTTCGCAAAGCTAAACCAGGAAAGGAAAAAACCCACACAATATTTAGGAAGACCAAGCCACACAAATGACGTTCTAATGAGATGAATATACCCGCAAGAAAACAAATTTAATTAGCAAATTAACTACTCATTTATACTCAAAATAAATAAAGGTGCACTAATGATGTGCATATCCTTCCTGGATTAACAGGTTTAAATTGTTGTCAATGATAGGACCAAATGCACGGGCAAATTCATGCCAACAACAGTGAATAAAAAAGAAAAAGAAAAATAGAATAACCTAATTGAGCAACACGCGACCAAGAATACACTGCAAAGGCGGTGTCATGTAGGGGGCAAGAGTACATCACTCGAGCCAGTATGAAAATACATTAAGACAAGCATACAAACAAGGCTTTGTCATGAGTTCTTCCCAGCATACTGCATACATAATTTGAAGGGGCTTATTTAAAAAATGGTGGCATGTTATACTTTGCCACTCATGAGTAGCAAGCACGTTGTTGAAGTTGTATAGCCACAATCAGCATCCTTCAACGGGCTATCACTTTGTCTAGATTTTTTGGCCTGAATCGTGGGCGCTCTCAGTACACGCACCTCTGAAAAACAGAGAGCACCCATATAAGCCTAAATTCCTTGGCTGAGGTTGGCTTAAAAAAAGGGACTTCTTCCTTGGTTGTTGTAGAACTACATGGCCTGAGCTGCAGTTATTTTGTATCTGCTATTTTGGATTGCTAGAGTTCATGTTCACCTCCAACTTGCATCAGCAAAATATGTAGGCCTCGTTAGTATACTGGACAACTACAGAGCTAATGGAACTGCATAATTTCAATACACCTACATCAGGCTTGCCGATCAACTACTCAGGTAAGAGTTGAAACCGAGCTCAACCAGTAATTAAAAAAAAACAATTAAGGAAAAACGTCTCACCCTTATCGACAGTATGCAATAATCATGCCTAAACACTATGTGCACACATGGTGAGAGATGCCACTACATGTCACGGTAAACAGCTAGCCACTCCTATTGTACAGATTTGCAAGTCTTAGGATGTGGTAAAATTCTAGGTAAGCAGGTTAGCATTGCCATACTTGTCATTTGGATCAATACGGCTGTTATACATCTCTGACCTCATCAGTCCATCAGTAAAAGAGCAAATCATGTAAGGCTTGATTCAAATCTCGCATAACTGAACTTAATGAACTGATGATTGTAGATTGAATGCAGAACCAGGATGTCACTACTTACAAAATATTTACCCTAAAAAATCATGGATGGTGAGCTTGTTCTTGACTTCTGTTAACTCTTAACACTCGACTTCTCCATGGAAATATAAGAAACAAGAGGATGAAAAGGCCAAAGATGGTGTCCTTTTTGCCAACACAACCTGCGCCTGATCAGATCTTGGGACCTAGGCATCTCTTGGTTGCTGTCAGTAAAAATATTCCAAACTTTGATGCTCAGTTTCAGCTTGTCTAAAGGCTAAAAAAAAGGGAAGTTAAATCACAAATGTGATCATTGTAAAGGTTCTTAACAAGTTCATCTGTACTGGTCATCAAAGAATGAAGGTTAGGATATAAGACATAGAGAAACATGCATAGCATCTTTCTGGATATATCGCAGACTGCCGCTAACTCGTAACAAAGAATATTATTTGCTAAAATTGGTTCTACATTAACAGAAAAATTCACCAATTTAAGGGATGTGCTTTAAAAAGATCAAAACAGATTGTATCGGGAGGTTGCTATATCTATATAGTGGGGCGAAAGCCTATTTCGTAAAGATCAAAACAGATGCAGTAGATAAAAAAACAACAATTTCCATAGACAAATCACCAAGCTAAACATACTTATGTACTGATATATGGGATAAAACGAAACCATGCTTCCTGGTCATTGTCATCAAGGAGAAAATTACAAGACTGGAGATTCTGAACAAATATTCCCATGTAGTGTAGTTCTAGCACACCAAGCGGCAAATCGGCGCCATATCTGCAAGTTACAGGAAACCATAAAAATATGTAGTACTACTCAAGAAAACATCTTCTAAACAGAGCATCATAAGCATTCTCAAAAGTCAACAGGATAATGTGTCTGCAGTAAGGTGAGAAAGGATACATGCCAGTTAATATCAAACAACACGTTCAACACATAACTGGTACAAAGTTGCAAACTGCATGCTTAGGTGACTCTTCATCTAAAAATGGGTATATTTGCCTCTGCAGAAAAATGCGTTCTTATGATAATACAAAAATGTGGAGCCTTCCACCATACCTTAAAACATCTGACAAAGGGAGCCTTCCACCTTTAAGTCGAGCCATCCTATCCCCAATGGATCCTTCGGAAAACCTCATCGCTACACAAAGCTGAAATAGACAAAACAAAACTCCATCTTAATTGATTCATTCACAGGCAACCCAACAGCAAGTGTCCACCAGAAAATATATACCCTCCCATTATGCGTTGAGATGCCATGTAGGAAGCAGATATTGCCCGGGCACTGGCATTTGCGGAAGACCTCGTTGAACCTCGCCGAGAACACCTGCAGCTGGTCGTCCCTGACCGGGTGCAGCATCTTCACGTCGAACTCGTGGTAGAGGTCATAATACTCTGCCTTTGGTATCTAGGCATACACGAAGGGGCATCTCCCTATCTGGTGCTTCAGATCCAGCACCGCTGGGTCGATCCACGGGCTTATATGGCTCGAACCAAGATGAACCAATACGAAACTTGGAAGAAGCGGATGCCGGCGTCGAGGAGCTGCTGGGACCAGGAGGAGGAATCCTGCAGGTCGAGGGAGCAGACCTCCAGGGCGCCGCGGTGGATCAGCTCCAGACATTGGGCGGCGCCAAGGAAGCCCTGCCCGCCAGTCACCGCGAACCGCACGCCTCGATCCCCTCCGCCTCGCTCGGGCATCTTTGCTGCAGCTTAGGGTGTGGGGCGGGCTGCGGGGCAGGGCGGGGAGGCGGCTCACAGCGACTGCAACGGGGCTCGGCCGGCGACGCGGCGTGGCCGTGGAGAAGAGAGGGAAATAGGGGAGATATGGCGCCCGTCGCGCGAGGCGGCGGCGGAGGCGTGGATGGCGTCCGTGGGGAGAAGGGAAGCACGGTAGAGGGGAGGAAGCGGGGGCGCAATCACGGCAGGGGATGATTTTGTTAGGCGCGTGATGTGCGGCGGCCTCTTTGCCTGACGAGGTGGATCGTGAGAGGGACAGGACGTGGGCGTCTGCCTGGCGGAACAATTAATGTGGAGCGTTAGTTTGTGTCACAAACTCTAGATGTAATATAGACTGTTAGATGCGATTTACTTTGACTAATCTAACGTTTTTGGTTCTTCCGTATACATTTTGCTGTGTGGTTTCAGGGGAATTTAAGTTTGCTCTTTTAATAGTAGTATAGATCCGTTGTTGTGACGTACGCGCGCCGTCTGCTGCTGCTTTCTGGATGGTCCTCGTGGCATTTGGTAGATCCGTTTGGGATTTGTAGCAAAACGCGAAGGCGTGGAGCCATAGCTGCAACTCGGCGGTCAGACGACTACAGTCTTATGATTTGCACGTATCTCGAAAATCCTCTCAGCCTTGGCGACTTGAAAGCAATCAAACCAATCGCAAGACAGTGGCTGATCAAAACTGCAACCCTAATTTTTTTCTCCATGTTAAATCTCTCGGATTGTAAATCTGGTCGGATGAACTTGAAGTTGATGCAGATCCTTGTGAGCCAAGTATTTCTTCATCTGAAAACTTGCGAACTTCTTGATCTCTAGGAAAGATCCCTCCAAGAACTCATCACCACCGTGCGCAGCCCGACGGTGGGCGCCAACTGTCGTGGAATTGTCACGGCAGATGTCCTTAGTGTGAGGACTTAGTCGCAAGGCCAACGCATCTATGTGGTAGCTTGAGAGGGGTTGAGCGGAATCGAGAGACGCAACACAACACAAGGGTCTAGACAGCTTCGGGCCCCGGGAAACATCATCCGGTAATAACCCTACATGATGTTTGTGGCTAGGTCTCATTATGATCATGAGGGAGTCGCCGATAAACCGGCTCTTTGTGTCTAGCCCTAGAGATTATTTTCTGTCCCTCTTTGGGGAGCCCTGCCCTTCCTTATATATGTTGAAGGGGCGGGTTACATGTGGAGTCCTAGTAGGACTAGGACTAGTCTATCCTTTCTCACAAATTGAATACAAGTCCGGGTCTTGCTTCCTCGTAAAGGAAATATTGGTCATCCCTTTCCTCTTAAGCCGACCCACCAGAGTATAAGCCGGCCCGCTGGGCCTTGGGCCTTGTCGTCCGTCTGATCTGCCCGCCGGGTCTCCAGTGAGTCACAATGTCCGGGCAGGTTACATGTAAGCCGCCATGTCCGGGCGGATCGCCAGTGAGTCGCCAAGCTCCAGCCAGGTATTTGGTGAGTCGCCAAGCCCGGTCGGGTCATGATTCCGGTCGGGTCATACCGCGGGGTATATCCCCGACAGGCAGAGAACTTCCTTTGAGGCGCCATCGGAGGCACTGCGAGCAATGGAGCAAGAAGGAGGAAGCAAGCGAGGAAGAGATGGGCAACGGGGGCTCCGCCCCCTCCCCATTTATAGTAAGAGAAGGCCAACCGGCGTCCCCCACGATCGCAGGTAATGATGGTTTCCCTTACATGTCGCAGGGACTTGTCAAGTCGTGCAGTTGCCGAAGCAGCGTGGGGAATCGGAGACGCCCACGTTCAATCAACCGCCACGCGTCAATCGAGGCCGCAAGCTTTTGGGGCCCGCGGCGCTTTGAGTTTGACCCTTGGCTTTGCCGCGAAGCCAAGCCCGAGCGTACCTTGGGCCCGGGGGCTACTGTCGGCGTTCTGGGAACGGGGGTCCCCAGACTTGCCTGCCTAGGGCCCGCGGCGTGGCTGAGCCAGCAGGCCGTACGACCCATCTCCACCAACAAAGCGCCCAAGACCCTCACGAGGGGTCAAGCCTCGCGAGGCGGATGACGCAAGACCTCCTCTGGAGTGGCCTAGCTAGGCAGGCTCACGTGGAGCGGAGATATCAAGGCGAGGCGAACCTCACGAGGTTCTCGTGACGTGAGTCGTGACGATCGACACCAGGCGGGCGCCAGCGCGCACAGCGTCCTTGTTTCCTCTTTGGTGCAAAGGGGAAAAGCGCAGCCGCAGAGTACCAAGGCCTCAGGCAAAGGTTGTCATTTCGATGCAACAAGACCAAGACCAAGGACTGCAAGACGGAGGTCACCGTGGAGCCCAAAATAGCGTCACCACCAGAACTTTGTGCAGATGAATACTACTTTTGTCAGGATAGCTTGTACTAGTTGTCCCCCTTCAAATTAGCCTGTCATTGTTGGCTCCCTTCCCGCTCGATATTTGGGAAGAGGACCAGAACCTCTATAAATAGGACTAGCCACCACATTGGGAGGACAGGATCGGAGTAGAGAGAAGGGGGGAGACACACAAGTTCATACACACAAGAACACCTCAACCTCAGGAGGTCGTTCTGCCCTTATATTGTTCATCATCAGCCCAAGAGGCAATCCACCACCACTACACTGGAGTAGGGTATTACACCACAATGGTGGCCCGAACCAGTATAAACCCTGTGTTCTTCTGTGCTGTGAGTTCGTCGAGTTCGTCCACAAGACCCTAGCAAGCTAGAGCGTAGATCGGTTGGAGGGAAAGACTTCACGCGCACCCCAGTATTCGAACCTTAAGGGTTTGCCGGGACCCCAAACCCCGACATGGGAGAATAAAATGGCAAATAATTTAATGCAAAAGATGAGAGTTTATGATGGGTACTTTGGTAGGCTTGATGTAGATCTTCCTAGCAACGACGCCATAAATTCTTCCTGCTACTTCTTGAGCTTGCTTTGGTTTTTCCCTTGAAGAGGAAAGGGTGATGCAACAAAGTAGAGATAAGTATTTACCTCAGTTAAGAACCAAGGTATCAATCCAGTAGGAGATACAAGCAAGTGTCCAATATATGCACCTACACAAACAATCAAACACTTGCGCCCAACGCGATAAAGGGGTTGTCAATCCCTTCACGGTCACTTGCAAAGGTGAGATCTGATAGAGATAAATATAAAAGATTACTAAACGTAACACAAAATAAAATTAAATAAATTGCAACAAGATATTTTTGGTATTTGATTTATAGATCTGAAAATATATGATGGAAAATAGACCCGGGGGCCATAGGTTTCACTAGAGGCTTCTCTCTTGAAGGCAAATAATACGGTGGGTGAACAAATTGCTATCGAGAAATTGATAGAAAAGTGCAAAGTTATGACGATATCCAAGGCAATGATTATGCATATAGTTATCATATCCATGTCAAGTAGACCAAAATGATTCTGCATCTACTACTATTACTCCACACATCGACCACTATCCAACATGCATCTAGAGTATTAAGTTCACAAGAACGGAGTAACGCCTTAAGTAGGATGACATGATGTAGAGGGATAAACTCAAGCAATATGATGAAAACTCCATCTTTTTACCCTTGATGGCAACAATACAAATACGTGCCTCGCTACCCCTACTTTGTCACTGGGTGAGGACACCGCAAGATTGAACCCAAAAAAGCACCTCTCCCATTGCAAGAAGAACCAATCTAGTTGGCCAAACCAAACCTATAATTAGAAGAGAAATACAAACATATCAAATCATGCATATAAGAATTCAGAGAAGATTCAAATAATATTCATAGATAAACTGATCATAAATCCACAATTCATCGGACCTCGGCAAACACACCGTAAAATAAGATTACATTGGGCAGGTCTCCAAGAACATCAAGGAGAACATGGTATTGAGGATCAAAGAGAGAGAAGCCATCTAGCTACTTGTTGTGGACCCGTAGGTCTGTGGCTATTCACGCTTCATCAGAAGGGGAATAGAGTTGATGTAGAAGCCCTCCGTGATCGAATCCCCTCCGACAGGGTGCCGGAAAAGGTCCCAAGATGGGATCCCACGGGTACAGAAGGTTACGGCGGTGGAAAATTATTTTGGTGGACTCTTCTGGTCGTTTGGGAATATTTGGGAATTTATAGGCCAAAGATTAGGGTTAGAGGAGTCCTGTGGGGCCCACAAGCCAGGGGCGCCCCCCTAGGGCGCGCCCTGAGGGCTTGTGGAGCCCTCGGGACTCTTATGCCTTCCTCTCCAAGTCCTACATGTGTCTTCTGGTCCAAGAAAAATCGTCGTAAAGTTTTATTTCTTTTGGACTCTGTTTGATATTCCTTTTCTGTAAAACTCAAAAACAAGGAAAAAACAGAAACTGGCACTAGGCTCTGGGTTATTAAGTTAGTCCCAAAAATAATATAAAATAGCATATTAATGCATATAAAACATCCAAAACAAATAATATAATAGCATGGAACAATCAAAAATTATAGATACGTTGGAGACGTATCACCATCACACTTGCGCACAATGTCCTCAGCATTAGCGTGAGTCATCAACCAGAAAAAATCATGCCTGAAAGCTTTAGCTATTAGAGACCTTGAGCCGACATGATGACCACAATCCCCAGAATGAATCTCATGAAGAATCTCACAGCCTTCATCAGGAGAAACACAACGTTGAATCACGCCCGTGACGGTACACCTGTGTAACTCGCCATTGATGACTGTCATGGACATAGAACGTCTGATGATCTGTCTCGCCAAGAGCTCATCTTCTGGTAACTCGCCTTTGGTTAAGTATGCCAAATAAGGCAGATTCCAATCTAGAATAGCATGTAGAGCCGCCGCCAACTTCCCCTCCGGGCTAGGAATAACAAGATCCTCCTCCGAAGGCAATTTGACAAAAGGATTGTGTGACACATCAAGGAACACATTGGGGGGAACCGGCTTACACTGTGATCCAAGCCGAGACAGTGCGTCAACCACCTCATTTTTGCACCGGTCTATGTGATCCACTTGGTACCCCTTAAAGTGTCCAGCAATGTTATCCGCTGCCTGACGCTAAGCCGCCATAAGCGGGTCTTTAGAATCCCACTTTCCTGATACTTGTTATGCCACCAAGTCTGAGTCGCCCAGACACCTAACCCGGCTCAAGTTCATTTCCTTGGCCATTCGGAGTCCTTGGAGCAAAGCTTTATACTCAGCTGCATTGTTAGTACAAGGGAACATGAGCCTTAAGACATAACAAAATTTATCACCTCTTGGGGATTCCAAAATAACTCCAGCCCCCAAGCCTTCCAACTGTTTGGGCCCATCAAAGTGTATAGTTCAACATGTGTTATCCGGCTTCTCCTCGGGTGCTTGCAGTTCTTTCCAATCATTAATGGAATCCACCAAATCCTGTGACTTGATGGCCGTTCGAGGCCCATTTAGCAACCCGACTAGTAGCCTCTCTGTTTTGTATGATGTCTCCCAAAGGGGTTGAACTGACCACTGTGATTGGGTGCCCAAGGAAATAATGCTTCAACTTGCGACTCGCCATGAACGCTCCAAATACAAGCTTCTGCCAATGTGGATATCTCTTCTTAGATTCTGTTAAGACTTCACTGACATCATAAACCAACCGATGTACTGGGTATTCTTTCCCTCCTTCCTTGCGCTCCACAACAACTACCACGCTGATGGCTTTATTATTAGCTGCCACGTACAAGAGCATAGGCGCTTTGTCAATCGGAGCAGCCAGGATGGGTGGCTCAGCTAACTGCTTTTAAGTGCTTTGAATGCCTCGTTAGCGGCATCACTCCAGACAAAATGATCCGTTTTTTTCATCATCTGATACAAAGGAATCACCTTCTCACCTAGACGGCTTATGAACCGGCTCAGGGCTGCAATACGACCCGCCAGGCGCTGAACGCCATTGACACAGGCCGGCTTAGACAGAGAGGTGATAGCCTTGAGTTTCTCCGGGTTAGCCTCAATGCGCCGTTCTGAAACCAGAAACCCTAGCAATTTGCCTGCATGTACACCAAAAACACACTTGGTTAGGTTAAGCATCATCTTGTAGACCCGGAGATTGCGAAAGGTTTCTTTCAAGTCAGCAAGCAAGGTCTCTTTCTTCCTTGATTTAATCACAATATCATCAACATAAGCATGAACATTGCGGATGATCTGACCACGAAAACAATTCTGAACGCAACGTTGATAAGTCACCCGGGCACTCTTGAGCCCAAAAGGCATAAAAACATAGCAGAAAGCCCCAATAGGTGTGATGAAAGTTGTCTTCTCTTGGTCTTTGACTGCCATCTTAATCTGATGATAACCAGAATAAGCATCCAGGAAACATAAACTCTCACAACCCACTGTTGCATCAATGATCTGATCAATACGGGGAAGAGAAAATGGGTCAGCTGGACAAGCTTTGTTGAGGTCCGTGTAATCAACACACATGCACCATGTGCCGTTTTTCTTAAGTACTAGGACAGGGTTAGCCAACCACTCCGGGTGAAAAACTTCAATGATAAACCCAGCTGCCAAGAGCCGGGCTACCTCTTCTCCAATAGCTTTACGTCTCTCCTCATTGAAACGACAGAGGAACTGTTTGACCGATGATACGTCTCCAACATATCTATAATTTTTTATTGTTCCATGCTATTATATTATCTATTTTGGATGTTTTATGTGCATTAATATGCTATTTTATATTATTTTTGGGACTAACTTATTAACCCAGAGCCCAGTGCCAGTTTCAGTTTTTTGAATTTTACAGAAAAGGAATATCAAACGGAGTCCATAAGGAATAAAACTTTCGTGATGATTTTTCTTGGACTAGAAGACATATGTAGGACATGGATATGAAGTCAGAGGAGTCCCGAGGCAGACACAATCCTCAGGGGCGCGCCCTGAGGGCTTGTGGGCCCCTCGAAGCTCCTCCAACCCTAATTCTTGGCCTATAAATTCCCAAATATTCCCAAACGATAAAAGGCGTCTACACAAATACATTTTCGCCGCTGTAACCTTTTGTACCCATGAGATCACATCTTAGGGCTTTTCTAGCATCCTGCTGGAGGGGGATTTGATCACGGAGGGCATCTACATCAATTCCTTTGCCCTTCCGACGAAGCGTGGGTAGTTTACCATAGACCTACGGGTCCATAGCTAGTAGCTAGATGGCTTCTTCTCTCTCTTTGATCCTCAATACCATGTTCTCCTCGATGTTCTTGGAGATCTATCTGATGTAATATTCTTTTGCGGTGTGTTTGTCGAGATCTGATAAATTGTGGATTTATGATCAGTTTATCTATGAATATTATTTGAATCTTCTCTGAATTCTTATATGCATGATTTGATATCTTTGTATTTCTCCTCGCACTATCGGTTTGGTTTGGCCAACTAGATTGGTTCTTCTTGCAATGGGAGATGTGCTTAGTTTTGGGTTCAATCTTGCGGTGTCCTCACTCAGTGACAAAGTAGGGGTGGCGAGGCACGTATTGTATTGTATTGTTGCCATCAAGGGTAAAAAGATGGGGGTTTCATCATATTTCTTGAGTTTATCCCTCTACATCATGTCAACTTACTTAAGGCGTTACTCCATTCTTATGAACTTAATACTCTAGATGCATGTTGGATAGTGGTCGATGTGTGGAGTAATAGTAGTAGATGCAGGCATGAGTCGGTCTACTTGACACGGACGTGATGCCTATTTTCATAATCATTGCCTTGGATATCGTCATAACTTTGTGCTTTTCTATCAATTGCTCGACAGTAATTTGTTCACCCGCCATATTATTTTCCCTCAAGAGAGAAGCCTCTGGTGAAACCTATGGCCCCGGGGTCTTTTTTCCATGATATATTTTCAGATCTATAAACCAAAAACCCAAAAATACCTCGCTGCAATTTAATAGTTTTTACTTTGTTTTAGGTTTTAGTAATCTTTTATATCTATCTCTATCAGATCTCATCCTTGCAAGTAACCGTGAAGGGATTGACAACCCCTTTATCGCGTTTGGTGCAAGGGTTTGATTGTTTGTGTATGTGCATAGACTGGAGACTTGCGTGTATCTCCTACTGGATTGATACATTGGTTCTCAAAATGGAGTGAAATACTTATCTCTACTTTGCTGCATCACCCTTTCCTCTTCTGGAGAAAAACCAACGCAAGCTCAAGAAGTAGCAGGAAGAATTTTTGGCGCCATTGCCGGGGAGATCTACATCAAGCCTACCAAGTACCCATCATAAACTCTCATCACTTGCATTACATTATTTTCCATTTGCCTCTTGTTTTCCTCTCCCCCACTTCTAAAACTTTTTTAGAAAAATAAAAAAAGATTTGCCTTTTTATTTGCCCTTCTTCCATTTGTCTTTTCGTTTGCTCGTGTGCTAGATTGCTTGCTTCGTCACGATGTCTCAAGAAAATACCAAGTTGTGTGACTTCTCCAATACTAATAATAATGATTTTATTAGTACTCCGATTGCTCCCGCCACTAGTGTGGAATCTTATGAAATTAATGCTGCTTTGCTGAATCTTGTTATGAAAGATCAATTTTCTGGACTTCCTAGTGAAGATGTCGCATCCCATCTAAATACTTTTGTTGAGTTGTGTGATATGCAAAAGAAGAAATATGTGGATAATGATATTGTTAAATTGAAGCTATTTCCGTTCTCACTACGAGATCGTGCTAAAACTTGGTTTTCATCTTTGCCTAAAATAGTATTGATTCATGGAATAAGTGTAAAGATGCTTTTATTTTCAAGTATTTTCCTCCCGCTAAGACATCTCCCTTAGGAACGATATAATGAATTATAAGCAACTTGATCATGAACATGTCGCACAATATTGTGAGAGTATGAAATTGATGATAACAAATTGCCCTACTCATTGTTTAAGTTTATGGATGATCATATAATTTTTTTATGCTGGATTGAATTTCGCTTCTAGAAATCTTTTAGATTCGGCCGCGGGAGGTAATTTTATGGAAATCACATTAGGAGAAGCTACTAAAATCCTAGATAATATTATGGCTAATTACTCTCAATGGCATACCGAAAGATCTTTTACTAGTAAAAAAGTGCATGTGATTGAAGAAATTAATACTTTGAGTGGAAAGATGGATGAACTTATGAAATTGTTTGCTAGTAATAGTGCTCCTATTGATTCGGAGTTTATAGATCTTAATGCAAAAATTGATAAAAGTGGGATAGGAGAGGTCAGAACTTTAAGTAGCAATGAACCCACTCTCTTGGATTTCAAGGATTTTAATTATGATAATTTTTCTTTGATAGATTGTGTTTCCTTGTTGCAATCCATGTTGAATTCTCCTCATGCTTATAGTCAAAATAAATCTTTTACTAAACATATCATTGATGGTATGATGAAATCTTTTGAAGAAAATGTTTAGTTGGAAGTTCCTATTCCTAGAAAGCTTTATGATGAATGGGAACCTACAATTAAGATTAAATTTAAGGATTATGAATGCCATGCTTTGTGTAATTTGGGTGCTGGCGTTTCCATGATTCCGAAAACTTTATGTGATGTGTTAGGTTTTCGTGAATTTGATGATTGTTCTTTAAATTTGCATCTTGCGGATTCCACTGTTAAAAAACCTATGGGAAGGATTAATGACATTCTTATTTTTGCAAATAGGAATTATGCGCCCGTAGATTTTATTGTGCTTGATATAGATTGCAATCCTACATGTCCTATTATTCTTGGTAGACCTTTCCTTAGAACGATTGGTGCAACTATTGATATAAAAGAAGAAAACATTAGATTTCAATTTTTGTTAAGGAAGGGCATGGAACACTTTCCAAGAAAGAAAATTAATTTCCCATGTGAATCTATTATGAGAGCTACATATGGATTGCATACCAAAGATGACAATACCTAGATCTATGTTTTATGCCTAGCTAGGGGCATTAAACAATAGCGCTTGTTGGGAGGCAACCCAATTTTATTTTTATGTTTTTGGTTCTATTTTTCAATAAATACACATTATTACCTCTGAAGTAATTGTGTTTTGGTGTTTTAATTAGTGTTTGAGCCAAGTAAGACCTTTGGGAGGCTTATGGTGATAGTTGATTTGATCTTGTTGAAAAACAGAAACTTTTGTGCCCAATAAAACAATTTTAAAATATCACAAAAGCGTATTTTGATCTGATTTTTTTACACAAGATTGATATACAAAATTTCCAAGTTGTCCTAATTTTTCAGATTTTTTGGAGTTATAGAAGTATTCAAAGTTTTCAGATTGCTACGGATTGTTCTGTTTTTGACATATTCTGTTTTTTAGGTGTTGTTTGCTTATTTTAATGAATCTTATCGGGGTATGAACCATGGAGAAGTTGGAATACAATAGATACTGCAACAATATAAATAAATAATGTGTTCACAATAGTACCAAAAAGTGGTGACTTATTTTCTTATACTAATGGATCTCATGAGTTTTCTGTTGAGTTTTGTGTTGTCAAGTTTTCAAGTTTTGGGTAAAGATTTGATAGACTATGGAATAAAGAGTGGCAAGAGCCTAAGATTGGGGATGCCCAAGGCACCCCAAGGTATTATTCAAGGACAACCAAGCATCTAAGCTTGGGGATACCCCGAATGGCATCCCCTCTTTCGTCTTCGTCTATCGGTAAATTTACCGAGGCTATATTTTTATTCACCACATGATATGTGTTTTTCTTCGAGCGCCTTGTATGATATGAGTCTTTGCTTTTTAGTTTGCCACAGTCATCCTTTTTGTACACACCTTTTGATGGGGATATGCATGAATCGTGAATTTATTAGAATACTCTATGTGCTTCACTTATAGCTTTTGAGCTAGGCAATTTGCTCTAGTGCTTCACTTATATCTTTTTAGAGCATGCCGGTGGCTCTATTTTATAGAAATTGTTGAACTCTCATGATTCACTTATATTATTTTGAGAGTCTCTCTAAACAGCATGGTAATTTTCTTAGGTTATGCATTTAGTCCTAATATGATGGGCATCCAAGAGGGATATAATAAAAACTTTCATATAAAGAGCATTGAATACTATGAGAAGTTTGATTCCTTATGATTGTTTTGAGATATAAAGATGGTGATATTAGAGTCATGCTAGTGAGTAACTTTGGATTGGTATAAATACTTGTGTTAAATTTTGTGATTCCTATAGCATGCACATATGGTGAACCGTTATGTGATGAAGTCGGAGCATGATTTTTTTATTGCCATCCTTTGTGTGGAGGTCGGAAGCGCGAGATGGTTAACTCCTACCAACCTCTCCCCTAGGAGAATGCGTCTAATACTTTGTTTTGATGACTAGTAGATTTTTGCAATAAGTATGTGAGTTCTTTATGACTAATGTTGAGCCCATGGATTATACGCACTCTCACTCTTCCACCATTGCTATCCTCTCTAGTACAGCGCAACCTTCGCCGGTGCATTAAACCCACCATATACCCTTCCACAAAACAGCCACCATACCTACCTATTATGGCATTTTCATAGCCATTCCGAGATATATTGCCATGCAACTTCCACCGTTCCGTTTTTCTAGTATCGAGTTTTAATTCTTGAGTTGTAAGTAAATAAAAGTGCGATGATCATCATTGCCAGAGCATTGTCCCATGTGAGGAAAGGATGATGGAAGCTATGATTCCCTCACAAGTTGGGATGAGTCTCCAGACTTTACAAAAATAAAAGAGGTCAAAGAAACCCACCAAAAAAGAGAAAAATAAATAAAAATGCAAGAGAAGAGAGAAGGGGCAATGCTACTATGCTTTTCCACACTTGTGCTTTAAAGTAGCATAATGATCTTCATGATAAAGAGTCTCCTATGTTGTCACTTGCATATACTAGTGGGAATTTTTCATTACAGAACTTGGCTTGTATATTCCAATGATGGGCTTCCTCAAATTGGCCTAGGTCTTCGTGAGCAAGCGAGTTGGATGCACACCACTTAGTTTCTTTTTAAGCTTTCATAAACTCATAGCTCTAGTGCATCCGTTGCATGGCAATCCCTACGCACTCACATTGAAATCTATTGATGGGCATCTCCATAGCCCGTTAATATGCCTAGTTATTGTGAGACTGAAGGAAATATGCCCTAGAGGCAATAACAAAGTTGTTATTTTATATTTCCTTATTCATGATAAAGGTTTATTATTCATGCTAGAATTGTATTGATCGGAAACTGAAATACATGTGTGAATACATAAACAAATACCCTGTCCCTAGTAAGCCTCTACTAGACTAGCTCGTTGATCAAAGATGGTTAAGGGTTCCTAACCATACGTGACGACCCGAGACCAACGCTCCAGATGCCCTCCATGTATTCCGAGTTTCGTCGTGCGATTTGTCTTGTTTGTTGCATTCATTATTGCATCTTTTGCATTGCATCATGCCATCATGTCATTTAGTTTTTAAAACTCAACTAAATAAATTGTATGGATCTTTGATCCATTTAAATCAAGGGATATTCACAATGGTGATTTCTATTTACAACATATACAAAGTCTCCCAATATTATTAAGGAACTATAATAAAATATTCCTTTAATTTGGAGTTCACCATAACACACATGCAATTTAATTCCAGCCTTTTCTATCTCAATGCTTGACCTCATAGTTTGCTTTCAAATCTTTCACCACCTTCCTGAGCTCCACCTTAATTCTTAACATTTTGGACACTCCTAAATCCTAGACTCCATTCAAACTCCTTTGGTGCAAGTTAAATAATTTTGGATTTAACTTCCCCTATTTTGTTGGAACCACTTTTGTTGGGTTGGAAATATTCCATAAATCCTTACAAAAATAATCCACCATTTTATTCTTCTCCATGGCCTCTTCTCTTGATTCTATTTGGTGTCTCTCTATTTTCTGAAAAGAGAATATAAAGAGAGAAGGGAGAGAGTACAACCCAGTAGGCCATCTAGGCCCATCCGCAGCCCAACTCCTCCATGGCCTAAGGCCCAGTTAGCCTCTCCTTAACCTAACCCTCCCCCGATCCCATCCTCTCGATCCCCCACCTTGCGCCGCCACAAGCACGCATCACGCGTGGGAGAGGAGCCCCTCTCACTCGATCCCCTCGCCCTTTCCTGATCTCCTCCTTCTCCTCCCGAGCTTCGATCTGAGCCGCCCACCGGCGACCATCATCCTACCGCACCACCGCCGAAAATCCCGTGCTCTCTCTTCCCTCCGCAGGCTCCATCCCATGGAGGCCACCATGGAGGCTTCACCTCGCGCGACCCGCACAACTGCCGACCATGGAGGCCACCATGCTGGCCCGCAGCTTCACCGTTGCACCCTGCAACCCGCCGCACGTCCAGCATTCTCCACGGGCCGACCACCACAAGGCTCCGTCTCCGCGCCTCCGCCCTCCATCTTCCTCAGGCTCCTTCAACCCCGCCCCTTCTGCATCTTCGAGGCCATCGGCCCTTCAGCCGCGACGCCCGACTCCCTCACCTAGATCCACCCACGTATCTCGCCGGCGCTCCCTGCCGCCGTCGTCTTCATCGGTTCCCGACAAGGAGGGCACTCCTCCTGTTCGTCTCGAGTGCCCAGTGCCTGCCCAGCCTCGCGTTACCTCCTTGCTTTGCAGCATCGCAGCCTCTTCTGCTTCGGGGCATGCGCAGCACTGCGTTGACTTCCCCGGCATCTTCCGCCGCTGTTCGCGCACCGCCCTACCTTGCTGCTGCCCACCAGAGGCCCTTTTGTCTCGCTTCGTTTTGGATCGGCAAGAACGAGAGACCAAGACCCGTACCCAGACTGTCAAGCATACCCCGATGATGTGTGTACCACTACCGTCGACCCTCGAACACCCCGTGGACGTCAAGTTCCTTATTACGACCCCGAACATCTATGGAATGTGCATGACTACGAAACGTGTACCACTACTTTCACTACCGTTGACGTGTATCACTACTTTCACTACTACCGTCCTGAGAACGTCTACTTCCTCTACAGCGCAACGTACTCGAACCACCTCGAATGCATGTTTCAAAGGTATAACCGTCAAGACGATGATCCATGGACGAATCCACTTGTTTTCACCGTGCCCATTTGTATCGTGCACATTCCTATTTTTCATGCCACCAACAAGTGGGAACGCGGTAACCAGGATCGCCCCCACCATCTTTGCATGACACGCTCACGTCACACTTTCTTTTGTAGTGGTATCTCCATGAGCTACCGGAACCGATATGTTGCCGTGGCATCATTTTTGTATTCGTCGCTGTGGCACCCTCTCTTTCCACGATGGTGACAAATGCTTCATAACATGCTCATGTCAACATTTTCTTAAAATTTCATAAAACTTGTATATGTCATCCGCATCATGGTAACAACATTTAAAACTTCTAAAATTGTTGTTTGCACTAAAAATTGCTAAATGACATGTGGGGATTTACCGGAATTGTTGTTTGTTATTTCTGGCCTCATTGAAACTTGCCTAGCTAGGTAGGTTAATTATGCTTCATCTCTTGCCATATTAATCAACATTTAATATTGTTGACTAGCTTAAATGGGAGAGAACTAAATAATTATTATGAAGTTTTGTCAATATGCAACTCATTGCATATTGAGCTCCATTTAACTTGTAGTATTGTTTGTTGCACTTTGCCATTCCATGCATCTTTAAACCAGACATTCATCATATTTGATTGTGCATCATGCCATGTTTATGGTTGTTTGTTTACCGTGTTGTTTGCTTCTTTTCGATTGTGCTTCTTGATAGATCCGGTAACATTGCGATTGTGAGGATTCGTTCGACTACGCCTGTTTGTCTACTTCATAGATTCAGACTTCTTCCTAGCAGGATTTCAGCCAAGATGACCGTCACCTTGGATCTCACTACTATCTTTACTTTGCTAGTTGTCTCGATGTTATCTCTATGTCACGCTGCCTACCACTTGTTTGTCAAGCCTCCAAAAATTGCCATGATAATCCTAACTTTTTCCACCATCCCAACAAAACGTTGTTTGGCTATGTTACCGGTTTGCTCAACCCCTCTTATAGCGTTGCTAGTTGCAGGTGCAAGTTCAGGTTGTTCCATGTTGAGACATGGATATCATGGGATATCACAATATCTCTTATTTAATTAATGCACATATATACTTGGTAATGGGTGGAAGGCTTGGCCTTTTGCCAGGTGTTTTGCTCCACTCACGTCGCCCTAGTTTTCGTCATACCGGTGTTATGTTCCTTGATTTTGCGTTCTTAACACTGTCGGGGTTTATGGGCCCCCCTTGACAGTTCGCTTTGAATAAAACTCCTCCAACAAGACCCAACATTGGTTTTACCATTTCCCAACATAATAACTAAACATGATAATAAACTTGACGCATAGGAAGTTAGCGCTACCCGAGGTTTGTTCTTTAACATAATACAGGGGGGCAGTGCTGATGGCGTTGGTCCAAACTAAAGTCGTGTGCGGCTTCCCGCGAGGCAACTTGGGTCTCAGTTGTTGTACGGTGCGCTCATCCCACTGTGGCTTGAGATGAGATACACGTGGCTACTATCAGGGTGTCGACACGTCGGGAGGTCTTGCTGGACTTGTTTCACCATTGTCGAAATGTCTTGGGAACCGGGATTCCGAGCTTGACCGGGTTGTTCCGGGAGGAGGATTTTCCTCCGTTGATTGTGACAGTTTGTGATGGACTAAGTTGGGACACCCCTGCAGGTTTTATACTTTCGAGAGTCGTGCCCGCGGTTATGTGGCAGATGGGAATTTTTAATATCCGGTTGTAGAGAACTTGACACCAGATCTGAATTAAAATACACCAACCGTGTGTGTAACTGTGACCGTCTCTTTTCAAGGAGTTCGAGAAGAGAACACTGTGGGGTTATGATTGAATCATAAGTAGTTCAGGATCACTTATTGATCATTATTAGTTTGCGACCGTTATGCGTAGTTAATCTTCTAACTCTTGTACTCGGAAGTTAGCCACCATACCATGCTTAGTGCTTGTTGCAAGCTCACACTTATCCATTCCATACCCATTAAGCTTTGCTAGTCTTGATACGCATGGTAATGGGATTGCTGAGTCCTCGTGTCTCACAAATTAGTACAACAACAGTTACAGGTACAGGTAATGCGATGATATGACATGAGAGTGATGCTTGCTTGATTTGGAGTTCTTCTTCTTCTTCTTCAATCAAGGGATAGGTTCCGTGTCGGGAGCCTGGGATTAGCAGGGTGGATGTCGTTCTTGTTTTTCGTTTGTTTTCATCCGTAGTCGGATCCTGCTCTTTTGTATGATGATTGCTATGTATTGATGTATTCATGTTGTAGCTTGTGGCGAGTGTGAGTCTCTATCTTGTATTCTCATCTATTCAGTACATGGTATGTTGTAATGATATCCACCTTGCTATGCGCTTGAAATGCGATTGTGCTCCGATCATGAATTCATCATGTGATTGGGATATAATCGCATCTTGGGCGCTACAAGTTGGTACCAGAGCCTTACCGACCTCAGGAGCCCCTTGATTGATCGAACCGATGTCGTTGTTGAGTCTAGAATAAAACTATTTGAGTGTAGTGATATATCAGAGAGTATGAATTCCTTTTACTCCTCATCCCCATCATCACTCTGGCGAGGACTCGTGTCGTAGATGTTTTGACTTCACTCTCCTCTTTTTCACTCAATTTTTTTTAGGATCACGCAGATATCTTGGGATCGTTCCGATATCATTGTGACGGGAATTCTGTCTTGGTGCCTCCTGACATTTAGGGGTTGTCGCAGTGTCCCGGGGAGTTGAGCTCCAAGGTGTTTTTGTCACAGTGCTTATCATTTCAGTTCCGGAATGCCTGAGGACGTCGACATCGAGAATGCTTCTATACTCTTTGTGGTGAGAGTAGTTTGGCGCCACCCAATACCGAGGAGAGCGATCAGATGTATTGCCATAGCTAGTATATCGGATGTTTTCGAAGGTCTGAGGTACACGATTTCTGAGGTTTTCTTGGTGATGTGTTGACGGATGGATACAGTTGGAGTGTAGGATTTTTAGTTGCATGAGATATTTGGACCTCCCTATATCCCCAACACCAGATTGCATAACCAGAAAGTTTTGGGAGTTCATAGGTGGGAATTCAAGTAGTTACCTAGGATATCTATCCGATAGATGCATGATATAAGATTGGGGTTCGACGTCTAGTGGTCCGCATGCCCACGATCATTTTACAGTGGTCTTGTTGTGTCTTAAAGAGTACTTGGCTATGCTGACTCGGGGATGCTTCTTATGTCATGTGCACTGCCTTGTACATGATGGTACTGTACGATCGAGCCCATGTGGGCCCCATCACGAAAATTTCGGACGAAATATCTATCATATGTTTGTTCCGGCTTATTTTGCAAGCCAGTCCTTTGTTTTGTTTTGAGTTGTGGTATTCGAGTTGCTTCAATGTCAAGTGTTGATTACATACCTTTTACAAGTGGTGTTCTCATGATTCTATGGGAGTGCTAATCCTTCTTGATCATCGAGATGGTTATGTCAATCTTGTTTCAATCGGTGTGCTTCTCTTCAAGTTAATCCCATCCTTTCAATATTTGCTAGATCAATTCTTAGTTCTTCACAGCGGTGTTTGTCTTATCCGTCCCAAGTTGCCTTTCTTTTCCCACCATCCAACCTCTTTTTCTTCAAGGATTCAGATTTCTTAATCAAGTATCCATTTTATTCATGTGAAATCTCTTCATTCTTTTCCTTCAATGTTCTTATCGGTGATTCTCGTGAAGATCCTTAGGAGCTCAAATTCATCATTCTTCGTTCTCGTTTTTTATCTCTCTCTGGTGGATTCAATGCAAGCTTTCCGTGCTAATCATATCTCTTTCCTTATTTCAAATGCTTTATCATGCCGGCACACCTCTTATCATTCACCTCTCTCTATTTTCTTCGGAGTGTAAAAGATGTGTCGGAAGACTTGTGTTTTCATTCAGGATCCATTCGTTTTATTTTGTGGTTGTTACCTCATTCAAGCATTTAAATCAACCGGCGCAATTTCTCTTTAAAATCGTTCAATGGCATTTTCTTTTGAGTGGGCCCTAACCCACAGGTCTTTCCCAAGATCATACATGACTCTCCTAATTCTTTTGGAGTTATTCTCAATTTCTTTTCAAAAAAATTAATGTAAGAATGAATTATCATCATTCAGATGCCTTCTCCAAGATCGCTTTCAAAAACATTTTCATCGTTGGTTCAACATTTCTATTCTTCATTGTTCCAGAGTGCCTCAACAATTCGTGGTGGTGTTTCTCATCGTCATTCTCAACATTTGAAGATCGAAGAAGAGTTTTTCTCTTAAATCTTGGTCCTTTCTCTTGAAGATTCATGGTTCTAGCTTCATACCATCCTCATAATTGTTTTCGATTCTGAGAATTCTTTTCATACCCATCCGAAGCATTTCAGGACTTGTTCTCGTTTCTATATCATCCGAAGGCCATCATTTCAGAAGATTTCTTCGTTCTAAGTTTTCAGCTTCGTTCTCCAATTATTCTAAATTGATGCCTCTTCGTTCATCTCCATATTCTTCCGGTGCATCGTTCAAGTATTCGTTAGTCAGCTCGTGATCTCTTCATTCTCTTGTATCAAATTCCCTCAAGTATTTTCATTCGTTTTCTAATTCTTCTCGGCGATTCATGTTATTTTCTTCATTTATTTCAATCCTATCGGTGATTCATTGAAGATTTCCCAAGTTTGCGCTATATCTCTATCTTTAATCCTTTTCAATCAGAACGAGTACTATGCAAAATTTGTTGCTTGTCATCAATTCGAAGGATACAAATAACATAATTCTTATTCTTGTTTCCTCGAGGTGATTAATTCCTTCTCCCAAAGTTTGTTCATGATGAATAAATTCTAAATCCCAAGTGCTTCGTACTTTTTACGGAGTTCCAAGCTCTCTCAATTATCTCGTCAGGAAGCTCCATCTAAATCATGGCAAGGCTTCACCTTGTTCTTTCAACTTTTCTTTCTTTCCATCATCCTTTTATGACCGGAGTTCTTCACGAAGGCTCAACATGATGGTTCGTCAAGGATCCCTTTCATTCTTCAATTGTTCTTCAAGATTTCTCTCGAAGTTAAGATCCACCAAGCTATACTCTAAAATAAACATGGTGCTCAACACATGTTTTGTTTTGAGGAGTTGAAGCATTCTTCATCTTGCATCTGAAGTGCGGTTCTTTCTATATCATCTTCTTGATGATTTCCCTTCGAGTTTCATGATTCACCAGTTTTTAAGAGTGACATATTCTAAACCCATCACTTTCAATTCGTTCACGCGATCCTTTCAATCCCTTAATTTCTTCGTTGGTGTTATCTTGGTATAGATATCACTTAAATCCTTCCCTAAGGAACGTTGCTATGTGTGGTGTCTATAGATAATCCAACTTTCCTCCTATTCTCGTGATGAAAGATGTTTTTTTCATCTCTTTGTTGTTCTCAATCAATCATTGTTTTCGTTGGTGGCAGAATTTCACCTTAGTTTTGAGATGTTTTCCATAAGCCCACAACAAGCTTATTCTTTCGTTATTGAGTTGTTAACAACTCCGTTCAACCTTTCATTGTAAGCTTGCCCTTTTAAAGTCGTCAGCGGTAGAAGTTGTCGTTCTCTTCTCCGTTCTTTTCACGCCATTCTTTTGTTACGAAGGCATTGCGATGTTGCTCTCTTCGACCCATCATCTCGTCTTGTCAAGATCATGTTCTTTTCCTTGCTTATCCATCTAACCGTAGTGGTGCGTCCTCTTTTCAAGTCTTTTCATCTCATCAAGTTTCCTTCTCTTTTCCACTAGGAGTATTGTCCAAATTCTTTCGTTCTTATACTTTGTCTATCTCGATTTAACCGGAGTGGTTCCAAAGCCTATATTATCCCTTTAGCCTCTTTGTTCTCGTCGTATTCCTTGTTCCTCTTGTCTATCAGAGTGTTTTCAATTTCATTATCTCCTCATGTCATTTCTTCAAGTTACAACCTTTAAGGTTCGTGGTTTCACTCGTTGTCAAAGAAGCAACTTTGTTTTACCTCTTCCTCTTTCGCTTCTCTCCGGTGCCATCCTTAGATCTCGGGGTGAGATCTCTTGCAAGTGGAGGAGAGTTGTGACGACCCGAGACCAACGCTCCAGATGCCCTCCATGTATTCTGAGTTTCGTCGTGTGATTTGTCTTGTTTGTTGCATTCATCATTGCATCTTTTGCATTGCATCATGCCATCATGCCATTTAGTTTTTAAAACTCAACTAAATAAATCATATGGATCTTCGACCCATTTAAATCGAGGGATATTCACAATGGTGATTTCTGTTTACAACATATACAAAGTCTCCCAATATTATTAAGGAACTATAATAAAATATTCCTTTAATTTGGAGTTCACCATAACACACATGCAATTTAATTCCAGCCTTTTCTATCTCAATGCTTGACCTCATAGTTTGCTTTCAAATCTTTCACCACCTTCCTGAGCTCCACCTTAATTCTTAACATTTCGGACACTCCTAAATCCTAGACTCCATTCAAACTCCTTTGGTGCAAGTTAAATAATTTTGGATTTAACTTCCCCTATTTTGTTGGAACCACTTTTGTTGGGTTGGAAATATCCCATAAAGCCTTACAAAAATAATCCACCATTTTATTCTTCTCCATGGCCTCTTCTCTTGATTCTACTTGGTCTCTCTCTATTTTCTGAAAAGAGAATACAAAGAGAGAAGGGAGAGAGTAAAACCCAGTACGCCATCTAGGCCCATCCGCAGCCCAACTCTTCCATGGCCTAAGGCCCAGTCAACCTCTCCTTAACCTAACCCTCCCCCGACCCCATCCTCTCGACCCCCCACCTCGCGCCACCACACGCACGCCTCACGCCAGGGAGAGGAGCCCCTCTCGCTTGATCCCCTTGCCCTTTCCTCGATCTCCTCCTTCTCCTCCCGAGCTTCGATATGGGCCGCCCGCCGGCGACCATCATCATACTGCGCCGCCGCCGCAAATCCCGTGCTCTTCCTTCCCTCCGCAGGCTCCATCCCACGGCACTACTTCACCTCGTGCGACCCGCACGACTGCCGGCCATGGAGGCCACCATGCTGGCCCGCAGCTTCGCCACCGCGCACCCAGCCTTCGCCACGGGCCGACCACCGCAAGGCTCCGTCTCCGCACCTCCGCCCTCCATCTTCCTCAGGCTCCTTCGACCCCGCCCCTTCTGCATCTTCGAGGCCATCGGCCCTTCAGTCGCGGAGCCCGACAACCTCACCTGGATCCACCCCCGCATCTCGCCGGAGCTCCCTGCAGCCGTCGTCTTCATTAGTTCCTGACAAGGAGGGCGCTCCTCCTGTTCGTCTCGAACGCCCAGTGCCTGCCCGGCCTCGTGTTACCTCCTCACCTTGCAGTGTCGCGGCCTCTTCTGCTTCGGGGCATGCGCAGCCCCGCGTTGACTTCCCCGGCATCTTCTGCCGCTGCTCGCGCACTGCCCTACCTTGCTGCTGTCCACCAAAGGCCCTTTTGTCTCGCTTCGTTTTGGATTGACAAGAACGAGGCGCCAGGACCCGTACCGTCAAGCATCGTCCCTGATATTTTTCGCAAGTACCTCTCGGACCGACAAGTACGCTGATGACGTGTGTACCACTACCGTCGACCCTCGAAGACCCTGTAAATATCAAGTTCCTTACTATGTCCCAAACATCTACGAAATGTGTACGACTACGAAACGTGTACCACTACTTTCACTCTCATTGCCGTGTATCACTACTTCCACTACGACCATCCCGAGAACGTCTACTTCCTCTACACCGCAACATACTCGAACCGTCTCGAATGCACGCTTCAAAGGTATAACCGCCAAGACGATGACCCATGGACGAATGCATCGTGTGTAAGAGATGTACCACTTGTTTGCATTGTGCCCGTTTGTTTCGTGCATATTCCTCTTTTGCCATGCCACCAACATGTGGGAACACGGTAACCGGGATCACCCCCACCATCTTTGCGTGACACGCTCACGCCACACTTCCTTTTGCAGTGGTATCTTCATGAGCTAGCGGAACCGATATGTTGTCGTGACATCATTTTCGGATTCGTCACCGTGGCATCCTTTCTTTTCACCACGGAGACAAATGCTTCATAACATGCTCATGTCAACATTTTCTTAAAATTGCATAAACTTGTATATGTCACCCGCATCATGATAACAACATTTAAAATGTTTAAAATTGTTGTTTGCATTAAGAATTCCTAAATGACATGTGGGGATTTACCAGAATTGTTGATTGTTATTTCCAGCCTCATTTAAACTTGCCTAGCTAGGTAGATTAATTATGCTTCATCTCTTGCCATATTAATGAACATTTAATATTGTTGAGTAGCTTAAATGGGAGAGACCAAAATAATTGTTGTGAAGTTCCGTTAATATACAACTCGTTGCATATTGAGCTCCACTTAATTTGTAGTATTGTTTATTGCACATTACCATGCCATGCATCTTTAAACCGGACATGCATCATACTTCATTGTGCGCCATGCCATGTTTATGGTTGTTTGTTTACCATATTGTTTGCTTCTTTCCGGTTGTGCTTCTTCTTGATAGATCCGGTAACGTTGCGATTGTGAGGATTCGTTCGACTACGCCCGTTTGTCTACTTCATGGATTCGGAATTCTTCCTAGCAGGATTTCAGGCAAGATAACCGTCACCTTGGATCTCACTACTATCTTTGCTTTGCTAGTTGTCTTGATGCTATCGCTATGTCGCGCTACCTATCACTTGTTTGTCAAGCCTCAAAAAATTGCCATGGTAAGCCTCTAACCTTTTCCACCATCCCAGCAAGCCATTGTTTGGCTATGTTACTGCTTTACTCAACCCCTCTTATAATGTTGCTAGTTGCATGTGCAAGTTCAGGTTGTTCCATGTTGGGACATGGATATCATGGGATATCACAATATCTCTTATTTAATTAATGCAGATATATACTTGGTAATGGGTGGAAGGCTCAGCCTTTTGCCTGGTGTTTTGTTCCACTCATGCCGCCCTAGTTTGTGTCATACCGGTATTATGTTCCTTGATTTTGTATTCCTAACGCGGTTGGGGTTTATGGGCCCCCTTGACAGTTCGTTTGAATAAAACTCCTCCGGAAAGACCCAACATTGGTTTTACCATTTGCCCAACATAATAACTGAACATGATAATAAACTTGACGCATATGGAGTTAGCGCTACCCGAGGTTCCTTATTCAACATAATACAGGGGGCTAGTGCTGATGGCATTGGTCCAAACTAGAGTCGTGTGCGGCTTCCCCTGAGGCAACTCAGGTCTCAGTTGTTGTACACTGCACTTATCCGACCGTGGCCTGAGATGAGATATGCGCGGATACTATCAAGGTGTCGGCACGTCGGGAGGTGTTGCTGGACTTGTTTTACCATTGTCGAAATGTCTTGTGAACCGGGATTCCGAGCTTGATCAGGTTGTTCCGGGAGGAGGATTTTCCTCCGTTGATTGTGACAGTTTGTGATGGACTAAATTGGGACACCCCTGCAGGGTTTATACTTTCGAGAGCCATGCCCGCGGTTATGTGGCAGATGGGAATTTGTAATATCCAATTATAGAGAACTTGACAATAGATCCGAATTAAAATACACCAACCGTGTGTGTAACCGTGACCGTCTCTTTTCGAGGAGTTCGAAAAGAGAACACGGTGGGGTTATGATTGAATTGTAAGTAGTTCAGGATCAGTTATTGATCATTATTAGTTTGCAGCTGTTATGCGTAGTTACTCTTCCTACTCTTGTACTCGTAAGTTAGCCACCATACAATGCTTAGTGCTTGCTGCAACCTTACACTTATCCATTCCATGCCCATTAAGCTTTGCTAGTCTTGATACCCATGGTAATGCGATTGTTGAGTCCTCGTGTCTCACAGATTAGTACAACAACAGTTGCAGGTACAGGTAATGCGATGATATGACGTGAGAGTGATGCTTGCTTGATTTGGAGTTCTTCTTCTTCTTCTTCGATCAAGGGATAGGTTCCGTGTCGGGATCCTGGGATTAGCAGGGTGGATGTCGTTCTTGTTTTTTGTTTGTTTTCACCCGTAGTCGGATCCTGCTCTTCTGTATGATGATTGCTATGTATTGATGTATTCATGTTGTAGCATGTGGCGAGCATAAGCCTTTATCTTTTATTCTCATCTATTCAGTACATGGTATGTTGTAATGATATCCACCTTGCTATGCGCTCAAAATGCGATTGTGTCCCGGTCATGAATTCATCATGTGATTGGGATAGAATCGCATCTTGGGTGCTACACTACAGGCATGTGTTGTCATTTGATAATGGGATCACATCATTAGGATAATGATGTGATGGACAAGACCCACCCGCTAGCTTAGCATATTGATCGTTTAATTTATTGCTATTGCTTTCTTAATGCTAAATACATATTCCTTCGACTATGAGATTATGCAACTCCTTGATACTGGAGGAATACCTTGTGTGCTACCAAACGTCACAACGTAACTGGGTGATCATAAAGATGCTCTACAGGTATCTTCGAAGGTGTTTGTTGAGTTGGCATAGATCGAGATTAGGATTTCTCACTCCGAGTATCGGAGAGGTATCTCTGGGCCCTCTCGGTAATACACATCATAAGAAGCCTTGCAAGCAAAGTGACTAAGTAGTTAGTTACGATATGATGTATTACAAAATGAGTAAAGAGACTTGCCGGTAATGAGATTGAACTAGGTATGAAGATACCGGCGATCGAATCTCGGGAAAGTAACATACCGATGGACAAAAGGAATTACGTATGTTGTCATAAGGTTCGACCAATAAAGATCTTCATATAATATGTAGGAACCAATATGGGTATCCAGGCCCCACTATTGGTTATTGACTGGAGAGGTGTCTCGGTCATGACTACATAATTCCCAAACCCACAGGGTCACACACTTAACGTTCGTTGCTGCTAGAGTAGTATTGGGATATTTGATGACTGGTAACCAAATATTTTTCGGAGTCCCGGATGAGATCTTGGATGTCATAAGGAGTCTCTAAATGGTCCAGAGGTAAAGATTTATATATGGGAAGTCATATTTTGGGTTCCGAAAAAGGTGCAGTTTTCTCGGTATTGTACCGGGAAGCTTCCAGAAGGTTCCGGAGGATTCCAGAGGGGTCCGAAAGTCCACAAGTGGGTCCACCACGACCCAACGGCTAGCATGGCCTGTGGGGAGGTGCCCTGGCCTTATTGGGCTAGGGGCACCAAGTCCTCAAAATCCCATGTGGCTAGGGAAGGCAAAAAAGGAAGGAGTCCTAGTAGGAATAGGATTGGACTTGGAGTCCAAGTCCTCTCCCCCTTAGCTGCGCCCTAGGGCTTGGAGGGTCTATTTCCCACGCCCCTCCACCTATATATAGAGGGGAGGGGCACCCCAAGAGGACACACCAAGCCCTTGGCACCCTTCTCTCTCCCGTTACTCCGTAGTTCCACCGCCTTGTCCCGACGACGCTTAGTGAAGCGCTGTCGGTGCTCCACCACCACCATCACCGCCATGCCTTAGTGTTGGTTATGATCCTATATACTTCTCCTCTCCCTCTTGCTGGATCAAGAAGGATGATATGTCATCGAGCCGCACGTGTGCTAAACTCGGAGGTGCCGTCCGTTGGACACTAGATCGGTTGGATCGTGATCGGATCACGAAGAGTACGACTATATCAACCGCGTGATAAACACTTCCGCTTAGAGATCTGCAAGGGTATGTAGATGCTATCCCCCTCTCCTAGCTATGCATCTCCATGGATAGATCTTGCGTGTGCGTAGAATTTTTTTGTTTTCCATGTAACGTTCCCCAACAGTGGCATCCGAGCCAGGTCTATGCGTAGATGATTTGCACGAATAGAACACAAAGGAGTTGTGGGCGGTGATGGTCATACTACTTACCACCAACGTCTTATTTTTGATTCGGCGAGGATGAAGCGGCCCGAACCAGCCTTACATGTCCACGCACATGAGACCGGTTCCACCGACTTACATGCAACTTGTTTTGCATAAAGGTGGCTGGCGGGTGTCTGTTTCTCCTACTTTTGTTGAATCAAATTTGACTACGGCCGGTCCTTGAAGAAGGTTAAAACAACAAACTTGATAATCATCATTGTGGTTTTTGCGTAGTTAAGAACGGTTCTTGCTAGAAGCCCGTAACAGCCACATAAAACTTGCAACAACAAAGTAGAGGACATCTAACTTGTTTTTGCAGGGCATGTTGTGATGTGATATGGTCAAAACATGATGTGATATATGTTTTTTATGAGATGATCATGTTTTTTAATATCGACAACCGGTAGGAGCCTTAGGGTTGTCTCTTAATTATTGTATGAAATGCAAGTGCCATGCAATTGCTTTACTTTATTGCTATGCATTAGCAATAGTTGTAGAAGCAATAGTTGGCAAGACGACCATGACGCAATGATGGAGATCAAGGTGTCGAGCCGGTGATGATGGAGATCATGACAATGCTTTGAAGATGGAGATCAAAAGCACAAGATGATGATGGCCATATCATGTCACATATTTTGATTGCATGTGATGTCTACCCTTTATGCATCTTATTTTGCTTAGAACGACGGTAGCATTATAAGATGATCCCTTCATGAAATTTCAAGATAAAAGTGTTCTCCTTGAGTATGCACCATTGCCAAAGTTCATCATTTGGAAACACCTCGTGATGATCGGGTGTGATAGACTCTACGTTCACATAAAACGGGTGTAAGACAGTTTTGCACATGCAAAATACTTGGGTTAAACTTGACGAGCCTAGCATGTATAGACATGGTCTCAGAACACTAGAGACTAAAAGGTCGAAAATGAATCATATAGTAGATATGATCAACATAGAGATGTTCTCCATTGATGATTACCCCATCTCACGTGATGATTGGACATGGGTTAGTTGATTTGGATCATGTATCACTTAGACAACTTGAGGGATGTTGATTTAAGTGGGAGTTCATTAGTAATTTGATTAATTGAACTAAGATTTATCATGAACATAGTCAAAATGTCTTTGCAAATTATGTTGTAGTTCAATAGCTCGCGATGTAGCTTCCCCATTTGTTGATAGGTTCGTAGAGAAAACTAAGTTGAAAGTTGATGGCAGCAAGGACTGGGTCCGTGATGTGAAGATTATCCTCATTGTTGCACAGAAGAATTATATCCTTGATGCACCGCTAGGTGACAAACCTGTTGCAGGAGCTGATGCAGACGTTATGAACGTTTGGCAAAGCTTGATCTGATGACTACTTGATAGTTTAGTGCGCCATGCTTTACGGCTTAGAATTGGGGCTCCAAAGACGTTTTAAACGCCATGGAACATATAAGATGTTCTAAGAGATGAAATTGGTATTTTAGGCTCATGCCCATGTTGAGAGGTATGAGACCTCTGACAAGTACTTTGCCTACAAGATGGAGGAGAATAGCTCAACCAGTGAGCATGTGCTCAGAATGTCTGGGTACTACAATCACTTGAATCAAGTGGGAGTTAATCTTCCAGATAAGATAGTGATTGACAGAATTGTCTAGTCACTATCACCAAGCTACTAGAGCTTCATGATGAACTATAATATGCCAGGGATGACGAGAACGATTCCCGAGCTCTTCATGATGCTGGAATCAGCGGATGTAGAAATCAAGAAGGTGCATCAAGTGTTGATGGTTAACAAGACCACTAGTTTCAAGAAAAAAGGCAAGGGGAAGAAAGTGAACTTCAAGAAGAATGGCAAGCAAGTTTCCACTCCCGGGAAGAAGCCCTAAGTTGGACCCAATCTTGAAATTGAGTGCTCCTACTGCAAGGGAAATGGTCACTGGAAGCGAAACTGCCCCAAATAGTTGGCGGATAAGAAGGATGGCAAAGTAAACAATGGTATATTTGATATATATGTTATTGATGTGTACCTTACAGGTGCTCATAGTAGCCCCTGGGTATTTGATACCAATTCAGTTGCTAAGATTAGAAACTCGAAACAGGAGTTGCAAAATAAACAGAGACTAGTTAAGGGCGAGGTGACGATGTGTGTTGGAAGTGTTTCCAAGATTGATATGATCACCATCGCACACTCCACATACCTCCGAGATTAGTGTTGAGCCTGAATAAATATTATTTGGTGTTTGCGTTGAGCATGAACAAGATTAGATCGTGTTTATTGCAATACAGTTATTCATTTAAGTCAAAGAATAATTCTTGTTCTGTTTACATGAATAAAACCTTCTATGGTCATTGATACGTCTCCGTCCTTTCTACTTTTCCAAACACTTTTGCCCTTGTTTTGGACTCTAACTTGCATGATTTGAATGGAACTAACCCGGACTGACGCTGTTTTCAGCAAAATTGCCATGGTGTTATTTTTGTGCAGAAATAAAAGTTCTCGGAATGACCTGAAAATCAACAGAGATTATTTTTGGAATATATAAAAAAACTGGAAGAAGAATCCACGTCAGGGGGCCCACACCCTGTCCACGAGGGTGGGGCGCGCCTATCCCCTGGGCGCGCGCCCCTGCCTCGTGGGCCCCCTAACGCTCCACTGACCTCAACTCCAACTCCATATATTCACTTTCGGGGAGAAAAAAATCAAAGAGAAGGATTCATCGCGTTTTACGATAAGGAGCTGCCGCCAAGCCCTAAACTCTCTCGGGAGGGCTAATCTGGAGTCCGTTCGAGGCTTCGGAGAGGGGAATCCATCGCCATCGTCATCATCAACCTTCCTCCATCACCAATTTCATGATGCTCACCGTTGTGCGTGAGTAATTCCATCGTAGGCTTGCTGGACGGTGATGGGTTGGATGAGATTTATCATGTAATCGAGTTAGTTTTGTTAGGGTTTGATCCCTAGTATCCACTATGTTCTGAGATTGATGTTGCTATGACTTTGCTATGCTTAATGATTGTCACTAGGGCCCGAGTGCCATGATTTCAGATTTGAACCTATTATGTTTTCATGAATATATGTGAGTTCTTGATCCTGTCTTGCAAGTCTATAGTCACCTATTATGTGTTATGATCCGTTAACTCCGAAGTGACAATAATCGGGATACTTACCGGTGATGACCGTAGTTTAACGAGTTCATGTATTCACTATGTGTTAATGCTTTGGTCCGGTACTCTATTGAAAGGAGGCCTTAATATCCCTTAGTTTCCAATAGGACCCCGCTGCCACGGAAGGGTAGGACAAAAGATGTCATGCAAGTTATTTTCCATAAGCACGTATGACTATATTCGGAATACATGCCTACATTACATTGATGAACTGGAGCTAGTTTTGTGTCACCCTATGTTATAACTGTTGCATGATCGATCGCATCCGACATAATTATCTATCACCGATCCAATGCCTACGAGCTTTTCATATATTGTTCTTCACTTATTTACTTTTCTGTTGCTACTGTTACAATCACTATAAAACCCAAAAATATTACTTTTGCTACCGTTACCATTATTATCATATCACTTTGCTACTAAATACCTTGCTGCAGATGCTAAGTTTCCAGGTGTGGTTGAATTCACAACTCAGCTGCTAATACTTGAGAATATACTTTGGCTCCCCTTGTGTCGAATCAATAAATTTGGGTTGAATACTCTATCCTCGAAAACTGTTGCGATCCCCTATACTTGTGGATTATCAAGACTATTTTCTGGCGCCGTTGCCGGGGAGCATAGCTCTATTCTTTGAGTCACTTGGGATTTTATATCTGCTTATCACTATGAAGAACTTGAAAAATCAAAGAACCAAGATTTTTCCCTCAACTATGTGGGGAGGTAAGGAACTGCCATCTAGCTCTGCACTTGATTCACGTTTTGTTTTGAGTAAACTTGCGACACCTACACCTTCTATTCATTCTGATATATCACATGTTATTGATGATGCCACTTCTACTTTGCATGATACTTATGATGAAACTACTTCTATGCATGATACTACTGTGCCACTAGGTGAATTTCTTGATGAACAACTTGCTAGGGCTAGAGAGAATGAAATTATTGAAACTAATAATATTGATGAAAGTGATGATGAAGATTCTCCCCTAGATATGAATTGCCTGTTGTTCCCGAGGGTTATGTTATGGATGAAGAAACTGCTAGAGACTTATTAGCTTGCAATAATAGATATGATCTTAAGAAATTATTAGCTAAGCTTAAAGAAAAATCTTTGAATGCTAGAATGAAATATGACCCTGCTTTTGCTACTTCACCTATCTTTATTACTGATAAGGATTATGATTTCTCTGTCGATCCTGAGTTAATTACTTTGGTTGAATCTGATCCTTTTTATGGCTATGAATCTGAAACTGTTGTGGCACATCTTACTAAATTAAATGATATAGCCACCCCGTTTACTCATGATGAGAAAACTCGCTATTACTTTATCCTTAAGTTGTTTCCATTCTCATTAAAGGGTGATGCTAAAACATGGTTTAATTCTCTTGATCCTGGTTGTGTGCGTAATCCCCAGGATATGATTTATTACTTCTCTGCTAAATATTTCCCCGCTCATAAGAAACAAGCTGCTTTAAGGGAAATATATAATATTGTGCAAATTGAAGAAGAGAGTCTCCCACAAGCTTGGGGGAGGCTTCTCCGATTACTTAATGCTTTGCCCGATCATCCTCTCAAGAAGAATGAAATACTTGATATCTTTTATAATGGACTAACCGATGCTTCCAGACATTTCCTGGATAGTTGTGCTGGTTGTGTTTTCAGGGAAAGAACTGTTGATCAAGCTGAATTGTTATAGAATAATATGTTGACTAATGAAAATAATTGGACACTTCCTAAACCAACTCCTAAGCCAACTCCGAAGAAAAGAGGTATTCTATTTCTCAGTGCTGAAGATATGCAAGAGGCAAAGAAATCTATGAAAGAAAAAGGTATTAAAGCTGAAGATGTTAAGAATTTACCACCTATTGAAGAAATACATGGTCTTGATAACCCGACTGTAGGATCAAAAGTATTTCTAGAGGGGGGTGATTAGACTACTTGACCAAATAATAATCTAGCCTTTTCCCAATTTTAATTCTTGGCAGATTTTAGCAACTTAGCACAAGTCAAGCAAACAACCTACACATGCAATTCTAAGAGTATAGCAGTGGAATGTAAAACAATTGCATATGAAGGTAAAGGAAGGAGTTTGGAGGGAGCAAACGCAATGTAGACGTGGAGATTTTTGGCGTGGTTCCGATAGGTGGTGCTATCATACATCCACGTTGATGGAGACTTCAACCCACGAAGGATAACGGTTGCGTGAGTCCACGGAGGGCTCCACCCATGAAGGGTCCACGAAGAAGCAACCTTGTCTATCCCACCATGGCCATCACCCACGAAGGACTTTCCTCACTAGGGTAGATCTTCATGAAGTAGGCGATCTCCTTGCCTGTACAAACTCCTTGGTTCAACTCCACAATCTTGACGGAGGCTCCCATGTGACACCTAACCAATCTAGGATACACCACTCTCCAAGAGGTAACAAATGGTGTGTTGATGATGAACTCCTTGCTCTTGTGCTTCAAATGATAGTCTCCCCAACACTCAACTCTCTCTCATAGGATTGGATTTGGTGGAAAGATAATTTGAGTGGAAAGCAACTTGGGGAAGGCTAGAGATCAAGATTTATGTGGTTGGAATGAAGTATCTTGACCTCAACACAAGTGTAGGTGGTTCTCTCTCAGAAAATGTATGTTGGAAGTGTAGGCATGTTCTGATGGCTCTCTCTACGAATGAAGAGTGGGTGGAGGGTATATATAGCCTCCACACAAAATCTAACCGTTACACACAAATCACCAAACTCGGTGGGACCAAATCATACAACTCGGTCAGACCGATTTAGTTCATAATGTGACCGTTAGGGTTTTCGGTGGGACCGATATCATTAGGGTTAGGGCATAACGTAATCTCGGTGAGACTGATTACACAAACTCGGTGAGATCGATTTTGGTAATAGACTAACCAGAGAGTTGGTCAGGCAATCTCGGTGGGACCGATTCGCTCTCTCGGTAGAATCGAAACGTTGCAAAAGGGAAACAGAGAGTTTGCATTGCAATCTCGGTGGGACCGATCCCTCATCTCGGTTGGACCGAAACGCTATGAAGGAAAATAGAGAGATTACAATCCCATCTCGGTGAGACTGAGATCCCTATCAGTGGGACCGAAAAGACTAGGGGTTGTGGCAGTGGCTATGTCAAGTGAACTCGGTGGCACCGGATAGATCAAAACGGTGGGGCCGAGTTTGACTTCTGGTTTGGGATATATTTGGATATGAGAAAGTGGTTGAGGGTTGTGGAGCATATCACTAAGCACTTTGAGCAAGAACCTCATTAAGCAACACCTCATCCCCTCTTAATAGTATTGGCTTTTCCTATGGACTCAATGTGACCTTGGATCACTAAAAATGAAAAAGTAGAGTCTTGTGCTTTGAGCTTGAGCCAACTCTTTTGTCCTTAGCATTTTGTGGGGTCCACTTTATAATCCATGCCATGCCAATCATTGAGCTTTTCTTGAAATATTTATCTTCAAGTAGCATTAGCTCAATAAGCTATATGTTGTTAGGAATTACCAAAACCACCCGGGGATAGTTGCACTTTCACCAACACAGGTAGTAAAGGTAAATTCTCTCTATAGATTTGATGAAGGTGATATTCCTCGTAATAAGTCTGCTAGCCAATGCTTAGATGAGTTTGATAATTTTCTTATAAATTTCAGTGCTTATGTTGGTAGACAATTGAAACACAATGCTGAGATGCTTGAACACTTGAGTGATTATATGGCTAGTGTTAAAGGTGAACTTAAACTTATTAGTAAACATGCGTCTATGGTTACCACTCAAGTAGAACAAGTACTTAAAGCTCAGAATGATTTGCTCAATGAATTAAATAATAAGAAGAATGATAATGCTGTTAGAGTTATGACTAGAGGTGATAAAATGATTCAGGAACCTTTGTATCCTGAGGGCCATCCTAAGATAATTGAGCAAGGTTCTCAGAGAACTAATGTTGATGCACCTAGTCCTTCTAAGAGGAAGAAAAATAAAAATGATAGGACTTTGCATGCTTCTAGTGAACCCGTTGTTGACACACATTGAATCCAAATGATATTTCTATTTCTGATGCTGAAACACAATCTGGTAATGAACATGAACCTAGTGATAATTTTAATGATGATGTTCACGTTGATGCTCAACCCAGCAATGATAATGATGTAGAGATTGAACCTGTTGTTGATCTTGATAACCCACAATCAAAGAATCAACGTTATGATAAGAGAGACTTCGTTGCTAGGAAACACGGTAAAGAAAGAGAACCATGGGTTCAGAAACCCATGCCTTTTCCTCCTAAACCATCCAAGAAAAAGGATGATGAGGATTTTGAGCACTTCATTGAAATGATTAGACCTATATTTTTGCGTATGCGTTTGACTGATATGCTTAAAATGAATCCTTATGCTAAATATATGAAAGATATAGTTACTAATACAAGAAAGATACCGAAAGCTGAAATTTCCACCATGCTTGCTAATTACACTTTTAAGGGTGGAATACCAAAGAAACTTGGAGATCGAGGAGTACCAACTATACCATGCTCCATTAAAAGAAACTATGTTAAAACGGCTTTATGTGATTTTGGAGCCGGTGTTAGTGTTATGCCTCTCTCTTTATATCATAGAATTGATTTGAATAAGTTGACACCTACTGAAATATCTTTACAAATGGATGATAAATCAACTGCTATACCCGTCGGTATTTGTGAGGATGTGCCTGTTGTGGTTGCAAACGTTACTATTTTAACGGACTTTGTTATTCTTGATATTCCCGAGGACGATAGTATGTATATTATTCTTGGAAGACCCTTTTTGAATACTGCAGGGGCTGTTATTGATTGCAACAAAGGCAATGTCACTTTTCATGTTAATGTTAATGAGCATACGGTACACTTTCCAAGGAAACAACCTCAAGTCCACAATATCAATTCTATTGGAAAAATTTCAACAATTACTATTGAAGCTTTTGAATTTCCTCTTCCTACTGTCAAGAAGAAATATGATATTTTTATTGTTGAGGATGTGCATATCCCCGTTGAGGTAACCTAATGTTATTCGAAAATTCTTCGGTTTCATGTTATTCGAAATGAGTTTGTTAACAAGACCTGATCAACCTTGTTAGTGGATTCCTTTTGATGAGCATGAGATGGATGAAGTTAGAAAGCACAACTCTGTGTACCCTCTTTTTACTTTCTGTTATTTATATTAAATAAAGCAAAAATAATATTTTTCTGACTGTTTTCTGAATTATCCATGCAATAAAAAAATACCTCAAAAATAAAAGTTCTCCAAATGCCCTGAAAATTAAATATGATTTTTTCTAGAATATTTGAGAATATGTGGCACGAAGAACACATCAGGGGGAGCCAGCACCTGGCCACGAGGGTCCAGGGCGCGCCCCTGCCTCGTGGACCCCACGTGGGTTCCCTCCACTTATTCCAGCCACCACACACTCCTTCTTCCAAAAAAATCACTAGCCAGCTCAAACCCGAGTTCTAGATCAACTTGCTGCCATTTTTGATCTCCTTGCTCAAAGCTCCATTCATAAAACTGATTTGGGGGATTGTTTTTTGGTATGTGACTCCTCCAATGGTCCAATTAGTTTTTGTTCTAGTGCTTTATTTATTGCAAAATTTTTCTGCTTAGGTGACCCTGTTCTTGAGCTTGCATGTCAAATTTAGGTGGTCAAAAGTAGTTTTAATGCATGATATGGCATCTAGGCACTTGTAGGAGTAGTTACTATCAATTTTGTTGAGTATGGTTCACTTTTATTTTAAGTTACTAAAATTTTTAGAAATTTTCAGAAAAGATGAAGATATTTTTTAGGGGCTCATCGAGCCGAAGCTTGAAGGATAAGCAAAGTGAAGAGAACAAAAAGCCCAAATATAATCTCCCTCGTACTGCGGAGGTTCGGCCATGTGAATGGCCTTGTGATGAGTTCTTGAGAGAAACTGGGATTCATGAAGAATTTTATCATTTGGCTGAGAATGCAGGCCTCACCGCCTTCCTCCACAACCAGCGTGAACAGTACCTCTTACTCACCAATATCTTTGTGCAAAATTTTCATTTCCATGCTAGCAGATCACCACCTTAGGTGGAATTTTATTTATATGATGAGCATAAGGAGATGTCACTTTATGATTTTTGCCGGATCTGTTTGATACCCTTTGAGGGCAGCATAGAGGAACCACATCGTATTGATGTGGAGGGATTTATTGATATGATTGTTGTAGGGGAAACGAGGAAAGTTTCCGATGCGAGAATCACTAGCATACATTTTCCTGTTCTACGTTACTTCGCCATATTTGCTAGTAGATGCTTAATTGGTCGCGGGAACCGTGGAAACCTTAGTGCCCCTGATATTGTTATTTTGCGCCATGCCTTGTTTCAGGATAGTACTTTTAGTTTAGGCGCTATTGTTGCTAAACGGTTAAATCTGAACCGTACTAAGGGCCCCATCCTCGGAGGTATCTTTGCCTCGCGCCTTGCTGCACACTTTAACATACCTATCAGGCATTATGAGAAAGAGGAAAAGTTGCTGCCTCCTATTGCTCTAGGTTATAAGAGTATGGTAGCACATGAGTTTATTGTTAAGGATAATAACAAGACACTCAAATATAAATTGATATTTAACAAAAAATATTGTGAGTTTATTACCTTGCCTATGCCCTCTTTGTTCAACATATTTTCAGGCATATACCTTATTCTGCCGGAGGACATTCATGCCTACCGTAGCCAGATGTCAGCTGTAGAGCCGGAGCCACCATCTGACCCTCATCGTCAGTCCATTTACCAGTGGAATCCGGAGGAGATCGCCAGCCAGTGGCAATCTGAGGACCCTTCTCGGTACGACCCCAACTACAGTTTTGATCCATGGGCATAGAACAACTTAGGCCAAAAGCCTAAGCTTGGGGGAGTACATATTTCTCACCTAAATTACATTCATGTTCACACACTCATGCCAGCTGTAGGTGCTCATACTTTTTCATTGTATCATCCATGCTAGTTTATTTTCTTTTTTTTGCTTTCTTCTTCCGTGTTTGAAAAACCTTAAGAAAAAAAATTAGTTGTAGCTTTTAGCTAGTTTACTTTCCATGCCTGTAGTAGTAGTAATTAAAAAGAAAACCCAAAAAGATTTCTCGTTCTTCTTTTGCTTGTTGGGAGCTTTCCCGTGTAAATAGTTTTGTTTCTTTTCTTTCCTTTGGGGGTCGAGAGGAGAAGACCATGATGAAAATGTTGAGTGGCTCTCATATGCATTATTGTTGATCTAACAAAGAGCCCATATTAAATGCTTGTAGATTCCAGCTTAGTCCAATGCACGAGCACTATTATTATTATCCACACTAGTTGGTCGTGCAAGTGAAAGGCAATAATGACGATATATGATGAACTGATTGAGATGATAAAAGTTGGTATGAACTCGACCTCTCTTGTTTTTGTAAATATGATTAGTTCATCGTTCCTGATTCAGTCTATTATGAAAGAAACATGTTTGCAATGAAAATTAGAGATTGTAGTTGCTTATGCCATGCTTAATTAGCTAGGAGTTTATAATGGTTTACCTTGCGTGCCAACATGCTATTAAAATGGTTGTGATGTGGTATGATAGGGTGGTATCCTCCTTTGGACGATTCGAGTGGCTTGACTTGGCACATGTTCACGCATGTAGTTGAAACAAAATCAACATAGCCTCTATGATATTTATGTTCATGGTGCATTATATCCTACTCATGCTTGCATTCGGTGTTGATTAATTTTAATGCATGTTCATGACTGTTGTCGCTCTCTAGCTGGTCGCTTCCCAGTCTTTTTCTATCCTTCACTTGTACTAAGCGGGAATACTGCTTGTGCATCCAATTCCATAATCCCAAAAGTTATTCCATATGAGTCCACCATACCTTCCTATATACGGTATCTACCTGCCGTTCCAAGTAAATTTGTATGTGCCAAACTCTAAACCTTCAAACAAACACTCTGTTTTGTATACTCGAATAGCTCACGAATCAACTAGGGCTGTCTGTGTCCTCCATGCTAGGCGGGTTATTCTCAAGAGGAGTGGACTCCGCTCCTCACGCACGAGAAAATGGTTGGTCACCGGGATTCCCAGTCCCATGCTCAAATCAAATCAAAATAATTGCAAACAAAACTCCGCAGGACTGTTGTTAGTTGGAGGCACCCGTTCTTTTGGGCAAGCCATGGATTGATGCTTGTTGGTGGTGGGGGAGTATAAACTTTACCATTCTGCTTGGGAACCGCCGATAATGTGTGTAGCATTGAAGATATCGAGATCTCTCGGTTGTTATGTTGACAATGAAAGTATACTGCTCAAAATATTATTCATATCTATTTCAAAACCGAGCTCTGGCACCTCTACAAATCCCTACTTCCCTCTGCAAAGGGCCTATTCATTTACTTTTATGTTGAGTCATCATCCTCTTATTAAAAAGCACCAGTTGGAGAGCACCGCTGTCATTTGCATCCATTACTGTTAGTTTACATTGAGTATGACTGTGACTAGATCTCTTTTACCATGAATTACAATGTTTAGTCAGTCCTTGATCTTTAAAGGTGTTCTGCATTTATGTTTTGCGGTCTCAGAAAGGGCTAGCGAGGTACCATCTTGTTATATCATATTATGATTGTTTTGAGGAAGTGTTGTCATCCGAGATTTATTATTATTGCTCGTTAGTTGATTATGCCATTGATATGAGTAAACATGAGACCTAAATGTTATTGTGAATATGGTTAGTTCATAATCTTTGCTGAAAACTTGAATGCTGGCTTTACATATTTGCAACAACAAGAGCAAACAAAGTTTTTAAAAGTTTTCTTTATCACTTTCAGTTTATCAACTGAATTGCTTGAGGACAAGCAAAGGTTTAAGCTTGGGAGAGTTGATACATCTCCGTCGTATCTACTTTTCCAAACAATTTTGCCATTGTTTTGGACTCTAACTTGCATGATTTGAATGGAACTAACCTGGACTGACGCTGTTTTCAGCATAATTGCCATGGTGTTATTTTTTTGCAGAAATAAAAGTTCTCGGAATGACCTGAAAATCAACGGAGATTATTTTTGGAATATATAAAAAATACTGGAAGAAGAATCCACGTCAGGGGGCCCACACCCTGTCCACGAGGGTGGGGGGCGCGCCTACCCCCCTGGGCACGCCCCTGCCTCGTGGGCCCCCTGACGCTCCACCGACCTCAACTCCAACTCCATATATTCACTTTCGGGGAGAAAAAAAATCAAAGAGAAGGATTCATTGCGTTTTACGATACGGAGCTGCCGCCAAGCCCTAAACTCTCTTGGGAGGGCTAATCTGGATCCGTTCGGGGCTCCGGAGAGGGGAATCTGTCGCCATATTCATCATCAACCTTCCTCCATCACCAATTTCATGATGCTCACTGCTGTGCGTGAGTAATTCCATCGTAGGCTTGCTAGACGGTTGTCGGCGTTCTGGGAACGGGGGTCCCCAGACTTGCCTGCCTGCGGCCCCATGGCGTGGCTGTGCTGGCAGGTCTGTACGGCCCATCATCAACAAGGCATTCAAGACCCTCATGAGGGGCCAAGCCTCGCGAGGCGGACGACGCAAGACCTCCTCAGGAGTGGCCTCACCAGGCTGCCTCGCGAGGAGCGGAGATATCAAGGCGGCGCGAACCTCGCGAGGCTCTCGTGACGTGAGCCATGACGATCGACACCAGGCGGGCGCCAGGCAGGCGCCAGCGCGCGCAGCATCCTTATTTCCTCTTTGGTGCGAAGGGGGCAAGCGCAGGTGCGGAGTACCGAGGCATCAGGCAAAGGTTTCCATATCAGTGCAACGAGACCAAGACCAGAAGGACGGCAGGACGGAGGTCACCATGGAGCCCAGGACGTCGTCACCACCAGAACCTTTGGCAGGCGAAGACCACCTTTTGTCAGGATAGCTCGTACTAGCTGTCCCCTTTCAAGTTAGCCGCCGTTGTTGGCTCCCTTCCCGCTCAATATTTGGGGAGAGGACCAGGGCCTATATAAGTAGGACTAGCCACCATAAAAGGGGGGATCTCATTTGATCAAAGCGGGGATCTCATCTGATCAAAGGGGGGATCTGATATAATCAAAGGCCAACCCTTAGCCACACCAAGCACAAGAACACCTCAACCTCAGGAGGCTACTGTTCCCCTTGTACTATTCTTCATCAGCCCAAGAGGCAATCCACCACCACCAAACTGGAGTAGGGTGTTACACCACAACGGTGGCCCGAACCAGTATAAACTGTGTGTCTTTGTGTTGCGAGTGCGTCGAGTTCGTCCGCGAGACCTTAGTGAGCTAGGGCGTAGATCAGTAGGAGGGAAAGAACTTCACGCGCACCCAGAGTTCGAACCTCAAGGGTTTGCCGGAACCCGTGATCCGACATTTGGCGTGCCAGGTAGGGGTGCGTCGTAGCTTCCCTTCCGTCGATCGGCGCTCCATCGCTCCGTCGCTCCGTCGTCTCCATGGCGGACGCTCGCAGCGCTCGAGCTAAACACCGGGCTGCCCTCACTGCCCGTGTTGCTCAGACGGCTCCCATCGGCGAGCCACCTCGTCGTTCGTCGTCGCTTGCCGCCAACGCCGCCACCGGCCCGGTGGGGAACAAGAAGCAAGCGTCCTCGCTGTACCCCTCGGTGCGGCAGGACGGCCGCACCGCCACCCCATCGTTGACCCCGACCGGCTCCTCGTCCCATGCGCGTCGCGCTCCCATGGACGCGCAGGCCACGCTCCTCATGGCGAATGAGCTCCTGCGCTATCACCCGATCGACGACCTCTACAAGGACTGGCTCGACCGCGTCGTTGAGCTCGTCCGCGCCGCAGGGGGCTCCCCGACGCCATCCCCCTCTCTGCCTCGCCCTCCTCCAGCCACGGGCGACGTGGCTCGAGGAGCGCCTCCACCACCTCTGCCCCAAGACGGTGCCTTGGCGCCAAGGCGCGCGGCCCCACAGCGCGATCCACCACGCACGGTGCCCGCGCACGATGAGAGAAGCTGCCAAGAGATTCGTCGGCCGCGAGAAGCTGCACCTGCGCTCCCCGTGCCACCACGGCAAGCCCGCGCGCTACCCGCGGTGGCGACATGCGGGCCTCATCAAGTCAAAGCTCCACCTCCGAGACAGGCCCCGGCGACCACGGCCAGCTGCCGCGCCTTCACCTCCGAGCTGCGTAGCGTCGCCTGGTCGGGCTAGTTCAAGCCGGATCTGCCTCCTCGCTACGACGGCACCCCAACCCCGCGGAGTTCCTACAGCTCTACGAGCTGAGCATCGAAGCAGCCAACGGCGACGAGAAAGTCATGGTGAACTGGTTTCCTATGGCTCTCAAGGATGGTGCCCACTCTTGGCTCCTGAACCTGCCGCAAGGCTCGATCTCCTCTTGGGACGAGATGCGCGACCGCTTCGTCGCCAACTTCCAGGGCACTCGTGACCGCCTGCCGGCCGTGGGTGACCTGCGCCGCATCAAGCAACAACCAGGAGAGACCCTCCAGAAGTACATCCAGCGCTTCAACAACACTCGCCTCAAGATCCCCAAGGTTACGGACGAGGCCATCATCTCCGCGTTCTCTGACGGCGTCCGCGACATCAAGATGAAGGAGGAGCTCGCTATCCACGAGGAACTGTGCACATCTCAGGAGTTGTTGAACCTGGCGACCAAGTGCGCAAGAGCTGAGGAGGGGCGCCTCTCCGTCCTTGAGCTGCCAGCTGCGGGCACAGAGGAGAAGAAGGCCAAGGCCAAGGACGTGAAGCGCAAGGAAGCAGCTGTGCTCGCAGCGGAGCCAGACACCAAGCGAGGCAGGGACTAGCCCGAGTCATCCAAGGGCAGTCAACCATTCCGCGCCTTCCACAACCTAAACACCCACAGCACCAGTGACTGTCAAGAACTCAGAGCCATTCGCGAAGGACGCTTCGGTCGACGCCCCGAGAGCAGCGACCGGGGCTATGGCCGAGGAGGAGGACGTGGAGGCGGACCCTGGGACGACCGTGGCCCGCGCCAGGAGTGGCGCGACAGGCTTCATGAGGACCGCCGGCAGGATCATCCTCGCGAGGACGCCTGGAGGGACCAGCCTCGTGAGGATCATCCTCAGGGCAACGCCGGTCTTCCCCCGCTGCCGCCACCACCAAGAAGGAATGACGACCACCATCAAGACGAGGGGGCTGGGGGCTTCCAGGAGCCGCGCGCAATCGCCTGCATCTTGGGCGACGCACAGGCCCCAGCCTCACAGTGTAGCTTCAAACAGTCCACTCTGAGGTGAATGCAGTGCTCCCCAAGCTCGAGGCCACGCGCCTGCTCAAGTGGTCCTAGTGCGCCATCACCTTCAGCTCGGCAGATCAGCTCAAATGTGCAGCCACCGCTGGCGCCCTCCTGATGCTTTGTTCACCAGTCATCAGCAACGTGCAAGTTACCAAGACCCTCATCGACGGCGGCGCAGGGCTCAACGTCCTGTCCCTCGACACGTTCGACAACCTCCAAGTGCCATATGAGCAGCTTCAGCCTACCAAGCCTTTCTGAGGAGTGACCGACGGTTCCACCACACTGATAGGGCAGGTCCACCTCCCTATCATCTTTGGGGACACAAGAACTACCGCACCGAGCTCATCAACTTTAACGTCGCACACATCCGTCTGCCATACAACGCCATCCTCGGGTATCCAGCCCTGGCCAAGTTCATGGCGGTGACACACCACGGTTACAATGTCCTCAAGATGCCAGGAAGCGGCGGAATCATCACGGTCCCGTGCGAAGAGAGGGATGCGGTGTGCTCCCTCGAGCACGCTTTTCAAGCTGCCGCAATCGATGACCCCGACAACAAGAGCGAGGATCCTCCCGAGGCCATCCCCAAGAAGAAGAAGCAGTTGCGCCGTGCCGGACCTTAGGAGGGTGGCGTCGCAGCTGGAACCTCACCAGGATCAGTACCTGCTCCAGGGGCGCCTCCCTCTGTCGCATAGGAAGGCGCGCCCAGCGCCCTCCTCGGGCAGGGCTTAGGGGCTCTCTTCTGGAGGGCCTCAGACCTTGCCAACATCACGAGGGAGGCGCTCGGGCACCACATGGAGGCGTGCTTCGCGGCACGTTTCCCTCAGGAGAACACAGGGCAAAGAGCGCCCATCGCTCAGGAGTTCATCACCAAGACCACTCAGGAACTGCAAGATGCAAGGGCCATGTGCGGCGACCGCCGCTCACGAGGCGCAGCTCCCCATCCAGGCAAGGATGCCGGGCTGCGCGTCTGCATCGACGTACCAGAGCTCAACAGGGCCACATCTCAAGAGCCTTTCTGGCCTTCGCGCGTGGGCCGTTGCGAGGGTCCACCACACATCTGCGTTCGCATGCCCTTCGGCTTGCCGAGCGTGTCGTCAGCCTATCAGCACAACCTGCAGTGTGTCCTGGCGGCTCAGGAGGTCAGGCACCACGCCGTCCTGGCAGAGATGGAGATGGTCCTCAGGGAACCACCTGAGCCCCCAGAGCCTCCCGAGGCTTAGGGCCCCGGTGGCTCATGAGGAGCCATTCCTTCACCGTGTGCCTTCAACTACACCAACTCTCCTTCGTCGACAGAACCAGGTGACATTTTCCAAGTTCGTTTAGCTGGGAGCGCCCCTCGGGCTGCATTATTCCCAGGCCGCGTGGGTCCGTCCCTGTAGCATGTATCCCTTTTGCTTATGCCTTTAGTTTACCCTATTGGGGGCACCCCTCGGGCTGCATCATCCCCAAGCCGCTCGGGCCTGACCGGGTGGCACGTATCTTTCTGCATTTACCCAAGCTGATTTGCCTTCCATGCTTAACCTACCTATGGCTATCACTTGCTTGATTGTTGCCCATTACGGGGGCCGCACGCCGGCATCCTTCTTTAGGGCCCCATTTGCGTTGTCTGACCATCTCGCAGGACCAAGACAATAAACAAGGGCCGAGACCAGGCGCAACCCGCCTTGAGGTAGGACCTCGTGAGTCCCGCGCTGGCTCACGAGTGCCTAGGCACACCTCGCTAAACCCTACCATGCCAGCCACGTGTCAGAGTGGGGCTGTACACGCCCCGGGGGCTCTCCGCAGTAGGGAGTCCCCTCGCCCGCTCCATAAGCAAACCAGCGGTCCGGCGCCCTTCTTCGCGTTAACTTGTAGGGGCTTCCTGAGTATCATGGCGGGCGGTACCATGGACTCTCCTTCCTCTCTCATGTGATTTGCTTGCGCGTTAAAAGGGGGGCTCCTGAGCATCGCGTCTCAGGAGCTCTTACTGGCTCTCCAGCCCTCACCCCCTGGCCTTGACCACGGCATCGCGACCTGGCATACCAGCGGCGGCTGAGCTCGCTCGAGGGCCGGGACCTGAGGGCGCAGAGCACCAAGAAGAGCATGGAAGGGAGGGGGAAACCCGCACGCGCCTGGCATGGCTACGCTACAACGACCAACACATGAGCCCGGGCGTGCCACGAGGAGTAGACTCTAGACAGACCAGATAAGTTCACACACGGAACCCACCTATCGCCACGACACGAGACCTTCACAGCGGCTCCATTGCGGCAATGTCGCCTCCCTTTCTTGCCTCTTCGCGGTTGCTTGGGCGCTAAAGGGGACCTCCTGAGCATCGCGCCTTAGGAGCTCTTATCGGACTTCAGGCCGCTCACCTCCTAGCCTTGACCACGGCATCGCAACCTGGCATACCAGTGACGGTTGCAGCCTGCCTGGGGACCGGGACCTGTCAGCGTAGAGCACCAAGCCATCACGAGGATAGAAAGGGGAGACTGAGCCAGAGCGGGCCTTGCTGCTTTCGCCGCCCTGCTGTGGCGATACTCTCTTCCTTTCCCATTCTAAAGCAGCCGCTTGAGCGCTAAAGGGGACCTCCTGAGCATTGTGCCTCAGGAGCTCTTACTGGACTTCAGGCCGCTCACCTCCTGGCCTTGACCATGGTATCGCGACCTGGCATACCAGCGACGGCTGCAACCTGCCTGGGGACTGGGACCTGTCAGCGTAGAGCATCAAGCCGCCGCAGGATTGGAAAGGGGAGGTCAAGCCTCGGCAGGATATGTGCCCACGCAATTCCATAACATGGACCATATATACGCAGAAGACATTACAAACCCTTTACACGCCCCCATGGGGTACTTCATGATTCTTCGCAGGGAACCAGAACAAGAACTAAGAGGAATCCTATCTACACCCTCCCGTGGCGGATGCCATCATCAACAGTGGGCCACGGGAGGCCGGCGCCGACCCCATCCAGATCAGCGGCGGCGGCGGCTGGACGCTGCGGCCCTGCTCCGAGCACGGTGGGAGCTTGGCGGCACGTAGCTGTCGTCGCTCGTCTCCGGAGACTTCAAGGGCTCTGGAGAGTCGCTAGACCACCACGAGTCGCCGCTGTCGCTGGAGGAGCTGCAGGCAAGACCAGTGGAGGGCCCCGCGCCCGCCGCAACGTCGTCCTGGTGACCTCCTTCAGGGAAGCATTCCAGGCGGCGGCCTTCCACGCCGAAGACCTTGAAGAACAGCACGGAGGCGCCGTCGTACTCGAAGTGGATCGCGAGGGTGCCCTCCGCATGACAGACCCGGGCAATCTCACCCCAGCCTCGGGTCATGAAGATCTTCCCAGAGGCGACGGTTCCAATCTCCACTCCAGTTGCTGGGGCATTGCAGTCAGCATGCTGTAGCCAAAGTTCGCAAACGCCCCTCGGCGGCACCTCGGCGGCGAAGAACGGTGGGAGGCGTATCCAGGTGCTTGGTGGCATCGCCGCCCACAGCACGAACTCACGCGACGAGTCCGCGACATGGACCCCTGGGGCGATGGTGTGTGTCCCCGCGGCGCGGTGACCACGGCCGCGGCGCGGGCAGTGCCGCTCGTCGCTCCGCCCTCCTGAGCCCTCGGCTCAGGCGTGCAAGGGTAGCGGATACCCGCGAGGAGGCCGCTCGCACCAGGGCCTCGTCACCACCTGCAGCGCCGCTTCATCGCGACGATGAACCGACCTCTTCTTTGACGGAAGTGGCTCTGGATCATCGCGGGGGGCCTTTCCTTTCTCTTCAGTGGAGAACCTATGGATGGGCGCCATTGCTACAAGCGATGGAGCAAGGAGGAAGAAGCAAGTGAACCAAGAAGAGATGGGTAACGGGGGCTCCGCCCCCCTCCCCATTTATATCGAAAGAAGGCCAACCGGCGCCTCCCATGATCACAGGTAATGATGATTTTCCTTGCATGTCGCAGGGACTTGTCAAGTCGAGCAGTTGCCGAGGCAGCATGGGGAAGCGAAGACGCCCACGTCCAATCAACCACCACGCGTCAACCGAGGCCGCGGGCTTTTGGGGGCGCACGACGCTCCACGCTTGATCCTTTGGCTTCGCCTTGAAGCCAAGCCCGAGCGCGCCTTGGGCCTGGGGGCTACTGTCGGCGTTCTGGGAACGGGGGTCCCCAGACTTGCCTGCCTGCGGCCCATGGCGTGGCTGTGCTGGTAGGTCTGTATGGCCCATCATCATCAACAAGGAATTCAAGACCCTCGCGAGGGGCCAAGCCTCGCGAGGCGGACGACGCAAGACCTCCTCAGGAGGGGCCTCACCAGGCTGCCTCGCGAGGAGCAGATATATCAAGGCAGGGCGAACCTCGCGAGGCTCTCGTGACGTGAGCCATGACAATCAACAACAGGCGGGCGCCAGCGCACGCAGCGTCCTTGTTTCCTCTTTGGTGCCAAGGGGGCGAGCACAGGCGCGGAGTACCGAGGCATCAAGCAAAGGTTTCCATATCAATGCAACGAGACCAATACCAGAAGGACGGTAGGACGGAGGTCACCATGGAGCCCAGGACGGCGTCACCACCAGAACCTTTGGCAGGCAAAGACCACCTTTTGTCAGGATAGCTTGTACTAGCTATCCCCTTTCAAATTGGCCGCCGTTGTTGGCTCTCTTCCCGCTCAATATTTGGGGAGAGGACCAGGGCCTATATAAGTAGGACTAGCCACCATAAAAAGGGGGATCTCATCTGATCAAAGCGGGGATCTCATCTGATTAAAGGGGGGATCTGATCTAATCAAAGGCCAACCCTTAGCCACACCAAGCACAAGAACACCTCAACCTCAGAAGGTTGCTCTTCCCCTTGTACTATTCTTCATCAGCCCAAGAGGCAATCCACCACCACCACACTGGAGTAGGGTATTACACCACAACGGTGGCCCGAACCAGTATAAACCTTGTGTCTTTGTGTTGCGAGTGCATCGAGTTCGTCCGCAAGACCTTAGCGAGCTAGGGTGTAGATCGGTAGGAGGGAAAGAACTTCGCGCGCACCCCAAAGTTTGAACCTCAAGGGTTTGCCGGAACCCGTGATCCGACAACGGTGATGGGTTGGATGAGATTTATCATGTAATCGAGTTAGTTTTGTTAGGGTTTGATCCCTAGTATCCACTATGTTCTGAGATTGATGTTGCTATGACTTTGCTATACTTAATGCTTGTCACTAGGGCCCGAGTGCCATGATTTCAGATCTGAACCTATTATGTTTTCATGAATATATGTGAGTTCTTGGTCCTATCTTGCAAGTCTATAGTCACCTATTATGTGTTATGATCCGTTAACCCCGAAGTGACAATAATCGGGATACTTACCGGTGATGACCGTAGTTTGAGGAGTTCATGTATTCACTATGTATTAATGCTTTGGTCTGTACTCTATTAAAAGGAGGCCTTAATATCCCTTAGTTTCCAATAGGACCCCGCTGCCACGGGAGGGTAGGACGAAAGATGTCATGCAAGTTCTTTTCCATAATCACGTATGACTATATTCGGAATACATGCCTACATTACATTGATGAACTGGAGCTAGTTCTGTGTCACCCTATGTTATAATTGTTGCATGATCGATCGCATCCGACATAATTATCTATCACCGATCCAATGCCTACGAGCTTTTCATATATTGTTTTTCGCTTATTTACTTTTCCGTTGCTACTGTTACAATCACTATAAAACCCAAAATATTACTTTTGCTACTGTTACCATTATTATCATATTACTTTGCTACTAAATACCTCGCTACAGATATTATGTTTCCTGGTGTGGTTGAATTGACAACCCAACTGCTAATACTTGAGAATATTCTTTGGCTCCCCTTGTGTCGAATCAATAAATTTGGGTTGAATACTCTAGCCTCGAAAACTGTTGCGATCCCCTATACTTGTGGGTTATCAGTCATACACCCAATGTGAATGGTTTATTGAATCTTGATCGTAGTGATACATATATTCATAATATCGATGCCAAAAGATGCAAAGTTTATAATGGTAGTGCAACATACTTGTGGCACTGCCATTTATGTCATATTGGTGTAAAGCGCATGAAGAAATTCCATGCGAATGGACTTTTGGAATCACTTGATTATGAATCATTTGATACTTGCGAACCATGCCTCATGGGCAAGATGACTAAAACTCCATTCTCCGGAACAATGGAGCAAGCTAATGACTTATTGGAAATAATACATACCGATGTATGCAGTCCGATGAGTGTTGAAGCACGCGGTGGGTATCGTTATTTTCTAACCTTTACAGATGATTTGAGTAGATATGGGTATATCTACTTAATGAAATACAAATCTGAAACATTTGAAAAGTTCAAAGAATTTCAGAGTGAAGTAGAGAATCATCGTAACAAGAAAATAAAGTTTCTACGATCTGATCATGGAGGCGAATATTTGAGTTTCGAGTTTGTCCTTCGTTTAAAACAATGTGGAATTGTTTCACAACTCACGCCACTTGGAACTGATGGAAATATGCCCTAGAGGCAATAATAAAATGGTTATTATTATATTTTGTTAATCATGATAAAGGTTTATTAGTCATGCTAGAATTGTATTGGTCGGAAACTTAAATACATGTGTGGATACATAAACAAATACCGTGTCCCTAGTGAGTCTCTACTAGACTAGCTCGTTGACCAAAGATGGTTAAGGTTTCCTAACCATAGACATGAGTAGTCATTTGATAATGGATCACATCATTAGGAGAATGATGTGATGGACAAGACCATCCATTAGCTTAGCATATGATCATTCAGTTTATTGCTACTGCTTTCTTAATGTCAAATACATGTTTCTTCGACCATGAGATCATGCAACTCCCGGATACCAGAGGAATACCTTGTGTGCTATCAAACATCACAACATAACTGGGTGATCATAAAGATGCTCTGTAGGTATCTCCGAAGGTATCTGATGAGTTGGCGTGAATCAAGATTGGGATTTGTCACTCTGTGTATCGGAGAGGTATCTCTGGGCCCTCTCGGTAATACACATCACAAGAAGCTTGCAAGTCAAGTGAATAAGGAGTTAGTTGCAATATGATGTATTACAGAATGAGTAAAGAGACTTGTCGGTAATGACATTGAACTAGGTATAGAGATACCGACGATCGAATCTCGGGCAAGTAACATACCGACAGACCAAGGGAATTACGTATGTTGTCATAAAGGTTCAACCGATAAAGATCTTCATGAAATATGTAGGAATCAATATGGGCATCCAGGTCCCGCTATTGGTTATTGACCGGAGTGGTGTCTCGGTCATGACTACATAATTCCCAAACCCGCAGGGTCGCACGCTTAAAGTTCGTTAACACTAGAGTAGTATTGGGATATTTGATGAGTGGTTACCAAATGTTGTTTGGAGCCCCAGATGAGATCCCAGACATCACAAGGAGTCTCGGAATGGTCAAGAGGTAAAGATTTATATATGGGAAGTCATATTTTGGGTTCCGAAAAAAGGTGCAAATTTTTTTGGTATTGTACCGGGAAACTTCTAGAAGGTTTCGGAGGATTCCGGAGGGGTCCGGAAGTCCACAAGTGGGTCCACCACGTCCCAAGGGCTAGCATGGGCTGCGGGGAGGTGCCCTGGTCTTATTGGGCTAGGTGCACCAAGTCCTCAAAAGCCCATGTGGCTAGGGAAGGCAAAAAAGGAAGGAGTCCTAGTAGGAATAGGATTGGACTTGGAGTCCAAGTCCTCTCCCCCTTAGCTGCGCCCTAGGGCTTGGAGGGAAGGTTTCCCACGCCCCTCCACCTATATATAGCAGGGAGGGGGCACCCCAAGAGGACACACCAAGCCCTTGGCACCCTTCTCTCTCCCGTTACACCGTAGTTCCACCGCCTCGTTCCGGCGACGCTTAGCGAAGCGCCGTCGGTGCTCCACCACCACCATCACCACCACGCCGTCGTGTTGGCTATGATCCCATATACTTCTCCTCTCCCTCTTGCTAGATCAATAAGGAAGAGACTTCATCGAACGACACATGTGCTTAACTCGGAGGTGCCGTCCGTTCGGCACTAGATCGGTTGGATCGTGATCGGATCGCGAAGAGTACGACTACATCAACCGCGTGATAAATGCTTCCACTTAGCGATCTACAAGGGTATGTAGATGCTCTCCCGCTCTCGTAGCTATGCATCTGCATGGATAGATCTTGCATGTGTGTATATTTTTTTGTTTTCCATGCAATGTTCCCCAATATGAACACCAGAGCGTAATGGTGTGTTCGAACATCGTAACCGTACTTTGTTGGATATAGTGCATTCTATGATATCTCTTACCTATTTACAACCATCGTTTTGGGGTTATGCATTAGAGACAGTTGCATTCACATTAAATAGGGCACCATCTAAATCCGTTGAGACGACACCATATGAACTATGGTTTGGGAAGAAACCTAAGCTGTCATTTCTTAAAGTTTGAGGTTGCGACATTTATGTCAAAAGGTTGCAACCTGATAAGCTCGAACCCAATTCGGAGAAATGCATCTTCATAGGATACCCTAAGGAAACAATTGGGTACACCTTCTACCACAGATCCAAAGGCAAGATCTTTGTTGCCAAGAATGGAACCTTTCTAGAGAAGGAGTTTCTCTCGAAAAGAAGTGAGTGGGAGGAAAGTAGAACTTGATGAGGTAATTGTACATTCTCTCAAATTGGAATGTAGCACATCACAGAAATCTGTTCCCGTGATGCCTACACCAACTAGAGAGGAAGCTAATGATGATGATCATGATACTTCATATCAATTTACTACTGCACCTTGTAGGTTGAACAGAGCATGTTCCGTGTTAGAATACAACTTGTATTAGGATTATGACTCCTATTCGGTTTGTAATAATCCTAGGTCAGGTGCGGCTTAGCTCTTATATATACTTCTTGTACCGACACAATATTGCATCAACAATTATTCAGTACAATTCTACATGGTATCAGACTTTCGATCCTAGGGTATGGCTAACCTGCCAGCCCCGCCACCGCTGCCGCCGCCCGGCTACTTCGAGTGGCGCGTCGGCATCATCGCCGCCAAGGTCGCCGTGGCCACGGCCTCCTCAGCCTCTACCTCTACTATAGCTCTACCTCCACCAATACCCCCTTCCATCTCCTTCACCCACACCATCTCCGATATTAGCCCCTACATCCCCGTAACCCTAGACCTCGCTGCTCACAACTACTACCATTGGTGTCACCTTTTCAATGTCCACCTTGGGTGATGCAATATCCGCTCTCACGTTGCCGACGACTCTCTTCCTCAACTTCATGATCCGCAATGGGTCAAGGATGGTCTCGCCATTATTCAATGGATCTACATGCGAGTCTCCACAGAGATCTTCAATCTCATCCACTGTGACGATGCCTCCGCTGCCGATCTATGGGCGGCCCTTTGTCAGCTCTTTCAGGACAACATCGACCCTCGTGTCAACAATCTCCACACCGCGCTTTGGAATACGTTGCAAGGTGATTCACCAGTCGGCGTCTACTGCCAATGCCTCAAGGCGATCACGGATGAACTCCGCGAACTTGGTGATCCGATCAACGATCGCCAGCTCATCAATGTCCTCCTCATCAGCCTCAGCGAGCAGTTCAAGAAGCAGGCCTCCTTCACCCCTATGACGCGTCCACGTCTCTCCTTCGCCAAGGTTCGCTCGATGCTCCAATGGGTCGATCGTGCCCTAACTACGACGGACTCCCGTCCTCAGGTCTTCACTGCTTCTCCTCGCTCGCCTGCGTCGACGCCGCCACCGCCACTTCCACCAACAGCACCTCCTCAACCATCTGGCTGACGTCCAAGTCCCAACTACCGGGGCAAAAACCCTAGGCCACCACAGTTCCGCACGGCGCCCGCTCCTGCTCCGCCCCCGGCTCCACCAATTGCACCACCACCGCCCCTGGCTTCATCAACTGCACCACCGCTGCCGCCCGGATGGCGCCCATCTCTTGATCCATGGACAGGGCTAGTCTAGGCGTGGCCTATGCCTTGGTCTTCCCCTACACCATATAGTGCCCCGCCTGCCTATACCGATGGCTGGCAGCCTGGAGCTCGCCCTCACACCGGCGCGCCCGTCCTCGTGCCTCGATAGCCGATGACTGCGTACCACGCTGCTCCCTCCTATGCACCACCGATCTACAACACCGGTCCTTACGCATCCTATGGCGCTCCATCGCCCCCCTACATGCAGCAGTACAATGATGTTGTCTCTCTCTTTACGCCGATGCCAGCCCTATTTCCAACACCACCACACCCGCAGGCTCCCATGACTACACCGGCCTCTACTTTGACTTCGAGCTGGGACCAAGTTGCTTTTCTACAAGCCATGAACAACTTTGCTGCACAAGGGAACTCGGGTACGGATTGGATTTTTGATTCTGGCGCTTCTCGTTATATATCTGCATTGAGTAATTTGCTTTCTTCTTGCACACCTTCGTCTTTTCCCTCTATTACTCTCGGCGATGGATCTTCTATTCCTATTTACTGTGTCGGTCAGGCTCAAATCCAATCCCCAATTAAGCCTTTGTTCTTCGTGATGTTCTTGTAGCTCCTGCTCTTATTAAAAATCTGATTTCTGTTCGCCAAATCACCACTGATAATCATGTTTCCATTGAGTTTGACCCCTTCGGTTTGTCTGTGAAGGACTACCCGACCATAGCCAAGATCGCTCGATTCAATAGCTCCGGTGATTTATATTCTCTCCATGGTGCTCCGGTCGCTGCTCCTCCAACATCTATGGTGGCCTCTGTTGATCTGTGGCACCAACGTCTTGGCCATCGCAATAAAAATGTGTTATCCACACTTCTCACTGAATTTTCAATACCTTGTAATAGAGGCTCTCATAATTCTTCTATGTGTCAGTCATGTCAATTGGGCAAACATGTTCGCCTTCCCTTTAGTTCCTCTCAATCCTCTAGTACTTTTCCTTTTGAATTACTTCATTGTGATCTCTGGACATCACCCATAGAAACTGTATCTAGTTTTAAGTATTATCTCGTGATTCTTGATGATTTTACTCATTATGTTTGGACTTTTCCTTTACGCAACAAATCCTACGTTCATAATATATTCCTTAACTTTCAGCGCTATGTCTCGGTCCACTTTTTCCTCCCTATAAGATTCATCCAATGTGATAATGGTCGTGAATTTGACAACTTTAAAAATCGAAATTTCTGTATACATAATGGAATTATCTTGCGCTTCTCCTGTCCTTATACCTCCCCTCAAAACGGAAAAGCCGAGCGTTCTCTTTGTACTCTTAATGACATCATTCGCACTCTGCTTGTTCAATCTTCTATGCCTCCGAAGTTCTGGGCTGAGGCACTCCACACGGCCACATATTTACTGAATATTCGTCCATCCAAAGTTAACCCACAAACTACTCCTTACTTCTCTTTATTTCTCTCTCATCCAAATTACTCCGACGTTCACGTCTTCGGTTGTCTTTGTTTCCCAAACACCTACTCCACTTCTCCTAACAAACTTTCCCCACGCTCTACCTCGTGTGTTCATCAAAGTTTTTCTGACGAGCACAAGGGTTATCGTTGTCTAGATCTTGTTAGTGGTTGTGTTCATGTGTCTCGTCATGTAACATTCGCCGAAAACATTTTTCCCTTTTTCGAGCGTCAACAATTAGAACCCAACTCACGCAGGCCGTCCACTAGCCCCTCTCATCGCAATCATCTTCCCTTTTTCACTCACCGACCTATCCAGCGAAACCAGCTGAATCCTCTACCGCGATAGCGGATCCTGCCGCGACCACTTCTATCATCACCTCTGTTCCGGCAGAGGAAAACCCATTACACTCTGTCGCGGCAGACATCCTGCCGCGGTAGTCTTCACCGCCATCTCCCGCGTCCACTTCCACCGCTGCGCCAGACGCGTCCAACACATCTTCCCCCAGCCCTCCTGCTCATGGTATTGCTGTTCCAACTCCGACTAATGATCATACCAAGCGCACACGTGCCAAGTCCGGGTTTCGATTGCCTGCAAAAGATAATCTCAATCTTCATGCATCTCTATCTCCTTCCTCTCTACCCAAATCATACAAATCAGCTCTCATAGATCCTAATTGGGCCGCAGCCATGAAAGATGAATATGATGCCCTTCTGCAGAATAACACGTGGCAATTAGTTCCTTGTCCTTCCAATACAAATATCATTTCGGGCAAATGGGTTTTTGGCCATAAATTTAATTCTGATGGGAGTCTTGCATTATAAGGCTCGATGGGTATGTCGTGGTTACTCTCAGCAACACGTCATCAATTAGGATGAGACTTTCTCTCCAGTTGTCAAGCACAACACTATTCGCACTGTCATTAGCATCGCCGTCTCTTCTTCCTGGCCAATTCATCAACTATATGTCAAAAATGCTTTTCTTCATGGCTCTCTTCAAGAAACAGTCTATTGTCAACAACCTCTTGGCTTTGAACATTCCTCCTATCCTAATCATGTTTGTCTTCTTCAAAAATCTCTTTATGGTCTTAAACAAGCACCACGTGCCTGGTTCCAACGCTTTTCTAGTTATGCTCAAACCATTGGTTTTACCCCTTCCCGTTCTGACACTTCACTCTTCACCTTTCATCACAACAACAACACTGCTTACCTTCTTTTATATGTTGATGATATTATCCTCACAGCTTCCTCACAACAATTTTTAGATCATATTATCTCTCTTCTTCGCCACGAATTCTCTATGACAGATTTAGGTCTTCTTCACCACTTCTTAGGTATTGTTGTTATCCGTGACTCCTTTGGTCTTTTCTTGTCTCAATGTCAGTACACTCTGGATCTTCTTTCTCGTGCTGGTACGCTTGATTGTCAAACTTCTCGTACCCTGTTGATACAGGTTCCAAACTCTCTACCGTCAGTGATCCTTCTCTTTATCATAGTCTTACTGGTGCACTTCAATATCTCACTCTCACCCATCCTAAAATTTCTTTTGCTGTCCAACAAGCTTATTTATACATGCATGATCCTCGTATTCCACACTACAATCATGTCAAATTTATTCTTTGGTATCTCAAAGGCACACTAGACTTAGGTCTTCATATCAACAAATCCTCTCCTACCTCCTTGACAGCTTACTTTGATGCAGACTGGGCTGGTTGTCTAGATACTCGTAGGTCCACATCCGAATTTTGTGTTTTTCTTGGTAACAGTTTGGTTTCTTGGTCTTCAAAAAGGCAGGTTAGGGTCTCCCGCTCGCCTGCTGAAGCCGAGTAGCGCGTTGTGGCTCATGCAGTTGCTGATACAGTTTGGTTGCGTCAGTTGCTGTCGGAGCTGCACCGTCCTATTGAGCAAGCTACCATTGTTTACTGTGATAATATTTCAGCTGTCTACATGTCAGGGAATCCAGTTCAACACCGTCGCACCAAGCATATTGAGATCGACATTCATTTTGTTCGAGAGAAGGTGGCTCTCGGTCAAGTTCGCATTTTCCACGTGCCTACTTCTGCTTGGTTTGCTGATATCTTTACTAAAGGGCTGGCGACTACTCTGTTTCAAGACATTCGTTTCAGTCTCAACGTCATCGAGCCTACCATTGACACTGCGGGGGATGTTAGAATACAACTTGTATTAGGATTATGACTCCTACTCGGTTTGTAATAAGGCTAGGTTAGGTGCGGCTTAGCTCTTATATATACTTCTTGTACATGCACAATATTGCATCAACAATTATTCAATACAATTCTACATTCCGCACCAGAGTGGTACGGTAATCCTATCCTGGAAGTCATGTTATCAGACCATGGCAAACCTATGAACTATTAAGAAGCTATGATGATCCCAGATTCCGATAAATGGCTTGAGGCCATGAAATCTGAGATAGGATCCATGTATGAGAACAAAGTATGGACTTCGGTGGACTTGCCCGATGATCGGCAAGCCATTGAGAATGAATGGATCTTCAAGAAGAAGACAAACACTGATGGTAATGTCACCATCTACAAAGCTCGACTTGTCACAAAAGTTTTTTGACAAGTTCAAGGGGTTGACTACGATGAGACCTTCTCACCCGTAGCGATGCTTAAGTCAGTCTGAATCATGTTAGCAATTTCCACATTTTATAATTATAATCTAGCAAATGGACGTAAAAAATGCATTCCTTAATGGATTTCTTAAAGAAGAGTTGTATATGATGCAACCAGAAGGTTTTGTCGATCCTAAAGGTGCTAACAAAGTGTGCAAGCTCCAGCGATCCATCTATGGACTGGTGCAAGCATCTCGGAGTTGGAATATACACTTTGATGAGGTGATCAAAGCATATGATTTTATGTAGACTTACGGTGAAACCTGTATTTACAAGAAAGTGAGTGGGAGCTCTATAGAATTTCTGATATTATATGTGCATGACATATTGTTGATTGGAAATAATATAGAATTTTTGGATAGCATAAATGGATACTTGAATAAGAATTTTTTTCAATGAAAGACCTCGGTGAAGCTACTTATATATTGGGCATCAAGATCTACAGGGATAGATCGAGACACTTAATAGGACTTTCACAAAGCACATACCTTGATAAATTTTTGAAGAAGTTCAAAATGGACCAGTCAAAGAAAGGGTTCTTACCTGTATTACAAGGTGTGAAGTTGAGTAAGACTGAAAGCCCGACCACAGCAGAAGATAGAGAGAGAATGAAAGTCATTCCCTATGCCTCAGCCATAGGTTCTATAAAGTATGTCATGTTGTGTACCAGACCTATTGTGTACCTTGCCATGGTTTTGGCAAGGGGGTACAATAGTGATTGATGTCTGCTAGAACTACGTCCGTATTTCCCCAAGAGGAATGGATGATGCAGCACAGCAATGGTAGGCATTTCCCTCAGAGATGAGACCAAGGTTATCGAACCAGTAGGAGAACCAAGCAACACTATGTAAACAACACATGCACACAAATAACAAATACTCGCAGCCCGACGTGTTAAATGGGTTGTCAATTCCTTTCGGGTAATGGCGCCAGAAATTGGCAAATGGACGTGACAGAGTTGTAATAATTTGATAGTTAGATCGCGCGGGAATGCGAGATGAAATAAATTGCAGCAAGGTATTTTTGTATTTTTGGTTTAATGGATCTAAAAATAAAAGCAAAGGAAAATAGATCGCAAAGGCAAAATATATTAAGGAAGAGACCCAGGGGCCGTAGTTTTCACTAGTGGCTTCTCTTGAGAAAAAATAGCAAATGGTGGGTAAACATATTACTATTGGGCAATTGATAGAAATTCAAATAATCATGATGATATCCAGGCAATGATCATTATATAGGCATGACGTCCAAGATTAGTAGACCGACTCCTGCCCGAATCTACTAATATTACTCCACACATCGACTGCTATCTAGCATGCATCTAGTGTATTAAGTTCATGGAGAAACAGAGTAATGCAATAAGAATGATGACATGATGTAGACAAGATTTATTGATGTAGAAATAGACTCCATCTTGTTATCCTTAAAGGTAACGATACATACGTGTCAGTTCCCCTTCTATCACTAGGATCAAGCACCGTAAGATCGAACCCATCACAAAGCACCTCTTCCCATTGCAAGATTGTAATGCCCCGGATGCAACTTTCCATATTTGTAACTTCGACTCTTGCCCTTTTCGGAGATGTGTGGTGAGACTCCCTTCGTGGTCGGGTTTTGTCTTTGTTTTGTTTTTGTTCATGTCATGCATTTCATATCATGTCATCATGTGCATCGCATTTGCATACGTGTTCATCTCATGCATCCGAGCTTTTTTCCCCGTTGTCCGTTTCTCAATCCGACGCTCCTACGTGCACCAGCGTCCCATGTTGTCTCTTTTTGTGAGCGGTGTTAAACATTCTCGGAATCGACCGAGATTTTCCAAGCGGCCTTGGTACACCACCGGTATACCGCCTATCAAATTTCGCGCCATTTGGAGTCCGTTTGATACTCCAACAGTTAACCGGGGAACCGTAAAGGCCTCGTGTGTGTTGCAGCCCAACACCCCTCCAAGATGGCCCAACAACCCATCTAAACCACTTCCATGTCCTCCACCGTCGGATCACGACCGCGTTGGCGAAAACTACACCTCTTTTGGACACTCCAAACTCCCTCTGCCTATAAATTAGTCTTCCCCGTCCAAATCTGAGGCAAACCCCAACCCTAACTGCCTCGAAATCTGTGCCTCCACAGTGCCACCGCCCCCTCCCACCGCACGGGCCCGCTAGAGCCCATCACGAGCCCTTCGTGGGCCAAATCGGGCCGGTCACCGCGCCCCGCTCCTGCGCCCCGCTCGCCCTCGCTCGTTCGGGATCAGGGAGGCCGTCTGAGCCCCGGTCTGCCTTGCTCGACCCTGCCGCCTGGTCAGAGGAATGCAACCACCGTCGGACTCCAGCAGCAGGCCAGCCCCATCCCTCTCCTGCTCCCTTCACCTTCTCCGGTGCTCTCCCTCTCCGCTAAACGCAGCGTCGCCGCCATTTTTTTATTTGCAGGAGCTGCCGCCGAGTTCATCGTTGGCCTTCGCGCCCTCGTTCACGGCCGGATCCAGGGTCCCCTTGCCCGGATCTGCCCATTTTCGACCCCATGACCTCGTCCCCGCCTCCGGTGGATGCCCCGCCGCCCATCATCGCCGCCACCGCCATGTCCCTGCTCCGAGACGAGCAGAGGAGCTGCTCGTCCCGCTCGCACCACCACATGGGCCTCGCCACCGGCAGTCGGCCCCGTCCGGCCCAGCCACCCGAGGCCAACCGCTGGCCTGCCTCCTCTCTGCGACCTGGGCTTGGCCCATGGTGAGGACCCGCCAAACCCTCACCCAGTGCATTGTGTACAATACGACGCTCACTTCGTGTTTTTTTCCTATCCCTGAAATATGACTAAGTCCCAGGAATTCTAATATTTTCAGGCCATGTTCTTTGCATCGCGTCTCCATACTGTAGCTCCGTTTCATGCATATGTTATATCGAAATGTTCATTAGGAGATGCTCTTCATTTAATTCCATTGTGGCATGCTTGTTCGTGTCCATCTTGATGCCCAAATCATTGATGCAAGAGTGCTATAAATGTTTGCTCCTGTTGCTTATCAGTTTATGTTGTTTTGTCATTTTTGTCACATTTGTTGTGTGCTTCATATGGGCATGAGCTCTACATGTGTTTTGAACTATGCCATGCCATCTTTACAGGGGTGCTTGCCATGTATTTTTGTGATCTTTGTGGTGACTAGCACAAGCATGCAAAGTAGCTTTCGTGATATTGCTGATTTCAGGGACTTAGTATTTTGCTAAGTCCTTGTTCTGCTGTTATTTTTATGCCATGTAACCATGATGCTATAGTGAGATCCATGCTTGTTTTGAGTTGCTTCAGTAAGGATGTTTTGGAAATATGGTTGTGATCTATCCATACATGCTCCTGTTTGCAATTATGGAGTTCCCTAGCATGTCTTAATATTGCTCTACCTTTGGTATAAAATGTTCCTAGCAGATTGTTTACATGTTAATCAATTTTGCCATGGTTGTTGTTGTTGATCCGTGCATGCTATGAACTTGCTCTTGCCATGGTTAGCTTCTTGAGCATATCATCTTGCTGTAGGTATGCTTGTTTTGTCATGCAAGGCTTTGTGTTGAGTGATTTGAGCTCGCAAATGTGCCTTCATAATGCTGTTTATGCCATGCTCAGTTTTCTGCTAAGTCTGAAACTGCTAATAAAACTTGCTATATTTACATGGGTGCCATCATATCTTATGTGCCTTTTTGGCTCATGATTAGTAAGGGAGTTTTGTTCTATGCCTTGAGTAGATCCATGCCATGCCTTTGTTTCCTATGATATGTTCCTTTCGCATGTTGTTTGCTAGCTCTAAACATGGCTTCCTAATGTTATTTCTGGCATGTTAGTATTTTCACTAAGTCTGTGATGCTGATATCTTTTGCACTGTTGCCATGCTTGTTTGAACCCGTTCTAGTGTGAGTTAGCCATAGCTCAGTTTTCATGTTTTGTCAAGTATCTTGAGTAGATCACTGTCATGTGCTCTGTTGCTATGTTGGAGTGCAGTAGCTTAGTTTCTTATTGCATTCTAGACGGCATCGTGCTGTTAATCGCAGAATCGTGCCATTCTTGTTTTGCTTGCCATTTGCAAACCGTGCATCCGATTCCGGTGATCTTTATATCGATTTCGACCGAAATCATCTCATCTTTCCAGCGGAACACTTGGTTTGCCAATTTGATGCCTTGTTTAATCTTTCCCTTCCGGAGCACGCATATGCATTGCATATCATGTCTCGCATATCATGTCATGTTTTGCATCATGTTGCTTGTGCATTGCACCATGATTGATTGTTGGTCCTTTGTTTGTGTTCTTGCCTTGGGTAGAGCCGGGAGACGAGTACGTGATCGAGGAACCTGTTGAGTACGCTAACGAAGATCAAGCTTTCGTCAACTCTGACAACTTTGCAGGCAAGATGACCATACCCTCGAAATCACTTTTATCTTTGCTTGCTAGTTGCTCGCTCTATTGCTATGTCGCGATACCTACCACTTGCTATATCATGCCTCCCATATTTCCATGTCAAGCCTCTAACCCATCATTCCTAGCAAACCATTGTTTGGCTATGTTACCGCTTTGCTCAGCCCCTCTTATAGCATTGCTAGTTGCAGGTGAAGATGAAGTTTGTTCCTTGTTGGAACATGGATATTGTTGGGATATCATTATTATCTCTTATTTACTTTAATGCATCTATATACTTGGTAAAGGGTGGAAGGCTCGGCCTTATGCCTGGTGTTTTGTTCCACTCTTGCCACCCTAGTTTCCGTCATACCGGTGTTATGTTCCTTGATTTTGCGTTCCTTACGCGGTTGGGTGTTATGGGAACCCCTTGACAGCTCGCTTTGAATAAAACTCCTCCAGCAAGGCCCAACCTTGGTTTTACCATTTTCCACCTAAGCCTTTTTCCCTTGGGTTCTGCAGACTCAAGGGTCATCTTTATTTTAAACCCCCAGGCCAGTGCTCCTCTGAGTGTTGGTCCAACCTGTCAGCCGCCGGTGACCACCAGGGGCAACTCTGGGTTGGCCTACCGGAATCTTGGACAATCCGGTGTGCCCTGAGAACGAGATATGTGCAGCTCCTATCGGGATTTGTCGGCACATTCGGGCGGCTTTGCTAGTCTTGTTTTACCATTGTCGAAATGTCTTGTAACCGGGATTCCGAGTCTGATCGGGTCTTCCTGGGAGAAGGAATATCCTTCGTTAACCGTGAGAGCTTGTGATGGGCTAAGTTGGGACACCCCTGCAGGGTTTGAACTTTCGAAAGCTGTGCCCGCGGTTATGGGCAGATGGGAATTTGTTAATATCCGGTTGTAGAGAACTTGACACTTAACTTAATTAAAATGAATCAACCGCATGTGTTGCCGTGATGGTCTCTTTTTGGCGGAGTCCGGGAAGAGAACACGGTCTCGTGTTATGCTTGAACATAAGTAGCTTCAGGATCACTTCTTGATCACTTTTAGCTTCTCAACCGTGCTTTGCTTCTCTTCTCGCTCTCATTTGCGTAAGTTAGCCACCATATATGCTAGTGCTTGTTGCAGCTCACCTCACTACCCCTTTCCTACCCATAAGCTTAAATAGTCTTGATCGCGAGGGTGTGAGATTGCTGAGTCCCCGTGACTCACAGATACTTCCAAATAGTTGCAAGTGCCGATGATACCACTGCAGGTGACGCAACCCAGCTCAAGTGGGAACTCGATGAAGATCTTGATCGTTGTATTGTTTCGTTTTCCTGTTGATCAGTAGTGGAGCCCAGTTGGGGCGATCGGGGATCTAGCATTTGGGGTTGTCTTTCTTTATTTTGGTATCGTAGTCGGACCTTGATTGTATTTTGGTTGATGTATGATATATTTATGTATTGTGTAAAGTGGCGGTTGTAAGCCGACTCTTTATCCCTTTCTTATTCAGTACATGGGATGTGTAAAGATTACCCCTCTTGCGACATGCCTACCATGCGGTTATGCCTCTAAGTCGTGCCCCGACACGTGGGAGATATAGCCGCATCGTGGGTGTTACAAAGATAAATAGATCAAGTTGGCCAAACAAAACCCAAATACCGGAGAAGAAATATGAGGCTATAAGCAATCATGCATATAAGAGATCGAAGAAGACTCAAATAACTTCCATGGATAAAAAGATATATCTGGTCATAAACTCAAAGTTCATCGGATCCCAACAAACACACCGCAAAAAGAGTTACATCATATCGATCTCCAAGAGACCATTGTATTGAGAATCAAACGAGAGAGAGGAAGCCATCTAGCTACTGACTACGGACCCGTAGGTCTACAAAGAACTACTCACGCATCATCGGAGAGGCACCAATGGACATGATGAACCCCTCTGTGATGGTGTCTAGATTGGATCTGGTGTTTCTAGAACTTGCGGTGGCTGGAACTGATTTTCGTCGACTCCCCTAGGGTTTCTGGAATATTGCGGTATTTATAGAGTTAAGAGGCACTTCGGGGGGCACCCGAGGTGGGCACAACCCGCCAGGGCGCGCCCGGGCCTCCAGGCGCGCCCTGGTGGGTTGTGCTCCCCTCGGAGCACCCCCAGGCGTTTCTCCGGCCCATTGGATGTCTTTTGGTCCAAGAAAATTCCACAAAAAGTTTCACTGCGTTTGGACTCCGTTTGGTATTGATTTCCTGTTATGTAAAAACATGCAAAAAACAACAACTAGTGCTTGGCACTATGTCAATAGGTTAGTACCTAAAAATGATATAAATGACTATAAAATGATTGGAAAACGTCCAAGAATGATAATATAACAGCATGGAACAATCAAAAATTATAGATACGTTGGAGACGTATCAGCATCCCCAAGCTTAATTCCTACTCGTCCTTGAGTAGGTAAATGATAAAAATAGAATTGTTGATGTGGAATGCTGCCTAACATGTCATCACATATTCTTTTCTTTATAGCATGGACATTTGGACTTTTATATGGTTCAAAGCAATAGTCTAGTTTTGACATGAGACTTAAATACTCAAGCATATCAACAAGCAACCATGTCTTTCAAAATATCAACGCTAAAATAAGTTATCCCTAGCCCATCACGCTCAATCATTGATCCATTCATGAAACGCACTCGCATATTAGCTACACCCAATGCTCAAGTACGATCATAGTGCCCCCTCGTTGGTGCTTTATAACAGAAGATGGAGACTCAAATTAAAAATAAAAATTGCATAAAGTAAAAGAAAGGCTCTTCGCGGAGGGAAGTAGGGATTTGTAGAGGTGCCAGAGCTCGAAGCAAAAAAACAGAGATAAAAACATTTTGGGAGGCATGCTTTTCCTGTCGACGAGAATGACCGAGGAGTTCCCAATACTTTCCATGCTAGATATATCATAGGCGGTTCCCAAATAGAAATTAAAGTTTATACCTTTTTCAACCATACTTTCATACCAACACTTTCCAAGGAATTTATTATTTGACAACATAAATTAAATTCATTTTTCATTTCGGGACTGGGCATCCCTAATACCTTTGCCTTACTCTCGTGCAATGACAAGTGAATAAACACTCATCGTGAGAATAACATATCTAGCACAAAAATATATTAGCCACCCCCTATCGATTCATGAGCGGTACGAGCACACAAAATAGAAATTTATTTTGAAAATTAGAGATGACACATACAAATTTGCTTAGAACAACAAAATAATAGTGCATATAGGTAGGTATGGTGGACTCATGTGGCAAAACTGGTTTAAAGGATTTCGGATGCACAAGTACTGATCATACTTAGTGCAAAATGAAGGCTAGCGAAAGATTGAGAAGCGACCAACCAAGAAACGAATAATCTCATAAGCGAGCATTGATCATAATTAACACCGAATAATGCACCACACATAGGATGTAATTTCATTGCATAACTATTGACTTTCATGCTTGCATAGTGAATCACAAAGCTTAACACCAATATTCTTACTAAAGCATAATTACTCATCAACATGACTCACATATCGCATCATCATATCTCAAAACTATTACAAGGAATCAAGTTTATTTTGTCCAATGATCTTCATGAAAGTTTTTATTATATCCTTCTTGGATATCTATCACTTTGGAAGTAATTTTCATGTGTTGCTTTTGATAAGCTCAAACAAATATAAGTGAAGATCATGAGCATAATATTTCTTTCTCTAAAATTAATTTAAGTGAAGCAAGAGAGAATTTATTAAAAAAATTACTGACTCTCAAAGAAATCTAAGTGAAGGAAGAGAGTATTTCTTCAAAAATACTAAAGCACACCGTGCTAAAAAGATATAAGTGAAGCACTAGAGCAATTCCATAGCTCATAAAGATTTAAGTGAAGCATAGAGAGTAATTCTAACAAGTCATGGAATAATTTTGGCTCTCTCAAATAGGTGTGTCCAGCAAGTATTCAAGACTTAAAACACAAAACAAAACAAGTAAAGACTCATATAATACAAGACGCTCCAAGAAAAACTCATAGTATGCGACGAATAAAAATATAGCTTCGAGTAAAATACCGATGGTCGTTAGAAGAAAGAGGGGATGCCACTCGAGGCATCCCCAAGCTTAGTTGCTTGCTTCTCTTTGGATAATAGCTTGGGATGCCATGGGAATCCCAAATCTTAGGCTCTTCTTACTCCTTATTCCATCATCCATCGTAACATCACCCAAAGCTTGAAACTTCAATCACACAAAACTCAACAAAACCTTTGTGAGATCCGTTAGTATAAGAAAACAAATCACTACTATAAGTGCTGTTGCAAACCAATTCATATTTTATTATTGCATTATATCTACTGTATTCCAACTTTTCTATGGCAAAAAATATTCAAAGAAAACCATAGAATCATCAAAACAAGCACACAACGCAAAGAAAACATAATCTGTCAAAAACAGAATAGTGTGTAGAAATCTGGGTATTTCGAATACTTCTGTAAATCCAAAAATTCTGGAAAATTAGTAGATCTTGAAAAATTTGTATATTAATCTTCTACAAAAAGAATTGGTATTTTATCGCTCTTCTGTTAAAAACTAAAATTACTTTTGTGAGCTCAAAAGTTTCTGTTTTTCAGCAGGATCGACACAACTATCACCCAAGAAGATCCTAAAGGCTTTACTTGGCACAAACACTAATTAAAACACAAAAAACACAATCATAAAAGTAGCATAATTGTGCTAACACTCAACAATAAAAAGAAAAAAGCAAAAATAAATGTTATTCATTGGATTGCCTCCCAACAAGCGCTATTGCTTTATGCCCCTAGCTAGGCATAAAGCAAGGATCTATGTTTTATCATGCTTGTACATAGTTTCCTTAGAAGTGTTTTTGTCATGGGGTTTTGTAAAAACAACATAAAAAATATTATCCATAGAAACTTTAGCACTACTAAGTTGCTTATCGTCATAATCCCTTTGATTTCTGGCAACAATCCAAGAGTATTGTTGATTAACATTATTGAAAACTTGTTGGATTACATTTAAAATAGGGACTTCCTTCTTAAGATTCTCATCAAAGATTTGATTATCCCCAAGCAAATGTCGTAATTCATAATCACTATTGTAAAGAATTTCATCTATCACGGGCTTTTCATGATTCATACCATAAAAATCAAAGATTTCCCTAGCTTCCCGTATTATGTAGTCAAATTCATTCATAAGAACGAGAGTGGCCAACTTTTTAGCATTAGGATTATTTATAACAGGAAGCTCAAAAAACAATCTTTGCAAAGTAGAATGAGTACGGATAAATTTACTTTCAAGTTTCAGAACTAGTGCTGAAATAGCATCCGCGTAAGATCAAGCATTTCCAAGTATAGGAGCATCATCAAGACTTAGATTTCCAACACAATTGAAATTCTTGGATACGTTCTTTTCCCATAACATTCCCTTGCCCCAAGATAAAAGTTTTAACATCCAAATTTCCCGTACGTCCAATCTTAGGAGTTAGGCAAAGGGTAGGTCTGACATTGGGTATATTTGTCATACCAAAATCACCCATGATTGCATGTAAAGGGTAGATCTGACAAGAAAACGGTGAACGAAAAAGAGGGCGAATAAAATGGCAAATTTTTGTGAAGTGGGGAGAGGAAAATGAGAGGCAAAAGGCAAATAATGTAAATTGCGAGGAGATGAGATTTGTGATTAGGAACCTGGTAGATGTTGATGATGTCTCCCCGGCAATGGCGCCAGAAATTCCTTTTGATGTCTCCTAGAACTACATCGGTATTTACCCAAAGAGGAAGGGATGATGCAACACAGCGATGGTAGGTATTTCTCTTAGTGATGAGACCAAGGTTATCGAATGAGTAGGAGAACCAAGCAACACTACGTAAAAAGCACCTCCACACAAATAACAAATACTCGCAACCCGACGTGTGATGTCCCACAAGTATAGGGGATCAATTGTAGCTATTTTCGGTAAGTAAGAGTGTCAAACCCAACGAGGAGCAGAAGGAATGACAAGTAGTTTTCAGTAAGGTAATGTCTGCAAGTGCTGAAATTGTAAGTAGCAGAGTAGTTTGATAGCAAGATAATTTGTAACGAGAAAGTAACTATAGTAGTAACAAAAGTGCAGCAAGGTAGCCCAATCCTTTTGAGGCAAAGGACATGCCAAAACGGTCTCTTATGATAAGCAAAGCGTTCTTGAGGGTACACGGGAATTTCATCTAGTCACTTTCATCATGTTGGTTCGATTAGTGTTCGCTACTTTGATAATTTGATATGTGGGTGGACCGGTGCTTAGGTGATGTTCTTACTTGAACAAACCTCATACTTATGATTAACCCTCCTGCAAGCATCCGCAACTATGAGAAAAGTATTAAGAACAAATTCTAACCATATCATTAAACTTTTGGATCCAATTGGTCCTTTACGGAATAGCGCATAAACTGGGGTTTAAGCTTCTGTCACTCTCACAACCCATCATATAATTGCTACTCCACAATACATTCCCTTAGGCCCAAATATGGTGAAGTGTCATGTAGTCGACGTTCACATGACACCACTAAGGGAATCACAACATACATACTATCAAAATATCGAACACATATCAAATTCACATGATTACTTGCAACATGATTTCTCCCGTGACCTCAAGAACAAAGGCAATTACTCACAAATGATAAACATGCTCATGATCAGAGGGGTATTAAATAGCATATTGGATCTGAACATATAATCTTCCACCAAATAAACCATATAGTAATCAACTACAAGATGTAATCAACACTACTAGTCACCCACAAGTACCAATCTATAGTTCCGGTAACAAGGTTGAACACAAGAGATGAACTAGGGTTTGAGAGGAGATGGTGTTGTTGAAGATGTAGATGGAGATTGCCCTCCCTAAGATGGGAGAGTTGTTGGTGATGATGATGACGATCATTTTCCCCCTCTGGGAGGGAAGTTCCCCTGGCGGAATCGCTCCGCCAGAGGGCAAAAGTGCTCCTGCCCAAGTTCCACCTCGAGGCGACGACGCTTCGTCCCGAAAGTCCTCCCCTTATTTTCTTCTAGGTCAAAATGACTTATATACCAAAAGATGGGCACCGAAGGTGGGCCGATGAGGGCACAACCCACCAGGGCGCGCCTGGGCTCCCTGGCGCGCCCAAGTGGGTTGTGCCCACCTGGTGGGCCCCCTCTGGTAGTTATTTGCTCCAATAGTTCTTAAATAATCCATAAAAAATCTCCGTGAAGTTTCAGATTGTTTGGAGTTGTGTAGAATAGGTGGCCTCACGTAGCTTTTCCACGTCCAGATTTCCAGCTGCCAGAATTCTCCCTCTTGGTGTGTACCTTGCAAATTATGAGTGAAAAGGCATTAGAATTACTCCATAACGCATTATTATGGATAAAAACATTGTAAATAACAGTAAGGAAATATGATGCAAAATGGACGTAGCAACTCGCGCAAGCTTAGACCTCGCTTGTCCTCAAGCAAAAACCGAAATCGAAAAACATGTCCACATGCTTTGAGAGAGAGGTGTCGATAAAAACAAAATACAGATATAGAAGCATCATGTTGATTATTATAACAACAGAAAAATTAAACACGAGACTTTTATCATAGAACTTTTATCATATGCTTCTCATGAATAAGTAATAGTTCATCACATAATCGAAGTATAAAGCAAAAACTCTATTAGAAACCAACAAACTATGTTCTCAGTCAACTTTGCAACTACAATTCATCATCTTTTCGGGAAGAGTCGCGTGTAGGAGCCTTTAGGCAAGTCCACATACTCAACCATCATATAGTCTTCTATGATTGCTAACACTCACCGCATACCCATGAGCAAAACGTTTCAACTAGACACATAGAAAGATAGGGGCTTATGGTTTTGCCTCCCAACATACTCACCTCAAGGGTGATGTCAACAATAATAACTCATGCCACCCATATTCAACTAGACATATGTTCCTAGATCTTTCCTCACCACATGATGCTTGCCAAAGGAGAAAAATAAAAGGAATAGAGAGAGAAACTTTGACTCTTGCATAAATGTAAATACATCAAAGTAAAAGATAGGCCCTTCGCAGAGGGAAGCAGAGGTTGCCATGCGCTTATTTGTTTGTATGCTCAATCCCTTAGTGCAAAAGAACGTCACGTTACATTGCCCCTTGTGATAGCGACCTTTACTATGCATTCATTTATTCTTCACCATCACAAGTTCGTGCAACGCTCAATTTTCTCTTACACTAAACGATCTCACACTTTTAGAAGCGATTTTTATTGCCTTTTTGCACCGATGACAGCTTACTTGAGGGATCTTGCTCAAGCCCTAGGTAGTTATGGTGGACACTTGAAAATAAGATTTGGGTTTAAGGGTTTTTGGATGCACAAGTAGTATCTCTACTTAGTGCGGAATTTTTGGCTAGCAAAGATAGGGGGCAAGCACCACATGTTAAAGAATCTATGACAATATGACTTCTATGTGAATATTGCTACCTCTTGAGCACTGCGTTGGATTTCCCCAAAGAGGAGAGGATGATGCAGCAAAGTAGCGTAAGTATTTCCCTCAGTTTTTGAGAACCAAGGTATCAATCCGGTAGGAGGCCATGCACAAGTCCCTCGTACCTACACAAAAACAATAGCTCAACGCAACCAACGCGCTTAGGGGTTGTCAATCCCTTCACGGTCACTTACTAAAGTGAGATCTGATAGAGATGATAAATAATATTTTTGGTATTTTTTTGTATAGACATGCAAAGTAAAAAGTAAAAGCAACGTAAAAGCAAAGCAATAATAAAGTGATGAAGATTGATATGATGAGAAAGAGACCCCGGGGCCATAGGTTTCACTAGTGGCTTCTCTCAAGAGCATAAGTATTCTACGGTGGGTGAACAAATTACTGTTGAGCAATTGATAGAATTGAGCATAGTTATGAGAATATCTAGGTATGATCATGTATATAGGCATCACATCCGAGACAAGTAGACCAACTCCTGCCTGCATCTACTACTATTACTCCACTCATCGACCGCTATCTAGCATGCATCTAGAGTATTAAGTTAAAAACAGAGTAACGCCTTAAGCAAGATGACATGATGTAGAGGGATAGACTCATGCAATATGAAGAAAACCCCATCTTGTTATCCTCGATGGCAACGATACAATACGTGCCTTGCTGCCCCTTCTATCACTGGGAAAGGACACCGCAAGATCGAACCCAAAGCTAAGCACTTCTCCCATGGCAAGAACAACCAATCTAGTAGGCAAAACCAAACTGATAATTCGAAGGGAGTTGCAAAGATAACCAATCATACATAAAAGAATTCAGAGAAGATTCAAATATTATTCATAGATAGACTTGATCATAAACCCACAATTCATCAGTCTCAACAAACACACCGCAAAAAGAAGATTACATCGAATAGATCTCCACAAGAGAGGGGGAGAACATTGTATTGAGATCCAAAAAGAGAGAAGCCATCTAGCTACTAACTATGGACCCGTAGGTCTGAAGTAAACTACTCACACTTCATCGGAGAGGCTTGGATGGTGATGTAGAAGCCCTCCGTGATCGATGCCCCCTCCGGCGGAGCTCCGGAACAGGCCCCAAGATGGGATCTCGTGGATACAGAAAGTTGCGGCGGTGGAATTAGTTTTTTGGCTCCATATCTGATCGTTTGGGGGTACGTGGATATATATAGGAGGAAGAAGTACGTCGGTGGAGCAACAGGGGGCCCACGAGGGTGGGGGCGCCCCTGGGGGGGGGGGGGGCGTAGGGCGCGCCCCCTACCTCGTGGCCTCCTGTTACGTGCCTTGACGTAGGGTCCAAGTCTCCTGAGTTGTATTCGGTGAGAAAATCACGTTCCCGAAGGTTTCATTCCGTTTGGACTCCGTTTGATATTCCTTTTCTTCGAAACCCTAAAATAGGCAAAAACAGCAATTCTGGGCTGGGCCTCCGGTTAATAGGTTAGTCCCAAAAATAATATAAAAGTGGATAATAAAGCCCAACAATGTCCAAAACAGTAGATAATATAGCATGGAGCAATCAAAAATTATAGATACGTTGGAACGTATCAAGAATCCCCAAGCTTAATTCATGCTCGTCCTCGAGTAGGTAAATGATAAAAACAGAATTTTTGATGCGGAGTGTTACTTGGCATAATTTCAATGTAAATCTTCTTAATTGTGGTATGAATATTCAGATTCAAAAGATTCAAGACAAAAGTTCATGTTGACATAAAAATAATAATACTTCAAGCATACTAACAAAGCAATTATGTCTTCTCAAAATAACATGGCCAAAGAAAGCTATCCCTACAAAATCATATAGTCTGGCTATGCTCTATATTCACCACATAAAGTATTTAAATCATGCACAACCTCGATGACAAGCCAAGCAATTGTTTCATACTTTTGACATTTTTAAAACTTTTTCGATCTTCACGCAATACATGAGCATGAGCCATGGATATAGCACTATATGTGGAATGGAATGGTGGTTGTGGAGAAGACAAAAAGACGGGAAGATAGTCTCACATCAACTAGGCGTATCAACGGGCTATGGAGATGCCCATCAATAGATATCAATGTGAGTGAGTAGGGATTGCCATGCAACGGATGCACTAGAGCTATAAGTATATGAAAGCTCAACAAAAGAAACTAAGTGGGTGTGCATCCAACTCGCTTGCTCACAAAGACCTAGGGCATTTTGAGGAAGCCCATCATTGGAATATACAAGCCAAGTTCTATAATGAAAAATTCCCACTAGTATATGAAAGTGATAGAATGAGAGACTCTCTACAATGAAGATCATGGTGCTACTTTGAAGCACAAGTGTGGTAAAAGGATAGTAACATTGTCCCTTCTCTCTTTTTCTCTCATTTTTTGGGCCTTCTATTTTTTTATGGCCTCTTTTTTTTCGTCCGGAGTATCATCCCAGCTTGTGGGGGAATCATAGTCTCCATCATCCTTTCCTCACTTGGGACAATGCTCTAAAAATTATGATCATGACACTTTTTATTTTTCTTACAACTCAACAATTACAACTCAATACTTAGAACAAGATATGACTCTATATGAATGCCTCCGGCGGTGTATCGGGATATGCAATGAATCAAGAGTGACATGTATGAAAGAATTATGAACGGTGGCTTTGCCACAAATACGATGTCAACTACATGATCATGCTAGCAATATGACAATGATGGAGTGTGTCATAATGAACGGAACGGTGGAAAGTTGCATGGCAATATATCTCGGAATGGCTATGGAAATGCCATGATAGGTAGGTATGGTGGCTGTTTTGAGGAAGGTATTTGGTGGGTGTATGATACCGGCGAAAAGTGCGTGGTATTGGAGAGGCTAGCAATGGTGGAAGGAAGGAAAGTGCGTATAATCCATGGACTCAACATTAGTCATAAAGAACTCATATACTTTTTGCAAAAATCTAGAAGTTATCAAAGCAAAGTATTACGCGCATGCTCCTAGGGGGATAGATTGGTAGGAAAAGACCATCGCTCGTCCCTGACCGCCACTCATAAGGAAGACAATCAATACATAAATCATGCTCCGACTTCATCACATAACGGTTCACCATACGTGCATGCTACGGGAATCACAAACTTTAACACAAGCATTTCTCAAATTCAAAACTACTCAACTAGCATGACTCTAATATCACCATCCTCATATCTCAATACAATTATCAAGCTTCAATTTCTTCTTAGTATTCAATGCACTCAAAAGAAAGTTTTACAAATCTTGAATACCAAGCATATTATTATTAAGCAAATTACCATGCTATTAAGATTCTCAAAATAATCTAAGTGAAGCATGAGAGATCAATAGTTTCTATAAAAAAATCCACCACCGTGCTCTAAAAGATATAAGTGAAGCACTAGAGCAAAATTATATAACTCAAAAGATATAAGTGAAGCACTAGAGTAAAACTATATAACTCAAAAGATATAAGTGAAGCACATAGAGCATTCTATCAAATTCAAAATTATGTATGGCTCTCTAAAAAGGTGTGTACAGCAAGGATGATTGTGGTAAACTAACAAGAAAAGACTCAAATCATAAAAGATGCTCCAAGCAAAACACATATCATGTGGTGAATAAAAATATAGCTCCAAGTAAAGTTACCGATAAAAGTAGACGAAAGAGGGGAGGCCTTCCGGGGCATCCCCAAGCTTTGGATTTTAGGTGTCCTTAGATTATCTTGGGGGTGCCATGGGCATCCCCAATCTTAGGCTCTTGCCACTCCTTGTTCCATAATCCATCAAATCTTTACCCAAAACTTGAAAACTTCACAACACAAAACTCAAAGTAGAAAATCTTGTGAGCTCCGTTAGCGAAAGAAAACAAAAGACCAATTCAAGGTACTGTAATGAACTTATTCTTTATTTATATGGGTGTTATACGTACTGTATTACAACTTCTCTATGGATTATAAACTATTTTACTAGCCATAGATTCATCAAAATAAGCAAACAACACACGAAAAACAGAATCTGTCAAAAACAGAACAGTCTGTAGTAATCTGTAGCTAGCGCAAGATATGGAACCCCAAAAATTCTAAAATAAATTTCTGGACGTGAGGAATTTATATATTAATCATCTTCAAAAAGAATTAACTAAATATCACTCTTCAAATAAAAATTAAAGCAGTTCTCGTGAGCGCTAAAGTTTCTGTTTTTTACAGCAAGTTCAACAAGACTTTCCCCAAGTCTTCCCAACGGTTCTACTTGGCACAAACACTAATTAAATACAAGAAACACAACCAAAATAGAGGATAAATAATTTATTTATTACTAAACAGGAGCAAAAAGCAAGGAATAAAAATAAAATTGGGTTGCCTCCCAACAAGCGCTATTGTTTAACGGCCCTTGCTAGGCATAACAAGCAAGAATAGATCTAGGTATTGCCATAATAGTAAGATAGATTATTAAAACTCATTTCATATTCTCTAAGTTCGGCAGCAAGGTTTCTTTGAGGCAAGCAAAAGTAATCAAAAGGGCTAAATTTAACGGGACAAAAGTCCCCAAGATCAACCTTGGGAGGTATAGGTTCCTCCTTTGGTCCTTCATAATGCACAACCAATTCATCATTATAAGCATTCTTTTGACAGAACTTTGTGAGCCTATATTCAAGAGAATATCCTAGTTCATTATTTCGAATAGCCAAATCATTATTAAGTTCAGAAATTCTATCAACTAAAACATTGGTAGGAACCCTTTTTCTAAGATTTTCATTAAAAGCAACATAGTCTAAAGATTGAAAACGCATTATTTCTTCTTGATCAAAGTGGATAGCCTCTATGGGAGGACGGCAAGCGTCCACCCTATAATGCGCAAAGATTTCTTTGGCTTCTTTTATTATGAATCTAAACTCATGAGCCAAAAAGATAGTAGCGGCATGCTTAACAGAAGAATGCTCAATATTAGAAAATTCTAGAAAAATCCTTTGTATGGAAGGATGCATGTGCATGAATTGTCTTTCAAGTTCAACTAAAAGCATGGCAATAGCGTCCGCAAGACTACTAGTTATGTGAAGGATAGAACTACCCATAGAAGGTAAAGCACCGGCACAAGTAAAGAAATCTTGAATAACTCCTTTTCCAATAATATTACCACTACCAACATGGAATTTTTTTGTATGAAAGATGGTAGGTTCTTTAGCAGGAGCATCAGAATTTTTCATGATATTATTACTGCCCATATCGACAATAATTTCCCCAATTTCATACATAGAGGTAGAAGGTAAAGGACTCGACATAACGACAAGCAAGCAAACTAACGCACAAGCAAACAAACAGGCAAAAGAGGCAAATAGAGAGGCAGAGGGAGGATAGAGAGAGAGAGGGCGAATAAAACGACAAGGGTGAATTGGGGGGGGGAGAGGAAAATGAGAGGCAAATGGCAAATAATGTAATGCGGGAGATAGGGATTGTGATGGGTACTTGGCATGTTGACTTTGTGCAGACTCCCCGGCAACGGTGCCAGAAATTCTTCTTGCTACCTCTTGAGCACTACGTTGGATTTCCCCGAAGAGGAAGGGATGATGCAACAAAGTAGCGTAAGTATTTCCCTCAGTTTTTGAGAACCAAGGTATCAATCCAGTAGGAGGCTACGCTCGAGTCCCTCGTACCTACACAAAAACAATAGCTCAATGCAACCAACGCGCTTAGGGGTTGTCAATCCCTTCACGGTCACTTACGAAAGTGAGATCTGATAGAGATGATAAATAATTTTTTGGTATTTTTTTGGTATAGAGATGCAAAGTAAAAAGTAAAAGCAAAGTAAAAGCAAAGCAATAATAAAGTGATGAAGATTGATATGATGAGAAAGAGACCCGGGGGCCATAGGTTTCACTAGTGGCTTCTCTCAAGAGCATAATATTCTACGGTGGGTGAACAAATTACTGTTGAGCAATTGATAGAATTGAGCATAGTTATGAGAATATCTAGGTATGATCATGTATATAGGCATCACGTCCGAGACAAGTAGACCGAAACGATTCTGCATCTACTACTATTACTCCACTCATCGACCGCTATCCAGCATGCATCTAGAGTATTAAGTTAAAAATAGAGTAACGCCTTAAGCAAGATGACATGATGTAGAGGGATAGTTTCATGCAATATGATAAAAACCCCATCTTGTTATCCTCGATGGCAATGATACAATACGTGCCTTGCTGCCCCTTCTGTCACTGGGAAAGGACACCGCAAGATCGAACCCAAAGCTAAGCACTTCTCCCATGGCAAGAACAACCAATCTAGTAGGCCAAACCAAACTAATAATTCGAAGAGACTTTCAAAGATAACCAATCATACATAAAAGAATTAAGAGAAGATTCAAATATTATTCATAGATAGACTTGATCATAAACCCACAATTCATCGATCTCAACAAACACACCGCAAAAATAAGATTACATCGAATAGATCTCCACAAGAGAGGGGGACAACATTGTATTGAGATCCAAAAAGAGAGAAGAAGCCATCTAGCTACTAACTATGGACCCGTAGGTCTGAAGTAAACTACTCACGCTTCATCGGAGAGGCTTGGATGATGATGTAGAAGCCCTTCGTGATCGATGCCCCCTCCGGCGGAGCTCCGGAACAGGCCCCAAGATGGGATCTCATGGATACAGAAAGTTGCGGCGGTGGAATTAGGTTTTTGGCTCCGTATCTGATCGTTTGGGGGTACGTGGATATATATAGGAGGAAGAAGTAGGTCGGTGGAGCAAAAGGGGGCCCACGAGGGTGGGGGGCGTGCCTGGGGGGTAGGGCACGACCCTACCTCGTGGCCTCCTGCTACGTGCCTTGACGTAGGGTCCAAGTCTCCTGAGTTGTATTCGGTGAGAAAATCACGTTCCTGAAGGTTTCATTCCGTTTGGACTCCGTTTGATATTCCTTTTCTTCGAAACCCTAAAATAGGCAAAAACAGCAATTCTGGGCTGAGCCTCCGGTTAATAGGTTAGTCCCAAAAATAATATAAAAGTGGATAATAAAGCCCAATAATGTCCAAAATAGTAGATAATATAGCATGGAGCAATCAAAAATTATAGATACGTTGGAGACGTATCAATTATGAACAAACATAAATCATTAAGTTGTCTTCCTTGTCCAACGTAAACAATTTTGGCATATAATATTTTGATGAGGGCTCATAATCACAAAAGATTTCTAGGATAGTATATTTATATGTGAATCTTCTCTTCCCTTATTAATTCTTTCATGAGTTGCATCATTGACTAATTCTATGTTTGTCGATCTCTAATAAAATTTTCTACTTATACTTTTCCTTATGTGGTGCCATCACCTACCATAGGATTAGTATATAATATTTTATTTATTTAATTCCTTTCTTTCATTTGTTTCCTTTCTTATTTCTTTTCTTTTATTTGCAACATGAAAGTAAAGAAAGCAAAAACTCATACTAAACTTTATTATATAACTTGCACACAATTACAAGGATAGATCACTAGGCAAACTTACAAAGAAGAAAGGATCAAACTAAAATTTTATTCATCTAAAGAAAAAGGATCGAACTAAAATAAGTAAAAGCAAAAAGATAGTGGGGTGATACGATATCGGGGCACCTCCTCCAGCTTGGTGGAAGCCAAGGGGAGTGCCCATACCCGATACTCGATTTTCTTTTGGTGGTGAAGAAGGTGATGGTGGTGATAAAGCAGTATTCTCCAATATAACCATGAGTAGATCCCTCAAACCTTGAATCTCTCGAAGGGCCTGATGAATTAATTCACTGTTTTTCTTCACCTCAGCCATTATATGTTTATTCTCAGGGCCCCATGGTTTTGTTCCTACACTGTTTTCTCTTGGTCGGGATATGTCCCAGTTGGATGACATGTGCCTACGAGGAGTGTTCTCTAACCCATAATTGTGAATCAAATTATGAAAATTATTATGATGTAACCTGTGTAAGGGCCTCCTCGATGGGATCTCTTCTTGCACTTCCAGGCTTGCTTGATTGTTCGGTGATCCCATGGCTTAATGAGGACCAGGGTGAGTAGAGATGCCATCCAGTGTACCCCTCTCGGAGGCCGGAGGGTGAATCCCAAAGGGACTTCCCTCTTCTTCCTCCATAGAAACCTCTTCAGCTTCATCCCTCCTTAGATCTTCCTGGACCGACCTTATGTCTCCTTCTCCATTGTTGAAGGGTGAGGAAGACATGACGTTGGACTAGTTGAATCTATCAAAAAACAGCAAGAAAAGAGAATAGGGGATTTCTCCGCGATACGGTGATCAACAGGTTCGGGAAGCATATATAGATTTTTTATCTTGGAGGACAAGCATATAGTAGAAAAACGGAGTACAGAAGGTGTCCCAGGTGGGCACAACCCACATGGGCGCGCCAGGTGCCCTGGTGTCTTGTGCCCACCAGGGGACGCTTCCTGGAAGTTTCTTTATTCCAAAAATTCTTAAATATTCCAAAACTGATAAAAAATATTTTTTCAGATTTTTCGGAGTCCGTTTACTTACCGTATCACATACCACCTTATTTTCACGATTCTAGAGTGTTCCGAAAGGACTCTTTTATGTGTTCTTCCGATGTCATAGTTTGGATAATGTTACTTTCAACATTAATAGGCTTACCTGAGATATAATGCTTTATTCGTTGCCCATTGACAACCTTCGGGTTAGTACCTTCGGAATTATTTATTTTGATGGCTCCGGACCGGTAAACCTCCTCGATGACGTATGGGCCTTCCCATTTTGAGAGGAGTTTTCCTGTAAAGAATCTGAAACAAGAGTTGTACAAAAGAACATATTCTCCGACTTTAAACTTAGGCTTTTGAATTATTTTGTCATGCCATCTTTTAACTTTTTCTTTAAATAATTTTGCATTTTATAAGCTTGGGTTCTCCATTCATCTAATGAGCTAATATAAAATAACCTCTTTTCACCAGAAAGTTTGAAATCATAGTTGAGCTCTTTGATTGCCCAATATGCATTATGTTCTAACTCAAGAGGCAAATGACAAGCTTTTCCATAAACCATTTTATAAGGAGACATACCCATAGGATTTTTATATGTTGTTCTATAAGCCCAAAGTGCATCATCTAATTTCTTAGAACAATTCTTCCTGGACCTATTGACAGTCTTTTGCAAAATTAATTTTATTTCTCTATTGCTAAGTTCAACTTGACCACTAGACTGAGGATGATATGGTGATGTAATTCTATGGTTAACATCATACTTGGCAAGCATTTTACGGAAAGCGCCATGAATAAAGTGTGAAACACCATCAATCATTAAATATCTAGGGACTCCAAACCTTGGGAAAATAACCTCCTTAAGCATTTTAATAAAGGTATTGTGATCAACACTACTAGTTGGAATAGCTTCTACCCATTTAGTAACATAATCAACAGCAACCAAAATATGAGTATACCCATTAGAGGAAGGAAAAGGTCCCATGTATTCAAATCCCCAAACATCAAACGGTTCAACAGCAAGTGAATAATTCATAGGCATTCCTTGACGCTTAGCAATATTACCTATTCTTTGACATTCATCCCAAGATAAGACGAACTTACGGGCATCCTTGAAGAGAGTAGGCCAATATAATCCAGATTGCAAAACCTTGTGAGCAGTTCTATCTCTAGCATGATGCCCTCCATAAGCCTCGGAGTGACATTTCCATAGGATTTGTCCCTGTTCATGCTCAGGTACACAATATCTAATAATACCATCTACTCCTTCTTTATAAAGATGTGGGTCATCCCAAAAGTAATGTCTTAAATCATAGAAGAATTTTTTTCTTTTGTTGGTATGTAAAGCTAGGTGGTAAATATTTAGCAACAATGTAATTGGCATAATCAGCATACCAAGGAGTACCATGAGAAATATTTATTGCAGCTAACTGCTCATCAGGAAAACTATCATCAATAGGCAGTGGGTCATCGAGCACATTTTCAAGCCTAGATAAATTATCAGCTATTGGGTTCTCAGATCCTTTTCTATCAATGATATGTAAATCAAATCTACTATATCTAAATAGCTAGCCCCCACTACTAGGAATTATCTTGCTTCTCCTTGAGCCACATCACCTAAATTAGTTTAGCCGTTGGATATACTCGATCGAACTACATTAGCCATTGGATCTACCCATTAAGAGCCACCAACGCATGCATGCAGTGCATATAGTAAATGATGCGTAAAGAGTGTTTTAATAAATTAAAAACTGATGCATGCATGCGTATCATACTCCAGTACTAACACATGCATATTTTGTTTTGTTTTCATCCAATTCTGCACATATACATAGAGATGTAAATTTATTTATTTATTTTCAAAATATTGATAAAAAAATTATCCTTCTAGGAAAAATTGTAAAGCCATTAGCTTGGTTGATTAGTTTAGACCACTTTTTATTTCATACAAACTCCCGCAGCAACGCGCGGGGCATTCATCTAGTTCTTGTAACAAGAGAACCCAACGAATAAGTCTAGGTTTAGCATCTTTTTTTCATAAGATATTTAATAGCAGCATGGTCTATGTGAACAATTACTTTGGAATCAACAATATAAGGTCTAAACTTGTCACAAGCAAACACCACTACTAAGAATTCTTTTTCAGTAGTAGCATAATTTCTTTGAGCACTGTCTAGAGTTTTACTAGCATGATGAATAACATTAGGTTTCTTATCAAGTCTTTGTCCTAGAACAACACTAACAACATAATCACTAGCATCACACATAATTTCAAAAGGCAAGTTCCAATCAGGCGGTTGAACAATAGGTGCAGTAATTAAGGCTTTCTTAAGTGTTTCAAAGGCTTCTAAACAATCATCATCAAAAACAAAAGGAATATCCTTCTGCATGAGACTAGTAAGAGGCCTAGAAATTTTTGAAAAGTCTTTGATAAATCTCCTATAGAAATCAGCATTCTAAGAAACTACGAATACCTTTTATATTTTTTGGACATGGCATATTCTCAATTGCATCAACCTTAGCTTGATCCACTTTAATACCTCTTTTAGAAATTTTATGATGCAAGACAATGCCTTCATTAACCATAAAGTGGCACTTCTCCCAATTCAAGACAAGATTTGTTTGTTCACATCTCTGCAAAACTTGATCAAGATTACTTAAACAATCATCAAAAGACTTCCCATAAACAGAAAATTCATCCATGAAAACCTCGACAAACTTTTCATGAAAGTCAGAGAATATAGCAGTCATACATCTTTGAAAGGTAGCAGGTGCATTACATAAACCAAAAGGCATACGTCTATAAGCATAGGTTCCAAAGGGACAAGTACAAGTGGTCTTTTCTTGATCAGGTTGAGGAACATGTATTTGTGAAAAGCCAGAATATCCATCAAGGAAGCAAAAGTGTGTGTGCTTAGATAATCTTTCAAGCATTTGATCAATAAAAGGCAAAGGGTAATGATCTTCTCTAGTTGCTTTGTTTAATTTTCTAAAATCAATTACCATTCTATAGCCTGTAACAATTCTTTGTGGAATAAGTTCATTATTATCATTAGGAACAATAGTAATACCTCCTTTCTTAGGAACACAATGAACAGGGCTTACCCATCTACTATCAGCTATGGGATATATTATACCTACTTCCAGAAGTTTTAATATTTCCGTTCTTACCACTTCTTTCATCTTCGGATTTAACCGACGTTGGTGATCAACAACAGGTTTAGCATCAGGTTCCATATTAATTTTGTGCTGGCATAGATGTCGGATTTCGGGTTCCGACAAAACCCTTGAGGTTCAAAAACTGGGGTGCGCGCGAAGATATCTCCCTCACCGATCACGCCCTCACACACTTCGCGATTTCTAGGCTAGGCACACGAACTCACAACACACAAGACACAAGATTTATACTGGTTCGGGCCACCGTTGTCGGCGTTCTGGGAATGGGGGTCCCCAGACTTGCCTGCCTGCGGCCCACGGTGTGGCTTTGCTAGTAGGCCTGTACGGCCCATCTTCATCAACAAGGCATTCAAGACCCTCGCGAGGGGCCAAGCCTCGCGAGGAGGACGACACAAGACCTCCTCAGGAGCGGCCTCACCAGGATGGCTCGTGAGGGGTGAAGAGTTCAAGACCAGGCAAACCTCGCGAGGTTCTAGTGACGTGAGCCATGACGATCGAGACCAGGCGGCCGCCAGCGCGCACAGCGTCCTCGTTTCCTCTTTGGTGCTAAGGGGGCAAGCGCAGTCACGGAGTACCGAGGCATCAAGCAAAGGTTTCCATATCGATGCAATGAGACCAAGACCAGCAGGAAGGCAAGACGGAGGTCACCGTGGAGCCCAAGACGGCGTCACCACCAGAGCCTTTTGCAGGCGAATACCACTTTTGTCAGGATAAGCTGTACTAGCTGTCCCCTTTCAAATTGGCCGTTGTTGGCTCCCTTCCCGCTCAATATTTGGGGAGAGTACCAGGGCCTCTATAAATAGGACTAGCCACCACCATAGCTAAGGGGGTAAGATCAAGAGAGACCAGAACAACCACAAGTTCACCGAGCACAAGAACACCTCTCCTCAAGAGGTTGTTCTTCCCCCTGTGCTGTTCATCCTCAGCCCAAGAGGCAATCCACCACCACCACACTGGAGTAGGGGATTACACCACAATGGTGGCCCGAACTAGTATAAATCTTGTGTCCTTTGTGTTGCGAGTTCGTCGAGTTAGTTCGTAAGATCTTACCTGAGCTAGGACGTGCAACGGTAGGGGGGAATCTTCACGCGCACCCCAGTGTTCGAACCTTAAGGGTTTTGCCGAAACCCATGATCCGACATTTGGCGCGCCAGGTAGGGGTGCGCCGAAGCTTCCCTTTCGTTGCTCCATGTCACGTCGCTTCATCGTCCCCATGGCGGACGCACGCTGCGCCCGCGCCGAGCGCCGGGCTGCCCTCGCCACCCGCGTTGCTCAGACGGCCCCTGTCGGCGGGCCACCCCGTCGCTCTTCGTCGCCTGCCGCCAACGCCGCCACCGGCCCGGCGGGGAACGAGCAGCAAGCATCCTCGATGCACCCCTTAGTGCGACAGGACGGCCGCACCGCCACTCCACCACTGACTCCTGCTGGTTCGTCGTCTCACGCTCGTCGCGTTCCCACAGACGCACGGGCCGCCCTCCTCATGGCGCACGAGCTCCTATGCTACCGCCCAGTCGACGAGCTCTACAAGGACTGGCTTGACCGCATCGCCGAGCTTGTCCGCGCCGCAGGGGGCTCCCCTGCGCCGTCCCACTCTCTGCCTCACCCTCCGCCAGCCACGGGCAACGTAGCTCACGAAGCACCTCCACCACCTCTGCACTAAGACGGCGCCCTAGCGCCAAGGCACGCGGCTCCATGGCACGACCCACCATGTCCGGCGCCCGCGCGTGAAGAAAGAAGCTGTCAAGAAGTCCCTCGACCGCAAGAGAATGCTCCGCCACTCCTCGCACCACCGCGCCAGGATCGTTTGTTGCGGCAAGGCCCCGCGCCGCATGCCGTAGCGATGCGCGGGCGCCAAGACCAAGTTCCACCTCCAAGGCAGGCCCCGGTGACCACGGCCGGCTGCTGCGCCATCACTCCCGAGCTGCGTAGCGTCGCCTGGCCGGGCAAGTTCAAGCCAGATCTGCCGCCTCGCTACGACAGCACCCCTGACCCCATGGAGTTCCTACAGCTCTACGAGCTGAGCATTGAAGCAGCCAACGGCGACGAGGAAGTCATGGCGAACTGGTTTCCCATGGTCCTCAAGGATGGCGCCTGTTCCTGGCTCCTGAACCTGCCTCCAGACTCGATCTCCTCCTGGGACGAGATGCGCGACCGCTTCGTCGCCAACTTCTAGGGCACTCGCAACCGCCCCCCCGGCCGCGGGTGACCTACGTCGCGTCAAGCAACAACCAGGAGAGACCCTCCAGAAGTACATCCAACGCTTCAACAATGTTCGTCTCAAGTTCCCCAAGGTGACGGACGAGGCCATCATCTCCGCGTTCTCTGATGGCGTCCGTGACGTCAAGATGAAGGAGGAGCTCGCCATCCATGAGGAGTTGTGCGTGTCTCTGGAGTTGTTCAACCTGGCGACCAAGTGCGCCAAAGCTGAGAGGGGCGCCTCTCCCTCCTCAAGCTCCCGGCTGTGGACCCAGAGGAGAAGAAAGCCAAGGCCAGGGACGTGAAGCGCAAGGGAGCAGCCATGCTCATGGCAGAACCGGACACCAAGCGCGGCAGAGACTAGCCCGAGTCATCCAAGAGCAGCCGACCGTTCTGCGCCTTCCATAACCTGCATACCCACCACACCAGCGACTGTCAAGAGCTCAGAGCCATTCGAGAAGGACGCTTCGGTCGACGCCCCGAGCGCAACGACCGGGGCTATGGCCGAGGAGGAGGACGTGGTGGCGGACGCTGGGACGATCGTGGCCCGTGCCAGGAGTGGCGTGACCAGCCTCGTGAGGACCGCTGGCAGGATAAGCCTCGCGAGGGCGCCTGGAGGGACCAGCCTTGTGAGGATCGTCCTGAAGGCAACACTGGCCTTCCTCCACTACCGCCACCACCTAGAAGGAATGATGACCAGCATCAAGACGAGGGGTCTGGGGGCTTCCAGGAGCCGCGTGCTACCTCTTGAGCACTGCGTCGGTATTCCCTTGAAGAGGAAAGGGTGATGCAGTAAAGTAGCGTAAGTATTTCCCTTAGTTTTTGAGAACCAAGGTATCAATCCAGTAGGAGATCACGCTCGAGTCCCACGCACCTACAGAAACAAATAAGAACCTCGCAACCAACGTGATAAAGGGGTTGTCAATCCCTTCACGGTCACTTACGAGAGTGGGATCTGATAGATATGATAAGATAATATTTTTAGTATTTTTATGATAAAGAGAAATAAAGATGCAAAGTAAAATAAACGACAATAGAAATAGCTAAGTGTTGGAAGATTAATATGATGGAAGATAGACCCTGGGGCCATAGGTTTCAATAGTGGCTTCTCTCAAGAGCATAAGTATTATGGTGGGTAAACGAATTACTGTCGAGAAATTGATAGAATTGAGCATAGTTATGAGAATATCTAGATATGATCATGTATATAGGCATCACATCCGTGACAAGTAGACCGAAACGATTCTGCATCTACTACTATTACTCCACACATCGACCGCTATCCAGCATGCATCTAGAGTATTAAGTTCATAAGAACAGAGTAATGCTTTAAGTAAGATGGCATGATGTAGAGGGATAAACTCATGCAATATGATATAAACCCCATCTTTTTATCGTCGATGGCAACAATACAATACGTGCCTTGTTGCCCCTGCTATCACTGGGAAAGAACACCGCAAGATTGAACCCAAAGCTAAATACTTCTCCCATTGCAAGAAAGATCAATCTAGTAGGCCAAACCAAACTGATAATTTGAAGAGACTTGCAAAGATAACCAATCATACATAAAAAAATTCAGAGGATATTCACATACTGTTCATAGATAAACTTGATCATAAACCCACAATTCATCGGATCTCGACAAACACACCGCAAAAGAAGATTACATCGAATAGATCTCGAAGAAGATCGAGGAGAACTTTGTATTGAGATCCAAAGAGAGAGAAGAAGCCATCTAGCTAATAACTATGGACCTGAAGGTCTGAAGTAAACTACTCACACATCATCGGAGGGGCCATGGAGTTGATGTAGAGGCCCTCCGTGATCAATGCCCTCTCCGGCGGAGCTCTGTAAAAGGCCCCAAGATGGGATCTCTCAGGTACAGAAGGTTGCGGTGGTGGGATTAGGTTTTCGTGGTGCTACTGGATGTTTGCGGGGTACGTGGACTTATATAGGAGGAAGAAGTAGGTCGGTGGAGCAACGAGGGGCCCACAAGGGTGGAGGGTGCGCCCCCCTGCCTCGTGGCCTCCTCGATTGTTTCTTGACGCCCACTCCAAGTCTCCTGGATCACGTTTGTTGAGAAAATCACGTTCCCGATGGTTTCATTCTGTTTGGACTTCGTTTGATATTCTTTTTCTGCGAAACACTGAAATAGGCAAAAAAACAACAATTTGGGATGGGCCTCCGGTTAATAGGTTAGTCCCAAAAATAATATAAAAGTGTATAATAAAGCCCATTAAACATCCAAAACATAATGTTGCATGGAACAATCAAAAATTATAGATACATTGGATACGTATCACCGCGCGCTATCGCCTGCATCTTGGGCGGAGCTCAAGCCCCAGCCTTGCAGCGTATCTTCAAACAGTTTGCTCGCGAAGTGAATGCAGTCCTCCCCAAGCTCGAGGCCACATGCCCGCTCAGACGTTCCAAGTGCCCCATCACGTTCAGTTCGGCCGATCAGCTCAAGTGCGCAACGACTGCAGGCGTCCTCCCAATGCTTTGTTCACCAGTCATCAGAAACGTGCAAGTTACCAAGACCCTCATCGACGGCGGCGCAGGGTTCAACGTCCTGTCCATCGACACGTTCGAAAACCTCCAAGTGCCATATGACCAGCTTTAGCCTACCAAGCCTTTCTCAGGAGTGCCCGACGGCTCTACTACCCGATCGGGCAGGACTGCCTCCCCGTTACCTTTGGAGAACGCAACAACTACCGCACCGAACTCATCGACTTCGACGTCGCCTACATCCGCTTGACATACAACACCATCCTCGGGTATCCATCCCTGGCCAAGTTCATGGCGGTGACCCATCATGGCTACAATGTCCTCAAGATGCTGGGAAGTGGCAGAATCATCACAGTCCCGTGCGAGGAAAGAGACGCGGTGTGCTCCGAGCGTGCCTTCCAAGCTGCAGCAATCGACGACCCCGACAGCCAGGGCGAGGGCCCTCCTGAGGCCTCCCCCAAGAATAAGAAGCCGTTGCGCCACGCAGGGCCTCAGGCAAGCGGCGCCTCATCAGGATCGGCGACCACGCATGGGGCGCCTCCCTCCATCGCATAGGAAAGCGCGCCCAGCGCCCCTCTTGGGCAAGGCTCGGGGGCTCTCTTCTGGAGGGCCTCAGACTTTGCCAACATCACGAGAGAGGCGCTTGGGCACCACTTGGAGGCGTGCTTTGTGGCACGTTTCCCTCTGGAGAACACAAGGCAAGGAGTGCCCACCGTTCAGGAGTTCATCACCAAGACCACTCAGGAACTGCAAGACGCAAGGGCCATGTGCGGTGGCCGCCGCTCACCAGGCGCAGCTCCCCATCCAGGCGAGGATGCCGGGCTGCGCGTCTGCGTCGACGTCCCAGGGATCAACCGGGCCGCCTCTCAGGAGCTTTTCTAGCCTTTGGGCATGGGACGCTGCGAGGGCCCACCTCACAGCTACGTTCGCATGCCTTTTGGCCTCCCGAGCATGGCGACCGCCTATCGGCGCAACCTGCGGAGCATCCTGGCGGCTCAAGAGGCCAGGCACCACGCTGTGCTGACGGAGATGAAGACGGTCCTCAAGGAACCCCCTGGACCCCCGGAGCCTCCCGTGGCTCAGGGCCCCGGTGGCTCATGAGGTGTAGCCCCTTCGCCGCATACCTTCAGCTGCCCCAACTCTCCTTCATCAACAGAACCAGGCGACATTTTCCAAGTTCATTCAGCTAGGAGCGCCCCTAGGGCTGCATCATTCCCAGGCCACGTGGGTCCGTCCCTGTGGCATGTATCCCTTTTTATGTCTTTAGCTTACCTTGCTGGGGGCGCCCCTCGGGCTGCATCATCCCCAAGCCACTCGGGCCTAACCCAGGGGCATGCATCTTCCCTTCATTTACTTAAGCCAGTATGCTTTTCATGCTTAATCTATCCATGACTATCACCTGCTTGATTGTCGCCCATCACGGGAGCCGTGCGACGGTCGTCTTTCTTCAGGACCCTTCGCGTGAGAGGATTAGGCACGGAGTCTGTGCTCGGGCCCGTCCCTGCAGCGTCGATAAATCCAACGGTCGAGCTCTATTTGGCGGGCCGGCCCCGTTCACGTCACCTCCTGGGACCGTTGATGCTTGGCCTTCTCACGCGATGACCTTAGGAGATTCGTTCGGTGCAGGTTCTCTAACCAGCTCGCAGGACCAAGACAGCGAACAAGAACCAAGACCAGGTGCAACCTGCCTTGAGGTAGGGCCTCGTGAGTCCCGCGCTGGCTCACGAGTGCCCAGACACACCCCGTCCACCCCTGCCATGCAAGCCACGTGTCAGGGAGGGGATGTACACGCCCCGGGGGCTCTCCGCTGTAGGGAGTCCCTCTCACGCACCAGAAGCGAATTAGCAATCGCCACGGCGACCGGTGCCCTTCCTCATGCTAACTTGCAGGAACCTCCTGAGGGCCACAGCAGGCAGTACCGCGGACTCTCCATCTTCTCTCATGCGATTCGCTTGCGCGTTAAAAGGGGGGCTCCTGAGCATCGCGCCTCAGGAGCTCTTACTGGCTCTCCAGCCCTCACCTCCTGGCCTTGACCATGGCATGTGACCTGGCATACCAGCGGCGGATGAGCTCGCTCAAGGGCCGGGACCCGAGGATGCGGAGCACCAAGAAGAACATGGAGGGTAGGGGGAGGCCCGCACGGGCCTGACCAAGCTACACTACGGTGGCCGACGTACGAGTTCGGCACGACTCGAGGAGCCAACCCCGGACAGCCAAGATAAGTTCTCGCTCTGGATCCACCAATCGCTACGGCACGAGACCCTCGCTCACAACCTTCGCTGCCCTGCTGCGGCAATGTTTTCTTCCTTTCCCATCCTAAGACAGTTGCTTGCGCTCTAAAGGGGACCTCTTGAGCATCGCGCCTCAGGAGCTCTTACTGGACCTCAGACCACGGCACGCGACCTGGCATACCAGCGACGAATGCAGCCTGCCTGGGTACCGGGACCTGTCAGTGTAGAGCACCAAGATGCCGCAGGATTGGAAAGGGGAGGCCGAGCCTCGGCAGGATATGCGCACGCAAATCTTCATAATTAGGGCTATGTTGACAAAAGGCATTACAGACGCTTTACACGCCCCCACGGGGTTCATCTCTTAATTCCTCGCATGGAACAAAAGGGAAGGAATTCCTAGGAGTTCTATCTACACGCACCAGATGTCGCCGACGCCATCATCAACAGTGGGCCACGTGAGGCCGGCGCCAACCCCATTCAGATCAGCGGCGACGGCGGCTGGACGCCTGATACGTCTCCAACGTATCTATAATTTTTGATTGTTCCATGCTATATTATATCCTGTTTTGGACATTATTGGGCTTTATTATACACTTTTATATTATTTTTGGGACTAACCTATTAACCGGAGGCCCAACCCAGAATTGTTGTTTTTTTGCCTATTTTAGGGTTTCGCAGAAAAAAATAATATCAAACAGAGTCCAAACGGAATGAATCCTTTGGGAACGTGATTTTTGGAATGAACATGATCCAGAGGACTTGGACCCTATGTCAAGCACTCAACTAGGAAGGCAAGAGGTAGGGGGCGCCTACCCCCCCACAGGTGCGCCCTCCACTCTTGTGGGGCCCACGTTGCTCCACCGACGTACTCCTTCCTCCTATATATACCTACGTACCCCAAACTACCAGATACGGAGCCAAAACCCTAATTCCACCGCCGTAACTTTCTGTATCCACGAGATCCCATCTTGGGGCCTTTTCTGGAGCTCCGCCGAAGGGGGTATCGATCACGGAGGGCTTCTACATCAACACCATAGCCTCTCCGATGAAGTGTGAGTAGTTTACTTCAGACCTTCGGGTCCATAGTTATTAGCTAGATGGCTTCTTCTCTCTTTTTGGATCTCAATACAAAGTTCTCCCCCTCTCTTGTGGAGATCTATTCGATGCAATCTTCTTTTGCGGTGTGTTTGTTGAGACCGATGAATTGTGGGTTTATGATCAAGTTTATCTATGAACAATATTTGAATCTTCTCTGAATTCTTTTATGTATGATTGGTTATCTTTGCAAGTCTCTTCGAATTATCAGTTTGGTTTGGCCTACTAGATTGATCTTTCTTGCAATGGGAGAAGTGCTTAGCTTTGGGTTCAATCTTGCGGTGTCCTTTCCCAGTGACAGTAGAGGCAGCAAGGCACGTATTGTATTGTTGCCATCGAGGATAACAAGATGGGTTTTATATCATATTGCATGAGTTTATCCCTCTAAATCATGTCATCTTGCTTAAAGCGTTACTCTGTTCTCTTGAACTTAATACTCTAGATGCATGCTGGATAGCGGTCGATGTGTGGAGTAATAGTAGTAGATGCAGGCAGGAGTCGGTCTACTTGTCTCGGACGTGATGCCTATATACATGATCATACCTAGATATTCTCATAACTATGCTCAATTCTGTCAATTGCTCAACAGTAATTTGTTCACCCACTGTAATACTTATGCTCTCGAGAGAAGCCTCTAGTGAAACCTATGGCCCCTGGTTCTATTTTCCATCATATTAATCTTCCAATACTTAGTTATTTCCTTTGCCATTTATTTTACTTGCATCTTTATTTCTCTTTATCATAAAAATACCAAAAATATTATCTTATCATATCTATCAGATCACACTCTCGTAGGTGACCATGAAGGGATTGACAACCCCTTTATCGCTTTGGTTGCGAGGAGTTTATTTGTTTGTGTAGGTGCGAGGGACTCGTGCGTTGCCTCCTACTGGATTGTTACCTTGGTTCTCAAAATCTAAGGGAAATACTTACGCTGCTCTGCTGCATCACCCTTTCCTCTTCAAGGGAAAACCAACGCAGTGCTCAAGAGGTAGCAAGAAGGATTTTTGGTGCCGTTGCCGAGGAGTCTACGCAAAAGTGAACATGCCAAGTACCCATCACAAACCCTCATCTCCCGCATTACATTATTTTCCATTTGCCTCTTGTTTTCCTCACCCCCCACTTCACCCTTGCCGTTTTTTTGCCCTCTCTCTCCATCACCCCTCTCTTTCTCTATTCGCCTCTTTTTGCTCGTCTCTTGTTTGCTTGTGTGTTGGTTTGCTTGCTTGTCATTATGGCTAGTCCCCTATCTTCTCCGTTGTCTTCCAAAAATGAAGTTATTAATTTTAAGCAAAGGGAAGGAGAAAACCTAAAAGATGCTTGGTATAAAATTTGCAATGCTCAAAATAGATCTACCAGGAAGCAATCTACTTCTATTCTTCTCCGCAATTTTTATGTAGGTGCTATTCCTTGGCATAGATATGTCCTTGATACCATTACCGGAGGGAACTTCTTGGGTAGCCACACTTTTGATTCCTATAATGTTATGATAGATTTGTTTGGCTCACCCCCTCTTTTGGTTAATGGAACTATGTTAACTTTGGAGCATGTAATGCAAAAACTTGAAATTATTGAAAATAAAGTTGATACCATAGAGTTAATTGAAAATTCCGATAAAAAGATCCACAACCAAATTACTCAATATGGATCTAAAGTAGGAGTCACTTTGAAAGATATTAAGGAGAAGGAACCCATAGTTAATGAAAGAATAAATCATGATTCCACTAGAATCGATAAACTTGAGCGTATCATTACCAACTTGGGATCTGATTTTTCTTCCGTAAAGAATACCGCAAGTCCTCCAACTAAAATTTCCAAGCTTATGTATGTTCCTAAAAATAAGGGTGAATCCTCTAGCAAAGAAGCTGCGGATCTCAAATCTATAAGTATTCATCCTAATCTTTTTACTATCATTAAGGAACCATTTGCTACTAATGATTTTTTCGATTTTGTGCCTTGAAGTTTGATTATTGATAAAAGGAAATAAAATCCTAAAGGTGATAGATGTCTCATTAAAGAATTACCAACTAAATATACCTAGATCTATCTTCGATTTTATGCCTAGCTAGGGGCGTTAAACGATAGCGCTTGTTGGGAGGCAACCCAATTTTATTTTTATTCCTTGCTTTTTGCTCCTGTTTACTAATAAATAATTTATCTAGCCTATCTTTTGGTTGTGGTTTTTGTGTTTAATTAGTGTTTGTGCCAAGTAGAACCGTTGGGAAGACATGGGGAAAGTCTTTTTAATCTTGCTGTAAAAACAGAAACTTTAGCACTCACGAGAACTGCTGCCATTATTATTTGGAAAGTGATATTTAGTTAATTATTTTTGAAGATGATTAATAGATAAATTAATCACGTCCAGCAAGTTATTTTAGAATTTTTGGGGTTCCAGATCTTGCGTTAGCTACAGATTACTACAGATTGTTCTGTTTTTGACAGATTCTGTTTTCCGTGTGTTGTTTGCTTATTTTGATGAATCTATGGCTAGTAAAATAGTTTATAAACCATAGAGAAGTTGGAATACAGTAGGTTTAACACCAATATAAATAAATAATGAGTTCATTACAGTACCTTTAAGTGGTCTTTTGTTTTCTTTCGCTAACGGAGCTCACGAGATTTTCTACTTTAAGTTTTGTGTTGTGAAGTTTTCAAGTTTTGGGTAAAGATTTGATGGATTATGGAACAATGAGTGGAAAGAGCCTAAGATTGGGGATGCCCATGGCACCCCAAGATAATCTAAGGACACCTAAAAGCCAAAGCTTGGGGATGCCCCGGAAGGCATCCCCTCTTTCGTCTACTTCTATCGGTTACTTTACTTGGAGCTATATTTTTATTTACCACATGATATGTGTTTTGCTTGGAGCGTCTTGTATCACTTGAGTCTTTATTTGTTAGTTTTCCACAATCATCCTTGCTTCACACACCTTTTTGAGAGATACACTCATGATTCAGAAATTGTTAGAATACTCTATGTGCTTCACTTATATCTTTCGAGTTATATAGTTTTTGCTCTAGTGCTTCACTTATATCTTTTAGAGCACGCTGGTAGATTTGTTTTATATAAACCATTGTTCTCTCATGCTTCACTTAGATTATTTTGAGAGTCCTACAAAACAACATGGTAATTTGCTTTAATTATGTTAGGCATTCAAGATTAATAATAAAATTTTCTTATGAGTGTGTTGAATACTATGAGAAGTTTGAAACTTGATAATTATTTTGAGATATGGAGATGGTGATATTAGAGTCATGCTAGTTGAGTAGTTGTGAATTTGAGAAATGCTTGTGTTGAAGTTTGTGATTCCCGTAGCATGCACGTATGGTGAACCGTTATGTTAATAAGTCGGAGCATGATGTATTTATTGATTGTCCTCCTTATGAGTGGCTGTCGGGGACGAGCGATGGTCTTTTCCTACCAATCTATACCCTAGGAGCTTGCGCGTAGTACTTTGCTTCGATAACTAATAGATTTTTGCAATATGTATGTGAGTTCTTTATGACTAATGTCGAGTCCATGGATTATACGCACTCTCACCCTTCCACCATTGCTAGCCTCTCTAATACCGCGCACCTTTCGCCGGTATCATACACCCACCATATACCTTCCTCAAAACAGCCACCACACCTACCTATCATGGCATTTCCATAGCCATTCCAAGATATATTGCCATGCAACTTTCCACTGTTCCGTTTACTATGACACGCTCCATCATTGTCATATTGCTTCGCATTATCATGTAGTTGACATTTTATTGTGGCAAAGCCACCGTTCATAATTCTTTCATATAGGTCACTCATGCATCATTGCTATCCCGGTATACCGCCGGAGGCATTCATATAGAGTCATACTTTGTTCTAGTATCGAGTTGTTATCATTGAGTTGTAAATAAATAGAAGTGTGATGATCATCATTCATAGAGTATTGTCCCAATAAAAAAAGAGAGAAAGGCCAAATAAAAAAAGAAGGCCCAAAAAAAGAGTAAATAAATAAGAAGGGGCAATACTACTATCCTTTTTTCCACACTTGTGCTTCAAAGTAGCACCATGATCTTCATGATAGAGAGTCTCCTATGCTATCACTTTCATATACTAGTGGGAATTTTTCATTATAGAACTTGGCTTGTATATTCCAACGATGGGCTTCCTCAAAATGCCCTAGGTCTTCGTGAGAAAGCAAGTTGGATGCACACCCACTTAGTTCTTTTTGTTGAGCTTTCATATACTTATAGCTCTTGTGCATCCGTTTCATGGCAATCCCTACTCACTCACATTCATATCTATTAATGGGCATCTCCATAGCCCGTTGATACGCCTAGTTGATGTGAGACTATCTTCTCCTTTTTGTCTTCTCCACAACCACCATTCTATTCCACATATAGTGCTATGTCCATGGCTCACGCTCATGTATTGCGTGAAGATTGAAAAAGTTTGAGAACACCAAAAGTATGAAACAATTGCTTCGCTTGTCATCGGGGTTGTGCATGATTTAAATACTTTGTGTGGTGAAGATGGAGCATAGCCAGACTATATGATTTTGTAGGGATAACTTTCTTTGGCCATGTTATTTTGAAGAGACATAATTGCTTAGTTAGTATGCTCAAAGAATTATTATTTCTATGTCAATATTGAACTTTTGTCTTGAATCTTTCGAATCTGAATATTCATACCACAATTAAGAGAATTACATTGAAATTATGCCAAGTAGCATTCCACATCAAAAATTTTGTTTTCATCATTTACCTACTCGTGGACGAGCAGGAATTAAGCTTGGGGATGCTTGATACGTCTCTAACGTATTTATAATTTTTGATTGTTCCATGCTATATTATATCCTGTTTTGGACATTATTACACTTTATTATACACTTTTATATTATTTTTGGGACTAACCTATTAACCTTAACCGGAGGCCCAGCCCAGAATTGTTGTTTTTTTTGCCTATTTTAGGGTTTCGTAGAAAAAGAATATCAAATGGAGTCCAAACGGAATGAAACCTTCGGGAACGTGATTTTCGGAACGAACATGATCCACAGGACTTGGACCCTATGTCAGGAAATCAACCAGGAAGGCACGAGGTAGGGGGGCGCGCCTACCCCTCCAGGCGCGCCCTCCACCCTCGTGGGGCCCACGTTGCTCCACCGACGTACTCCTTCCTCCTATATATACCTACGTACCCCCAAACTACCAGATACGGAGCCAAAACCCTAATTCCACCGCCGTAACTTTCTGTATCCACGAGATCCCATCTTGGGGCCTTTTCCGGAGCTCCGCCGGAGGGGGTATCGATCACGGAGGGCTTCTACATCAACACCATCGCCTCTCCGATGAAGTGTGAGTAGTTTACTTCAGACCTTCGGGTCCATAGTGATTAGCTAGATGGCTTCTTCTCTCTTTTTGGATCTCAATACAAAGTTCTCCCTCTCTTGTGGAGATCTATTCGATGTAATCTTCTTTTGTGGTGTGTTTGTTGAGACCGATGAATTGTGGGTTTATGATCAAGTTTATCTATGAACAATATTTGAATCTTCTCTGAATTCTTTTATGTATGATTGGTTATCTTTGCAAGTCTCTTCGAATTATCAGTTTGGTTTGGCCTACTAGATTGATCTTTCTAGCAATTGGAGAAGTGCTTAGCTTTGGGTTCAATCTTGCGGTGTCCTTTCCTAGTGACAGTAGGGGCAACAAGGCACGTGTTGTATTGTTGCCATCGAGGATAACAAGATGGGGTTTATATATATTGCATAAGTTTATCCCTCTAAATCATGTCATCTTGCTTAAAGTGTTACTCTATTCTCTTGAACTTAATACTCTAGATGCATGCTGGATAGCGGTCGATGTGTGGAGTAATAGTAGTAGATGCAGGCAGTAGTCGGTCTACTTGTCTCGGACGTGATGGCTATATACATGATCATACCTAGATATTCTCATAACTATGCTCAATTCTGTCAATTGCTCAACAGTAATTTGTTCACCCACTGTAATACTTATGCTCTCGAGAGAAGCCTCTAGTGAAACCTATGGCCCCCGGTTCTATTTTCCATCATATTAATCTTCCAATACTTAGTTATTTCCTTTGTCATTTATTTTACTTGCATCTTTATTTCTCTTTATATAAAAATACCAAAAATATTATCTTATCATATCTATCAGATCTCACTCTCGCAGGTGACCGTGAAGGGATTGACAACCCCTTTATCGCGTTGGTTGCGAGGAGTTTATTTGTTTGTGTAGGTGCGAGGGACTCGTGCTAGGCCTCCTACTGGATTGATACCTTGGTTCTCAAAATCTGAGGGAAATACTTATGCTGCTCTGCTGCATCACCCTTTCCTCTTCAAGGGAAAACCAACGCAGTGCTCAAGAGGTAGCAACGCCGCAGCCCTGCTCCAGGCTCGACGGGAGCTCAGGGGCACGTAGCTGTCATCGCTCGTCTCAAGAGACTCCAAGAGCTCAGGAGAGTTGCTGGACCACCAGGAGTCGCCGCTGTCGCTAGAGGAGCTGCATGTGAGGCCTGCGACGGGCCCAGCGCCTGCCGCAGCTCGTCATGGAGACCTCCTTCAGGAAAGCACTGCAGGCGGCGACCTTCCTCATCGAAGACCTTGGAGAACAACACAGAGGCGTCGTCATACTCGAAGCGGATCGCGAGAGCGCCCCCCGCACGGCAGACTCGGGCAATCTCGCCCCAGCCTCGGGTCATGAAGATCTTCCCGGAGGCAACGGCTCCAATCTCCACTCCAGTCGTTGGGCTGTCGCAGTCGGTGTGTTGCAGCCAAAGCTCGCGAAGGCCCCTCGGCGGCATCTTGGCGGCCGAGAACCTCCGGATCGGTGCCATGTCTGCACAAGCAAGGAGTGGAGCTAGGAAGGAGAAGAAGCGGGAGAGGCAGAAGGACTTGTCACGTCGGGCAGTTGCCGAGGCACCGTGGGGAAGCGGAGACGCCCATGTCCAATCAACCGCCACGCGTCAAACAAGGCCGCAGGCTATTAGGGCCCGCGACGCCCGGCACTTGACCTTTGGCTTCGCCTCGAAGCCAAGCCCGAGCGCGCCTTGGGCTCGAGGGCTACTGTCGGCGTTCTAGGAACGGGGGTCCCCAGACTTGCCTGCCTGCGGCCCACGGCGTGGCTTTGCTAGTAGGCCTGTACGGCTCATCTTCATCAACAAGGCATTCAAGACCCTCGTGAGGCGGACGACACAAGACCTCCTCAGGAGCGGCCTCACCAAGCTGGCTCGCGAGGGGCGGAGAGTTCAAGGCCAGGCAAACCTCACAAGGTTCTAGTGATGTGAGCCATGACGATCGAGACTAGGCGGGTGCCATGATACGTCTCCAATGTATCTATAATTTTTGATTGCTCCATGCTATATTATCTACTATTTTATACATTATTGGGCTTTATTATCCACTTTTATATTATTTTTGGGACTAACCTATTAACCAGAGGCCCAACCCAGAATTGTTGTTTTTGCCTGTTTTAGGGTTTCGAAGAAAAGGAATATCAAACGGAGTCCAAACGGAATGAAACCTTCGGAAACATGATTTTCTCATCAGATAAGATCCAGGAGACTTGGACCCTCCGTCAAGAAAACCACGAGGGTGTAGGGCGCGCCCCCCTGCCTCGTGAGCCCCTCGAAGCTCCACCGATGTATTTCTTCCTCCTATATATATCCACGTACCCCCAAATGATCGGGGACGGAGCCAAAAACCTAATTCCACCGCCGCAACTTTCTGTATCCACGAGATCCCATCTTGGGGCCTGTTCCGGAGCTCCGCCAGAGGGGGCATCGATCACGGAGGGCTTCTACATCATCATCCAAGCCTCTCCGATGAAGTGTGAGTAGTCTACTTCAGACCTACTGAAAGTGCAACTATCCCTAGGTGGTTTTGGTAATTCATAACAACATATAGCTCATTGAGCTAATGCTATTCCAAGATGATTATTTCAGGAAAGCTCAATGATCGGCATGGCATGGATGGTGAAAGTGGAACCCTCAAAATGCTAAGGACAAAGGATTGGCTCAAGCTCAAAAGCTCAAGACTCTTCATTTTATATTTTAGTGATCCAAGATCACATTGAGTCTTTAGGAAAAGCCAATACTATCAAGGAGGGATGAGGTGTTGCTTAATGAGCCTCTTGCTTCATGTGCTTAGTGATATGCTCCAAAACCCTCAACTACTTTCCCATATCCACATATGACCTAAACCCTAAGCCAAACTCGGTCCTACCGATTCTTTCTATCCGGCGCCACCGAGTTTCACTTGTCATAAGCCACTACCAAACCCTAGCAATTCGGTTCTACTGATAGGGATCTCGGTCTCACCGAGATGGGATTGCAAACTCTCTGTTTCCCTTTCGTAACTTTTCGGTCTCACCGGAAGAGCGAATCGGTCCCACCGAGATTGCAATGAAAATTCAGTGTTTCCCTTTCGTAACTTTTCGGTCTCACCGAAAGAGCGAATCGGTCCCACCGAGATTGCAATGTAAATTCAGTGTTTCCTTTTTGTAACTTTTCGGTCTCACCGAAAGAGCAAATCGGTCCCACCGAGTTTGCCTGACCAACTCTCTGGTTAGCTAATTACCAAAATCAGTCTCACCGAGTTTGTGTAATCGGTCTCACCGAGATTACGTTATGCCCAAACCCTAACCATATTGGTCCTACCGAGTTGCATGTCAGTCCCACCGAAAATCTCTAACGGTCACTAGGTTTACCTTTTCGGTCCGACCGAGTTTGTTGATTCGGTCTCACCGAGATTGGAAAACTGTGTGTAACGGTTGGATTTTGTGTGGAGGCTATATATACCCCTCCACCTCCTCTTCATTCATGGAGAGAGCCATCAGAACACATACACAATTCCAACTCATATGTTCTGAGAGAGAACCACCTACTCATGTGTTGAGACCAAGATATTCCATTCCTACCATATGAATCTTGATCTCTAGCCTTCCCAAGTTGCTTTCCACTCAAATCTTCTTTCCACAAGATCCAAATCCTATGAGAGAGAGTTGAGTGTTGGGGAGACTATCATTTGAAGCACAAGAGAAAGGAGTTCATTACCTACACACCATTTGTTACTTCTTGGAGAGTGGTGTCTCCTAGATTGGCTAGGTGTCACTTGGGAGCCTCCGACAAGATTGTGGAGTTGAACCAAGGAGTTTGTAAGGGCAAGGAGATCGCCTACTTCGTGAATATCTACCGCTAGTGAGGCAAGTCCATCGTGGGCGATGGCCATGGTGGGATACACAAGGTTGCTTCTTCGTGGACCCTTTGTGGGTGGTTGCTTCTTCGTGGACCCTTCGTGGGTGGAGCCCTCCGTGGAATCGCGCAACCGTTACCCTTTGTGGGTGGAGCCCTCCGTGGACTCGCGCAACCGTTACCCTTCATGGGTTGAAGTCTCCATCAACGTGGATGTAGGATAGCACCACCTATCCGAACCACGGGAAAAACATCCGTGTCTCCAATTGCGTTTGAATTCTCCAAACCCTTCCCTTTACATTCTTGCAAGTTGCATGCTTTACTTTCCGCTGCCAATATACTCTTTGCATGCTTGCTTGAATTGTGTGATGATTTCTTGACTTGTCCTACAATAGGTAAAATCTGCCAAGAACTAAAATTGGGAAAAGGTTAAGTTTTTATTTGGTCAAGTAGTCTAATCACCCCCCTCTAGACATACTTTTGATCCTACGTGTGGTATCAGAGCTTTGGTCTCCATTTGCTTTGATCTCCATAGCTTTTGGTGGTCATAGCCTTGGTTTCACAACCTAGGAGAGTATGGCGTCTAGCGAGGGAAATTATCACCGTAGAGGTCCTTACTTTGATGGTACTAATTTTGCTAGTTGGAAGCATAAAATGAAAATGCATATTCTTGGACATAACCCCGCCGTTTGGGCTATTGTGTGTGTTGGTTTGCAAGGTGACTTCTTTGATGGGAAAGAACCAAACGTGAAGCTACCGCGGATGAGTTGAAGATGTTGCAATACAATGCTCAAGCTTGTGATATTCTCTTCAACGGATTGTGCCCCGAAGAATTCAACAAAATTAGCCGTCTTGAGAATGCAAAGGAAATTTGGGACACTTTGATTGATATGCATGAAGGTACCGACTCCGTCAAGGAATCCAAGTTGGATGTGCTTCAAAGTCAACTTGACAAGTTCAAAATGAAGGATGGTGGAGGTGTCGCTGAAATGTACTCTAGGCTTGCTCTCATCACAAATGAGATTGCCAGCTTAGGAAGTGAAGAGATGACCGATAGATTCATCATCAAGAAGATTCTAAGAGCCTTGGATGGAAAATATGATACCGTGTGCACATTGATCCAAATGATGCCCAATTACAAAGATCTCAAGCCAACGGAGGTGATTGGAAGAATTGTTGCTCATGAGATGTCACTTAAGGATAAAGAGGAACTTCACAACAAATCAAGTGGTGCCTACAAAGCCTCATGTGAAGCCCCTACATCATCAAGTGAGAAACAAAACTTTAATGAAGAATTGAGCTTAATGGTGAAGAACTTCAACAAGTTCTACAAGAGTAGAAGCAAAGATAGAAGCTTCAAGTCAAGGTCCTACAATGACAAAAGATCTTCTAGTCGAGAGCAAAACTGCTACAGTTGTGGAAGACCCGGACACTATTCCAATGAGTGTACGGCTCCCTACAAGAGAAGAGAAGATTCTCCAAAAAAAGAAGCAAGAATCACCACCAAGAGAGAGAAGGAGTAGAGATAGATCGTTATGAACAGATACTCAGGAAGCAAGGATTCGGAAAGGAAGGACAAATCATAAGGAGCTACACAAAACGAAGACATCAAGCTCATGTTGGTGAATGGGTATCCGGCTCCGACTCCGACAAGCACTCCGAGAGAAGTTATCACTCCGACTCCGAAGATACTCAAGATGAAGGTGTTGCCGGTCTAGCACTTGTGTCAACCAACTCCTACGACATATTTGACTCACCAAATGAAGGAATTGGAAGATGCTTCATGGCCAAAGGTCCTAAGGTAACACACCCCGAGTATGTTGATTTCAATAGTGATGAAGATGACTTGTTAGGTGATGATTTGCTTGTTGACAACTCTAGTGATGAATACTATGATGAAACGTCAATTAATCATGCTAATCAAGATAAAACGAATGACAATGATAAGGACAAGATTGAGGCACTAACTAAAGAACTAAACACTCTTAAGTTAGCTCATGAAACTATCTTCGAAGATCATCGAGAACTTTTAAGAGCTCATGAGAAATTACGCTTTGAAAAGCTCAATCTTGAGCAAGAGCATGAGTTCTTAAAAGCAATCAATGATGATCTCCACAAGAAAAGTTCTTCTTACATTGCCAAGCGTTTACTCTTATCCACTTACATGCCTCAAGTCAAGTCTAGTAACAAGAACAAGAAAGATTCTTCCTCTAACAGTAACAATGATCATGCTAAATCCAATATTGTTGCTTCTAGTAGTTCTCTTGATTCCACTAATGATTCTCTAAGCCAAGTTACACTTGAGCAAGAAAATAGCTTATTGAAGGGAATTATAGAGAAAGGAGTGTACAAAAGCCTTGCCGGGAGTAAGCAATTCGAGGAAATTGTGCACAAGCAAGGAATGCATCGGAAGAATCAAGGTGTTGGTTTTGAACGAAAGTTCAATGCCAATGGAGTCGAGTGGGAAGAAGATCAATACCCCAAGACAAAGTTTGTTCCTCAACAAGAGAAGTATGATACTTCTTTCAAGGGGACACAAGCTCAAGATGATCTTCCACCACAAGACTACAAGCAAAAAGGCAAGGACAAGCTTCAAGAGGAAATTGATGCATTTGAAGAAGCTCCCAAGACCTTAGTCAAGTGGATTCCCAAGACTACTTCAAGTTCCACTTCATCAAGTACGACTACAACTCCAAGGATTCCCATCAAGATGGTGTGGATCCAAAAGAAGAAGAACTAGAGAGTTCTTGAGGGTGACTCCGCCAACATACTTCACTCTTATCATTTTGGCAAGAACAAGTGCAATCAACTTCCACATCTTGCACTAGTTCAAGGAGTCACAAACCCTCTTGTTGGTAAGACAAGGGACAAGGTAACCTAAAAGTTTTCATGGACATCATCTTGTGTGTGCATCACTCTATGTCTATGGATATCCTTGTTTGTTCCTTGTGGGACTAACCCATGTAGGTATTGAAAGTGCAATTCACTCAAATGGATAGCTCCAAGTGATCTACATCAACATTGAGCATCCACATCTTCAACATCTACATGAAGTCATCATCGACAAAACCCGAGGTTAGTTCATCCCTCTAAGGGGGGATATCACATCTAGGGGGAGCTTTACTCTAAGACTTGAGCTAAAGCAACTCTAAAGATGTGAACACAACAATGCTTTATGTAAAAGTGGTAACCCCACTTGAGCTTAAACGATGAATATGACCTATGATCAAGTGTTCTCACTTGACTCCTAAGTCAATATAATCATATATAGATGACCTTGCCATCGCAAATTGCTTGATAGATGCTAGAATTGGTTGTGCATGCCTTGTCACATATTTCATTTGCCATCTTATTGTGTGAGCATGCTGGTTGCATATTTTACTCATTCGAGGACATCCACTTGTTGTTTTGATTGTTTGGTTTTATTTCCTTTTGCCAAGTGGATGGACAAGAATGCCTAAGAACCTCCTCTAGCTATCTATGCTTTTCTTGTCTCAAACTCTATTCATGCTACATCACAAAATTTGATCAAGTTAGATTCGAACCACTCTGTGTGAGGAGCGCTCGGAGTCCCCGATTCATCATAGACTTAAACTTCCAAAACCTGTTTATGATTCTCGGTCTGACCGATGCCCTACTTTCGGTCCTACCGAGATCATTAATTTGATCTAGGTTTTCGATCTCGGTGCAATCGATTTGAACCTTTCGGTCACACCGAGTTTCAGTAACTGCTTGCAGTTATGAATCTCGGTGCCACCGAGTTGTTCCACTCGGTCACACCGACAGGGTCGGGCTATATATAGTCACGGGCAAAAATTTGGAAATTTCTCCGAACCCCTTCGCCCGCGCGATAGCCTGCTCTGCCAACTTGGTCTCCGGATCGTCTCCTTGCCGCCAGCCGCCTCCAGTCGCTGGTCTCCGTCGCCGTCAATGGAATTCTACCCTGCCGTTGCCGCCGTAGCGAGTCTCCGCCGAACTAGGGTATGGACTCGATCTTTGTGCTATTCTCCAATCCGATTCTTAGCACATTGTGATCATCATGATTCTTGCCACGATTGAAACACTCCTATCCAGTCAATGTGCTCGTAGATTAGGTTTGATTCGAAAATTTTAGGGTTAGGTTTCCGCCGAAACCATCTCGGACCCACCGAGTTGAAAAACTCGGTCCCACCGATTTGGCTTATGCCATTGCACAAGTGAGACTCGGTCTGACCGAGAATTACTTATCGGTGTGACCGATTTTGGAACTCTGTGAAACCCTAGTAGTCTCGGTGCCACCGAACTGTGTCTCGGTCTGACCGAGTTCACTAGTTTAGGTGCCAAAACTGCTTCGGTATCACCGAGTTTAAAAATCGGTAGATCCGAGATGATTTCAGTGGGAAACTAAAACTAAGTTTTTGGATCATTCTTTTGCAAAAATCTCTGCATTTTGTGATGCTCATCTATTCTACCTCATCTATAAACTATTCACAGGGTCAGCAGATAGCTTGTTCATCATGTCAGATCAGAGTGACAGCCAGAATGTGTCAGAACAGCAAGTGCACATGAGTGAGGGCACTAGTCCATCAAGTTCTTCAGATGAAGGCAGCAGGAGCACCCCTAGCAATTTGCCAAAAGCTGCCACAAGACAAAGGAAGAAGAGAACCTCAGAATCAGAGGATGAGGATTATGTGGCAGAAGAGGAAGCAACTTCAAAGAGAGTAGTGCTCGAGAAGGAACATGGCTCAGCTCTAGGCACAAAGCCAGGGTTAAAGATCAAAAGGCCAGCAGGTAGGCAGCCTATGCCAAAGGCCAGAGCCTCAACTCAGAGTCCTGAAAAGCCTGCAACCATACAGCCAGTTGCTACTGAAGGAAAGAAAAGGAAGGAAAGGGTCAAGAAGACCGTAGCCAGAGTGCTTGGAAAGGCTTCCATCATGGAAGAAGAGGAAGAAGAAGAGGTTGCTGCACCAGCACCTAAGGCACCTAAGCTTATGGGTGATGCTATAAGATCAGGGGCTGCCACGTCTAAGCCCAAAGAAGCACCCAAGGCTACATCAAAGGTCAAGACAGCTCCAAAGAGAAATACGAGGAGCGTACCTGCAACTAAAAAGAACAAGGCCCCAGTGCCTGAAGCTGCTGAAGAAGATGATGAAGAGCAAGTTCTCAGAAAACTCAAGCCTAAGATCCCAGACCACAATGAGGCTCATCCTGTGGCTGAGGATATGAAGCTCAGGAGAGACTCAGGGCTGAGGAAGTGGAGAGAAGCAGACCCGTATGCTTCAAGGAGAAGGACTGCTGTTGACTACAGGTTCCACACCAAGGAACAACAAGATTTCTATGAGACAGTGCTACTTGATAAGAAGCCCATAGTTTGTGACATGAGATGGGTTGATTGGGAGTACATCAAGCACAATGAAGAACACTACCCTGGAGTGTATGACAGCTTCAATGCTTGTGGAGTAGCAGACTTTGTTGGGCAGAAGCTCACAAAGTGGAATGAGGAGCTTATCATGCAGTTCTACTCCACAGCCCACTTCTATCCAGATGGTAGGATAATTTGGATGTCAGAGGGTACGAGGTACCAGTCTACAGTTACTGAATGGGCTCAGCTGATTAATGCCCCTGAGGAGCAAGCAGATGACTTGGACATTTATGCCAAGAAGAAGATGGACCACAACTCAATGTCAAACATGTACAAGGAGATTCCAAATGAAGCACTTGACACTTTCAAGTTTGGCTCAGTACACTATCTTCTGTCAGGGCTGCCAACCATAAATTGGATACTGAGGCACACCTTATTGCCCAAGTCTGGAGATCACAAGATGATCAGAGGCCATGCAATCAATTTGCTTCATGTATTTGATGTACCTCATAAATTCAAGGTCATGATCCTCATAGTAGAGACCATCAAGAGGACTGCAGCAGACCAGAAGAGGAGCTATGGGTATGCCCCACAAATTCAGGAGCTCATTAACTCAAAGATGGGCACAGGCATATACTTGTTGGACAAGGAACACCTTCCCATCCGTCCAAATTTTGAAGATAATCAAGTTGTTATGAATGAGAATGAACCATCGTCTGCACAAGCACAAGCAAAGAAGGAGAAGGCAAGGAAGGAGAAAGCTGCCAAGATGCCTACTCAAGAGGAGGCATCTGAATATTTCCTGAAAACCAAACAAGAGCAGCTTGGTTACTTGATTGCATCCACCCTGCGGATTGAGCAAGGACTAGCCACTCTAACTCAGAACCAGGCAAGCTTAGAGAGGATCATGGAATAAAAGTTCTATGACTTGGATTTCAAAGTGACAGAGATTCAGACTGCAGTGGAGCAGCTCCAGGATGACATGCAGGAGAGGAGAGGCAAGACTACAACTGATGCCTTTGCCAGAGTGCCAAGAGCTCCGAGGTCGTCTGCAGTGCCAGTTGCTGACCCCAGAGCCACCACTTCTGCACCAGCTACAGCTTCAGTTCCACCAGCTCCAGCATCTACTTCAGCCTCGACTCCGACCACGTCTACAGAAGATTTCGTCCTTGGAGTGCTCCGGACTCCACCACCACCAGAAGATCAAGCCTGAGCGTCGACTTAGCACTATGCATTTTCTAGGAACTTTTTGGTAACTTGTTGCCAAAGGGGGAGAAAAATGTATAGATCATAGGCTTTGAGAGAGAGTGTTGCTTTTATTCTCTCTTGTTTTATTTGGTGGTTTTTCGAGCTTTGTTTGCTTTTGTGTGAGATACTATGTCATTGCTCGTGAGACATTGATGATCATGTGTTTGATCATAAGCTACACTTAATGCTTGGTGAATGCTATTATCTTATCTATCTTATGTGATCATTCAATTTTCTTGGTGATGAGTGCATGTATTTCATTCTTATCATTTTAAGCGCTCCACCAAGATGTATGTGACATGGAAGAGTAACCCATGACTCTAACTCTTTGTGCATTTGCAGTCCAAAGCAAATTTTAAATATGCACAAATTTATGGGAGCTCTTACTTGTCACATACTTCTCAAAGCGACGATATATTTCATGCTTATTATCATTTGTCGAAGCTTTGATCTATATGTTGTCATCAATTACCAAAAAGGGGGAGATTGAAAGTGCAACTATCCCTAGGTGGTTTTGGTAATTCATAACAACATATATCTCATTGAGCTAATGCTATTCCAAGATGATTATTTCAGGAAAGCTCAATGATTGGCATGGCATGGATGGTGAAAGTGGAACCCTCAAAATGCTAAGGACAAAGGATTGGCTCAAGCTCAAAAGCTCAAGACTCTTCATTTTATATTTTAGTGATCCAAGATCACATTGAGTCTTTAGGAAAAGCCAATACTATCAAGGAGGGATGAGGTGTTGCTTAATGCGCCTCTTGCTTCATGTGCTTAGTGATATGCTCCAAAACCCTCAACTACTTTCCCATATCCACATATGACCTAAACCCTAAGCCAAACTTGGTCCTACCGATTCTTTCTATCCGGCGCCACCGAGTTTCACTTGTCATAAGCCACTGCCAAACCCTAGCAATTCGGTTCTACCGATAGGGATCTCGGTCTCACCGAGATGGGATTGCAAACTCTCTGTTTCCCTTTCGTAACTTTTCGGTCTCACCGAAAGAGCGAATCGGTCCCACCGAGATTGCAACGAAAATTCAGTGTTTCCCTTTCGTAACTTTTCGGTCTCACCGAAAGAGCGAATCGGTCCCACCGAGATTGCAGTGTAAATTCAGTGTTTCCTTTTTGTAACTTTTTGGTCTCACCGAAAGAGCAAATTGGTCCCACCGAGTTTGCCTGAGCAACTCTCTGGTTAGCTAATTACCAAAATCGGTCTCACCGAGTTTGTGTAATCGGTCTCATCGAGATTACGTTATGCCCAAACCCTAACCATATCGGTCCTACCGAGTTGCATGTCAGTCCCACCAAAAATCTCTAACGGTCACTAGGTTTACCTTTTCGGTCCGACCGAGTTTGTTGATTCGGTCCCACCGAGATTGGAAAACTGTGTGTAACGGTTGGATTTTGTGTGGAGGCTATATATACCCCTCCACCTCTTCTTCATTCGTGGAGAGAGCCATCAGAACACATACACGATTCCAACTCATATGTTTTGAGACAGAACCACCTACTCATGTGTTGAGACCAAGATATTCCATTCCTACCATATGAATCTTGATCTCTAGCCTTCCCAAGTTGCTTTCCACTCAAATCTTCTTTCCACAAGATCCAAATCCTATGAGAGAGAGTTGAGTGTTAGGGAGACTATCATTTGAAGCACAAGAGCAAGGAGTTCATTACCTACACACCATTTGTTACTTCTTGGAGAGTGGTGTCTCCTAGATTGGCTAGGTGTCACTTGGGAGCCTCCGACAAGATTGTGGAGTTGAACCAAGGAGTTTGTAAGGGCAAGGAAATCGCCTACTTCGTGAAGATCTACCGCTAGTGAGGCAAGTCCTTCATGGGCGATGGCCATGGTGGGATAGACAAGGTTGCTTCTTCGTGGACCCTTTGTGGGTGGTTGCTTCTTCGTGGACCCTTCGTGGGTGGAGCCCTCCGTGGACTCGCGCAACCATTACCCTTTGTGGGTGGAGCCCTCCGTGGACTTGCGCAACCGTTACCCTTCGTGGGTTGAAGTCTGCATCAACGTGGATGTAGGATAGCACCACCTATCCGAACCACGGGAAAAACATCTGTGTCTCCAATTGCGTTTGAATTCTCCAAACCCTTCCCTTTACATTCTTGCAAGTTGCATGCTTTACTTTCCGCTGCCAATATACTCTTTGCATGCTTGCTTGAATTGTGTGATGATTGCTTGACTTGTCCTACAATAGCTAAAATCTGCCAAGAACTAAAATTGGGAAAAGGTTAAGTTTTCATTTGGTCAAGTACTCTAATCACCCCCCCTCTAGACATACTTTCGATCCTACACCTACGAGTCCATAGTTAGTAGCTAGATGGCTTCTTCTCTCTTTTTGGATCTCAATACAATGTTCTCCCCCTCTCTCGTGGAGATCTATTCGATGTAATCTTGTTTTTGCGGTGTGTTTGTTGAGACCGATGAATTGTGGGTTTATGATCAAGTCTATCTATGAATAATATTTGAATCTGATCTGAATTGTTTTATGTATGATTGGTTATCTTTCCAAGTCTCTTCGAATTATCAGTTTGGTTTGGCCTACTAGATTGGTTTTTCTTGCCATGGGAGAAGTGCTTAGCTTTGGGTTCGATCTTGCGGTGTCCTTTCCCAGTGACAGAAGGGGCAGCAAGGCACGTATTGTATCGTTGCCATCAAGGATAACAAGATGGTTTTTTTATCATATTGCATGAAACTATCCCTCTACATCATGTCATCTTGCTTAAGGCGTTACTCTGTTTTTAACTTAATACTCTAGATGCATGTTGGATAGCGGTCGATGAGTGGAGTAATAGTAGTAGATGCAGAATCGTTTTGGTCTACTTGTCTCGGACGTGATGCCTATATATATGATCATACCTAGATATTCTCATAACTATGCTCAATTCTGTCAATTGCTCAACAGTAATTTGTTCACCCACCATAGAATACTTATGCTCTTGAGAGAAGCCACTAGTGAAACCTATGGCCCCCGGGTCTCTTTCTTATCATATTAATCTCTATCACTTTATTATTGCTTTGCTTTTACTTTGCTTTTACTTTTTACTTTGCATCTCTATACCAAAAATACCAAAAAAATTATTTATCATCTCTATTAGATCTCACTTTCGTAAGTCACCGTGAAGGGATTGACAACCCCTAAGCCCGTTGGTTGTGTTGAGCTATTGTTTTTGTGTAGGTATGAGGGACTTGTGCGTGGCCTCCTACTGGATTGATACCTTGGTTTTTTAAAAACTGAGGGAAATACTTACGCTACTTTGCTGCATCATCCTCTCCTCTTCGGGGAAATCCAACGCAATGCTCAAGAGGTAGCAAGAAGAATTTCTGGCACCGTTGTCGGGGAGTCTGCGCAAAAGTCAACATACCAAGTACCCATCACAATCCCTATCTCCCTCATTACATTATTTGCCATTTGCCTCTCATTTTCCTCTCCCCCAATTCACCCTTGCCGTTTTATTCGCCCTCTCTCTCTCTCTCTCTCTTTCCGCTTGCCTTTCTTCCGCTATGTCTGAATCAAAAAGGGTTGGGGGTTCTTTCCAGAGTTTTAGTACTTTGGACAACCCCTCTATCCTCGCTAAACTTATAAATAAGGATACTATGGAAAAACCTACCGGAGTTATCGATGAGAGTCTTAATAATTTTGATGAAGATGATTCTGGAATTTTTCATTATTTACTTGATGAATCTTTGAAAGATGCTTGGTATAGACTATTAAGGATCAGGGCTAGTTATGTTCCTCAATATCAAATTGAAGTTCACCTAAAAAGCTTTTATATTGCCCTTCCTTCTTCTTTTAAGCATGTCTTAGATTCTATATTTGAAGAAGGTTTCCTTGAAGGGGATGTCGTAGAAACTTATGAAAAAATGAAAACTATATTTGGGCACCCCATGAATGAGAAAGTTGAATCTACATCTCTTTTGCTCTCCTACCAAAATGAATCTATTAAAGAGATAAAGGCTAGCCTAGATACAAACTTCCGTAACATGCTTAATCTTTCTTCTACCATTAATAGCCATGTGCTTTATCAAAATAGAAGGATTAATTCTATAGATAGCAAGTTTTCTCTTTTCTTTCCTAATACCAAAGATGGCAATACCTAGATCTATTCTTGCTTGTTATGCCTAGCTAGGGGCGTTAAACGATAGCGCTTGTTGGGAGGCAACCCAATTTTATTTTTATTGCTTGCTTTTTGCTCCTGTTTAGTAATAAATAAATTTTTTAGCCTCTTTTTGGTTGTTTTTTTGTGTTTAATTAGTGTGTGTGCCAAGTAGAACCGTTGGGAAGACTTGGGGAAAGTCTTGTTGAACTTGCTGTAAAAAAACAGAAACTTTAGCGCTCACGAGAACTGCTGTCATTTCTATTTGGAGAGTTATATTTAGTTAATTATTTTTTTAGATGATTAATAGATAAATTACTCACGTCCAGCAATTTATTTTAGAATTTTTGGGGTTCCAGATCTTGCGCTAGCTACAGATTACTACAGACTGTTCTGTTTTTGACAGATTCTGTTTTTCGTGTGTTGGTTGCTTATTTTGATGAATCTATGGCTAGTAAAATAGTTTATAATCCATAGAGAAGTTGGAATACAGTAGGTTTAACACCAATATAAATAAATAATGATTTCATTACAGTACCTTGAAGTGGTCTTTTGTTTTCTTTCGCTAACGGAGCTCACGAGTTTTCTACTTTAAGTTTTGTGTTGTGAAGTTTTCAAGTTTTGGGTAAAGATTTGATGGACTATTGAACAAGGAGTGGCAAGAGCCTAAGCTTGGGTATTCTCATGGAACCCCCAAGATAATCTAAGGACACCTAAAATCCAAAGCTTGGGGATTCCCCGGAAGGCATCCCCTCTTTCGTCTACTTCTATCGGTAACTTTACTTGGAGCTATATTTTAATTCACCACATGATATGTGTTTTGCTTGGAGCGTCTTTTATGATTTGAGTCTTTGCTTGTTAGTTTACCACAATCATCCTTGCTGTACACACCTTTTGAGAGAGCCATACATGATTTGGAATTTGATAGAATACTCTATGTGCTTCACTTATATCTTTTGAGCTTTATAATTTTGCTCTAGTGCTTCACTTATATCTTTTAGAGCACGATGGTGGATTTGTTTTATAGAAACTATTGATCTCTCATGCTTCACTTAGATTATTTTGAGAGTCTTAATAGCATGGTAATTTTCTTAAAATCCTAATATGCTTGGTATGCAAGATTAATAATAAAACTTTTGTATGAGCGTATTGAATACTAAGAAAAGTTTGATGCTTGATGATTGTTTTGAGATATGGAGGTAATAATATCAAAGTCATGCTAGTTGAGTAGTTGTGAAATTGAGAAATACTTGTGTTGAGGTTTGCAAGTCCCGTAGCATGCACGAATGGTAAACGTTATGCAACAAATTTGAAACATGAGGTGTTATTTGATTGTCTTCCTTATGAGTGGCGGTCGGGGACGAGCGATGGTCTTTTCCTACCAATCTATCCCCCTAGGAGCATGCGCGTAGTACCGAGGTTTTTGATGACTTGTACATTTTTGCAATAAGTATGTGAGTTCTTTATGACTAATGTTGAGTCCATGGATTATACGCACTCTCATCCTTCCATCCTTGGTAGCCTCTACGCACTACAAAAAAAAGACACATCCGTGACATTTTGGGCCGAACGAATTTTTTTCCTGTCATACATATGACACTTCTATGACGATAATTGTGACAAAACCCGGTATCATCATAGATGTGGTGGGATCCTACTCCTATGACAAAAAATCATGACAGAAAATGGGCTTTTCGTCCTGGGCGGGCCGGAGACGCAGCTGCATGACATTCTTTGGGCCGTGCATGACGGAAAAAACCATGGTAGAAGCGAGGGGGAGGAAAATTTCGGGGAGTTCCCGGTTACGGTGGGAAGTCGGGGGCCGAGCGATGCGCGTTTCTCTCGTACACGTACGCGCGTGTGTGCGAGGCATTGGCTCTAACTAAACCCGAGCGAGGCATTGGGCTCTAACTGAACCCGGGCGATTGCATTGCAGGCTACACGTTACTGAACCCGAGCGATCGATCGATGGCTGTTAACTGAACCCGATCGAGTGATTCCTTCGCTACTGCTGCTAACTGAAGCCGATCGATGCTGCCTCTGGATGAACAGTGAGCATTGCGGGGGGGGTGGATGAACAGTTCTCGGTGGGGGTAGATGAACAGGATCCCGTGGTGTTGCCTCTGGATGAACAGGACCCCGATCGATCGAGCCGGTTGGGGCTGGATGAACAGGACCCCGTGGAGGGCTGGATGAACAGGACCACCCTGTGGAGGCTAGGATGAACAATAGACGGTGGAGGGCAGGATGAACAGTAGCCCGTGGAGGGGTGGTTGAACAGGAGCCCGTGGAGAGGGCTGGTTGAACAGTAGCCGGTGGAGTAGCGCGCGGTGGAGGCTGGATGAACAGGAGCCCGTGGATGGACAGTCGCAGGTGGAGGCTGGAGGAGGTCGACGGTGGATGAACAGTAGCTCGTGGAGGCTGGAGGGGGTCGACGGTGGAGATGAATAGTATCCTATGGAGTCCCGTTTTGCGGTACGCCACACCCCTCCCGATGAACAGGACCCCCGTTTCGACCGTAGCGCTTCAACACAAGTCCGTTTCGTCCGTTTTGCGGTACGCCACACCCCTCCTGATCAACAGGACCCCGTTTCGACCGTAGGAGGTCCGTTTCCTCCGTTTTGCGGTATGCCAGACCCCTCCCGATGAACTGGATCCCATTTCGAACGTGGCCGGTCGAACACAAGGCCGTTTCCTCCGTTCTGCGGTACGCCAGGCCTTGTTTCTATCGCCTGTTTCGTCCAAGCCCTCCCAATGAACACGACGCAATCCGTTGCCTCCCCATGAACACGACGACGATGCTGTTTCTCCATTCTGACCCAGCAATGTACACGAGCGATGGCCATATGTATGCGCGAGTAGGCGTTCGACACCCCGCCCATATGTACACATACGTGTACATGCTACGTGCGCGCCTCTACTACGACACGTGTGCGCCTCTACATCGACCAGTATGTACGTACACGTTCGCGACCAAAATGACAACGCTACATACGCTTTGACCAGGTGGGTCCTGACTGTCAAGCACTTCCTTGCCTGCGAAGATGTAGCTGGTGGGTCCCAGCAGTCATGGGGCAAATCGTTTTTTTGCCCGGACGCACTTCCTTGCGTGCGAAGATGTAGCTGGTGGGTCCCAGCAGTCAGGGGGAAACATTTTTTTTGTGAAATACAGTGGCCCGTCCGGTGGGCCCCAGCTGTCAGGTGGAGGAATCATTATTTTCCACGTAATTAGGAGGCACTTCCTTGTTGCGGCCGTGGGCCCAGCTGTCAGCCTCTCCACGTACAGTCCATGTCCGATGGAAGTCGTTCCTTGACCATGTTGACCACACCGCGCCGAGAGCACCGGGGCGGTGGACGACGGTGAGGCCTAGGAAGGGGACGACACAGAGGCAGGGAAGACTCGGCAGTTGTTTCCCACGCGGAGGGGAGTACGATTGTACGAGGGTTTACTGGTTCGTCTGCCATCGCCGGAGAATAACAGCAGGTGTGGGTGAGTAGAGGGATGGCTAGGCCAACGATGGGAGTACGGTCGGGCGGTGAGGCCTGCACGGCAGCACAGCCGGCCGCGAGGAGGAGGGAGTAGGCAGTCCCGCCGGCCCTTGTTTGAGTGGCTGGAGTAGGAAGAGCAGAGATTGAAGAAGCACGAAGGCCGTTGGATGGACATCCAACAGTCAGTGCTTGTGCGTCAACCTTTTTTTAGGAAAGCCTCAAATCTGTGGAAAATAGCATACAGCCCATCTGCCATTATTTCTAATAATTTATAGCCCATTTGCTAATTCTTAAGGTTTTTTTGGAGCCCATATTCTTTTTGTTAGCATTACAGCCCATATTGTGGCAACGGTTAAAAAATTATACGAAATTTTGCATATTTCGGTGCGTTCTGAACTGTTTTTAATCCCGAAATTTCGACTCACATTCAAACTGATTTTAAAGATAAATGTATGTCAATATAAAATCCAACAAATTCTCCATGCATAAAAATTAATGTAATTTAAAATCGTGAAATGAAAAAAAAGATATTTGAAACTAATTGCCGGTTTGATGTGTTTTAAAAATGTACAACCCATTTCTCATTACTGATGGGCCATTTTCTCGGCCAGCCGAATGAAAGCTCTCCTCGTCTTGAAAGATTTGCAGCCCAACATGCCTGACAAAGCGACTTACTTGGCAAATCACAAAAAAACTATGTTGTGGTCGTGGACCCAGCTGTCAGCCTCTCCACATACAGTACTCTTCCGATGGAAGTCGTTCCTTGACCATGTTGACCACGCCGCGCGGAGAGCACCACGGCGGTGGACGACGGCGAGGCCTAGGAAGGGGACGACGCGGCAGTGGAAGCCCGCGCAGAGAGGACTATGAGGGTTCACTGGTTCGGCTGCGGTGTGAGGCTGCCGTCGCCGCAGGGCCTGGCCAGCGGTGGGAATAGTAGGGGGCAGTGAGGCCTCTGCGGCAGCACAGCCGGCCACGGGAGGCAGGAGCATGCGGCACGACCGGCGCTGCTTTGGGGGGCTGGAGCAAGAAGACCAGAGGTTGAAGAAGCACTACGGCCGTTGGATGGACATCGTACGGTCACTGGAGCTAGAATCATTCAGATTGACTAAGTTGACAAAGCCCTTCATCCCCGTCAACTTAGTAGGCCCACAAGTCAGCCTCCCAGCAAGGTGGGTCCCAGCTAGCCGGGGGAGTATTCATTTTTTTGTGCGTAATAAGGAGGCACTTCCGGTGGGTCCGAGATGACATCGGGGGGAACGTTTTTTCGCAAAATACGGTGGCCTGTCCGGTGGGTCCCAGCTGTTAGGGGAAACTATTTTTTTCACAAAATACTGGTGTCCCGTCCGGTGGGTCCCTGCTGTCAGGTGGAGGAATCATTATTTTCCGCGTAATAAGGAGGCACTTCCTTGCTGCCGCCGTGGACCCAGCTGTCAGCCTCTCCACGTACAGTCCACGTCCGATGGAAGTCGTTCCTTCCATGTTGACCATGCCGCGCCGAGAGCACCAGGGCGGTGGACGACGGCGAGGCCTAGGAAGGGGACGACGCGGAGCCGGTGAAGACGCAGCAGTGGATGCCCACGTGGAGAGGAGTATGAGGGTTCACTCGTTCGGCTGCGGTGAGAGGCTGCCGTCGCCGCAGGGCCTGGCCAGCGGTGGGAATAGTAGGGGGCGGTGAGGCCTCCACGGCAGCACAGCCGGCCACGGGAGGCAGGAGCAGGCGGCGCGACCGGCGCTGCTTTGGGCGGCTGGAGCAACAAGACCATAGGTTGAAGAAGCACTACGGCCGTTGGATGGACATCGTACGGTCACTGCAGCTAGAATCGTTTATATTGACTAAGTTGACAAAGCCCTTGGTACGTCAACTTAGTAGGCCCACAGGTCAGCTTCCGAAACGGTGCGCCCTAGATGTCAGGGGGAGGAATCATTTTTTGGGCGGGTGAAGCAAGAATATCCGAGATTGAAGAAGAAGCACGGCATCCGTTGGATGGACATCCAACGGCCACTGCTGCTAGAACCGTGTGTTGACTATAAGTTGATAAAGCCTTGCATATGCGTCAACTCTATTTTTTAGGGGACGCGTCAACTTAGTAAGGCCAGAAGTGTGTGGCCGAGAACTTATAGCCCAATTGAGATTTGTAAGAATGTGTAGCCCATTTTTGAATTCTAATGGAATTTACTACAACCCATTTATAGTTTGTTAAAAGTACAACCCATTTCAACCAACCGTTCAAAACAGAATTCAATAAAATTTCCCACATTTTGATGGGATCTGAAATATTTTTATCCGAAATTTCTAGTCAGATTAAATACAATGTCAATATAAATTTATATTACGTAAAAATCCAACGAAATATTGCGCTCGCAACAATTAATGAAATTAAAATTTTCAATATCCAAAAATAATATTTAATAAAGTAATCACGTGTTTGGTGCATTTTTTTATAGTTACTGCCTAGTTTTTATAATTACATCCCATTTATTATTTCTTAAATCCCATTTTCTTGTTAAGCCTAATGCATCTCTCCTAGGAAAGATTTGCAGCCCAGCGGGGCGTAGAATAACAACTTGACCTTGCCTGGGTATTCCTAAAAAAGTATAGCTGGGCTAGCCATTTTCAGCTTGAAAAAAAATTAATATCTGTGCTGGATATCTGGCCTGGGCTAGACGGGCCACAGCCGCCCAGTTAATACATGCAATGATGTTTTCGTTGTTGTTCAGAGGAGAAAAATTAATATCTGGGCTAAACATTGAAAAACTCTGCAGTGCTCACACCTCAAAAACACAAATACTGCTCGAGCTGCTTGGTCCCAGCTGTCGGCCGCTTCTTGTGCAAATCTCTCGTTTATTGACTAGTACTACATAGGTTGACAATGGTGTGGGACCGTGATGTTAGGAAACCAGGGGAAGCAAAATAAATAACTCCAGCGAGCGCTTCCACCTCTGCCTCGTTGTCTCCCGTGGAAACCCCTTTCCTTCATTTTTTTTGCTCGGGCAAAGACCAATGCATGCGGCACGTCCATGCGGTTATTAGGCAAGAAATAAAAGCGCTTTGCATGCTATGAATTATGATGGCCTGCATGGGTAGCTAATAAGGCATCCTCTTAACTATTGTGATTAAATGTTGTGTTTAGAAGAGAGAAATATTCTTCTTTTCCACCAATCTGCTTGCACCTAGGTCGTGATGCACCTTCTAATACGACTTATTCACCTAGACGGAGGGAGTATAGTTTTATACATATATATATAATAAGGAGGCACTTGCGTACGTAGGCTATGGACATGGTGGGTCCCCATTGTAATCCTCTCCAAGTAATGTCATCTCCTCGCTCGCGCGTGCTTTCCGCCCGAAACAGTCAGCGCGGCCCGCCCCGCTTCCCGGTGCAGGTGATTGCTCCGCCTTCAAACGACACAAGTGTCGTCCGTCCGTCCATCTGCCGCCCACATTAATGATACGCGGTTGCCGAGGCGGCTACTCCGGCGCCACACGTCTGTCCCTCCGCCCGCCCACCATTGCTATATAAACTGCTGCGTCGGCCATAGCCGCAGTCATCCGCATTTGTTCCCTTTCTCCTGTCCACACCACTACTGCCCACCATGGCTTCATCGCGCTCCAGTGCTCTTCGGGACGGGTGGACGATGGACCACAAGGAGATGGCAGCCATTGCTACCGATCGGCTGGCCGGCAGGCAGCCGGAGGACGACGACGTCCCAATGGAGAACATGGTAGTCGACGATCCGGCGCCAACCCCCTCCTTCGCGCCATCCTCGCCGGTGCATTGCACCATGACCATCGGCGATGCTCGTGCCCAATATATGGATAGTGTGAGGTAGATGCGTCAGGAGCAGTTCTGGGAGGCGCAGGCCGACGCCTCCTACAACCACCATCTCCTCCAGGAGCATCTGCAGGCGGAGGAGCAGATCACCGCGGAGCGGGTGGAGCAGGAGGCGCTGCTCGACTCGTACCGCTACGCCCGCAAGGGCCGCCTCGAGCGCTGGCGGGAGCGCATGCGGGTGGCGGAGGCTGTGGCCGCCTACAAAGAGGCTAGCAAAGAGGGCGATGAAGCAGGCGAGGCACTGTTTGGCGAGACCGAGGATGAGGCAGAGGACAATGCCGGCTCCAACGAGTCCCCGCTCCGCTGGCGTCGACGAGGCCCTGCTCCGCCGAGGCCCCGCGGCGCCAACAACGAGGCAGAGGACACCGCCGGCTCCGCTGAGGCCCCGCCCCGCCAACAACGAGGCAGAGGACATCGCCGGCTCAGCCGAGGCCCCACCCTGCCGGCAACGCGGGGGAGGATTTCCACCGCTCCGCTGAGGCGCCGCCTGCCGGCAACGAGATAGAGGACATCGTCAGCTCCACCGAGGCCCCGCCCCGCTGCCAACGAGGCCGCGCCACACAGAAAACGAGGAAGAGTAGAACACGTTAGGTCGCCGCCGCTCGGGTCCAAGTAAGGCCACCGCTGCTACCCTCCTGTTGAAGCCAAGCTAGGCGGGTTGACCATTGATGGCCGGTTAGCTTCTTGGCGGCGACGTGGAGTCGGGGAGTTCTGCTGGAGAATAACGCTGCTTCTACTTAACTGCTGGTGAAGTTGGCTGACTGACACGTGGGCCCAACAGGCCACATGTCAGTTACGCAACTGCACCTGCAGTTAAGTCACTGAAGCTTCTGTTTGGCTCAGCGGGACACAGGTGGGTAGCTTCGGTTAATTAATTATACCTCCAGCGCACCCCTTTTAGTTGAAGAATGTATGAAATGTAATGAAATCTGGCATGTTTATATGAAATCCGACCATGTATGAATGAATTTATTTCGATTAGTTCGAATTCCTGTATCACCAGCATTGGATGAACATGCAAAACAATATGTACTAGCATTATTCCCAGGGTGATCACCTCGTTTGCAGCAGTTTCACATGTACTCCCTCCAGTCCTTTCTAGTCTGCCTACAAGTTTTGTCTGCAGTCAAAGTATCTCTACTTTGACCAATCTTATACAAAAAAGTATGCACTTTCACAATGTGCAAAGTAAAAACGAACAGAAAGAGTACAAAGAGTTTGAGCAGGTTTTTAGCGTTTCTGTACATTGCAATCAAACACACAGGCCTAGCAATTCATAGAGAACATTCAAAACAATCGATGATTATGCATCTCAGCGACTCACATGTCAGAGGCAATATTTACTTCACAACTAAAGAATAAAGAAAAAATTGATCGACGCTGCTGACAGCAAGGGCGTCCCATTCGAAAATATCAAACGCATGTCTTGCTAAAATCAATGAGCAAAATTTGACATGGTTGTCCCATTCCAAAATATCAAATGCATACGATTTTGGAATGGGCGGGGTTTGCCATCAGTTCGGACATTTACATGGCACCTCGTGCTAAATAAACCAGTTGTTCTTTTTGTGCAGTTCCACCAAAATCAACCAATTCGCGTGTAGCTTGTATGATTTCGCCCTTATATGTTGCAACGCCTTGAACTTATCGGCACCTCCTTTCTTGTGGTGGAAATGAATGATTCGATGTATTCAGAACATTTTGTGCAGTTCCCATTGAAATCAAGCTGAGCACCCCTGTTTGCACAAATACAAAAAAGTGATTAGTATAGAGCAAATTGTACTATGAATTGACAGTTTCAACAGGCACATACATGGTCCATGTAGAGCACACTTTTAGAAAAATGGAACTCACCAGAAAGAATCCTAGAACAACATTGTACTCGCGCATCACAGCAAAAAATGGAGATTTTGTCAGTCCTTCTGAGCTGAAGTTTGTTTGGTCTTGTGGGGAGTAATGTAACCATCCTTCAACTACTCCTTCTGATGATAAGATAGACATGGCTTCTTCATCCTGGCATAATCGAAACTAGTCACTTCACGTACTCCGTATTCTTCTTCAGAGGAAGATGATCCTGTTGTGCAAAGACAAGAGGACTACTAAATGCTAGAATCACTGTTTGCTCGAAAAAAGGGAAGGAAATATTTAAAACAGCACAGATGAAGCACTTCTCAAGGACAATACCACTTTTTCATGACAGCACCGGGAGTTGATTTTTGTTTTTCTTCCCCTTGTTCTTCCCCTTCATCACTTGGTTCAATAACAAACAAGCTTCACCTTCAATGTAAGATTTGGCATGTCAATTAGGGAGCACAAGTATAATAGTAAACTTAATTTTCTGATGAAAGTGGCAAAATACAGGCCAGCAGTTGTGAAATATCCTTATCTTACCTCAATGGGATATTACGGTGCACATGCAGATTGGAAGTCTTGTCTCCATTTGTGTAGTTCACTAAAATCAAGCAACATTATCGTACAAGTAGCACAACATATGAATGCACACTGCAGAATCATGTGAAAGAAGGCTAGTACTGACCTCTTGTGATGCGGAATTCAAACAACTCACAAGAAGAAGATCTGAACCAAATTCGCCTTAACGGATAGGAAGTAAGATCTCCTCTTGTGAAATTCCACTAAGATCAAGCAATCAAGCAACGTTCTCGGTGTGACATTTTGGTTGAACTGCACAAAATACTCTTAAAACAAAAGTGTTTTGTGCAGTGCAACAAAAGGTCACAATGGCAACGAGGTGAAGCAGATAACCCTGTTTACACAGAGGTGCAAAGGAAACAATTAGTGGTCAATAACGGTAGATGACACAGAAGCCAACAAAAAGAAGCATCTACCTTATCTAAATGGGAAAGAAAGCAAGACAATAGCATTTCTCAAACGGTGTCATTGATTAATATTAACATAAAGATTATATTAACAATAAAATTTGTTAAACATGTAATTTGCTTTTAACTGTGGCATTGCATCAATTTTCCAGCGGCATTATTAGAGGGTGTTTGTTTACAGAGACATTTTGGTGTAGGGACTAAAAAAACTCCGTGTCAGTCCCATCTAAACCAAAGAGGAGGGACTTTTAGGGACTAAAAGTGGGCATTTAGGACTAAAGAAAGAAGACCCCGAGGGAGTCTTTTTGGGACTTTTTCCAACAGTTGCCCCTGCCACGCATCGCACCTTGTCTCTATTAGTTCATTACTAGGGGTAACATGGTCTCTTAGCATGTCATTTAATAACCTCTAGTCCATGTTTAGTCCCTGGAACCCAGCAGGTAGGGACTAGGGAGTTTTAACCAAACATGGCCTTAGATTAACAACAGCTAATGAGTTGCACGGGACAGTGGACGCACCAGCACCATGTGCATCTACCGATGTATTGTGGTCATGCACAGTCTGTTGCAACAAAGAACAAGCAACCAAGGAGCATATTTGTGTTGGTCCCAGTTTTGTTATCTTTAGACGCCTTTCCCTATGTGAGCGCAGCAAATCTAGTCCTGCTCAAACTCTACAACCTTGTCCCTTCCTTTCCTTTTTGAACTAGTACTTTCGCCCCTTCCTTTACTATTTGAACCACGTCCTAGATTTATGCGATACAACTTTCCCCACTACTTTCCCCCATTCCTTTCCTCTTTGAACCACGTCCTAAATTCATGCTATATACAACTTTTCCCACTACTTTCCCCCACTCCTTTCCTCTTTGAACCACGTCCTAGATTCATGGTATACATGTAGCTAGAGCAATGCATGTGGAGTAAGTAAATTATACCTTAGGGTTCTTGGGGCGTGGCTCGGTGGGCGACGGGACGACGGCGAAGAAGAAGGGGTCGGAGGCCCTCCCGCGCCGCCACTGGGTGGAAAGTGAATAGTTGCGCCGGTAGTCCCTCGCCGACGGTGACAGCGTTAAGCCTCCTTCCCTTCCTGGCGGACGGATCCTGCCGGCTCTTTGAGCAGTAGTGAGGGGAGAGAGAGGCCAACGAAGTCTTGTTTAGATCTAGAGAGGGCGAGAGAGTGTGAAGAGAGCAACTACAAGCGATGAGGCTCCAGCGGGAGAGGGCGAGAGAGTGAGCGAACAGGCTAACCAGCTACACAACCCTCCCGTTATGTTCAATGAGAGGGAAATAACCTTTTATACATTCCTGCATTCGTGTGACAAGCATGCCGTGTTTTCTTTTTGTGTGTGTGGGAGTCATTGGGATTTCAATCATAATTGTGTCATGTGGCTTTGGTGGTAAGACTATCCACAGTGGTGAAGAAATAATGCAGCCTTAGTCACCTTACCTCTCTCCACGTAGTACGTTGGGTCCCACCAGTCAGAGGGTGAAACAAACAAATTAATAAGAAAAATTAAAAGCGCCAGCGGTGTATCTTACCTCACACATCTCGCTACTGCTCGGGAACACAGTCCAATTGATCCCTCTGTTCGCTCACGTACTATTTTAAGTGAATCCTTATTATAACATGCACACAAATTTTGGCCACTTGTATTCGACTTAAGTCAGTGTGCCACCGTATCTCGTATACTTACTACTCTCTCCGTCTAGGTGTAATAAGTCACGTTAGAAGGTGCAACGGGACCAAGGTGCGTGTGTGTGTGTGTGTTTAACACCATGTGTGTGTTAGAGAGAGCGATAGATCGACCTACTCCTACAGAGAGATGTTGTGTAGTGTACGATTTTAGCCGCGAGAGTCGGTGCATCCTCTCGTTTCCGAGCGTGTCCGGTAGGGACATGCGGACAGCTGCCATGCCCGCTCCTGACCAGCCTGGCCCACCCAAAGCCCCTCCATCGCCCGCGCGCGCTTCCCGCTCGAAACGGTCAGCGCCGCTCCAAAGAATCGGTGTCGCATTCATGCCCGGGCAGAGCGGACGCGACCTCTCACTGGCGCAAGAGTGATGGTTGCTTCGTCCGTCCAACTTACTGTTGGGTCTATGTGATTTGACGGCTCATTGGTCTTTATTACTAAGGTGGTAGTACTACTGGATGTCCCACGCTCTCGGCGAAAGGAGGTATACTACTACTAGTAGATTACAATTTTCACCATTCTTACAGCGGAGGCGTGCAAGAGTAGTGAAAACACGCAGGCTCAGTGATTACATGGCCCACCTCACACTACTAGCACCGTGCGACACCTAACTCTTTACATAGTACTCCCTCCGTTCCTAAATATTACTAGATGAGTCCCGCGCGTTGGCGTGGAACAACGGTATATCTCTCTGCGCAAAATTATCGATTTCATAGAACAAAAAAACTCTATAACCGCATGACAAATGTGGTAGCCAAACTAAATAAACTCCCATCATCATTTAGATCATCCCACGTAATGAAAAAAGATCAGCCAACTCCTGAACTCCTACTGCATAATGGGATTATATTTTTCTTTTTGACATGTTGATGTGATTTAAAACCCACTCACATGCATGTGTCACGGTATTTCTGCATGCTTGCATGTGGCTTAGTGCGGAGCCTCTCAACGTCAAGATCAGACGGCTATTATGGACTGATTTACTTCATCTAACGGCTACATCAATTTTGATGACGTGGCTCAAGGAGAGGATAGAGAATTCCTAGTAGTGGGGGCTAGCTATTACTAGTAGATATAAGTCTTTGTAGAGATTCCACTACATACGGAACAAAATGAATGAATCTACACTTAAAATGCATCTATATACATCCGAATGTGGTTCATGGTGAAATCTCTACAAAGATTTATATTTAGGAACGGAGGAAGTACTAGTATAGTACACACTGTAATTTATCAGCGAGATAAATTTGTACAATGCTATGAAGCTTCCAGCTTCTGTTACATGTATCTTGCGTCCAAGGTTGCCCGTTGCAACATTTCATCAAATACAAAGGAGACTAACATGCATGCTATTGCATCTCAATGATTCACAGATCATAGCAAATATGTACTCCCTCCGTTCCAAAATAAGTTTCTCAACTTTGTGCAAACTTTAGTACAAAGTTGTACTACTACTAAAGTTGACACTTATTTTGGAACAGAGGCAGCTAAAGAAAGAATGATCCATGCAGCCCCTAGCCCTTGAACCGTGAACCCTGACCAGGCTTCAATTTGCTGGCAACGTTCGAGCTTCCTAATAAATGAAGTTTGCAACCTTTTGACCATCGGATCATTTTGTGCAGTTTCACCAAAATCGAGATGAGCATCCCTGTGGCAAAGAAATTGAACAAGCATGATTAGAATAAGATTACTGGGACTAGTTGATGAGACATAAACTCATCACAAATACAGTACGTAGAAGCCAGTAGAGGTATGTGCAGGGCAAAGAAGTAGAGAAATATCCATAGGGAGTGATGTGGGCAGCTGGAGCAGTGGTGCAAGCCGACTGTAAAGGGAGTTGTACCTGAGGGACATAGATCAACCTTGAGGAGGGTGGCGGGAGGCGGCAACTGCCCACGTCGCGGCAGTGAGCAGGGACGAAGGCAACCTCATCGGCTTTGTGAGAGAGAATGGCGGGGACCCCTGATCGGGACGTGCCGATAGTGGGTTTTCGCCGTCGGCGACGGCCACCGCATCTACACTAAGCATACACCCCTTCCCCAAGTGGACATGATCCGCAGGGATGTTAGAGATGTGGCCACAGTCGTTTTGTGCGAGAGAGTGTGAAGAGAGCAACCCCAGCAAGCAACCATGTAGGCTGGCTCGTCCTGACTATGTACTCCTTTTCTCTCCATATGAACCTATCATATTGCGTACGTGCCACTGAAGAAAAAAACTTTATTTATAAATGACACGACACCTACTACTCGTTCTCCTATAACCTTGTCCTTGGCATCTCCAAAATATTGACCTTGCGATTGGCTCTTCGCCTCTTTGGGAAGTCGAGCAATAATGGTAGTGCAGTATATATCGTTCTGGCTATATGAGACCGAATGAATTGCTGCACGTCCACCACGTGGGCGAGGGTAGAGGGGCGAGGGAGAGTGCTACATACGGAGCAAAATGAGTGAATCTACACTCTAAAATACGTCTATATACATCAGTGTTTGGAGTATGTACTAGTAGTTCATATTGAAATCTACCAAAGGACATATATATATTCCAAACAATATGATATAATCTCTATAACCAAGGTAGTAGGGACGAGGAGTAAACGGAGGGAGTAGTAAATTTTTCTCCTCGTCCTGCGAGCCACCGCGCGCATGGGCGAGGGAGCGGGCGTAAGGCGTAGTAAGCAAGCTTCCCCTCATCCTGCGAGCCACCGTGCCCGTGGGCGGGGGAGACGGCGTACTAAGCACGCTTCTCCTTGTTCTGCGAGTTGACGGGACACATCCAAAGTACTCCAGTGTATAGAGCCTTGCCTCTAAGGTAGGCCCCACATGGTTTGCCTCTTTTTTAACAAAACACGTCAAGTCGCAATTTGTTTGTTCACCCGTGGTAGACGATCCTCCCTCCACCAAGTGGACAACCAGTACACGTGCCAAATTACCACGTGGGCTGCCTTTTTCGTACAGAAATGAGCTCCACCGTGTACCCGCGCGGGTGTGGTTGGGAAAGAGACGGGAGTACGTGCGCCGTGCATGCACCTCTTCTCTTCGTGCACGTTCCCCACCTACGTGGGTGTGTGTGAGAGATACAAACCGCGTTCGTGAGTGTTTTTTGTTTTGGGGTGGGGGTTGATTTCATTAATTATTTGTGGGAATATGTGTCGATGACATCTCAAACAAAATTTTGCATGCAATGTGTGTGAAATGGAGGCCTATCCATATCATACATAGAGGGTCGGGCAATCCATGAGAAGAGAGGGAGGGGTCATAGCTATCGATAGAGTCGAAGAGAGGATCAAGTGGGTGGGTGCGAGATCGATGAAGAGAGCTATCGAAATTGTGTGTGTGTACAAGTCAAAGATATAGGGCGACTGGCCTACCGGAACGTTAGAGGGCACACGTCAAGTTTGTGTGTGGCAGGGAGACATGACTAGAGCGCTCGATGTATCGGTGTGTGTGGGGGGAGGGGGTGGTGGGAGGGGTAGGCAGAGGCCTAACTATAGAGGTAGAACGACTCGTATATGTGTTGAGAAGGAGAGACCCAGCTATGTCTTGAGGGAGATTGGTCGACATCCATACATAACTGAAGGACGGGAAATATGATGGGAGAGAGATAGAGGAGAGAGAGAGGGAGGGAGAGGGAGGGAGAGGGTTAGAGTGCTGGATGGGTGATGGAGTTGCTTCTGGAAGATGGTGGGAGAGGCCTACTAGACAAACTGAGGGTGGAACTGCAATGTTATCAATAAGAGTGGGGATGTGTTTCTGTGTGTGCCTGTGCGTGATAGATCTGTCGGGACCCGTCCATGGATGATGAAGGGGAACCATGTGTTTGGTAAGCAAACCTAACTAGATCGGTAGATCAATTGTTGTTTGTCAGAGGAAGGGAGAGAGACAACTAATGAGGTAGGTCGATTGACGTGTGGGTAAAAACGAGTTATAAGGACCTAGCTAGCTATATGTATAGCGAGAGATCGGTTGGTGTATGTCCATTTGTTAGAGATTAATAAGGCCCAGCAAGACAGATAGACAGAGAGAATGGAGCTAGGAGGTGGTGCGAGAGGCCCAACTACTAGCTAGATAGGGGGAGGAGTGTGCGGTTGTGAGAGAGCGATGAAAAGAGGGGCGAGAGTTTACACGTGTGTCTGACCATATGAGAGACACGAGGCAAGGACACATAAAGGAGGAGATTGAAGGTGTGTTTATATGTTGTAGGCAGGCATCGCTGGAGAGGTTTATTGATCGGTGTGTGTCGGAAAGGAGTTGTGGAGACTCTGGGAGAACGACCTAAAGAAAAAAAATGAATGTGCCCGGTGGATAGAATGCCGAGGGAGGGGGAGGGCGAGGAGGGCGTGTGCATGCATGAGAGAAAGTTAGTGGTAGCTACAAAGGTTAGAGGATTGTGTGGGTGTAAGAGACTAACAAAGATCATAATTTGATATGAAAGCGGATTCATATATTTGAATAGGAGATCATAGTGTTTTAAACATTGCATGCATGAATATAGCGGTGATACACGTGTTGTGCACATGTTATACCATAATGTGATAATGCATGGTGTTTGCAACTCACAGCTAAATGCCGAACAATCTAAACCATACTATACATCAAACAATCTCACATTTTATTTGAATTTGTGATAATGTGTGGCATTTGCAGCTTACAACTAAATATCGAACAATCTAAACAATACTATATATCGAACATTCTCACATTTTATTTGAATTTGTGGTAATGTGTGGTGTTTGCAACACACATCTAAATACTTGTAGGCGTATGGGGCGGGGCACCATACATAATGTGATAAACACATTATACATATGAGACATGGTTTAGATTATGAAGATCTAGCTAGAGCTAGAAATGTAATGTGATTTGAAATCAAAATAAAGTGGATTCAAAAAATCTAGTTCGAGTTCATATAGTACACATAGTTCATATGTAACTCGAGACTAAACATGTGGTGTGCTGTGAAGATAATACACAAACGATGGTTTAACTTGACAATAATGATGATTGTAGATCTTATTAAAATAGAGAAATGAATTCAAATGCTTTGACTTCACAACAATCATTACTGTAGATCTTATTCAAATAGAGAAACGAATTCAAATTTAGTTCATATTGAAGCAGTAGTATATACGTTTGGAATGCACTAAAACGTTCATTTGAGTAGTAGGTTGCATGCATTATACACGTAGCGAAATATTTTAATTGAACATAACATGAATTCAAAGTTTTGAATGACATTTGTAGGGCGCATTGATTTGGTACAGTACACGTTAGGCTTGTCCAGAAATTTCAACCCGCGCCTTGTTAGCCCGAAATATTTCAGATATATCTTTGTCTTGTTGTGCTCCGACAACTCCCTCCATCTCAACCTGTGCCTTGCTATTCCGAAATTACAACGCGCGCAAAAACTCCCACCTCCTGTGAAATCCCGACAAGCGAAATGCCCGTGGTACCCCTGAACCGAAAGAACCACCTCAAATCGATGGGGGTACTTTCGTAACTTACCCCACATTTCGGACAAGCACATCTCTAAGCCATGGTTCCCCACTGCCATCCCATCCGCCCACCCATTCGTACACTGAGGCCGCAAAAACCCGCGATGAAACCCCACACCCTGCTCCGTCCGCCACCCAGCCGGAGCCTCTTCCCCGACGACGTTGTCCACAACAACACCTCGACGTCCCTCATCCACCATACCGGATGAGGATCCGTCGTTGATCTCATCGTTCCGCCGGTTCTGCCACCCCGTCCTCCACCTCCAAGGAGCTGCCCCGACGTTCCCCTCATCTTTCGCGCCACCTTCATTCCCACATCGCCGTCTTCACCTGCACCACCGAAAGAGCATCATCATCACCGTTTCCTCGGATGAAGCTGTGGCCTAATCGGCGCCACCAAAGAGGTTGTACACTAATCGCCGCATTTTCTTCTTGATTCGGTCTCACGGTGCTGCCGGCGCTCAGTCCCGAGCCGACACGGCGTGGCTCCATCCACGGCGGCGTCACCGGCCACTTCCTCCACGGCGTCGCTCCCTCGGCGGCGACGTCCACATCAGTAGGACCTGCTGCTGCTTTAGCTCTCGCTCGTGCTGCTGCTCTGCTCTTGCTCTCGGTCCCCTGCCTGGTCTGCTCTTGCTATTGCTCTTGCTCGCGCTGCTGCTCTCGCTCTTGCTCTTGCTTGCGATGCTGCTCCGATTTAGCTACACTTCACTCTGATGCCGCCGGGGTGAAGGAAGAACCAGCCGCAACGGGGAGGGGGGCTCGCCGGAGAGGTACCCCACTATCTATCTTAGGGTTCAGGATGGGGCGGTGGTCGCCGGCGGTGGCTGGGCGTTGGCGGGGTGGTGGCGTGGGGATCGCCGGAGAAAAAGCTCGGCACAGGGGGGCCTAGAGGGATGGCCGGGGCGGCGGCGGACCGGCGGTGGGGAGTGTTTTCGGGGCGGGCGGGGCGGCGCACCGCGGGCGGGGGGGCGGCTGTTTAGCCGGCTCAGGGGGTGGAGGTTGAAGATGAACCGCAGGCCCTTGCTTTCGTATCCAACGGCTGCAAAATCGACTGACCAGAGATGAAAAAGTCAATCGACCGACGTGTAGCCTCACCTTGCTAGTGCGTCCAGTTTCGACAGCAAAATTCAGTTTCGATAGTTAAGTTCAGTTTCGACAGTTAAGTTCAGTTTCGACAGTTAAATTCAGTTTCGATAGTTAAGTTCAGAGATGAGCGGCTGATGTATTTTACATCTAGCACTTTGTGGTTATGTATTTTACATCATGTATTGGATATGCTATTAGAATTCGCCCTATAGTGAGTCGTATTACAATTCACTGGCCGTCGTTTTACAACGTCGTGACTGGGAAAACCCTGGCGTTACCCAACTTAATCGCCTTGCAGCACATCCCCCTTTACCTCGGGCTCCATCTCCAGACGCCTAAGATCTTCTTCCCCTCCTCTGACAGCCAAGTCAGCCGGAGCATCCACACCGGCCAACCCAATCACGCTGAGATCGACATGGCTTCGCCAAAGAGGTTGTACACTTGTTGCATCTCTTTTTTATTCTACATGTTATATATATTGCCCACTGAGCACACGGATTTGTTCCTTTAGTGTCTCCTTGAAAGAAAAAACGTAGGAATTTTAATTTTCACTTGTCCTCCTTTTCAAATTCCTATTCATGAAGCACAAAACTAAGAGATAGTAGCATAATAGCATTATAACCGTACATTTTCTTGTGGTTTGACTTAATCTCACCATGCTTCTTTGCATCCTGTGATCTTCCAATTGTTGTGAATCAAACACCTAGATTGGCAGAAATCCTGTGTTCTTAAATTCTCTGTTTTGCACGTGCATTCCTATCCTATTCCTGTCTATTTCCTATCCCTGCATTGTTGTAATCCTCCAATTCAAACGAGCCCTTACAGAATTACTTCTCTTACAGATAGTTGTCAAAGAAAACCTTGCGTGGTTTGTCCCGCTCCTGCTACGCTGTCGTCCACCCCAGCTCAGCTGCTCCAACGACAGAAAGGTCCAGCACAGTAGGGATCCGGCGTCCAGATTGTCTTTCGCCGCCTCAGATCTTCTTCCCCGCCGCTGGCAGCCATGAAAACTACACTACCATCATCAACCGAGCAGATGACCTCGAGTACTACACGGGTCCGCAAGAGAGGTCGCACTCCTTCGTTTCTGCTTACGTTATGCGTCGCTTAATATTACATGCTACTTTATCATCCTGTTCACCGATTAGACTCTGAGTCAGCTCCAAACGAATGGTCAAACTTGAGTTTTTAAATGGTTGTGGGGTACATATCGGGGCCGCTATCAATAGTATCTATCTACTATCTGGTTAATATCCGGTGTCTACTATGAGTTTCATGTTGGGTGGGAAACAAACAGTAAAGAAGCCATTATCTGTATTTTTTAACTGAAGCCATTATCTGCCTGCTATTATTGGTTTTGGGTCTATCCACAGGTTGCTACCATCACTCTGGATTTCTGCATGCACTCCTTACATAATCTCACTATGTTTTATTCCTATGCATGACAGTTATTGTAAACAATAGAACTGAACATGTAGAGCAAAAGAGATGAGCCTTGTGTGGCAATAAAATTTCATGCAGACGTCGCTCCATGGTAGGCGCAAAGGCAGCCCCCCTCCACACATTTCGGATTGTAATCGAGAGGAAGATATCTGTTCTGAGGAGGATTCAAAAGGAGAAGACAACTCCTATTTACCCCCTGAGGTCTTCGCTCTAACTTGGCATGCTGATGTTGGTTATATCATGCATATGGTGTCTTGCATTGCTTACTTTATACATCAAATATGTCATCTGCTTAGTTTAGACATCCTTTGTGTGAATGCCATCTGTTTAGTTTATTCATAGTTTATGTGAATTATGCAACGCCATCTTGTTTAGCCAGGCATCATATATGTGAATTTTGCAATGCCATCCTGCTTAGCCAGTCATCTTATATGTAAATTATATCAGGCCATCCTTTTTTTGTTACATATTACATTTGTCAACAATGTTATTACATTCAACTACTCTTCGTGTGCATCAGCCATTTGACACGGTGATGGCAAATTCTGGAGTGAAAACAAGGTCTTCAGAGCAGACTATGCTCTCTGACGAAGCGCATATTTCGCTGGTTACGGATAGCTCCTCAGAGGAGGATTCAGAGATAGATGACCAGTCCTACCCCCCCCCCCGAGGTGTATGCTCTAACTTGGCAGGGTTATGTTGCTCATATCGTGCGTATGGTGTCTCGCATTGCTATGTCATTTGATTAGTTTAGACATGCTTTGTGTGAATACCACCTGTTCAGTGTCTAATTACCATATATGTGAATTATGCATTGCCATCTTGTTGCAAGACATTATATATGTGAATTATACAATGCTATCTTGTTGCAAAGGCATTATATATGTGAATTATGCAATGCCATGCTGTTTAACCAATCATCATGTATGTGAATTATATCATGCTATCATTTTTTTTGTATTACGTGTTCCATTTGGCGACAACGTTTGTATATTCAACTACTCTTCCTGTGCATCAGCCATTTGAAGCGGTGATGGAAGTATCTGGAGTGAAAACAAGGTATTCAGATCACACAATGCTACCTGCTGAAGCAGACATCTTGCTGGTTACAGAGAGCTCCTCAGAGGAGGATTCAGAGACTGATGACCAGTCCTATTTTCCCCCTGAGGTCTATGCTCAAACTTGGCAGGGTTATATTACCCATGTCATGCAAGTTGTCTTGCATTGCTTAGTTTTTACATCATATATGGATTGCCATCTGCTTACTTGCTTACTATATAAATCATATGTTTGAATTATATCATGCCATCATGTTTACATAGTACATACGCATCTTCTATCTGAATTATGGCATGGCAACCCATTTAATAAAGACATCATATAGTTATATCATCTCATCCTGTTTAGTGTTTACAGTCATCATATTTTGAATTATGACATTCTATCCATGAATGTATGTGAATTATGTGAATTATATCATGCCATCATGTTTACATAGTACATACACATCATCTATCTGAATTATGGCATGGCAACCCATTTAATAAAGACATCATATAGTTATATCATCTCATCCTGTTTAGTGTTTACAGTCATCATATTTTGAATTATGATATTCTATCCATGAATGTATGTGAATTATGACATTCTATCCATCATGTTTACATAGTACATACACATCATCTATCTGAATTATGGCATGGCAACCCATTTAATAAAGACATCATATAGTTATATCATCTCATCCTGTTTAGTGTTTACAGTCATCATATTTTGAATTATGATATTCTATCCATGAATGTATGTGAATTATGACATTCTATCCATCATGTTTACATAGTACATACACATCATCTATCTGAATTATGGCATGGCAACCCATTTAATAAAGACATCATATAGTTATATCATCTCATCCTGTTTAGTGTTTACAGTCATCATATTTTGAATTATGACATTCTATCCATGAATGTATGTGAATTATGTGAATTATATCATGCCATCATGTTTACATAGTACATACACATCATCTATCTGAATTATGGCATGGCAACCCATTTAATAAAGACATCATATAGTTATATCATCTCATCCTATTTAGTGTTTACAGTCATCATATTTTGAATTATGACATTCTATCCATGAATGTATGTGAATTATGGCATGCCAACCTATTTAATAAACACATTATATAGTTATGTCATGTCATCCTGTTTACATAGTCTCATATTTTGAACTATGTCTTTCCATCTTTTTTAGTTAGCCATCATAATGTGAAATTATGTCATGCTATCCTGTTTAGTTAGCCATCATATATGTGAAATTGTGTCATGCTATCCTGATTGGTTAGACAACATAAATATGAATTATTTCATGCCCTCTTTTATTCCCCACTATCTATTGCACCTGTCTATCATACAATGTCTATACTTTCAATTACTTTTCTTGTTTATCAACCATTTGAATTGGAGAGCGTGATGGCAGTATCTAAGGGAGTAACAACACGGTCTTCAGAAAAGATAGTGCTACCAGTTGATGCAGATAGAACCATGGTTGTACTTGCCCAAGGACCAGATCCACCACACATAACCCAGATTCTCGCAGATTTTACCCCTACCCAGTTGGACAGAGAACCAGCTACACCCCTTCTAACCCCAACCCCGGCAGATAGTAACCCAGTTCCAGTTAACACAGCACCGTCTCCACCACAGAGCACCCAAACACGAGCGGTTAGTAAGGGAACTGCAGTGCCCAAAGCACGAGGACCACCACTCCGAATCCCAACTCAACGCTTAAAGGAGAAGAAGATTTGTTCTCAGGTCAGGTTCTGTAGCTATGGTTCATACTCCTTTGCTCTTGCATGACTGTATTTACTCATACCAACTATTTTCAAATTTGAAGGATGGAATTGAAACTCCAATGGCGCAATAGGTATGTTTTAAACTTGTTTCTTTAACTGGTTTGCTGTTGTAACCTGCTCTATGTTGATTTCAGTTTCAATTGAATAAACAATTATGTTCTCATGTCATGCACATTACAAGTGTTGTTATTGCTCTTTACCCACACTTATATTCTGTCTATTCTGCTTTGTCTTGAACAAATATTATTTGAACTGTGTCTCTATCTTGATTGGGCAACAAAAACTAGAATGGTATAGACCATAAATGACCATGGTACATAGATATATGTTTGTTTCATGATGTTATCCTGTCCACTTTACTACTGAACTCATTTAGCAAAATGAGTTTCATATACAACATGGTAAACAAGTGGTGTGTCTGCTTGTTTCTCTTTCAGAATGCGGACAAAATATTGGAGAACAGTACCACATTATCCAATGGTAAAGGAAGTAATGCAGATAAGGTTTAAGATAGTGAGACATCCCTGTTGGTCTCCAAGAAAGCTGATAAAAACTATATTGATGTCAGTGAGGGAACCCAAAAGTCCTGTCTTGTTGTAGTGTTCGAGTTACTGGCTACTACTGCTGGCACAAGCTCTTCGAACTCGCTGCCTGAATCAGTTCGTCTTCTTGACTCTCAACTTCAAGTTGAAAGACATCGATCAGATGTGCTGCGACAGGAAGCTGAAGGACTGAGGAAGTCCCTGCAGAATTCAAATGCATATTTTCTGGTGCAACAGCAAGCGCTCGAGGATTTAAGCGCCAAACAAGAGAAAGATAATAAGCTTGCTAAGCATATTGCCAGCATTATGGGTAACCAGGATATTGTTTCTTGAGATCTTTTGAAGTGGTTTCAGTTCTGGATTTGTTTTGCTGCGGCGTTTATTTGCGCCGGTCGCCAACTTTCACAACGAGTGTATATGATATGCTACTTTGTTCCCTATATTTGCACTGGTGGCGAACTTTGATGCCCAGTGGATGTAATATGTGTAATAGCCGTGATAGCCTAGCGTTAGTTGCTTGCTTATTTATTTCCTTGTTGTCTTGTTTATTTGTTTGCTTGTAGTCATTGCAGTTCTTTTTCCTTGGTTAGCTAGTGGCTACAATAACCTATTTTTTAAAACTAGGCCACAATAACCACGGGCTAATATTTACTGTAGTGACACTGGGCCTCCTACTGGCCGTAGAAATAGTGGGCCTTCTACGGGCCGTAGAAACAATGGGCCTTCTGCGGGCCGTATTATCAATGGGCCTTATACGGGTCGTATAATCGATTGGCCAAACATGGGCCAAACAGACCGCATTATGGCTGTAAACGGGCTAGAGTTGGAATCGTCCATTCATGGGCCGACCATAATGGGCCATCGTTAGTAGGCCGTATTTGATGACGCTATGAAATCGGCCCAACGTATTAACGGACCACAAACGGGCCGACTGTAACCACGGGCTGAATTTGGCCCATAAGCAGAAAATGACAGTAACGGGCCGTAAGTAAACGAATGCTGGAAATGAGCCCAAGAATAAATGGGCTCTGAGAAGGCCGAAAGATAACATGGGCTGGAAATGGCCCAACGGAATAACGGGCCGTTAATGGGTATAAAGTGATACATTATTCATTACGGGCCAGTTTCACCACGGGCCGTTAATGGGTGTAAAGTGATACACTGTTCATTACAGCCCAGTTTCACCACGGGTCGTTAGTAGGCCAAGAGTTACATAAGGCCTCATATGGGTCGAAACACGTCATGGGCCATACATGGGCCAGAAGTGAAAACAGGCTGGAATCATATTGGATGGACCAGATGATGCTACTGGGCCTAATTCGGATAGGGTGTAACGGGCCTTGGGTTAGCGGGCTGTAAATGGGCTATATTCGAACAGGCCGTTAACAGGCTTTCCATGGGTCGGCCCACCAGCTTTTGACCAAGTCAAACGGGCCGGCCTTTTCACAGGAATGGGCCTCTGTTGGGCCGTGCCATGTGTCGATGTATCATAGGTGCCTTCCGTCCAATGAGTGGTTGATATCTGTCCCAACGATGAGCCGACACGTGTTTCCGCCAGCCAATGATGATTTTACACATGGAAAATCCCCATTGGTCGGGGTTGTTAACGGGTTATCGGATCCAAAACCCGACCCGATAGCTTAACGGCGTTACGTTACGGTGGATGCCACGTGTCGGTCACCCTTGACGAAAGCACTTCTGTGACGCGCGATTTATCGTCATGGAAGTGGACACTTCCGTGATGATAATTTTGGTAATGTCATGGAACACTTCTACGATAGCACAGGTATGACTATCTTGATTCTGTCATAAATTTGTCATGGATGTACATGCATGACAAAAAAGCGACCTACTGTGACAAACACGTATCATCACGGAAGTGTTTTTTTTGTAGTGACGGTACCGTGCATTTCCCTTTCTCACATTGAGAGTTGGCGCAAACTTCGCCGGTGCATCCAAACCCCGTGATATGATACGCTCTTTCACACATAAACCTCCTTATATCTTCCTCAAAACAGCCACCATACCTACCTATTATGGCATTTCCATAGCCATTCTGAGATATATTGCCATGCAACTTTCCATCATTCCGTCCATCATGACACATTCATCATTGTCATATTGCTTAGCATGATCATGCAGTTGACATAGTATTTGTGGCAAAGCCACCATTCATAATTCTTTCATACATGTCACTCTTGGTTCATTGCATATCCCGGTACACCGCCGGAGGCATTCATAAAGAGTCATCTTTGTTCTAGTATCGAGTTGTAATCATTGAGTTGTAAATAAATAGAAGTGTGATGATCATCATTATTAGAGCATTGTCCCAAGTGAGGAATAAATTAAAAAAGAGAGAGAAAGGCAATAAAAAAGAAAAGGCCCAAAAAAGGCCATAAAAAAGAAAAGGCCCAAAAAATGAGAGAAAAAGAGAGAAGGGACAATGTTACTATCCATTTACCACACTTGTGCTTCAAAGTAGCACCATGATCTTCATAGTAGAGTATCTCTCATGTTATCACTTTCATATACTAGTGGGAATTTTTCATTATAGAACTTGGCTTGTATATTCCAACAATGGGCCTCCTCAAGTGCCCTAGGTCTTTGTGAGCAAGCAAGTTGGATGCACACCCACTAGTTTCTTTTGTTGAGCTTTCATACATTTATAGCTCTAGTGCATCCGTTGCATGGCAATCCCTACTCCTTGGATTAACATCAATCGGTGGGCATCTCCATAGCCCATTGATTAGCCTCGTTAATGTGAGACTTTCTCCTTTTTTGTCTTCTCCACATAACCCCCCTCATTATATTCTATTCCACCCATAGTGCTATGTCCATGGCTCACGCTCATATATTGCGTGAAAGTTTATAGGTTTGAGATTACTAAAGTTTGAAACAATTGCTTGGCTTGTCATCGGGGTTGTGCATGATGAGAGCATTCTTGTGTGACGAAAATGAAACATGACTAAACTACATGATTCTGTAAGGATGAACTTTCTTTGGTCATGTTATTTTGAGAAGACATAATTACTTAGTTAGTATGCTTGAAGTATTATCATTTTTATGTCAATATGAACTTTTGTCTTGAATCTTTTAGATCTGAATATTCATACCACAATTAAGAAGAATTACATTAAAATTATGCCAAGTAGCACTCCGCATCAAAAATTATCTTTTTATCATTTACCTACTCGAGGACGAGCAAGAATTAAGCTTGGGGATGCTTGATACGTCTCCAACGTATCTATAATTTTTGATTGCTCCATGCTATATTATCTACTATTTTATACATTATTGTTTATTATCCACTTTTATATTATTTTTGGGACTAACATATTAACCGGAGGCCCAGCCCAGAATTGCTGTTTTTTGCCTGTTTTAGGGTTTCAAAGAAAAGGAATATCAAACGGAGTCCAAACGGAATGAAACCTTCAGAAACGTGATTTTCTCATCAGATAAGATCCAGGAGACTTGGACCCTCTGTCAAGAAAGCCACGAGGCGGTCACGAGGGTGGAGGCCCGCCCCTAGCGCGCGCCCCTTGCCTCGTGGGCCCCTCGAAGCTCCACCGACGTACTTCTTCCTCCTATATATATCCACGTACCCCCAAACGATCGAGGACGGAGCCAAAAACCTAATTCCACCGCCGCAACTTTCTGTATCCACGATTTCCCATCTTGGGGCTTGTTCCGGAGCTCCGCCGGAGGGGGCATCGATCACGGAGGGCTTCTACATCATCATCCAAGCCTCTTCGATGAAGTGTGAGTAGTTTACTTCAGACCTACGGGTCCATAGTTTGTAGCTAGATGGCTTCTTCTCTCTTTTTGGATCTCAATACAATGTTCTCCCCCTCTCTCATGGAGATCTATTCGATGTAATCTTCTTTTGCGGTGTGTTTGTTGAGACCGTTGAATTGTGGGTTTATGATCAAGTCTATCTATGAATAATATTTGAATCTTCTCTGAATTCTTTTATGAATGATTGGTTATCTTTGCAAGTCTCTTCGAATTATCAGTTTGGTTTGGCCTACTAGATTGGTTTTTCTTGCCATGGGAGAAGTGCTTAGCTTTGGGTTCGATCTTGCGGTGTCCTTTCCCAGTGACAGAAGGGGCAACAAGGCATGTATTGTATCGTTGCCATCGAGGATAACAAGATGGAGTTTTTATCATATTGCATGAAACTATCCCTCTACATCATGTCATCTTGCTTAAGGCGTTACTCTGTTTTAACTTAATACTCTAGATGCATGCTGGATAGTGGTCGATGAGTGGAGTAATAGTAGTAGATGCAGAATCGTTTCGGTCTACTTGTCTCGGACGTGATGCCTATATACATGATCATACCTAGATATTCTCATAACTATGCTCAATTCTGTCAATTGCTCAACAGTAATTTGTTCACCCACCGTAGATTACTTATGCTCTTGAGAGAAGCCACTAGTGAAACCTATGGCCCCCGGATATCTTTCTTATCATATTAATCTCTATCACTTTATTATTGCTTTGCTTTTACTTTGCTTTTACTTTTTACTTTGCATCTCTATACCAAAAATACCAAAAATATTATTTATCATCTCTATCAGATCTCACTTTCGTAAGTCACCGTGAAGGGATTGACAACCCCTAAGCGTGTTGGTTGCGTTGAGCTATTGTTTTTGTGTAGGTACGAGGGACTTGTGCGTGGCCTCCTACTGGATTGATACCTTGGTTCTCAAAAACTGAGGGAAATACTTACGCTACTTTGTTGCATCATCCTCTCCTCTTCGGGGAAATCCAACGCAGTGCTCAAGAAGTAGCATGCCACCACGCGCAGCGTCCTTGTTTTCTCTTTACTGCTAAGGGGGAAAGCGCAGGCACGGAGTACCGAGGCATCAAGCAAAGGTTTCCATATCGGTGCAACGAGACCAAGACTAGCAGGACGGCAAGACGGAGGTCATCGTGGAGCCCAAGACGGCGTCACCACCAGAGCCTTTTTCAGGCGAAGACCACTTTTGTCAGGATAAGCTATACTAGTTGCCCCCTTCCAAATTGCCCGTTGTTGGCTCCCTTCCCGCTCAATATTTGGGGAGAGGACCAGGGCCTCTATAAATAGGACTAGCCACCACCATAGCTAAGGGGGTCAGATCAAGAGAGACCAGAACAACCACAAGTTCACCGAGCACAAGAACACCTCTCCTCAGGAGGCTGTTCTTCCCCCTGTATTGTTCATCCTCAGCCCAAGAGGCAATCCACCACCACCACACTGGAGTAGGGTATTACACCACAATGGTGGCCCAAACCAGTATAAATCGTGTGTCCTTTGTGTTGCGGGTTCGTCAAGTTAGTTCGTAAGATCTTAGCTGAGCTAGGATGTGGATCGGTAGGGGGGAATCTTCGCGCGCACCCCAGTGTTCGAACCTTAAGTGTTTTGCCGGAACCCATGATCTGACAACCGTTGTGGTGTAATACCCTACTCAAGTGTGGTGGTGGTGGATTGCCTCTTGGGTTGAGGATGAACAGTACAAGGGGAAGAACAGCCTCCTGAGGAGAGGTGTTCTTATGCTTGGTGAACTTGTGGTTGTCCGGATCTCGTCCTCTAGCCATGGTGGGGGCTAGTCCTATTTATAGAGGCTCTGGTCCTCTTCCCAAATATTGAGCGGGAAGGGAGCCAACAACGGCCAATTTGAAAGGAGACATCTAGTACAGCTTATCCTGACAAAAGTGGTCTTCGCCTGCCAAAGGCTCTGGTGGTGACGCCATCTTGGGCTCCACGGTGACCTCCGTCCAGCCGTCCTACTGGTTTTGATCTCGTTGCATCGATATGGAAACCTTTGCTTGACGCCTCGGTACTCTTCGTCTGTGCTTGCCTCCTTAGCACCAAAGAGGAAACAAGGACACTGCGCGCTGGCACCTGCCTGGCCTTGGTCATCATGGCTCACGTCACTGGAACCTCGCAAGGTTTGTCTTGCCTTGATCCCTCCGCCCCTCACGAGCCAGCCTGGTGAGACCGCTCCTGAGGAGGTCTTGTGTCGTCCGCCTCGCGAGGCTTGGCCCCTCGCGAGGATCTTGAATGCTTGTTGGTGAAGATGGGTCGTACGGGTCCGCTTGCAGAGCCACGCCGTGGGCCGCCGATAGGAAAGTCTTGGGACCCCCGTTCCTAGAATGCCGACAGTAGCCCCCGAGCCCAAGGCACGCTCGGGCTTGGCTTCGAGGCGAAGCCAAAGGGCAAGTGCGGAGCACCGCGGGCCCCATTAGCATGCGGCCTTGGTCGATGCGTGGCGATTGATTGGACGTGGGCGTCTCCGCTTCCCCATGTTGCCTCGGCAACTGCCTGATTTGATGAGTCCCTGCTGCATGCAAGGAAAAACCATCATTACATGTGATCGTGGGGGGCGCTGGTTGGCCTTCTTCTGCTATAAATGGGGAGGGGGTAGAGCCCCCGTCGCCCATCTCTTACCATTCCGCTCTCTTGTCCCCGTTTGCTCCATCGCCTGTTGCGACACCAATGGCGCCGCCGAAGAGGTTCTCCGCCACGGAGAAGGGGAAGGCCCCTCACGAGGGGCCCGGCTCTCTGGTGCCCAAGCATGGACGCGGCCGCCCCCGCAAGCACACCGCAACCCCCGCCGCGGCCTTCCGCAACCGCGGCGATGCCGCTTCGCGTGGCAGGGGTTGCTCCGGTCGTGGCAGTCCTGTTGATGAAGGCAGACGTGTCGTGGTCGCGCGGCCTCACCGGCCGTGCTTCCACTCGGCGGAGGTGCTGCCGAAGTTCATCGTATGGTCGGAGAACCTGGTCGGCAACTGGCTTCAGCTCCCGCGCTTCTTCGCCGACGAGCTGCCGGCCTCAGGTCCAGGCGGGCTCTAGCTGCAGGCGGACAGCTGCTGCAGTAGGGCTTCCTGGGTCGCGGTCGAGGTCTCCGTCGTGGGCAACATAGCCCTGGCTCGTGGCTGGCAGACGTTTGCCCACGCGCGCGGCCTGGGCAGGCGGTGCGCCCTCCATTTCAAGTATGACGGTGACGCGACCCTCTTCGTGAAGGTGCTTGGGGAAGATGGTCGCTGCACCGGGTGCTGCCCCGAGGTCAACGACGGCGAGGAGGTGCTCGGCCTTGGCGATGATCATGATGAGGATGAGGGCAAACCCGCCCTTGGTGCCGACCACGTCTCATCCAACTACGGCGGCTCTTCCCCCAGCGACAGCTCCAGCAGCGGTGGTTACTACCAGCCGCCACGCCACCGCGCCCGCTTCAAAGGCAGCAGTGCGTCGTCTCATCGCCGCGCCTCCGTGAAGCATGAGGAGGGGTCTGGCTGAGCTTGAGACGACGCCAAGAGCCCGCCCTCGCGACCCGCCGTGGGGGCACGTGTCGCTTTTGTTTCGTTCTTCCTGTCCTTCCTATACTAAGAAAGAAGCTAGTATGGGCCCCCATGGGGCGTGCAACAAACTGTGATTTCTTCAAGTATTATGCTATGTTTATTGTTCCTATGCTGTTTCACAACATCGTTGTTTTATGTAGAAATAACTTAGCTTGACTTGCTCGGAGTAGTCCCCTCCTCACGAGGCGCTTGCTTCCTGGTGCCTGTCGGCGCCCCCCTTGGCCTGGAAGGTCTTGATAACCCACAAGTATAGGGGATCAATTGTAGCCTCTTTCTAAAAGTAAGAGTGTCAAACCCAATGAGGAGCTAAAGGTAGAACAAATATTCCCTCAAGTTGTATTGACCACCGATACAACTCTACGCACGCTTAACGTTCGCTTTACCTAGAACAAGTATGAAACTAGAAGTACTTTGTAGGTGTTGTTGGGTAGGTTTGCAAGATAATAAAGAGCATGTAAATAAAAGCTAGGGGCTGTTTAGATAAAGACACCACTAAATTAGTTTCAGTAGAGAGCTTTTGTTACGAGAAAGTTATTTGTCCCTAGGCAATCGATAACTAGACCAGTAATCATTATTGCAATTTTATATGAGGGAGAGGCATAAGCTAACATACTTTCTCTTCTTGGATCATATGCACTTATGATTGGAACTCTCGAAAGCATCCGCAACTACTAAAGATCATTAAGGTAAAACCCAACCATAGCATTATAAGGCATCAAGTCCTCCTTACTCCCATACGCAAACAACCTACTTACTCGGGTCTGTGCTTCTGTCACTCACGCCACCCACCATAAGCAAATCATGAACATATTGCAAACCCTACAGTGGGGATCCCTCACGCTTGCGCAACACGGAGAGCACCATAGGACAACACCAAGAATAAAACATGCAACTCAAACAAATCACGATCATCAATTAACCCATAGGACAAAACGGATCTACTCAAACATCATATGATAGCCATACATAATTGGGAAATAATATATAGCGTTGAGCACCATGTTTAAGTAGAGATTACAGCGGGTAAAAGAGGGGTTACACCGCTGCATAGAGGGGGAAGAGTTGGTGATGATGGCGGTGAAGTTGTTGGTGTAGATTGCGGTGATGATGATGGCTCCGACGGCATTCCGGCGCCACCGGAAGAGAGGGGGAGAGGGGCCCCCTCCCTCTTCTTCTTCTTCTTCTTCTTCCTTTACCTTATCCCTAGATGGGAGAAGGGTTTCCCCTCTGGTCCATGGCCTCCATGGCATGGGAGGGGCGAGAGCCCCTCCGAGATTGGATCTGTCTCTCTTTGTTTCTGCGTTGCCTGATTCTGCCCTTTCACCGTTTCTTAAATTCCCGGAGATCCGTAACTCCGATTGGTCTAAATTTTGGACACGATCTCTATCCGGATATTAGCTTTCTTGCAGCAAAATACGGGCACCAACCGCCTTACGGTGTGGCCACGAGGGCCCAGGGCGCGCCCCCTACCTCGTGGCCCCCTCGGGCATCGTCTCGCGTTGATTCTTCTTCCCAAGAATCACATATATTCCAAAAAAATCTCTGTCAGTTTTTATCCCGTTTGGACTCCATTTGATATGGATTTTCTATGAAACAAAAAACATGCAACAAACAGGAACTGGCACTGGGCACTAGGTCAATATGTTAGTCCCAAAAATAGTATAAAAAGTTGCCAAAAGTATATGAAAGTTGTATAATATTGGCATGGAACAATCAAAAATTATAGATACAACGGAGATGTATCAGCATCCCCAAGCTTAATTCCTGGTCGTCCTCGAGTAGGTAAATGATAAAAAAGATACTTTTTGATGTGGAATGCTACCTAGCATAATCTTGATCATATATCTAATCATGGCATGAATATTAAGACACGAGTGATTCAAAGCAATAGTCTATCATTTGACATTAAGACAATAATACTTCAAGCATACTAACCAAGCAATTATGTCCTCTCAAAATAACATAGCCAAAGAAAGCTCATCCCTACAAAAATATATAGTTTGGCCATGCTTCGTTTCTGTCACACAAAATGCTCCCATCATGCACAACCCTGATGACAAGCCGAGCAATTGGTTCATCCTTTTTAACGTGCTTCAGCCTTTTCAACCCTCACACAATACATGAGCGCAAGCCATGGACATAGCACTATAGGTGGAATAGAATATGATGGTGAAGGTTGTGTGGAGAAGACAAAAAGGAGAAAGTCTAACATCGACGCGGCTAATCAATGGGCTATGGAGATGCCCATCAATTGATGTCAATGTGAGGAGTAGGGATTGCCATGCAACGGATGTACTAAGAGCTATAAGTGTATGAAAGCTCAAACTAGAAACTAAGTGGGTGTGCATCCAACTTGCTTGCTCATGAAGACCTCGGGCATTTGAGGAAGCCCATCATCGGAATATACAAGCCAAGTTCTATAATGAAAATTCCCACTAGTATATGAAAGTGATAACTCAAGAGACTCTCTATATGAAGAACATGGTGCTACTCTAAAGCACAAGTGTGGTAAATGGATAGTAACATTGCCCCTTCTCTCTTTTTCTCTCATTTTTTGTTTTTTTTTGTTATTTTGGTGGGCTTCTTTGGCCTCTTTTTTGTTTGGGCTTCGTTGGCCTCTTTTTTTTAAACTCCGGAGTCTCATCCCAAGTTGTGGGGGAATCATAGTATCCATCATCCTTTCCTCACTGGGGCAATGCTCTAATAATGATGATCATCACACTTTTATTTACTTACAACTCAATATTACAACTCGATGTCTAGAACAAAGAATGACTCTATATGAATGCCTCCGACAGTGTACCAGGATGTGCAATGATCTAGCGTAGCAATGACATCAAAAAAAATGGACAAGCCATGAAAACATCATGCTAGCTATCTTACGATCATGCAAAGCAATATGACAATAAATGCTCAAGTCATGTATATGATGATGATGGAAGTTGCATGGCAATATATCTCGGAATGGCTATGGAAATGCCATGATAGGTAGGTTTGGTGGCTATTTTGAGGAAGATATAAGGAGGTTTATGTGTGATAGAGCGTATCGTATCACGGGGTTTGGATGCACCGGTGAAGTTTGCACCAACTCTCGAGGTGAGAAAGGGCAATGCACGGTACTGAAGAGGCTAGCAATGATGGAAGGGTGAGAGTGTGTATAAACCATGGACTCACATTAGTCATAAAGAACTCATATACTTATTGCAAAAGTCTATTAGCCCTCGAAGCAAAGTACTACTACGCATGCCCCTAGGGGGATAGATTGGTAGGAAAAGACCATCGCTCGTCCCCAACCGCCACTCATAAGGAAAGCAATCAAAGAACACCCCATGCTTCAAATTTGTCACACAACGTTTACCATACGTGCATGCTATGGGACTTGCAAACCTCAACACAAGTATTTCTCAATTTCACAATTACTCAACTAGCACGACTCTAATATCACCACCTTTATATCGCAAAACTATTGCAAGGAATCAAACATATCATATTCAGTGATCTACAAGTTTTATGTAGGATTTTATGACTAACCATGTGAATGACCAATTCCTGTCATCTCTCTAAATATATATAAGTGAAGCAAGAGAGTTTAATTATTTCTACAAAAGATATGCCCATTCTCTGACAAATATAAGTGAAGCAAAAGAGCATTCTAAATGGCAGTTTTCTATGTGAAGAGAAACAGGCAATCCAAACTTCAAAAGATATAAGTGAAGCACATGAAGCATTCTATAAGCCATACTCAAAAGATATAAGTGAAGTGCAATGAGCATTCTATAAATCAACCAAGGACTATCTCATACCAGCATGGTGCATAAAATAAAAGTGAAAACTAAATGCAAAAGACGCTCCAAGATTTGCACATATTGCATGAACGAAACGAATCCGAAAACATACCGACACTTGTTGAAGAAAGATGGGATGCCTTCCGGGGCATCCCCGAGCTTAGATGCTTGAGTCTCCTTTAATATTTACTTGGGGTGCCTTGGGAATCCCCAATCTTGAGCTCTTGCCTCTCCTCCTTCTCCTTGCATCGAGACCTCCTCGATCTTCGAACACTTCATCCACACAAAACTCAACAGAAAACTCGGTAAGATCCGTTAGTATAATAAAGCAAATCACTACTCTAATACTGTTGCGAACCAATTAATATTTTGTTTTTGCACTGTAGCTACTGTAGTATAACTTTTCCATGGCTTAATCGACTGATAGAAATCGATAGTTTCATCAAAACAAGCAAACAATGCATTAAAAACAGAATCTGTCTTAAACAGGACAGTCTGTAGTAATTTGAACATTCACCATAACTCTGGTACTCAAAATATTCTGCCAAAATTAGTAAAAATAAAAAAAATTATATAAAGACAGTGCAAAAAGTTTCAGAACCGTTTGATGTTCCAGTAAAAAATGTAAAATCACGCACTACAGCCAAAGTTTCTGTTCTGCACCGCACAAACCAACAAGCAATGTAAACATCCTAAAGGCAAATCTTGGCACATTATTTTTATAATACAAAGGAATTGTACAAGGGGATAATTATTTTTGTTGAAAAGTTTCTATAATCAAGGGTCACAAAGTTTCCATGGGCATGAACAAAGTTCAAGGCTAGCTCCCATTTTAACAATGCTCGTCTTTCTCACTTTCGCTTTTCTTTTTGAAAAAGTTTTAGGTTCCCCTCTTTATTTTTTTGTTTTAAAACTTTATAAAAGCACTCAACAGAAATAAATGACTCTCTAAAACTTCCGGGTTGTCTCCCTGGCAGCACTTTCTTTAAAGCCATTAAGCTAGGCATATAGTGCTCAAGTAATGGATCCACCCGGATCCCAAGGTATATCAAAGCCAATTTGAATTAGCAATGATTTGGCATTTAGTAGTGAGCACAAAGCAACATATATCAAGAAATGACCAAGTATAACTCTCCTCCTATGCATCGGCATGTCATAAAAGAACAATTCATGCACAAGTAGTAAAGGACAATGCATAGTATAAACAGTTTCTTGCAATTTTATCGTGTTCGAAACATAGAGAGGTGGAGATGTAGTTCCTCTCTCATAATAATTGCAAGTAGGAGCAGCAAGCACATGCATATTATATTCATCAAAACCATCATGTGCAATGGTAAAATGCATCCCATCAACATAATCCTTAATAAGAGCAAACTTCTCCGATATAGTGTAGTTTGGAGAATTCAAAAAGATAATAGGACTATTATGTGTGGGTGCAATAGCAACAATTTCATGTTTAACATAAGGAACTATAGCAAGTTCATCACCATAAGCATCATTCATATTTCCATCATGGCCACAAGCATAGCAAGCATCAAGTTCATCAAAAATGAGTATTTCAAAAGAATCAACGAGATCATAACAATCATCATAGCAATCATCCTTTGGTAAGAACGAAGGGACATTAAATAATGTATGAGTTGGAGAGTTACTCTCATTAGAAGGTGGGCATGGGTAGCTAATCCGATCTTCCTCCTTTTGTTCTTCGCTCTCCTCATCATCTTTTTCATCCAATGAGCTCACAGTTTCATCAATTTCTTTTTCCATAGACTCCTGCAAAATATTAGTCTCTTCTTGGACAACGGAGGAGTGCTCAATATATAGTTTAACATAGGCATTAGAAGCATAATTATCATAACAATATTTAAGTATGGCAAAATGTTCATATTTGTAAAGAGTAGCATCATACTTTTCAATCAAAGAAGCAATTTCATAAGCACCCTTAAAACCAACAAATTCTTCAATTTGTTGAACATCATAGTAATTATAAACATCCTTAGCATACGAAGATACGATTCCATTATCACTAAACTTACATTGGTAGGGTAGGTGTTTCTTAGGGTTTTCAGAACAACAAGTAACATCATATATTTCACATAAATTCCAAGCATAGCATTGCAAAGGATGAATTTGATCCAGTAACAGTTTCCCTTTTTGAGATAATCGGAGTCGCACATAACAAGCATGTTCATCTAAAGATTTTCCCTCAACTAATCTAGTTGGGGTTTCAGCACGAGTACACAGGGATCGAAGATGATCCAAGTAAAAACCTTCAGTAGTGTGATAGATTTTGAGTTGTTCCTCAACCACTGGTTCAGTAGGTACACCTAATTGTTTTGGTACTTTTTGTTTCCTACCCATAACTAAAGATAGAAAACAACTAAGAATAGCAAATAAAAATTACTTAGTGATAAAGCAAACAAGCACACACGAGAATATTCACCCCACGCTATTGCTCCCCGGCAACGGCGGCAGAAAAAGGTCTTGATAACCCACAAGTATAGGGGATCAATTGTAGCCTCTTTCGATAAGTAAGAGTGTCGAACCCAACGAGGATCTAAAGGTAGAACAAATATTCCCTCAAGTTCTATCAACCACCGATACAACTCTACGCATGCTTAACGTTCGCTTTACCTAGAACAAGTATGAAACTAGAAGTACTTTGTAGGTGTTGTTGGATAGGTTTGCAAGATAATAAAGAGCGTGTAAATAAAAGCTAGGGGCTGTTTAGATAAAGACACAATTAAATTAGTTTCAGTAGAGAGCTTTTTGTTACAAGAAAGCTATTTGTCCCTAGGCAATCGATAACTGGACCGGTAATCATTATTGGAACTTTATATGAGGGAGAGGCATAAGCTAACATACTTTCTCTTCTTGGATCATATGCACTTATGATTGGAACTATAGCAAGCATTGATGACCCACAAGTATAGGGGATCTATCGTAGTCCTTTCGATAAGTAAGAGTGTCGAACCCAACGAGGAGCAGAAGGAAATGATAAGCGGTTTTCAGCAAGGTATTCTCTGCAAGTACTGAAATAAGTGGTAACAGATAGTTTTGTGATAAGATAAATTGTAACGAGCAACAAGTAACAAAAGTAAATAAAGTGCAGCAAGGTGGCCCAATCCTTTTTGTAGCAAAGGACAAGCCGGAACAAACTCTTATAATAGGAAAAGTGCTCCCGAGGACACATGGGAATATCGTCAAGCTAGTTTTCATCACGTTCATATGATTCGCGTTCGATACTTTGAGAATTTGATATGTGGGTGGACCGGTGCTTGGGTGATGTTCTTACTTGAACAAGCATCCCACTTATGATTAACCTCTATTGCAAGCCTCCGCAACTACAACAAAAGTATTAAGGTAAACCTAACCATAGCATGACACATATGGATCCAAATCAGCCCCTTACGAAGCAACACATAAACTAGGGTTTAAGCTTCTGTCACTCTAGCAACCCATCATCTACTTATTACTTCCCAATGCCTTCCTCTAGGTCCAAATAATGGTGAAGTGTTGTGTAGTCGACGTTCACATAACACCACTAGAGGCTAGACAACATACATCTTATCAAAATATCAAACGAATACCAAATTCACATGACTACTAATAGCAAGACTTCTCCCTTGTCCTCAGGAACAAACGTAATTACTCACAAAGCATATTCATGTTCATAATCAGAGGGCTAATAATATGCATATAGGATCTGAACATATGATCTTCCACCAAATAAACCAACTAGCATCTACTACAATGAGTAATCAACACTACTAGCAACCTACTAGCACCAATCCCGGACTTTGAGACAAGAATTGGATACAAGAGATGAACTAGGGTTTGGAGATGAGATGGTGATGGTGAAGATGTTGATGGAGATTGCCCTCTCCCGATGAGAGGATCGTTGGTGATGACGATGGTGATGATTTCCCCCTCCCGGAGGGAAGTATCCCCGGCAGAACAGCTCTGCCGGAGCTCTAGATTGGTTCCGCTAAGGTTCCGCCTCGTGGCGGCGGAGTACCGTCCCGAAAAGTTCCTTCTCCTTTTTTTCTCATCGAGAGACTTCATATAGGAGAAGATGGACGTCGGAGAGCCACCAGGGGGCCCACGAGGTAGGGGCGCACCCTAGGGGGGCGCGCCCCCCACCCTCGTGAGCAGGGTGTGGGCCCCCTGGCCTTCATCTTTGGCGAGGATTTTTTCTTTATTTATTTTAAGATGTTCCATGGAGTTTCAGGACTTTTGGAGTTGCGCAGAATAGGTCTCTAATATTTGCTCCTTTTCCATCCCAGAATTCCAGCTGCCGGCCTTCTCCCTCCTTATGTAAACCTTGTAAAATAAGAGAGAATAGCCATAAGTATTGTGACATAAAGTGAAATAACAACCCATAATGCAATAAATATCGATATAAAAGCATGATGCAAAATGGACGTATCAACTCCCCCAAGCTTAGACCTCGCTTGTCCTCAAGCGAAAAGCCGATAACAATAGATATGTCCTCATGTTTAGAGGTAGAGGCGTCGATAAAAATAAAATACAGACATGAAGGCATCATGATTATTCTCATAACAGCAATATATATAGATTTTGTCATATGATTACTTATGTTCAAGTGATGATCTATTCACAATGCAAAAGTATAAATCATAAACCTTATTGGGCTCCAACAAACTATAATCTCAGTCATTGAAGCAATTGCAATTTATCATAACATCGGAAAGAGTCTATGTCAGAGCTAAAAAGCAAGTCCACATACTCAACTATCATTTAGTCCTCCATAATTGCTAACACTCACGCAATACTTGTGGTTACGGAGTTTTAATCGGACACAGAGAAAGATAGGGGCTTATAGTTTTGCCCACAACCTTTTACCTCAAGGGTCATGTCAACAATAATGGTTCATGCTCCCCTACATCCAATTAGATATATATATATATCATGTTCTTTCCAACATGCTGAGCTTACCAAAGGATAAAATGAAAAAGAAAAGGTGAAGATCACCATGACTCTTGCATAAGGTAGAAGATAATGATAAAGGATAGGCCCTTCGCAGAGGGAAGCAGAGGTTGCCATGCGCTTTTATGGTTGGATGCATAAAATCTCAATGCGAAAGAACGTCAATTTATATTGCCCCTTGTGATATGAACCTTCATTATGCAGTCTGTCACTTTTATTACTTCCATATCACAAGATCGTATAAAGCTTATTTCTCCCACACCAATCAATCATACATATTTAGAGCAATTTTTATTGCTTTGCACCAATGACAACTTACTTGAAGGATCTTACTCAATCCATAGGTAGATATGGTGGACTCTCATGGCAAAACTGGTTTAAGGGTATTTGGAAGCACAAGTAGTATTTCTACTTGGTGCTGAGAATTTGGCTAGCATGATGGGGAAAGGCAACCTCAACAAGTTAGAGGATCCATGACAACATACTTTATCTCAGATATAAGAAATACATAAATCATTACATTGTCTTCCTTGTCCAACATCAACCCTTTAGCATGTCATATTTTAATGAGTGCTCCCAATCATAAAAGATGTCAATGATAATATATCTATATGTGAAAACCTCTCTTTCCTTATTACTTCCTATTAATTGAAACAATGACCAAAGCTATGTCTGCCAACTCCCAACAACTTTTAATCATCATACTCTTTCTATGTGAAGTCATTACTCTCAATAAGATCAATATGAACTTTTTGTTTCTTTTTATTCTTTTCTTCTTTCTTTTATTCACCCAAGATCATGGCAAAATAATCAAGCCCTTGACTCAACACTAATCTTTATTATACATAGCTCACGGACTCGATTACAAAGAGAAATCATAAAGCAAAATCAAAACTAGATCATGCCATAAACTTTATTCTACTAGATCAAGATACTACTAATAGGATCGAACTAAGAAAAATAGTAAAGATAGGAGTTGTGATTGTGATACGATACCGGGGCACCTCCCCGAGCTTGGCAGTTGCCAAGGGGAGTGCCCATACCCATGTGATTATGTCTCCTTTGTCGGTGAAGAAGGCGGTGGTGATGGATAATCGCACATCAAGCGTAAGAGGTCCTCCAGCTTGCGAATAATGCCCTTGAGTGCGACAATATGCTCCTTCAACAAAATATTTTCTTGTGTGAGATACTTATTTTGTATACGAGCTAACTCAATCATCTTGAAAGCTTCGATCTCAGTTGGGGTAAGAAGGTTATGATCAAGTTGAAGGATGTCTTTTGCTGCCGGAGCTTGATCCTCCGTGGCCTTCTTGATCCTTTCATCCTTGTTGACCTTCGTGGGTTTTTCCCTCTTTAGATCTATCTTCATTAGCCAAGCATCGTTGTCACCATTGTTGGAGGAGGGAGACGACATGATGCCTAGCTTGCAAAACCCTGACAAAAAACAGCTCAAAACAAGAACAGAGGAGGTTTGCGTGATATGGGAGTCAAAACCTTCAGGAGGTTCTATAATGAATTTTTACCGACCAAAATACGTAGTGTGCAAGAAAACGGAGTCTGGAAGGCACACGAGGTGCTCACGAGGTAGGGGGCGCGCCCAGAGGGGTAGGGCGCGCCCACCACCCTCATGGGGCCCTCGTGTCCTTCCCGGACTGCTACTTATTTTTCTATTTTTCTAAATATTCCAAAACGGAGAAATATTGCCTTAAAAATTGTTTTGGAGTCGGCTTACTTACCGTACCACATACCTATTCCTTTTCAGAGTCTGAAACGTTCCGGAAAGTGTCCCTTATGTATTCCTCTGGGGTTACGGTTTCAATAATATTGGTTTCAAAATTTATGGGATTACCTGAGATATAATGTTTAATTCTTTGACCGTTTACCACCTTCGGATTTGTGCCCTCGAAGTTGTTGATTTTTATGGCACTGGAACGATAGACCTCTTCGATAACATAGGGGCCTTCCCATTTAGAGAGAAGTTTTCCTGCAAAAAATCTTAAACGAGAGTTGTATAGCAATACATAATCACCTACATTAAACTCACGCTTCTGTATCCTTTTGTCATGCCATCTTTTAACTTTTTCTTTAAACAACTTGGCATTTTCATAAGCTTGGGTTCTCCATTCATCAGTGAGCTAATATCAAATAACCTCTTCTCACCGACAAGTTTAAAATCATAGTTAAGCTCTTTAATAGCCCAGTATGCCTTATGTTCTAGTTCAAGAGGTAAGTGACATGCTTTTCCATAAACCATTTTATACGGAGACATACCCATAGGATTTTTGTATGCAGTTCTATATGCCCATAATGCATCATCAAGTTTCTTGGACCAATTCTTTCTAGACCTATTAACAGTCTTTTGCAAAATTAATTTGAGCTCTCTATTGCTCAATTCTACTTGACCACTAGACTGTGGGTGATAAGGAGATGCAATTCTATGATTAACATCATATTTAGCAAGCATTTTACGGAAGGCACCATGAATAAAGTGTGAACCACCATCAGTCATTAAATATCTAGGGACTCCAAACCTCGGAAAAATAACTTCTTTAAGCATTTTAATAGAAGTGTTATGATCAGCACTACTAGTTGGAATAGCTTCTACCCACTTAGTAACATAATCAACAGCAACTAAAATATGTGTGTATCCATTAGAAGCAGGAAAAGGTCCCATATAATCAAAGCCCCAAACATCAAATGGTTCAATAACAAGTGAATAATTCATAGGCATTTCTTGACGTCTACTAATATTACCAATTCTTTGACATTCATCACAAGACAAGACAAACTTACGGGCATCCTTGAAGAGAGTAGGCCAATAAAAACCAGATTGCAATACCTTATGTGCAGTTCTATCTCCAGCGTGGTGTCCTCCATAAGTCTTGGAATGACACTTGCGTAGGATCTGTTCCTGTTCATGCTCAGGTACACAACGTCTAATAACACCATCTACTCCTTCTTTAGGTCATCCCAAAAGTAATGTCTCAAGTCATAGAAAAACTTTTCTTTTGCTGGTATGTGAAGTTAGGTGGTATAAACTTAGCAACAATATAATTGGCATAATCAGCATACCATGGAGTACTACGAGAAGTACTTATAACATTTAATTGTTCATCAGGAAAGTTATCATTAATAGGTAGTGGGTCATCAAGAACATTCTCTAACCTAGACAAGTTGTCTGCAACGGGGTTCTCAGCCCCCTTTCTATCAACAATATGCAAATCAAATTCTTGTAGCAAGAGAACCCATCTAATAAGTCTAGGTTTAGCATCTTTCTTTTCCATAAGGTATTTAATAGCAGCATGATCAGTGTGAATAGTTACTTTAGAATCAACAATATAAGGTTTGAACTTATCACAAGCAAATACAACTGCTAGAAGCTCTTTTTCAGTAGTAGCATAATTTATTTGAGCATTGTCTAGAGTCTTACTAGCATAATGAATAACATTTAATTTCTTATCAACTCTTTGCCCTAGAACAACACCTACAGCATAATCACTAGCATCACACATAATTTCAAAGGGTAAATTCCAATCAGGTGGCTGAAAAACAGGTGTAGAGACTAATGCTTTCTTAAGTGTTTCAAATGCTTCTACACAATCATCATCAAAGACAAATGGTATATCTTTTTGCAATAAATTAGTCAGAGGCCGAGAAAATTTTGAGAAGTCCTTAATGAACCTCCTATAAAAACCGGCATGACCAAGGAAACTTCTTATACCTTTGATGTCCTTGGGACATGGCATATTTTCAATAGCATCAACCTTGGCTTTATCAACTTCAATACCTCTTTCAGAAACCTTGTGCCCCAAGACAATACCTTCATTAACCATAAAGTGGCACTTTTCCCAATTCAAGACAAGATTAGTTTCTTCACATCTCTGCAAAACTCGATCAATATTGCTCAAGCAATCATCAAAAGAGGAACCATAGACAGAAAAATCGTCCGTGAAAACCTCACAAATCTTTTCACAAAAGTCAGGGAATATAGCCATCATGCATCTTTGAAAGGTAGCAGGTGCATTACATAAACCAAAAGGCATATGTCTATAAGCAAAAGTACCAAAAGGGCATGTAAAAGTAGTCTTTGATTGATCTCTAGCGGACACAGGTATTTGAGAGAAACCAGAATAACCATCTAGAAAGCAATAGTGTGTATGTTTGCATAATCTTTCTAGCATTTGATCAATAAAAGGTAAGGGGTAATGATCTTTCTTAGTAGCTTTATTTAATTTGCGGAAATAAATTACCATCCTATAACCTGTGATAATTCCTTGTGGAATCAATTCATCTTTATCATTAGGAACAACAGTAATACCTCCCTTCTTAGGGACATAATGGACAGGACTTACCCACTGACTATCAGCAATGGGATAAATTATACCTGCCTCCAGAAGCTTGAGTATTTCTTTTCTTACCACTTCTTTCATTTTAGGATTCAAACGTCGTTGAGGATCACGAACTGGTTTGGCATCTGCTTCCAAATTTATTTTATGTTGACATAGAGTGGGACTAATGCCCTTAAGATCATCAAGAGCATATCCAATAGCAGCACGATGCCTCTTTAGAGTTTTCAATAATCTTTCTTCTTCATGCTCTGAAAGGTTAGCACTAATAATAATAGGATATATCTTCTTTTCATCAAGATAAGCATATTTAAGATTACCAGGCAACGGTTTAAGCTCAAACACGGGATCACCCTTTGGTGGAGGAGGATCCCTAAAATTTCAATAGGCAAGTTGTGTTGCAGAATAGGTTCCTGTTTAAAGAATACTTCATCTATTTCCCTTCTTTCATTCATGAACATATCATTTTCATGGTCTAGCAAATAGTGTTCTAAAGGATCACTTGGAGGTACGGCAATAGAAGCGAGACCAATAATCTCATCCTTACTAGGTAATTCTTCCTCACGATGTTGTTTACTAAATTTAGAAAAATTAAACTCATGAACCATATCATCCAAGCCAATAGTAACAACATTATTTTCGCAATCTATCTTAGCATTAACAGTGTTCAAGAAGGGTCTACCAAATATAATGGGACAAAAGCTATCTTGTGGGGAACTGAGAACAAGAAAATCAGCAGGATATTTAGTTTTCCCACACAAGACCTCAACATATCTAACAATTCCCACTGGTGAAATAGTATCTCTATTGGCAAGTTTAATTGTGACATCAATTTCTTCTAACTCAGCAGGTGCAATTTCATGCTTGATTTATTTATACAAGTCATAAGGTATAACACTAGCACTAGCACCCATATCACATAAGCCATGATAACAATGATCTCCTATTTTAACAGAAATAACAGGCACGCCTACCACAGGTCTATGTTTATCTTTAGCACAAGGTTGAGCAATTCTAGAAGTTTCAGCGTTGAACTGAATAACATGCCCATCAATATTATCAGACAAGAGATCTTTAACAATAGCAATATTAGGTTCTACTTTAACTTGCTTAGGGGGTGTATAAGTTCTAATATTGCTTTTACGAACAACAGTTGAAGCTTTAGCATGATCCTTTACTCTAACAGGGAAAGGTGGTTTCTCAACATAAGAAGTAGGAACAATAGGATCATTATAAGTGACAGTCTTTTCTTCAACTTTACTAGGTGCAGCTACTTTTACTTCTATGGGAGGATGATATTTAAACCACTTCTCCTTAGGGAGATCAACATAAGTAGCAAAAGATTCACAGAAAGAAGCTACTATCTCAGAGTCAAGTCCATATTTAGTGCTAAACTTACGGAAAATATCGGTGTCCATAAAAGATTTAATACAATCAAACTTAGGTGTCATACCTGACTCTTTACCTTCGTCGAGGTCCCAATCTTCAGAGTTGCATTTAATTCTATCCAATAAATTCCATCTGAATTCAATAGTCTTCATCATAAAAGAGCCAGCACAAGAAGTATCGAGCATGGTGCGATTGTTTTCAGAAAGTCGAACATAAAAACTTTGCATAATTATTTCTCTCAAGAGCTCATGATTGGGGCATGAATATAACATTGATTTAAGCCTCCCCCAAGCTTGAGCGATGCTTTCTCCTTCGCGAGGCTAGAAATTATATATATAATTGTAATCATGATGAACAAGATGCATAGGGTAATACTTTTGATGAAATTCCAATTTCAATCTTTTATAGTCCCATGATCTCATATCACCACATAGCCTATACCATATCAATGCGTCTCCCTTCAAAGATAAAGGGAAGACCTTCTTCTTAGCAACATCATCGGGTATACCTGCAAGCTTAAATAATCCACAAACTTCATCCACATATATTAAGTGCTCATCAGGATGCTTTGTTCCATCTCCTGTAAAAGGGTTAGCTAGCAGTCTTTCCATCATACCCGAAGGAAATTCAAAAGGAGTTTCATTTTCAATAGGTTCAGTAGGTTGAAGAGCAACTCTTTGCTCTACTGGACGGGGTGAAGATACCCCGAACAAGCCCCTCAGAGAATTACTTTCCATAGTAACAAGTGACAATAAATTTCAGCACACTATATAAATTTTTCCTTACCAAATTCCACCTACCAAAGGCGCTACACTCCCCGGCAACGGTGCCAGAAAAGAGTCTTGGTGACCCACAAGTATAGGGGATATATCGTAGTCCTTTCGATAAGTAAGAGCGTCGAACCCAACGAGGAGCAGAAGGAAATGATAAGCGGTTTTCAGCAAGGTATTCTCTGCAAGTACTGAAATAAGTGGTAACAGATAGTTTTGTGATAAGATAAATTGTAACGAGCAACAAGTAATAAAAGTAAATAAAGTGCAGCAAGGTGGCCCAATCCTTTTTGTAGCAAAGGACAAGCCAGAACAAACTCTTATAATAGGAAAAGCGCTCCCGAGGACACATGGGAGTATCTTCAAGCTAGTTTTCATCACGTTCATATGATTCACGTTCGATACTTTGAGAATTTGATATGTGGGTGGACTGGTGCTTGGGTGTTGTTCTTACTTGAAAAAGCATCCCACTTATGATTAACCTCTATTGCAAACATCCGGAACTACAACAAAAGTATTAAGGTAAACCTAACCATAGCATGAAACATATGGATCCAAATCAGCCACTTACGAAGCAACGCATAAACTAGGGTTTAAGCTTCTGTCACTCTAGCAACCCATCATCTACTTATTACTTCCCAATGCCTTCCTCTAGGCCCAAATAATGGTGAAGTGTTATGTAGTCGACGCTCACATAACACCACTAGAGGCTAGACAACATACATCTTATCAAAATATCAAACGAATACCAAATTCACATGACTACTAATAGCAAGACTTCTCCCTTGTCCTCAGGAACAAACGTAATTACTCACAAAGCATATTCATGTTCATAATCAGAGGGGTAATAATATGCATATAGGATCTGAACATATGATCTTCCACCAAATAAACCAACTAGCATCAACTACAAGGAGTAATCAACACTACTAGCAACCTACTAGCACCAATCCCGGACTTTGAGACAAGAATTGGATACAAGAGATGAACTAGGGTTTGGAGATGAGATGGTGCTGGTGAAGATGTTGATGGAGATTGCCCTCTCCCGATGATAGGAGCATTGGTGATGATGATGGAGATGATTTCCCCCTCCCGGAGGGAAGTATCCCCGGCAGAACAGCTCCGCCGGAGCTCTAGATTGGTTCCGCCTCGTGGCGGCGGAGTCTCGTCCCGAAAAGTTCCTTCTCCTTTTTTTCTCATCAAGAGACTTCATATAGGAGAAGATGGACATCAGAGAGCCACCAGGGGGCCCACGAGGTAGGGGCGCGCCCCCCACCCTCGTGAGCAGGGTGTGGGCCCCCTGGCCTTCATCTTTGGCGAGGATTTTTCTTTATTTATTTTAAGACGTTTTGTGGAGTTTCAGGACTTTTGGAGTTGCGCAGAATAGGTCTCTAATATTTGCTCCTTTTCCAGCCCATAATTCCAGCTGCCGACATTCTCCCTCGTTATGTAAACCTTGTAAAATAAGAGAGAATAGCCATAAGTATTGTGACATAAAGTGAAAAAATAGCCCATAATGCAATAAATATCGATATAAAAGCATGATGCAAAATGGACGTATCAAGCATCCGCAACTACTAAATATCATTAAGGTAAAACCCAACCATAGCATTATAAGGCATCAAGTCCTCTTTACTCCCATACGCAAACAACCTACTTACTCGGGTCTGTGTTTCTGTCACTCACGCCACCCACCATAAGCAAATCATGAACATATTGCAAACCCTACAGTGGGGATCCCTCACGCTTGCGCGACACGGAGAGCACCATAGGACAGCACCAATAATAAAACATGCAACTCAAACCAATCACGATCATCAATTAACCCATAGGACAAAACGGATCTACTCAAACATCATAGGATAGCCATACATCATTGGGAAATAATATATAGCATTGAGCACCATGTTTAAGTAGAGATTACAGCGGGTAAAAGAGGGGTTACACCACTGCATAGAGGGGGAAGAGTTGGTGATGATGGCGGTGAAGTTGTTGGTGTAGATTGCGGTGATGATGATGGCTCTGATGGCGTTCCGGCGCCACCGGAAGAGAGATGAGAGGGGCTCCCTTCTTCTTCTTCTTACTTGACCTTCTCCCTAGATGGGAGAAGGGTTTCCCCTCTGGTCCATGGCCTCCATGGCATGGGAGGGGCGATAGCCCCTCCGAGATTGGATCTGTCTCTCTCTATTTCGGCGTTGCCTGATTTTGCCCTTTCACCGTTTCTTACATTCCCGGAGATCCGTAACTTCGATTGGCTGAATTTTGGATACGATCTCTATCCGGATATTAGCTTTATTGCGGCGAAAGAAGGGCACCAACCGCCTTACGGGGTGGCCACAAGGGCCCAGGGCGCGCCTGACCCCCTGGGGCGCGCCCCCTGTCTCGTGGCCCCCTCGGGTATCGTCTCGCGTTGATTCTTTTTCCCAAAAATCACATATATTCCAAAAAAATCTCCGTCGGTTTTTATCCTGTTTGGACTGCGTTTGATATGGATTTTCTGCGAAACAAAAAAACATGCAACAAACAGGAACTGGCACTGGGCACTGGATCAATATGTTAGTCCCAAAAATAGTATAAAAAGTTGCCAAAAGTATATGAAAGTTGTATAATATTGGCATGGAACAATCAAAAATTATAGATACGACGGAGACGTATCAGTAGGCTCTTAGGAACTTCAAAAAATTCGTTAAGAGGCTTATCGTTCACCCAAGCCTTGGTCACGGGCGCCGCTGGCCTTGACCCATCGCTTTGTATCGCGGTACCCGAGGGGCACGGATTCGGAGAGGTGCAGTAGCTTGTGGGGCACCCGTCCAGCCCCCTCGCGAGGAATGTGTGTGTGTGAGAGAGAGAGAGAGAGAACAGGCTAAGCTGAAGACGAAAACTGAGACAGAAGGCAACAAAACCAAATCAACGAAGAATACTAGAAGCAAACTTCGATTAAAAGAGGGCGAGCCAACTACGGAAAGCAAATGAAAAGTCGCATCCTGCACCTAGTCTAGTCTTCATGTCTTCTCACTAGTGCGGAGCTAAGTGTTGCCACTTGGACGTGGGAGGGAGCCCCCGAGGCCCGAGGGCGGCCCTCCTGAGACTCCGGGGCATGTACAACCCCACTCATTATTACGTGAGAGTGTAACGAGCGGAGACCTTCACAGGCACGGGGCCTTGCTTCACAGGTGCTGGGCCTTTCTTCAGGGGTAAAACTTTCAGAGGTGCTGGATGTTCCAGGCGTTCTGGATGGGTACCCGTCCTATGTCTCCAGGCGCCCGGCGCCAGGCCTGGAGACATGGACAACCTTGAACGGGCCCTCCCACATGGGTGAGAGCTTATGCAACCCTTCCCTGGAGAGAACCCGCCTCAAGACCAGGTAGCCCACCTCGAGCGTCTTGGAGCGGACGCTGCGACAGTGGTACTGCCGCAGTGCCTGCTGGTATCTTGTCGCCCGTAGTGCATCTTCACGACGATGTTCCTCCCCCAGCATGAGGTCCATCCCTCGCCTGGCGTCCTGCTGCGTTTCATCGAACACCAGGACCCATGCGGAGCGATGTCTGACTTTGTGTGGGAGGACTGTTTCTGCTTCGTAGATGAGGAAGAACGGGGTCTCGCCTGTCGGCTTGGTGGCGTGGTGCAGATGAACCACAACACAGACTGGAGCTCATCGTGCCAGCCCCTGCCGCAGGCCTCGAGCTTCTTCTTGAAGGTCCTGGTCTTGAGGCCTCTCAAGACTTCCGCGTTGGCCTGTTCGGCCTGGCCATTTCTCCTGGGGTGCGCTACCGAAGCATAGCAGATCTGCGTTCCAAGGTTCACACAATATGTCTTGAAGGGGTTACTAGTGAACTGCGAGCCATTATCGGTATGATGCGGTTGCGGACCCCAAAACGACTCACGAGGCCCCTGATGAACTTGACCGCAGACGGCTTCCACCTCCGCCCACTTGGTGAACTTGTCGATGCCAACGTAGAGGTATCGGTAGCCCCCGGGCGCTCGAGGGAACGGGCCCAGGATGTCCAGTCCCCAGACTACAAACGACCACGAGAGTGGAATGGTTTGGAGGCCCTGAGCTTCCTGATGGATCTGCTTGGCGTGGAATTGGCAGGCCTCGCAGGACTTCACCAGTTCAGCTGTGTCACTGAGCGCCGTAGGCCAGTAGAACCCGCTGCGGAATGCCTTGCCGATGATGGTTCACGATGACGAGTGGTGCTCGCAGTCCCTGCCGTGTATGTCGGCTAGTAGCTCTTTCCCCTGTTCCCTAGAGATGCAACGCAATGAAACGTCATCTGGTCGCTTCCTATATAACTCAATGTCCTGGATGCAGTATGCCGTGGCTTGTCGGGACACACGCTTCGCGTCTTCCTCCTTCTCCGGCAGCGTCCCTTGCGTCATGTATTCCTTGAATTCCTTGGTCCAGCATCCCTCCTGAGGCTCGAGCGCCAAGAGTAGGCGCGCTCCCGAAGTCGGGCCACAGGCTGGGGCTCCCATGGTAGGTGGCTGTGGGAGCTCCTCCCGAGGCTGCGCCGTCCTTGAAAGCGATGGTGTCACCGACGGCTTGAAGAGCCGCTCCTCGAAGACACCAGGTTCTTGGGGCTATCGCTTGGATGCCCATCTGGCAATGTCGTCGGCTTCCTTGTTGGTTCCCCGGGGCACGTGCTGCAACTCCAAGCCCAGGAACTACTTCCCCATCTTGCGTACCTCCGTGAGGTATGCCTCCATATGTTCGTCCTTCAGCTCGTATACCTTGTTGGAGAAGTTGACGAGGAGCTGCGAGTCGCCCCTGATGGTGAGATGCTTCACCCCCAGCGCCGCCGCAGCCTTCAGGCCGGCTATGAGACCTTCGTACTCAGCAATGTTGTTGGAGACCTTCTCGCCCTACTGGAAGCAGAGCTGCGCGGCGTAGTAGAGCTTGTCCTGAGCGGGCGAGATGAGCACTGCTCTGGCCCCCGCGCCTTGGAGAGCGAAGGCACCATCAAAATACATGACCCAGCCTTCGGGCGCCTCACTTCCCGGCAAGAGGGACCGGTCCTCGCCTATTTCATGTGCCGGAGTGCCCGTCCATTCTGCCACAAAATCGGCGAGCGCGGCTCCCCTGATGACCCTGGTGGTGCTGAACTCCAACTGGAATGCTTGCAGCTCGATGTTCCACTCGGCGACCCTCCCGACGGAGTTGGGGCTCCTGAGCACCCTCTCCAGTGGGTAGGCCGAGACAAATTTGATGGGGTGGCCTTGAAAGTAGTGCCACAGCTTTCGTGAGGCCACCAGGAGCGCGAGTAGGAGCTTCTGAGACATGGGGTACCGTGCTCTTGCATCCCGCAACACTGTGTTAACGAAGTATATCAGGTGCTCGACGAGGGTAGGCGTGCTGATGAGGCTTGCGTCTTCTGGAAGTTGGGGTGCCTCCTGAGGTGGTGGATCCCCCAACGCTTGATCGCTTGTCGGGGCCTTTGTGGGTTCGGGAGCATCATCCCGTTGAGCTTGATCGTGTCCTTGTGGCCCTTGTGGCGCCCTCCTGGTCTTGCGTCGTCTTTGCTGGGGGGTGTAGCTCGGCGTGATGCGCCCTTAGCTTGGTGTTCTTCCCGAACCGCCACTAGAGCCGCGCTGGCGGAGTAGGGAGTGGCGGCATGATAGAGCACTAGGGGCTCGAGAGGTCGCGGCGCCACCATCACCGGAGGGTTGGTCAGGTATCTCTTGAGGTCTTGAAATGCTTGGTCGGCCTCCAGGGTCCACTCGAATGGGCCCTTCTTTTTCATCAGCTTGAAGAAGGGTAGGGCGCGCTCTCCCAGCTCGGAAATGAAGCGTCCCAATGCAGTCACCCATCCAGCAAGCTTCTGTATTTCCTTGAGGGTCTGCGGTGGTCTCATGTCTTCAATGGCCTTGACCTTCTCTGGGTTGGCCTCGATCCCCCTATGGGACACAAGGAAGCCCAGCAGCTTGCCGGAAGGGACGCCAAACACGCACTTCTCTGGGTTGAGTCGCAGGTCCACCTGGCGTAGGCTTTCAAAGGTCTCCTCCAGGTCTTGGATCAAGGTCCTCGCCTCCCGAGACTTCGATGTGGGCGATGTTGAAGTCGATGAGCTCGGTGCGGTAGTTGTCGCGTGTGTCGAAGGTCACGGGGAGGCGGATCTGCCCCATGGAGCGGGCGGAGCCTCCACCAACCCCTGAGAAAGGCTTGCTAGGGCGGAGACGCTCGAGCGGTATGTGAAGAAGGCTGAAGGCCTCGACGGAGAGCACGTTGAGGTTGGCGCCGTCGTCGATGAGCGTCTTGGTGATCGACACATGGCGGATGGTGGGCGTGCAAAGCATTGGGAGCACACCCGAGCCGACGATGGAGGCGGGATGATCCCCTGAGTCGAAGGTGAGGTCGGCCTCGGGCGCAGCCCAGCCCGGCGAAGCCCCCGGGCGCTTGGAAGTGGTGCCGATCTGGTGAAAGAACGGCTTAACGTGATGATCCGAGGGTGGTGCTTGTGAGCCGCCGAGGAGGGCTGCAACCATGGGAAGCCAGTTGGCCATGACCTTGTCGTCGCCCCGGCCTTAAGGACGGCCTCCTCATACGCCAGCAGGAAAGCCGACGGGTCCGCCGCGCCGTCGTAGCGCAACGGCATCTCCGGCCTGAACTTGGATGGCCACTGCACCTGCCGTAGGGTGGGAGCAAGGGCTCGGAGCCCCCGACGTCACCGTGGGTGCCCGTAGATCCAGCCGATAGAGCGGCGCCAGCCATGGAGAATGGGCGTGAAGATGGTGGGGCACAAATCAATAGAAGGAAAACTCTGGCGCACCCCTACCCGGCACGCCAAATGTCAGATTTCGGGTTCTGGCAAAACCCTTGAGGTTCGAACACTGGGGTGCGTGCAAAGATCTCTCCCTCACCGATCATGCCCTCACACACTTCACGATTCTCTAGGCTAGGCACATGAACCCACAACACACAAGACACAAGATTTATACTGGTTCGGGCCACCGTTGTGGTGTAATACCCTACTCTAGTGTGGTGGTGGTGGATTGCCTCTTGGGCTGAGGATGAACAGTACAAGGGGAAGAACAACCTCCTGAGGAGAGGTGTTCCTGTGCTTGGTGAACTTGTGGTTGTCCGTATCTCGTCCTCTAGCTATGGTGGGGGCTAGTCCTATTTATAGAGGCCCTGGTCCTCTTCCCAAATATTGAGCAGGAAGGGAGCCAACAACGGCCAATTTGAAAGGGGACAGCTAGTACAGCTTATCCTGACAAGAGTGGTCTTCGCCTGCCAAAGGCTCTCGTGGTGACGCTGTCTTGGGCTCCATGGTTACCTCCGTCCTGCCGTCCTACTGGTCTTGGTCTCGTTGCACCGGTATGGAAGCCTTTGCTTGATGCCTCGGTACTCTTCGTCTGTGCTTGCCTCCTTAGCACCAACGAGGAAATAAGGACATTGCGCGCGCTGGCGCCCGCCTGGCACCCGCCTGGCCTTGGTCGTCATGGCTCACGTCACTGGAACCTCGTGAGGTTTGTCTTGCCTTGATCCCTCCGCCCCTCACGAGCCAGCCTAGTGAAGCCGCTCCTGAGGAGGTCTTGTGTCGTCTGCCTCGCGAGGCTTGGCCCCTCGCAAGGATCTTGAATGCTTGTTGGTGAAGATGGGTCCTATGGGCCCGCTTGCAGAGCCATGTGTCGGTGTCAAAACCGGCAGATCTCGGGTAGGGGGTCCCAAACTTTGCGTCTAAGGATCGATGGTAACAAGAGACAGGGGACACAATGTTTACCCAGGTTCGGGCCCTCTTGATGGAGGCAATACCCTACTTCCTTCTTGATTGACTTTGATGAGCATAGGGGTTACAAGAGTTGATCTACCTCGAGATCGTATGTTGTGGTCTAAACCCTACAGGTATGATGAGTAATGTCATAATCATCTATTGACTAGCCTGGCCTCGGCTTATATAACATACCAGAGGCCTAGGATAACAAGAGTCCTAGTCAAATACGTCGATGGAGAGGAGTCCTTGTCTTGATCACCAAGTCTTGTAGAATCTTCCTCGTATATGTCTTCGGCTGTCCAAACTGGCCCATGAGTAAACGGCCATGGGGGTCCTCGGCCCAATCCAACTGATTGGGAGACGATGTGGTGAGTACCCCCTAGTCCAGGACACCGTCAGTAGCCCCCTGAACCAGTCTTCAAGTTGGGGACGCTCCTCAGTTCTTCCGAACTGTTCTTCGTCTTCGGTCGTCGGTCTTGAAAATTGGTTCAACAAATCTTCCCATCTTCTATCTTCAGGATTGCTGAGCTAAATCTAAAGATCTCACACGTCGGGTATCCGAGGAGCCCTTTAAGTCTTCGGCATTTATCAATGCCTTGTTATTTTTATGCCACGCCTCGAGTTTGAAGTTGTTCCTGGGCGGCAGCGTCCTCTTGCGTCCGAGATCCCACGTCGGACTGCATTCGAGGTATCTTTTGCAGCCGAGCACCAACGCCGGACCGCTTCTGAGCTCCAAGGCCGGAATGTATCCGAGCTCCAACGCCGGACTATATCCAAGCTCCAACGCCGGGCTATATCTGAGCTCCAACGCCGGACTATATCTGAGCTCCAACGTCGGACTATATCCGAGGTATCATAAATCACCTTGGTTCAAAAAAGTTGAAGGAGTTTAGCCGAGCTTAATGCCGGAAATGCTCTCTATGGAGCCAGCCACTAGCGCCTGAGCTTTATGCCGGACTGCTTCCGAGGTGGTGCACCACCCCGACTGTTGGCCGATTTTTTGTTAGTATTTATGATTGGTGCAATTTATTCTCTGCCGAGATATATAGCAAGTAGCCCTCAAGGTGTGTATCGGTCTAAAACCCGAGATGCACCTGAAGGATGACATAAGACCGCTGATCCCAGTAGTCGCTGAGACTCAGGTTGATTTGAAAAATCGGCCTGAGGATCAACTCCTAGCTCGGCAGAATACTTCGGGACAAAAAAAGCGGTGTGCAAAGTCCTCGAGACTCAGGTTGGGTGCGGCCGACCAATCCTGAGGATCATAATCTCCTCGAAAGCTATATTGCACTTAAATTTTCTGCACTGGATTGCCAACGCGGTAGCCCCCGAGACACTGGTCGGGTGGCAACACCAGATCACGGGATCGATGTGCCCCTTTAATATTTATAAATAATGAGCGGGAAGCCCAGTAGCCCCCGAGCCTTAATGCGGGCACGGGTGGCCGAATTAAGGATCGATATCCATAGTAAAATCACAAATTATGTGTAATGACTCTATGTATCCAAGGACGCTACATCATTAATGCCCGGATCCGCATTGTACAAAACTTTTTTGACTGACCATCGGCTTCCACCTCCTCGGCCAGTAGCCGAGGAGTGTTTGTCCTACTTTATAAAGCCTTTATGAGGGCAAAGATTTACGACAAACAAGGCAATGTTGCCATACAGTTTTATAAACAAAGGTACGCAGAGAGATATGTTATAAGAAATGTCTTCCAAAGAAAATAGTCCCGCTATCAGTTCCTTTCTTTGGGTTGTCATGCTAAGCATGATCATGAAACCTTAGCTCTAATGTAAGAGCAAAATATTGAGGATTTAGTTTGGGAGTCCAGTTACTAGCCCCCCGTAGTGTTCGGCGACAGTCGAGGTCAAGTCGTAAACACTTCGGCCAATGTTATGAATGGCCCATCATTTAACACAGTCATCGGATCGCTGACCAGTTTACGCTTATTGTGACAGTCAGTTTTCGGCTTTCTCCACTGAGGTGCTTAACCATGTGAGCTAGAAGCACAATCGCAGTGGTTCTCCCTTTGCACACCTAGCCGAACAAAGCGGAATGTAGGAGGCAAGCGCAGGAGCCGGGCAACCCAACTATTAATCGAAGACACAATTCGAAACCGATGCATATATAGCAATATCCGAGAATGTTTTTGCCGAATCTCTAAAGGTGTCCGGCGTTGCACTGCGAGACTTGTGCTGAAAACACACAAATAGTTTGAAAGTGCCATAAGCTTGGAAAACCAAAAAACGTCAGTAAAAACTTGACGTCCGAACAAGATCAAGTGTCTGGTGCCAATCTGAAAATTGGAAAAAAATTGTGCTTCTGTCGTGCTTTAACATGACACATCCGATCTCAAGACTTCACGCGGGTCAGCCTACGGCTTCAAGCTCCTTATCCCGAAGGTGGAGTACTTCTCCGAGGTCAGTTTAGCAAACTAAACTCAAGCAGCTTTTAGAGAGAAGACAGGCTATCCGGCTATTGACCATAAACTCGAGTCGAAAATAGAGCGGTAGAAAAAGACTTTGCAACGACCAAGAAGAAAACACATTTACTATAAAACAACTCATATAAATTTTAAGAGCCCCCAAGTGACTTGGGTAAAAGAATTTTATGTATAATGATTGTATGTACCGGAGTACTTATATCATATTTGTGTTCACCCGAACTTTAAACGCATCTTAACCGACCGTCGGCTTCTCCCTCTTCGGCCAAGGGCCGGAAAGTGTCATGTACTCCACCTGTCGAGAGTATCGATGGTGTTTTCGATGACCAGGCAATCAGGCCATAAGGTTGTAACAGACAAAGCGCGCTCAGGGAACTTATGCTATATTACGAAGTGTAAGAAGCATCTTCGAAGAAAATAGTACCCCCATCGATACCTTTATTTGGTGCTCATTATTACTATGAGACTTGTGCAATAGACTTTTTGTACTCATGAGTTCCGTTGTGTGTCGACCATGATTGAAAACAATAATAGCGCTAGCTTTCGGCTTCACCCAGTCTGAGGTCAGAGCTCGGATGACCCGGTCGTGACAATCACGGAGGTGCTCCCTTTACTCCCTAGCCGAACAATCGGGAATGTAGGGATAAGTACAGGAGCCAGGCAACCCAGCTTGAGGAACACTTAAGTCAATATGGTGCATATTGTGGCATAATACATGAACAAGGAACGAAGCCGTACAAGTATAATCATATGCAATAGGAAAAGCTTCATGAAGGAAGCCCCCAAGTAAACGGGGTATTTGAATTTGTGCGTCACAGACAAAGTTTTGACAAGGAAGTATGACGCTTGGTCGAACCGGGAAAAAAATTAAAACTGAAAGTTTTTGAGCATGAAAGCGACTTAGCTTGTTAATGTGTTCGGCATTGATGACGCGGTCCAAGCTTGATGCAGGACAAGGTTCCATCCCCCAAGCCAGTCCCAAGGTGGCGGAGCGAAGAGCTCGGCACTCCGAAGTGGTGGCATAGCACGGCCAAAGCGGGCCGGTAGAGTGATGCCGAAGCCCCGGTGCGGGTTAATGAAGTGTTGACGAAACCTCCCGTCCAGCCAAGGAGACAGCACTGCCCAACTCGATTCATTTACCTGTGCACAAAAAATAGTGCAAACCGGAGATAATGGTAATAATGATGAATAAAATTGTTGCATAATAAATAATTTATGCAAAGTCAGTAATAAAAGAAGTATGGCCTGTGCACCAAACACTCGGTGAGGTAGAGCTCTCTCGGCGATGCCGAAGTCCCCGAGGCAACCGAACACGTCGGTATGGCAACACGACAAACAAGGTGATCACGCAAGCCGATTTATGCCAATTTGAGACATCGGTGTTGGCTTGCCGAAGCGACCGTGTAACACAGTCGAAGTCGATCACCTACACGCATAAAATAGTGCAGTCCAAAAAGAATAATATATATATATAATCCTTGTATAATTTCTTTTCGTAAAAATAATTTATTTAAAGAGATGTGGCCTGGCGCTGAAGTCAATGTTGATGCAGAGCATCGGCGTGACGCGATGAAGGCATGGCAAAAGCCCGAATTCACATGCCGGTCCGAGTTCCGGATTCGGCGTTTGCCGGACTATATACGGAAACTGACCGTACCACCGCGTGACCGTCGATAATGCGGCCGCCATTTGACAGGCCTGCCTAGAGATGATGGAACAAACCAGAGTAATAATTCTTTGGGGAGAATAGACCCAAACAAGCAAAAATTACTGGGATAAATAGCACCTGTTTTATTTATTGTAGCAATCCGAAGAAAGGTGCCTCCCAACATTGGGACTCGATCCACACACCCATTGCCTGATGGGTGATAAAGCGGCGGCATGGCGATGCTAGCAAAAGTTGGCTTGCCGAGACAAAGCCCTCGGTCCAGCTAATCGTGACGAAGCTGGTCGGCTGGTCACACCAAAGTCACCGGAGTGGGTTGATGAAGAGATGATGAAGCCCCCGGCCTAGCCGAGGTGTTGGAGCGGCTCGGCGAAGAGATGCCGGAGTCTACCTGTCAGCCGATGTGTCGAAACAGGTCGGCGTGTTTGATGATGATTTGAAGAAGAGGCAGCATGGTGATGCCGACGCAGGTCAAGACTTGTGACGCGATCGAAACTATCTTGATGAAGCTACCGCGTGGCGATGCTGGTGTGCCCGCTCCATGTAATCCGTGGGGCAGCGACGTTGATGATGATTTATCATTCGCGATGATGAACTCTTGTTCGGCTTGCCGAGATGATGATCGAAGGAGTTGAGCTCGGCTCAATAAAGTGGCGATGTGTCTAGCGCAGGTCGGCAGCCGTGGAGCAATATTGCCCGACTGGTTTGACAACAGCGTGATGGTGAATATTACCTCGGAGGAGGCTTAAAATTTTATGGGTACGTGTTCAAAAACAATGCGCAATACCCTAGAAAAAAATTCCTTCAAAAGGGGTGTCCGATATCCCGTTCATGAAGAAACATGAACTCGGGCCGGATTCGTATTCGCGCGGAAAACGGATCCGAAAATCGTTGTGCTCATCGGAGGTTTTCCGAAGTTTGAACGGTCGGATCGAGCTGAAATTTTGAAGGGTGGTAGATATAGGAATTACACAGCCGATCAACGGTTGGATCTTCGAAAGGACGTCCGAGATAGATGCTGGACGCCATGCTCCAAACTCGTCCAGATTCCCGTCCAGATTCGAAATAGCTCCGGTATATCATAGATTGCCAGAGATTCCTCCATCGGAACTCGATGAAATTTTCCATGGTTGTTGTAGACTCAATACTGCACAATACTACCAAAGCAATCATCAAAGCGATACTCGAGGAGGCGGTGGCAGCAGATACGAGTTCGCTGTCCAGAAAAACAGCTCGAGGGCAATGTTGATGTTGAGCCCCCGAGCTCCATGGATGATTCCTCCATGATCTTGATAGAGATCAGAATTGATGTTTGATAAAGGCCCTCGTCCGAACATGGTGATCCGAACACGGGGCGCAGTTCTTGGTCGAACCAAGGTGACCAGTCGAGCGGGTGACGAAGATGCCGAAGTCATAATTGATCTGCAGGCGAGCCATCGATCTTTTGCCGAACACACAGCGGAACTCTCAATGAAAGCGCCGTTGTTGGTGTCAAAACCGGCAGATCTCGGGTAGGGGGTGCCAAACTGTGCGTCTAAGGATCGATGGTAACAGGAGACAGGGGACACGATGTTTACCCAGGTTCGGGCCCTCTTGATGGAGGTAATACCCTACTTCCTGCTAGATTAACTTTGATGAGTATAGGGATTACAAGAGTTGATCTACCTCGAGATCGTATGTTGTGGTCTAAACCATACAGGTATGATGAGTAATGTCATAATCATCTATTGACTAGCCTGGCCTCGGCTTATATAACATACCAGAGGCCTAGGATAACAAGAGTCCTAGTCGAATACGTCGATGGAGAGGAGTCATTGTCTTGATCACCAAGTCTTGTAGAATCTTCCTCGTATATGTCTTCGGTTGTCCAAATTGGCCCATGAGTAAACGGCCATGGGGGTCCTCGGCCCAATCCAACTGATCGGGAGACGATGTGGTGAGTACCCCCTAGTCCAGGACACCGTCACCATGCCGTGGGCCGCAGGCAGGCAAGTCTAGGGACCCCCGTTCCCAGAACGTCGACAATAGAGTGGGACTAATGCCCTTTAAATCATCAAGAGTATATCCAATAGCATCTCGGTGCTTCCTTAGAACTTTCAATAATCTTTCTTCTTCATGTTCTGAAAGGTTAGCACTGATAATAACAGGATATATCTTCTTTTCATCAAGATAAGCATATTTCAAAGTGTTTGGCAATTGTTTTAATTCAAACACAGGGTCACCTTTAGGTGAAGGAGGACCTCCTAAAGTTTCAATAGGCAAATTGTGTTTAAGAAGAGGACGTTGTTCAAAGAAAATTTTCTCTATTTCATTTCTTTCATGTATATGAAAATCATTTTTATGGTCTAGCAAATATTGTTCTAAAGGATTAGTAGATTATATTTCTTTCTCTTTTTTCCATTATATTTTGTACTTCTTTTTTTCTCTGGTTGCTTCCCCAACAACCATTGTAAAGACTTTTTTTTATTTTTGTCACTCTATTATATTAATGAAAAATGACACACAGTAGGGTTTTTGCCCTACTGTTCTATGGTCAAAAAATCAGTTCATCTTTACTAGGCAATTCTTTTTCATAAAGATTTCTACTAAACTTGGAAAAATTAAACTCATGAGACTCATTACCAAAACTAACACCGACAGTTTGTTTCTCACAATCTGTCTTAACATTAACGGTGTTCAAGAAAGGTCTACCAAAGATAATGGGACAAAAGTCATCTTGTGGGGAACCAAGAACAAGAAAATCAGTTGGGTATTTTATTTTCCCACATAAGACTTCAAGATCTCTAACAATCCCAATTGGTGATATTGTGTCTCTATTAGCAAGTTTAATAGTAACATCTATTTCTTCTATTTCTGAGGGTGCTATGTCTTTCATAATTTCTTGATATAAGGTATAAGGAATAGCACTCACACTAGAACATACATCAAATAAACCATGATAACAGTGATCTCCTATTTTAACTGAAATGACAGGCATGCCAACAACAGGTCTATGTTTATCTTCCTTATCATGTTTGGCAATTCTAGCAGCTTCTTCATAGAAGTAAATAACATGCCCATCCATATCTTCTTCCAAGAGATCCTTTACCATAGCAATACTAGGTTCTACTTTAATTTGTTCATCAGGTTTAGGTGTTCTAATGTAGCTTTTGTTAACCACCGTTGAAACTTTAGCATGTTACTTTATCCTAACAGGGAAAGGTGGTTTCTCAATATAAGCAGAAGGAACAACTGGATCAACATTATAAAGTATAGTTTCTTCTTTAACTCGTACCGGTTCTTTAGTTTCTTCTTTAATAGGTGGGTGATATTTAAACCACTTCTCTTTAGGGAGATCATCATGAGTAGCAAATGATTCACAAAAGGAGGCTACTATCTCAGAGTCAAGTCCATATTTAATGCTAAACTTTTGAAAAGCATCGGTATCCATAAAAGATTTAACACAATCATACTTAAGTTTAATACCTGACTCTTTACCTTTGTCGAGTTCCCAATCTTCAGAGTTGCATTTAATTCTTTCCAAAAGATCCCACTGGAATTCAATAGTCTTCTTCATAAAGGAACCAGCACAAGAAGTATCAAGCATGGTTTGATCATTACGAGAAAGCCGAGCATAAAAATTCTGAATAATAATTTCTCTTGAGAGTTCATGATTGGGGCATGAATATAACATTGACTTAAGCCTCTCCCAAGATAGAGCGATACTTTCTCCTTCACGAGGCCAAAAATTATATATATAATTCCGATCACGATGAACTAGATGCATATGATAATTTTTTTGGTGGAACTCCAATTTCAAACAATTCCAGTTCCATGATCCAATATCATCACATAGCCTATACCATGCCAATGCTTTTCCCTTCAAAGATAAAGGGAAAACCTTATTCATAACTTTATCTCCAGGCAAACCTGCAAGCTTAAATAATCCAAAAATTTGTTCTACATATATCAAGTGCATATGAGGATGTTCGGTTCCATCTCCTGCATAAGGATTAGCTAGCAGTTGTTCTATCATACCCGAAGGAATTTCATATTCAATATTTTCAGTAGGTGCAGTAGGTTGAGGGGTAGCTAATTGTGGTTCCGGATGAGGTGAAGATACCCCGAACAAACCCCTCAGAGGATTGTTTTCCATAGTAACAAGTGACAATAAATTTCAGCACACTATATAAATGTTTCCTAACCAAATTCCACTTACCAAAGGTGCTTCACTCCCCGGAAACGGTGCCAGAAAATAGCCTTGATGACCCACAAGTATAGGGGATCAATTGTAGCTCTTTTTGATAAGTAAGAGCGTCGAACCCAACGAGGAGCAGAAGGAAATGACAAGTAGTTTTCAGTAAGGTAATGTCTGCAAGTGCTGAAATTGTAAGTAGCAGAGTAGTTTGATAGCAAGATAATTTGTAACGAGCAAGTAATGATAGTAGTAACAAAAGTGCAGAAAGGTAGCTCAATCCTTTTGAGGCAAAGGACAGGCCAAAACGGTCTCTTATGGTAAGCAAAGCGTTCTTGAGGGTACACAGGGATTTCATCTAGTCACTTTTATCATGTTGGTTCAATTTGTGTTCACTACTTTGATAATTTGATATGTGGGTGGACCGGTGCTTAGGTGTTGTTCTTACTTGAACAAACCTCCTACTTATGATTAACCCTCCTGCAAGCATCTGTAACTATGAGAAAAGTATTAAGAATAAATTCTAACCATAGCATTAAACTTTTGGATCCAATCGGTCCCTTACAGAATAGCGCATAATCTAGGGTTTAAGCTTCGGTCACTCTTGCAACCCATCATCTAATTGCTACTCCACAATGCATTCCCTTAGGCCCAAATATGGTGAAGTGCATGTAGTCGACGTTCACATGACACCACTAAGGGAATCACAACATACATACTATCAAAATATCGAACACATATCAAATTCACATGATTACTTGCAACATGATTTCTCACGTGACCTCAAGAACAAATGTAACTACTCACAAATGATAAACATGCTCATGATCAGAGGGGTATTAAATAGCATATTGGATCTGAACATATAATCTTCCACCAAATAAACCATATAGTAATCAACTACAAGATGTAATCAACACTACTAGTCACCCACAAGTACCAATCTATGGTTCCGGTAACAAGATTGAACATAAGAGATGAAATAGGGTTTGAGAGGAGATAGTGTTGTTGAACATGTTGATGGAGATTGCCCTCCCCAAGATGGGAGAGTTGTTGGCGATGATGATGATGATGATGATTTCCCCCTCTGGGAGGGAAGTTCCCCCGGCAGAATCGCTCCGCCGGAGGGAAAAAGTGCTCCTACCCAAGTTCCGCCTCGAGGCGGCGACACTTCGTCCTGAAAGTCCTCCCCTTATTTTTTTTCTAGGTCAAAATGACTTATATACCAAAATATGGCCACCGGAGGTGGGCCGAGGAGGGCACAACCCACCAGGGCGTGCCTGGGCTCCCTGGCGCGCCCAGGTGGGTTGTGCCCACCTGGTGGGCCCCATCTGGTAGTTATTTGCTCCAATAATTCTTAAATAATCCATAAAAAATCTCCGTGAAGTTTCAGCTTGTTTGGAGTTGTGCAGAATAGGTGGCCTGGCGTAGCTTTTCCAGGTCCAGATTTCTAGCTGCAAGAATTCTCCCTCTTGGTGTGTACCTTGCAAATTATGAGAGAAAAGACATTATAATTACTCCAAAAGGCATTATTATGGATAAAAACATTGTAAATAACAATAAGGAAACATGATGCAAAATGGACGTATCAACGTGTTAAAGGGGTTGTCAATCCCTTTCGGGTAACGGCGCCAGAAATTGGCGAACGGACGTGAGAGAGTTGTAATAATTCGATAGATAGATCGCGCGGGAACGCGAGATGAAATACATTGCAGCAAGGTATTTTTCTATTTTGGTTTAATAGATCTGAAAGTAAAAGCAAAGGAAAATAAATCGGAAAGGCAAATATATTAAGGAAAAGACCTGGGGCCGTAGTTTTCACTAGTGGCTTCTCTCGAGAAAAAATAGCAAATGGTGGGTAAAAGAATTACAGTTGGGCAATTGATAGAACTTCAAATAATCATGATGATATCCAGACAATGATCATTATATAGGCATCATGTCCAAGATTAGTAGACCGACTCCTACCTGCATCTACTACTATTACTCCACACATCGACCGCTATCCAGCATGTATCTAGTGTATTAAGTTCATGGAGAAACAGAGTAATGCAATAAGAATGATGACATGATATAGACAAGATATATTTTGTAGAAATAGACCCCATCTTGTTATCCTTAATGGCAACGATACATACGTGTCGGTTCCCCTTCTGTCACTGGGATCAAGCACCGTAAGATCAAACCCATCACACAAAACCCAAATATCGGAGAAGAAATACGAGGCTATAAGCATTGATGCATATAAGGGATCAAAGAAGACTCAAATAACTTTCATGGATAAAAAGATAGATCTGATCATAAACTCGAAGTTCATCGGATCCCAACAAACACACATCAAAAAGAGTTACATCATATGGATCTCCCAGAGACCATTGTATTGAGAATCAAACAAGAGAGAGGAAGCCATCTAGATACTAACTACGGACCCGTAGGTCTACAAAGAACTACTCACACATCATCGAAGAGACACCAATGGACATGATGAACCCCTCCGTGATGGTGTCTAGATTGGATCTAGTGTTTCTGGAACTTGCGGCGACTGGAATTGATTTTCGTTGACTCCCCTAGGGTTTCTGGAATATTGCGGTATTTATAGAGTAAAGAGGCGGTTTGGGGGGCACCCGAGGTGGGCACAACTCACCAGGGCGCGCCTGGGCCTCCAGGCGCGCCCTGGTTGAAGGAAATATGCCTTAGAGGCAATAATAAAGTTGTTATTTATATTTCCTTATATCATGATAAATGTTTATTATTCATGCTAGAATTATATTAACCGGAAACTTAGTACATGTGTGAATACATAGACAAAACAGAGTGTCCCTAGTATGCCTCTACTTGACTAGCTCGTTCATCAAAGATGGTTATAGTTTCTTGACCATAGACATGTGTTGTCATTTGATGAACGAGATCACATCATTAGAGAATGATGTGATGGACAAGACCCATCTGTTAGCTTAGCATAATGATCGTTAAGTTTTATTGCTATTGCTTTCTTCATGACTTATACATATTCCTCTAACTATGAGATTATGTAACTCTCGAATACCGGAGGAACACCTTGTGTGCTATCAAACATCACAACGTAACTGGCTGATTATAAAGATGTTATATAGGTGTCTCCAAAGGTGTTTGTTGGGTTGGCATAGATTAAGATTAGGATTTGTCACTCCGAGTATCGGAGAGGTATCTCTGGGACCTCTCGGTAATGCACATCATTATAAGCCTTGCAAGCAATGTGACTAATGAGTTAGTTATGGGATGATGCATTATGGAACGAGTAAAGAGACTTGCTGGTAACGAGATTGAACTAGGTATGATGATACCGACGATCGAACCTCGGGCAAGTAACATACCGATGATAAAGGGAATAATGTATGTTGTTATTGTGGTTTGACCGATAAATATCTTCGTAGAATATGTAGGAACCAATATAAGCATCCAGGTTCCACAATTGGTTATTGATTGGAGATGTGCCTCGGTCATGTCTACATAGTTCTCGAACCCGTAGGGTCCGCACGCTTAACGTTCGATGACGATTTGTATTATGAGTTATGTGTTTTGGTGACCGAAGATTGTTCGGAGTCCCAAGTGAGATCGCGGACATGACGAGGAGTCTCGAAATGGTCGAGAGGTAAAGATTGATATATTGGATGATAGTATTCAGACACCGGAATGGTTTCGGAACATTTCGAATATTTATCGGAGTACCGAGGAGTTACCCGAACCCCCCGGGGAAGTAATGGGCCTTCATGGGCCATAGGGGAGAAAGAGAGGGGAGCCCGCAGGGTGGCGCCCCCAAGGGAGTCCGAATTGGACAAGGGGGAGGGGTGCGGCCCCCTTTCCTCTTTCCCTCTCCCTCTCCTTCTCCTTCCCTTTTCCCCTCCGGTGAGAAAGGAAAAAGGGGGGGCGAATCCTGCTAGGAGTGGAGTCCTAGTAGGACTCCCCCCCTTGGCGCGCCCCCTTGGTGGCTGGACTCCTCCTTCCCTCCTTTATATATGGGGGCAAGGGGCACCCCAAAGCACAACAGTTGTTCTCTTAGCCGTGTGCGGGCCCCCCTCCACAGTTTACTCCTCCAGTCATAGCGTCGTAGTGCTTAGGCGAAGCCCTGCGTGGATCACATCACCATCACCGTCACCATGTCGTCATGCTTACGAAACTCTCCCTCGACCCTCTGCTGGATCAAGAGTTCGAGGGACGTCATTGAGCTGAACATGTGTTGAACTCAGAGGTGCCGTACGTTCGGTACTAGATCGGTTGGATTGTGAAGACGTTCGACTACATCAACCGTGTTAACCTAACGCTTCCGCTTTCGGTCTACGAGGGTACATGGACACACTCTCTCCCTCTCGTTGCTATGCATCTCCTAGATAGATCTTGCGTGATCATAGGATTTTTATGAAATTGCATGCTACGTTCCCCAACACTGGTGGGTTGTGCTCCCCTCGGAGCACCCCCGGGCGCTTCTCTGACCCATTGGATGTCTTCTAGTCCAAAAAATCCACAAAAAGTTTCGCTGCGTTTGGACTCCGTTTGGTATTGATTTCCTGTGATGTAAAAAACATGCAAAAAATAGCAACTGGCACTTGGCACTATGTCAATAGGTTAGTACCAAAAAATGATATAAAATGATTGTAAAACATCCAAGAATGATACTATAACAACATGGAACAATAAAAAAATATAGATACTTTGGAGACGTATCAGTGATCCAGGAGTAGATCACTAGACAGCGTTCAAAATTATACTTAGAGAACTAAAGGAAATATTTTCTCGGTTATGGAGATGATAAAGAGTTCATCGTAAAGAGTTACGTCGATGTAAGCTTTGACACCGATTCGGATGACTATGAGTATCAATTTGGATACATATTGAAAGTGGAAGCAATTAGCTAGAGTAGCTCCGTGCAGAGCATTGTAGACATAGAAATTTGCAAAATACATACGGATCTGAATGTGACAGACCCGTTTACTATACTTCTCTCACAAGCAAAACATGATCACATCTTAGTACTCTTTGGGTGTTAATCACATGGTGATGTGAACTAGATTATTTACTCTAGTAAAACTCATCGGGTGTTAGTCACCTGGCGATGTGAACTACGGGTGTTAATCACATGGTGATGTGAACTAGATTATTGACTCTAGTGCAAGTGGGAGACTGAAGGAAATATGCCCTAGAGGCAATAATAAAGTTGTTATTTTATATTTCCTTATTCATGCTAAAGGTTTATTATTCATGCTAGAATTGTATTGATCAAAAACTGAAATACATGTGTGAATACATAAACAAATACCATGTCCCTAGTAAGCCTGTACTAGACTAGCTCGTTGATCAAAGATAGTTAAGGTTTCCTAACCATAGGCATGTGTTTTCATTTGATAATGGGATCACTTCATTAGGAGAATGATGTGATGGACAAGACCCATCTGTTAGCTTAGCATATTGATCGTTCAGTTTATTGCTATTGCTTTCTTAATGTCAAATACATATTCCTTCGACTATGAGATTATGCAACTCTCGGATACCGGAGGAATACCTTTTGTGCTATCAAACATCACAACATAACTGGGTGATCATAAAGATGCTCTATAGGTATCTCTGAAGGTGTTTGTTGAGTTGGCATAGATCGAGATTAGGATTTGTCACTCTGAGTATCATAGAGGTATCTCTGGGCCCTCTTGGTAATACACATCATAAGAAGCCTTGCAAGCAAAGTGACTAAGTAGTTAGTTACAAGATGATGTATTACAAAATGAGTAAAGAGACTTGTCAGTAAAGAGATTGAACTAGGTATGAAGATACCGATGATCGAATATCGGGCAAGTAACATACCAATGGACAAAGGGAATTACGTATGTTGTCATAAGGTTCGACCGATAAAGATCTTTGTACAATATGTAGGAACCAATATGGGCATCCAAGTTCTGCTATTGGTTATTAACGGGAGAGGTGTCTCGATCATGTCTACATAATTCTCGAACCCGTAGGCTCCGCACGCTTAACGTTCGTTGACGATATAGTGTTATATGAGTTATATGATTTGGTGACCGGATGTTGTTCGGAGTCCCGGATGAGATCACGGACATGACGAGGAGTCTAGAAATGGTCGAGAGGTAAAGATTGATATATAGGACGATGGTATTCGTACACCGGGAGTGTTTCAGAGTGTACCGGGTAGTCATCGGAGTACCGGAGGGGGCACCGGACACCCCCGAGAGGTTAGTGGGTCTATTGAGCCATTAGAGGGGAGCACACCAGCCCACAAGGGGCTGGCGCACCCCACATGGTAGCCTCCCAAGTGGGGAAAGGAAAGGGGGGATTCGGCCTCCCCCTTCCTTCCCTCTTCCCCCTTTCCTTCCCCCCTCTAACAAATATGGCAGGGGTGGTGCGGCCAAGGGCAGGAGCCGAAGTAATATTCGGACCTACTTGGGGCGCCCCTTGGCCTCTCCCCACTCCCTCCCACCTATATATATGTGGGAGGGGGCGCCTAGCACAAGACAACATTGTCTTAGCCGTGTGCGGCGCCCCCCTCCACCATTTACACCCCGGACATATTTTCGTAGTGCTTAGGTGAAGCCCCGCAGAGATAAATTCGCCATCACCGTCACCACGCCGTAGTGCTGTCGAAACTCATCCACTATCCCGCCATATTGCTGGATCAAGAAGGCGGAGGACGTCACCCAGCTGAACGTGTGCTGAACGCGGAGGTGTCGTACGTTCGGTGCTTGATCGGTTGGAGCGCGAAGAAGTTCGACTAAATCAACTGCGTTAACAAACGCTTCCGCTTACGGTCTACAAGGGTACGTAGACACACTATCCCCTCTCGTTGTTATGCATCTCCATGGATAGATCTTGCGTGTGCATAGAATTTTTTTTGTTTTCCATGCAACGTTTCCCAACAGAGACTATCTCCTTCTTTTTGTCTTCTCCACAACCACCATATTCTATTCCACCTATAGTGCTATATCCATGGCTCACGCTCATGTATTGCGTGAAAGTTGAAAAAGTTTGAAAATACTAAAGTATGAAACAATTGCTTGGCTAAAACCGGGGTTGTGCATGATTAAATACTTTGTGTGATGAACATGGAGCATAGCCAGACTATATGGTTTTGTAGGGATAACTTTATTTGGCCATGTTATTTTGAGAAGACACGAGTGCATCATTAGTATGCTTGAAGTATTATTATTTTTATGTCAATATTAAACTTTTGTTTTGAATCTTATGGATCTAAATGTTGACGCTGCAATAAATAAAATTACATGGATAAATATGTTAGGTAGCATTCCACATCAAAAATTTCGCGATAATTTTTCTTGGACCAGAAGACACACGTAGGAGTTGCAGATGAAGTCAGAGGAGTCCCAAGGCGGCCACAAGCCTTAGGGGCACGCCCTAGGGGGCGCCCTGAGGGCTTGTGGGCCCCTCAGAGTTCCTCCAACCCTAATTCTTGGCCTATAAATTCCCAAATATTCCCAAACGACAAAAGGTGTCCACAAAAATACTTTTTCACCGTCGTAACCTTCTGTACCCGTGAGATCCCATCTTGGGGCCTTTTCCGGCATCCTGCTGGAGGGGGATTCGAGCACGGAGGGCATCTACATCAACTCCATTGCCCTTCCGATGAAGCGTGAGTAGTTTACCATAGACCTATGGGTCCATAGCTAGTAGCTAGATGGCTTATTATCTCTCTTTGATCCTCAATACCATGTTCTCCTCGATGTTCTTGGAGATCTATCCGATGTAATATTGTTTTGCGGTGTGTTTGTCGAGATCCGATGAATTGTGGATTTATGATCAGTTTATCTATGAATATTATTTGAGTCTTCTCTGACTTCTTATATGCATGATTTGATATCTTTGCATTTCTCTTTGAATTATCGATTTGGTTTGGCCAACTAGATTGGTTCTTCGTGCAATGAGAGAGGTGCTTAGTTTTGGGTTCAATCTTGCGGTGTCCTCACCTAGTGACAAAGTAGGGGTAGCGAGGCATGTATTGTATTGTTGCCATCAAGGGTAAAAAGATGGGGTTTTCATCATATTGCTTGAGTTTATCCCTCTACATCATGTCATCTTACTTAAGGCGTTACTCTGAACGTGTGTTGAACTCGGAGGTGTCGTACGTTCGGTACTTGGATCGGTCGGATCGTGAAGACGTATGACTACATCAACCGCGTTGTGCTAACGCTTCTGCTTTCAGTCTACGAGGGTGCGTGGACACACTCTCCCCTCTCGTTGCTATGCATCACCATGTGTAACACCCCCGGTGTCATGCTACAGTGACCTCACACTAATGGTGCCATGTCATCACGTTTAGCTAAGCCAAATTGCCACTTGATAAAAATCAAAGCCATTTTCAAATTTGATATAAAGTTAAATAAATTATTTCTTCAATCCGTAAAACAAAAATGTAGGTTGGGTTACAAATATTCGCTAACTTTTTTTTTCATGTGAGAATAAAAAATTTACAAAATATTAAAATGCCCTTAACCTATTTTAAATTGGACTAGCAGCAAATAATTGACCCATTTTAACAATAAATAATTCTTTAAAATATTTAAAATAATTGAATCCTTGTGGATCACTTTAAAATATTGCAATGTATTTATATGACAAGTTTCATATTTTACAAACTCTATTTGGTGGCTTAACTTAACACGAAATAATAACAAAATTTAAAAACAGAAAATATAAGAAAGGAAAATTTTGAGGGCATTTGAGCAGTCGGCCCATTTAGCATTAGAGGCTGGCCCAGTCCACCCCCAGCATCTTCAACCTAGCGCTACAGGGAGGCAGGGGAGGCGTGGCAGCCATCCATGGCCGCGCCTGGAGGCGTGGAGGCCATCCAGCCCCCCAACCCCCCTACTAGCAGACCCCGTGGCCACCTCCGAAACCCTAGACCGCCACATCCGTCTTCCCCTCGATCCCCTCGATCCCCCGTCTTCCCCATCCCCTTTTGCTCGATCTGAAACTCGAGGACTCGCGCGGTGACCGTTCTCATCGCCGTCGTTGCCGCGGCCACCGTTGTATCCTTCGCTCTGGAGTACGTCCATGAAGTCTACCACGATCGACATCATCCATTCTGCATGTCACATCAAGCCGGGGAGCCGCGTAGCCAACATCGTCTTCGTCTTCTTCGTCGGGCCGCCGCCTTCTCGCTGTCGATCCGCACCATCCTGAATGTCCCCGGCCTCCCCGACCACGTCCCCGGCTCCGTGGTGAGCTCCTCCCTTGCATCCCCCTTATCCCCCCTCGATTTAGTCGCCGTATGCCGCTGTCACTGCCGCGTCCGAAGTTTTCTGTGTGTGTGCGCTCGTCGCGCTCCGCCGAGTCCTGGCCGCCCCGGGGCATTCCCTCGCCGCGCCCCATGTGCGCTTGCCACACCCTGGCCGCGCTCGCGCCGCCCGTTCACTTGCTGCTGCTGCCGCCTTGCACGCAGCTCCTGCTCCTGTCGCCGCCGTTGCTCGCTACTGCTACCACCGCTGCTCCCTGCCTGCGCCCTTTTCCTGCAGCGCCCGCCCCGCTCGTCCCGCTGGCACCGGCGCTGCCCTCCGTCGGCGCCGCCCTCCGCCGGAGCCGCCCCGTTGCCGGCCGGCCACTGCCCCCCTGCGCCTGACCATGGCCGCCGGCCCTCCTCTGCGAGGCCGTGCGTACTGCCCGGCCAGGAGGCCGGTTGGCCACTGCCACCTAGGCCCTGCCAAAAAAAGAGAGAGGTAAAAAAACAGAGGTTATAAATAATAAATTAATTAATTAGTTGATTAGTAATTTAATTAGTTAACTTAATTAACTAAAACCTAATTAGTCTAAAACAAACTGTTAACTTAAGTCTACTAGATAATGACGGTGGGGTCCCACCCCCTGTTGACCAGTCAAAGTTTGACTGGTCAACTGGGACCCCGTGGACCCACATGTCATTCTATGGTGCACTTCTGTGTACACAGATTTGGGTGCACCTAGCATTTTCCCATTTATTTTCGAATTACAAGTAAATCCAGAAATTTTGAAAATCATTTAAAACTTTGAAAAATCATATAAAATAATCTGTAACTCGGATGAAAAAACTTTGTACATGAAAGTTGCTCAGAACGACGAGACAAACCCGGATACACAGCTCGTTCGTCTGCCACGCATCCCTAGCATAGCGAACACGCGACTTTCCCCCTCCGGTTCATCTGTCCGAAAACGCGAAACACCGGGGATATTTTCCCGGATGTTTTCCCCCTTCACCGGTACCACCTCATACCGTGTTAGGGCACCCCTAGCACCGCTACTTGTCATGTCATGCATCGCTATGCATATGTTTGCTTGATATTTATTGTTTCTTCCCCCTCTTCTCTCGCTAGACACCGAGACCCGACGCCGCTGCTACCCAGTACGACTACGGTGTTGACGACCCCTCTCTCTTGCCAGAGCAACCAGGCAAGCCCCCCCTTTGATCACCAGATATCGCCTATTCTTCTCTCTACTTCTTGTATTAGAGTAGTGTAGCATGCTACTGATTTCCGTTAATCCTATCCTGATGCATAGCCTGTCCTTACTACTACTGTTGTTACCTTTACCTGCAATCCTAATGCTTAGTATAGGATGCTAGTTTATCATCAGTGGCCCTACATTTTTGTCCGTCTGCCATGCTATACTATCAGGCCGTGATCATTCGGGAGGTGATCACGGGTATATACTATATACTTTATACATGATTCATGTGATGACTAAAGTCGGGTTGGCTCGAGGAGTACCCGTGGTTGATTCACGAATTGGGGGCTGGAAGGACATACTTTCCCGACGGCCCTCTATGTGGATCTTTGTGGCGAAGCGACAGGGCAGGTTGAGACCACCTAGGAGAGAGAGAGGTGGGCCTGGCCCTGGTCGGCGTTCGCGTTATTTCAAGATAACACGTTTAACGAGATCTTGGTATTTGATCTGAGTCTGGTCACTGGCCTATACGCACTAACCATCTACGCGGGGACAGTTATGGGCACTCGACGTCGTGGTATCAGCCGAAGCCTTCGTGACGTCAGCGACTGAGCGGCGCGCGCCGGTTGGACCGTAAGCCTGCCTCTTGTATTAAGGGGGCTTAGGTCTGCTCCCGGCCGCGTACGCAACGTGCAGGTGTGCAATGGGCGATGGGCCCAGACCCCTGCGCCATAGGATTTAGACCGGCGTGCTGACCTCTCTGTTGTGCCTAGGTAGGGCTGCGACGTGTTGATCTTCCGAGGCCGGGCATGACCCAGAAAAGTGTGTCCGGACAAAGGGGATCGAGCGTGTTGGGAAATGTGGTGCACCCCTGTAGGGAAGTTATCTATTCGAATAGCCGTGATCTTCGGTAACAGGACGACTTGGAGTTGTATCTTGACCTTATGACAACTAGAACCGGATACTTAATAAAACACACCCTTCCAAGTGCCAGATACAACCAATGATCGCTCTCTCACAGGGCGACGAGGGGAGGATCATCGGTTAGGATTATGCTATGCGATGCTACTTGGTGAACTTACCATCTACTCTCTTCTTCTACTGCAAGATGGAGGTTACCAGAAGCGTAGTCTTCGAAAGGACTAGCTATCCCCCCTTATTCCGGCATTCTGCAGTTCAGTCCATCTATGATACCCTTTTTCCATTCGATACCATTGCATACATATGTAGTGTAGCTCCTTGCTTGTGAGTACTTTGGATGAGTACTCACGGTTTCTTTGCTTCTCCTTTTCCCCTTTCCTATACCCGATTGCTGCGACCAGGCGTTGGAGCCCAGGATCCAGACGCCACTGTCGATGACAACAACTACTACTCGGGAGGTGCCTACTACTACGTGCAGTCCGCTGACGACGACCAGGAGTAGTTTAGGAGGATCCCAGGCAGGAGGCCTACGCCTCTTTCGATCTGTATCCTGTTTTGTGCTAGCCTTCTTAAGGCAAAACTTGTTTAACTTATGTCTTGTACTCAGATATTGTTGCTTCCGCTGACTTGTCTATGATCGAGCTCTTGTATTCGAGGCCCTCCGAGGCCCCTGGCTTGTAATATGATGCTTGTATGACTTATTTTTTTTGTAGAGTTGTGTTGTGATATCTTCCGCGAGTCCCTGATCTTTATCGTACACGTTTGCGTGTATGATTAGTGTACAATTGAATCGGGGGCGTCACAAGTTGGTATCAGAGCCGACTGCCTGTAGGAATCCCCTTCCACACTCCTTGGCCGAAGTCGAGTCTAGACATTACAAAACTTTTTACTAACATGGTTGTGTCTTACGGGCCCACGTCGCCATTTGGGTGGTATTAGGATCTTTTATTCCTCATCTATACTCTGGGAATCTGAACTCTCTTCTATTTGGGTTAAAATATTTTTCTACTTCTAACTCTAGGTTCTCGTAATTACTTCCTTCCGGAGAGCCCCTTATTATAGATGATCGCCTGCTACACCAGAAGATTCAGAAGATACTCTCTGAAGTTATCCCGAGAACTTGTGCTCATTGCGTTTGCAATTCCCTTCCACCGTCAACCCCTATAGATAACTACATGCACTTGCCATTCTTACCTTAGTCCCCAGTTGCTCTTGTTATTACAGATACCCCGAAATACTCGTTGTTGTTCCGAGAATCCTTGTGCCTACTGCCTTGCAGTTCCTTGTCACCTGAATACACCTACAAATTAATCCTCACACACACCGAGGATTTGTTTCTCCCCAGTTGTTCATGTGTTTCACCAAGGTCTTCGAAATACTATTCGATCTTTCGAAAATCCTCAGCAGCTTATTGCTCTTGAAATTCTTGCTTGCTTGCATTATGGTTAATCCCATAAGTATAGTATTCTTATTAACATCCTTTGTCACTATCATCTTGAGCCCATCGATTCAATAATTACGAATGCTCACAATCCTCAACCAAATCCTAGAATTCATCCTTCTGGCTCAGGCGTCATTTTAAACATGAGCTGGATCTCAACCAATCGAATTGCCATCGATTGTACCCCTAAGGCTATTCAACTTATCCATCCCTAATCATAGCATTGCTTCTGATCCCTTGTCTTGGAATTCATAATTCCTTGGCATTTGAGCTTTGAGTTAGTCAGTTGTTTCTATAATCTGGTCTCCTTGCGTTCTTTCTTCTTCTGGTTGAGTACCGACACTCACGTCAGATCCATTATGGACCACCAGAGCCTTTGTTGGATTTTGTCCGACACCGCCGTCCTTCATATTCATTAAACTTGTGAGCCTTCCATCGGATACATAATGCCTTTGGTAGAGTATACTCTTTCCTTTTATCAACCATGCTCTGCTCCCGAGCTTGAGTTATTTGCTCGTGAAGTTTGTGGTATATGTTTCTACGATGCCCCGATGGGTTGAACCTATGCCTTCCTTAATCTGTGTGAACCCGAAAGGTTTCACGGGTCATACTTATCTGGTATTGCACTAGGTAAAACTTTCAACAACTAATGTCATTTTCAAAAAAACGAGAGGTGAATGGAAGGTTATACATTGAAGAAGTGAGAGTCGACATTGAACTTTGTGTTCATGCCCATGGACATGATGTATATCCTATCATGGAAGCTTCTTGTAATATTAACTATTCCCTTGATATAATATCATTTGGTATCTGTGAATTGACCCTTTGCAATCGTGGTTCCGACCAAATTTTCTCCTTGATTCCATATTCGGGGACAAGTTAAAGCACTTGTCTTTTGCATACAATACACCTCTGCAACCTCTATTATGATCTACCTTCGAGTATTACCCCGTGGTACCTCGATAATATCACAGAACCAAATTACTTCTTATGAGTTCTTCTTCAAGTATTAATTCTCACCGGTTCCAATTTTCCCCGGGTTCTGAGCTGTTAGACACCCAAGGACACCGATAGTGAATCGAGTCTGTACTCTTATTCAATAACTCTAAGTAATTTTCGTTGCTTATGAGTTTAATAATCCTTCAAGTCATTCCTAGCCCGATTGGCTATATAATTATCGTGCTGCTCTTAACTGTGCTACCTGGTCCTTCTTCCCGAAGCACAATTTTCGACGATGAGCTAAGCTTACGTTGATTTTCCTCATCATATCATTTTGCCATGAACAACAAACTTGATTTCGAGTTGTGTCGTACCCATGGTTCCAATAACCTTTCGCTTCATCATTCCTTTGACTTGATGTCGTCGCTGGTTGATTACATCTTCATGAAATCTCTCGACAAATGTGTCGTGATCATCATCAACATTCTGAGCTCTTCCAGGATATCAATCAGATTCATGATGTGAAATACCGTCCTTGCCCCTCGATGATTTGTGTTATCGTCGTAAACATTCTTGCCTTCCCCAACACAAACTTGTTCATGTTTTGTGTTGTACCTTAATTTCCTTGCTATCTACCTTAGTTTATGTTCTACCTTCCAGTATTACCATCTTTTATGACAAGGATGTTGTGAGAATTGCTCCACCTTTTAAGAATTCTCGATATAGTAATACTTCTCGCCATCTCCGTTCATTTCTTGGTCCCCGTGTTGTTTCTAACTGGAATACCGACAACTGAACTATGATGTGTGAATTCAAAACTTCTAGCAACTCCATTGCTTTGAAGTGAATGGTCGATAGCTTCAATCTAAGTCTTTTGGTTATTGAATCACCATTCTAACACTGATCATGCTACCTAAGCCCATATTTTGAGTGCACCTGTCAACCAATAATTAATTGTGTATGTTTTCCTGAGCATACATCATTATATCATTCGATCGAACAAATGATTATTTCCTTGTTCACATAATTGTGGAAATCCATCTTTTTGGAATTCTCGATGAATGGTCGCAGAGTCCATCATCCACATCCTCATCTTCTCCTTGGTTAATGATGAACTATTGTTTCGGAACTTGCTTCCATAGTTCATTTCTTGGGAATCTTACTATGTCATCTCCTCAACTTGTGTTGCACCTTTTGTTCTCAGACATCCTGAGTCTGAGGTATCTAGACACCAATCAGATCTGAATCTCAGTCAGATATGATGGTTGGAACATATATCCACGAGTTATAACGTTGGTCTTATATGACCCGGTAAGGTGATGTCATGCCTAGCACACCTGATTGGAGGACTATTGTTATAGTTTCCTTTTTAGCAAGGTTATCCATTCTTCCATGAGGAAATTGTAAAACTTATTCTAAAATTTGTTCCTGATGGATCCTTCGTGCATCCAAATTCCGAACCTTAATTTATGCCCATGTCAATGCTATCTCGAAGCATGTCTGTGGTAATCCGATTTTCAAAAAGAGCATTTGTAGCACAATGCTAAATTTTCTTTATCATTTATCCTAACACCGTTGTATGTATAATATCTTGAGATTCCTCCCCCCTTACCTAAATGGTTTTCTACTTTCTATCCTGTCATGGATATCATGCTCCACTTGTCCTTGGGAAGGATATACCCCTGAAATATGTGTTTAAACACATTTTCCTTTCCATTGTTCTGTTTAATCTGATAATCATATCTTCCTTTCCATTGGTTGGTTTAACGTTGCTTGTGATCTATAAGATCTAAGCATTAATATTCTCCTGCTTATGTAAACATCTCGGTGTACAATCCTATCAGCAAGACCCTTTTACTATTGTTGATGACATTGCGGTAGCCATCGATGGACGAGAACTTTGCCTATTGGTCTGCCTCGTGCAACGAGCAGGAAAATAGTTCTCTTCGCCCCTCGCCCTTGATACCGATGTTGTTGCCGACATAACTGACAGTCTCTTCTCTGACGTGCCTTCTATCATGATTGTGCAAGATGACAACGCCCTCCTTTCTTTTAACCCACATGGTGGGCCCATAACCCATAGTTCCAAAGGATCGAAACCTGACTCTCCTATAACCCTCGGTTTCCAAAAGTATTCCTCGTGCGTCGCCTCGTATGTAATTAACGAGCCACCTTCCAAAGCTCAGCAATTCTGGTATCAGACACAATACTAAATCCCATTGCTCTAAACCCTTTCACACTCTGTTTCAGGCAACGGACGATTGCCTATCCACTTGAAAATTCTTGCTGCACGTTCTTACCTTGCTCTCGATGCGTTTTATTTTTTTTAACTCGAGAGATACTCATGTGTTCAATCATGGGATAACCCCAGATGATTACCTCCTATAGCATTATATCGTTGCCATGCTGCCCCTTACCTATTAGTAAGTACGATGGAATTCCCGAAGAAAGGCTGCCAACTTCATCATGAAGACCTGAAGCGGAGAAATGAAGACATCAACGTAATGGATCAACCTCTTCGAGAAGAGCAAGCCAGACCGAGAAGACTTGCTAGATTCGTTACCAAACCTTTCCCCCTTTCACTACCTCTTAAATCTCGGGACAAGATTTCTTATAGTGGAGGAGATTTGTAACACCCCCGATGTCATGCTACAGTGACCTCACACTAATGGTGCCATGTCATCATGTTTAACTAAGCCAAATTGCCACTTGATAAAAAACAAAGCCATTTTCAAATTTGATATAAAGTTAAATAAATTATTTCTTCAATCCGTAAAACAAAAATGTAGGTTGGGTTACAAATATTCGCTAATTTTTTTTTTCATGTGAGAATAAAGATTTTACAAAATATTAAAATGCCCTTAACCTATTTTAAATTGGACTAGCAGCAAATAATTGACCCATTTTAACAATAAATAATTCTTTATAATATTTAAAATAATTGAAACCTTGTGGATCACTTCAAAATATTGCAATGTATTTATATGACAAGTTTCGTATTTTACAAACTCTATTTGGTGGCTTAACTTAACACGAAACAATAACAAAATTTAAAAACAGAAAATATAAGAAAGGAAAATTTTGAGGGCATTTGAGCACTCGGCCCATTTAGCATTAGAGGCTGGCCCAGTCCACCCCCAGCCTCTTCAACCTAGCGCTACAGGGAGGCAGGGGAGGCGTGGCAGCCATCCATGGCCGCGCCTGGAGGCGTGGAGGCCATCCAGCCCCCCAACCCCCCTACAAGCGGACCCCGTGGCCACCTCCGAAACACTAGACCGCCACATCCATCTTCCCCTCGATCCCCCGTCTTCCCCATCCCCTTTTGCTCGATCTGAAACTCGAGGACTCGCGCGGTGACCGTGCTCATCGCCGTCATTGCCGCGGCCACCGTTGTCTCCTTCGCTCGGGAGTACGCCCACGAAGTCTACCACGGTCGACATCATCCATTCTGCACGTCGCATCAAGCCAGGGAGCCACGTAGCTGACATCGTCTTCGTCTTCTTCGTCGGGCCGCCGCCTTCTTGCCGTCGATCCGCACCATCCTGACTGTCCCCGGCCTCCCCGACCACGTCCCCGGCTCCGTGGTGAGCTCCTCCCCTGCATCCCCCTTATCCTCCCTCGATTTAGTCGCCGTATGCCGCTGTCACTGCCGCGCCCGAAGTTTTCTGTGTGTGTGCGCTCGTCGGGCTCCGCCGAGTCCTGGCCGCCCCGGGGGCATTCCCTCGCCGCGCCCCATGTGCGCTTGTCGCGCCCTGGCCGCGCTCGCGCCGCCCGTTCACTTGCTGCTGCTACCGCCTTGCACGCAGCTCCTGCTCCTGTCGCCGCCGTTGCTCGCTACTGCTACCACCGCTGCTCCCTGCCTGCGCCCTTTTCCTGCAGCGCCTGCCCCGCTCGTCCCGCTGGCACCGGCGCTGCCCTCCGCCGGCGCCGCCCTCCGCCGGAGCCGCCCCGTTGCCGGCCGGCCCCTGCCCCCCTGCGCCTGACCGTGGCCGCTGGCCCTCCTCTGCGAGGTCGTGCGTAGTGCCTGGCCAGGAGGCCGGTTGGCCACCGCCACCTGGGCCTGCCAAAAAAAGAGAGAGGTAAAAAACAGAGGATATAAATAATAAATAATAAATTAATTAATTAGTTGATTAGTAATTTAATTAGTTAACTTAATTAACTAAAACCTAATTAGTCTAAAACAGACTGTTAACTTAAGTCTACTAGACAATGACGGTGGGGTCCCACCCCTGTTGGCCAGTCAAAGTTTGACTGGTCAACTGGGACCCCGTGGACCCACATGTCATTCTATGGTGCACTTCTGTGTACACAGATCTGGGTGCACCTAGCATTTTCCCATTTATTTTCGAATTACAAGTAAATCCAGAAAATTTGAAAATCGTTTAAAACTTTGGAAAATCATATAAAATCCGTAACTCGGATGAAAAAACGCTGTACATGAAAGTTGCTCAGAACGACGAGACGAACCCGGATACGCAGCACGTTCGTCCGCCACACATCCCTAGCATAGCAAACACGCAACTTTCCTCCTCCGGTTCATCTGTCCAAAAACGCGAAACACTGGGGATATTTTCCCGGATATTTCCCCCCTTCACCAGTACCACCTTATACCGCGTTAGAGCACCCCTAGCACCGCTACTTGTCATGTCATGCATCCCTATGCATCCGTTTGCTTGATATTTATTGTTTCTTCCCCCTCTTCTCTCGCTAGACACCGAGACCCGACGCCGCTGCTACCCAGTACGACTACGGTGGTGACGACCCCTCTCCCTTGCCAGAGCAACCAGGCAAGCTCCCCCTTTGATCACCAGATATCGCCTACTCTTCTCTCTACTTCTTGTATTAGAGTAGTGTAGCATGTTACTGCTTTCCGTTAATCCTGTCCTTATGCATAGCCTGTCCTTGCTACTACTGTTGTTACCTTTACCTGCAATCCTAATGCTTATTATAGGATGCTAGTTTATCATCAGTGGCCCTACATTCTTGTCCGTCTGCCATGCTATACTATCGGGCTGTGATCACTCGGGAGGTGATCACGAGTATATACTATATACTTTATACATGATTCATGTGATGACTAAAGTCGGGTTGGCTCGAGGAGTACCCGTGGTTGATTCACGAATTGGGGGCTGGAAGGACATACTTTTCCGACGGCCCTCTGTGTGGATCTTTGTGGCGAAGCGACAGGGCAGGTTGAGACCACCTAGGAGAGAGGTGGGCCTGGCCCTGGTCGGCGTTCGCGGTTATTTCAAGATAACACGTTTAACAAGATCTTGGTATTTGATCTGAGTCTGGCCACTGGCCTATACGCACTAACCATCTACGCGGGGACAGTTATGGGCACTCGACGTCGTGGTATCAGCCGAAGCCTTCGTGACGTCAGCGACTGAGCGGCGCGCGCCGGGTTGGACTGTAACGCCTGCTCTTGTATAAGGGAGGCTAGGTCTGCTCACCGGCCGCGTACGCAACATGCAGGTGTGCAATGGGCGATGGGCCCAGACCCCTGCGCCATAGGATTTAGACCGACGTGCTGACCTCTCTGTTGTGCCTAGGTAGGGCTGCGACGTGTTGATCTTCCGAGGCCGAGCATGACCCAGTAAAGTGTGTCCGGACAAAGGGGATCGAGCGTGTTGGGAAATGTGGTGCACCCCTGCAGGGAAGTTAATCTATTCGAATAGCCGTGATCTTCGGTAACAGGACGACTTGGAGTTGTACCTTGACCTTATGACAACTAGAATCGGATACTTAATAAAATACACCCTTCCAAGTGCCAGATACAACCGGTGATCGCTCTCTCACAGGGCGACGAGGGGAGGATCATCGGTTAGGATTATGCTATGCGATACTACTTGGTGAACTTACCATCTACTCTCTTCTTCTACTGCAAGATGGAGGTTACCAGAAGCGTAGTCTTCGAAAGGACTAGCTATCCCCCCTTATTCCGGCATTCTGCAGTTCAGTCCATCTATGATACCCTTTTTCCATTCGATACCATTGCATACATATGTAGTGTAGCTCCTTGCTTGTGAGTACTTTGGATGAGTACTCACGGTTTCTTTGCTTCTCCTTTTCCCCTTTCCTATACCCGATTGCTGCGACTATATACTTTATACATGATTCATGTGATGACTAAAGTCGGGTTGGCTCGAGGAGTACCCGTGGTTGATTCACGAATTGGGGGCTGGAAGGACATACTTTTCCGACGGCCCTCTGTGTGGATCTTTGTGGCGAAGCGACAGGGCAGGTTGAGACCACCTAGGAGAGAGGTGGGCCTGGCCCTGGTCGGCGTTCGCGGTTATTTCAAGATAACACGTTTAACAAGATCTTGGTATTTGATCTGAGTCTGGCCACTGGCCTATACGCACTAACCATCTACGCGGGGACAGTTATGGGCACTCGACGTCGTGGTATCAGCCGAAGCCTTCGTGACGTCAGCGACTGAGCGGCGCGCGCCGGGTTGGACTGTAACGCCTGCTCTAGGCTAGGTCTGCTCACCGGCCGCGTACGCAACATGCAGGTGTGCAAATGGGCGATGGGCCCAGACCCCTGCGCCATAGGATTTAGACCGACGTGCTGACCTCTCTGTTGTGCCTAGGTAGGGCTGCGACGTGTTGATCTTCCGAGGCCGAGCATGACCCAGTAAAGTGTGTCCGGACAAAGGGGATCGAGCGTGTTGGGAAATGTGGTGCACCCCTGCAGGGAAGTTAATCTATTCGAATAGCCGTGATCTTCGGTAACAGGACGACTTGGAGTTGTACCTTGACCTTATGACAACTAGAATCGGATACTTAATAAAATACACCCTTCCAAGTGCCAGATACAACCGGTGATCGCTCTCTCACAGGGCGACGAGGGGAGGATCATCGGTTAGGATTTATGTTATGCGATACTACTTGGTGAACTTACCATCTACTCTCTTCTTCTGCTGCAAGATGGAGGTTACCAAAAGCATAGTCTTCGAAGGACTAGCTATCCCCCCTTATTCCGGCATTCTGCAGTTCAGTCCACTATGATACCCTTTTCCATTTGATACCATTGCATACATATGTAGTGTAGCTCCTTGCTTGCGAGTACTTTGGATGATTACTCATGGCTACTTTGCTTCTCATTTTCCCCTTTCCTATACCGATTGCTGCGACCAGACATTGGAGCCTAGGAGCCAGACGCCACTGTCGATGATGACTACTACTACTCGGGAGGTGCCTACTACTACCTGCAGTCCGCTGACGACGACCAGGAGTAGTTTAGGAGGATCCCGGGCAGGAGGCATGCGCCTCTTTCGGTCTGTATCCCAGTTTGTGCTAGCCTTCTTAAGGAAAACTTGTTTAACTTATGTCTGTACTCGGATATTGTTGCTTCCGCTGACTTGTCTATGATCGAGCTCTTGTATTCGAGCCCTCGAGGCCCCTGGCTTGTAATATGATGCTTGTATGACTTATTTTATTTATAGAGTTGTGTTGTGATATCTTCCCGTGAGTCCCTGATCTTGATCGTACACGTTTACGTGTATGATTAGTGTACGATTGAATCGGGGGCGTCACAGGGGCGTCACACCATGATCCTGAGTGTGCGTAGGAACTTTTTTGAAATTACTACATTCCCCAACATGCCCGGCTTGGATCCGGGCGGGTTGCATGCGCCGAGCCAATTCGATGATGTCGGTGCAGATGTCCAGCTCAGGCTCTGATCCGCCGATCTTGCCAATGAAACGTGGATTCCCCGAAGGGGACCTGGTACCCGTAGTCGATTGAGTCGGCCTCGGGGCCCCAGCCAGCGTCGTCGATGTAGAGCTTGCTGCAGCGACTCTTGGTCACCCTGCCAACAGTGTATCCCTTGATCCCTGGGGAAGAGCCCTTCGAGAACTCGAAACCACCATGCGCCGGCCCCACGGTGGGCGCTAACTGTCGTGGTTTTGTCACGGCAGATGTCCTAGTGAAAGGACTTAAGCGTGAAGCCATGACAATGGTGTTTAACTTGTCGGGGTTGAGCGGGATGAGATACGAGTTTACCCAGGTTTGGCCCCTCGAGATTGAGGTAAAATCCTACGTCATGCTTTGTGTTGTATTGCTTGAGTATCGATTACAAGGGAGCGGATTCGCTTGACCTAGCTATCGATTGATTGTAACATGTCTAGTCTATACTAGGGACTCGCTTTTATATACAGGTCGAGGCCGTCGGTTTACAAGAGTCCGGGTCGGGTCATGCTTCGTGACCGACCCTAGTTCTAAGTCTCCTTGCCTTCCACGGCAAGTCGCCTTTCGGCGGCTTACACTTCTGGGCCACGCACCGTCTTCTGGCCTTGGGCTCAATCTGGCCCATCTTGTAAGTCGCCTCTTCAGCCGTGTATCTTTATCTCGGCTTGCCTGAGGCTCGTCGTCTGGAGGTGCCCGAGGCTTAACCCAGGCCTTACTGGCGGGTTATAATCGCGGGTTTACATCCACAACTGCATCCGACAACTTTGAGCCTCTTGATGGTACCGGTGGTGACGGTGGAACGCATCCTCTGCCCCCTCCGCCGATGTTTTTGACCTTGGATCCTTTCTCTGTGCTATCCATCTTTTGTAGAGAAGGAGGAAAAAGAGCTAGGACTCAGGACTTTTGTATTCGTGGCAAGTTCTATGCGCTAGAGCAGAAGGTGAGGATGCATGTGAAATAGATTTACTGACTCCCCGCCTTTTTATAGGGTGATCAAAGACGAGGGGTTGCCCGCCACGGGGAACAAATCGCCAATTCCCAATGTGTTATGCAGTTTATGTGCGTAAAAATCAAGTGTGTATTGATGATATCACTAAAAAACCATAAGGCTGGTCACAATGGACAGGAACTTAGGAGTAACATCACACACTCCAATGCAACTTTGCTTATGTGGCACATATTTAATGAAGAGAGAGGTGCTTGTGGTAACTAGCTAAGTTACCGGAACATCACACACTCCAAGAAACAATGAGTCTATGACCTAAGAAATACATTGTTGCATGACACTACATACATGTTCCTACCCACTATGGAGGTAGTAACATAGTCTAGGGAAGTGTGTAGGTTACTAGCTTATGTTCCTGCCCATTGTGACCAGCCTAAGCGGCTCTGGGCCACGATGTCCCTCATAATGACTGTGGATTAGATAGTTTGACTCTGCCACGGGAGGTGACGCTTCAAAGGCTGTTGGGTTCTTTTTTTGACCTGGTCAAAGCCTTCGTGGCGAAGCTAAAGAGAAAAATGTATACTTCGACCTCGCTAAATGGTTAAGTGCACCGAGGAAGGAGGTCTTGTTAAAAGAACCCCCGTTATCGGATTCGCGATTGTGAAAGCCAAGAAGACCTTGCAGCAGAGCATGACCTCGGAATTGGAAGCCGACGTGAAGGATGGAACTCGACTACGAAGTTGAAGACTCAAGACTGTGAACCTACCCCAACGGGGATATCCAATGACCTCCGCTTGAAGACTAGTTCGAGGGCTACTGACGGTGTCCCGGATTAGGGGGTGCGCATCACGTCGGCCCATCATTCATGGGCTCGGCCGAGGACCCACCAGTGGTTGAACGGGTCCTGGCTAGGCCGATACCCTCACCGTCATCCAAATGAAGATCTCCTGAAGACTTGGGGTGCACTTCACGATGTATCTAAAGGATCAACATGCTTTATCCCTAATTGCAACCAACCCTTTGTAAACCCTAGATACCCACCACATCTATATAAGTCGTAGGGTTTAGACTGTAGAGACACATTCGCCAAGTTTAGAGCTTAGAACATCTTCATAAGATCCCGAGGTAGATCAATATGTGCTTTGTACCCCATCACAATAATATATAAGAAGCATGACATAGGTTTTACCTCATCAAAAGGGACCGAACCTGGGTAAAACATCATCTCCCTACTTTCCCTATTACCATCTAGCTCAGATCACCAAGCTTGGGACCCTCTACCCGAGATCTGTCGTTTTTAGCGCGAACAATGTGATCGAGGCGGTGGAGACGATGGAAGAGGGAGGTGATGAACTTTGGGAAGCAGGTGGCGAGCTCGATCCATGCTAGTGGGTGGATTTCTGCTATTGAATTCAATATGCGGGCATGTACAGAAGATACCAAAGCAATGTGTCCCACTACACACAATACACGCCCTAGCTATGTTTGACTATGGTATAACTACACTTCAAATCAACGCACCATCGTAATTTGTTTTCCGTCCTTGCTGTGTCACCGAGACGATGAATGTCGTATAAAGAAGAGTGAATTCCATATTTAACCCCCCCCCCCCCGCCCTACATTGATATCTTTTATGCTAGTTACCCTATTAACAATCTTCATCTGAATTATTCCATTTAGCAAAAATTGTATCAAATTTTACCACCTTGAAAGTATTTTAGGTGTGTATAGCATCTCTAGTGGTTCTTTTACTCGACAAAGTGCCGATGAAAGTCATGTCTAGTATAGTGCAGCACCCGAAAAGCAAATGCGGTGAAGAAGAATGAGGTGGAAGCAATGAACAAGGACCACCGTATCCCAAGAAAAAACTCATCATCGAAGTAAAGCAGTGTGTACATACACTATGAGAAATTAAAAAAAAAGTCCCACCAAGTCAATGTCTAGCCCGGGTGAGGGAAAGAAATGTCAGGAGAAAAATTGCGACTTGGGTCGCCATGTATACCAGATGGTACAATTGATAGACGGGTGATTGTGGTAAAAACTCATATATTTTTTGCTAAATGTGATAAGAACGAGTAAATATTTAGATGTGTCTTAGTTGTTGCACATTTAAGTGACTTAATTAGCACAAAAAGAAAAAGAAAACATCCACACACGAATCTCCAACTAAGATCAATGACACACGACTTAGATGTGCAATACTTATGGCACATCTAGATGTGCTTTAACAAAACTGTTAGATGTGCCATACGTATTGCACATCTAAGTCCTATGTCATTGATCTTACGTCGAGATTCGTGTGGATATTTTTCTTTTTCTTTTTTCTTTTCTCTTTATGCTTGATTCACTCACTTAGATGTGTAATAACTAAAGCACATATAGATGTGCCCTAGACATACCTTAATTTAAATGAAAATCTATTAAACTGAGTAATTTACGTAAATATGTAGTAGTAGTAGGGGATAAAAACTGTATTTCACAACTTAAAGAATGGGTAATGGGTAACAATTAAATACTGACAATTCTGTAAACACTGCACGAATGCACAGTCTAACATTGCCTGCATATCTATGAGGTCCATATACAGTATACTACTGGAATCTGCATATACAATATCATGAAGTCTACCAAGTACGGAGTACCAAGTTTATCAAAAAAAAAAGTCTACCAAGTACCAACACATCCACTCTGTCGCATCAGCTCGACCAGCGCCCATGTCACGTGCTGCCGGCGGCGCTGATCTTCACGTCCGGATTCCGCACCGTCTTGAGCCACATCCCGGCGAGCACCCTCGACGACAGGCTCCAGACGACGTCTGGCCGCCGCCGCTGCTGCCTCACCCTCGCTGCCTGCGACGATGGCGGCGTCTGCGCCCTCTTGGCGGCGCGACCCGGCCCGTGCGCGAGCGTCCACTGCATCGCCGTCAGCTTCTGCCGCTCGGCGCGCCAGCTCGCGCTTCCGCCGACTCCCGACAAGCACCTCGTCTGCACTCCGCCCACGTGCAGGCTCCTCACCTTGAACCTCCCCCCGCTGAGCCCCGCCGCGCCCAGCATCCGCGCCGACTGGACGACGGCGATCATCGGCGCGCCCACCGCCTCGTAGCGCCGGGACGGGTCACGCAGCTGGATGGCCGCCACCAGCGTGACGCGGCCGTCCGAGCCGCCACGGGACTCGGACCACTCGTCGGACGGCACCAGTGCGTCGAACACGTTCGCGTCCCCCGCAGCCGGCGCTACCTCGAACGGCGGCTCCTCGTCGGCCATCTCGGCCTGGATCATGAGCGCGTCCACCGCCATGGCCTCGAGCTTCTGTAACGAGAATGCGAGTACCTCGTCCAACGTCTCCGGATCGTTTCCCGCGCTCCAGATGCCGGTGGCGACGCGCTCCATCCGGCCCTCGGACAAGGCGGTGGCGAGCTTCCGGACGAGCCTGACCGACCGCGCCGCGCTTGAGCTCGCGCCGCCCTCGGTCCGCCTACCGCCGATGACCGCCTCCGCGATGCCCTCGAAACCCACTTGCTCGGGCGTCTTTCCGGTAAGGCTTTCCATGCGCCCTAGCGACGCCACCTTGTCCCGGACCTCGTCGGGTCTTCCCGCCGCCGCCATTTTCTGGAGCACGTCGAATCCAGTAGCGGCCATGGCACTTGGCAGCACGAAAGGCCTCGACACCTGCATGGCGAGCACCGGGGACACGTCTCTGCTTGCAAGCGGCACGTTGTACGGGTTCATCGACACCAAGAACCCGCCGTCACGCGTTTGCACCGCCGGGCCAAGGCTCTGTCCCAAGTCCGGCACCACGGGCGACTTCTTCTGCGACTCGCTTGATCTTGGTGTCATCGGCTGCTTCAGCTTCCTGAACTTGTCGTCGTCCACTGCCTCGAGCTTCCTAAGGAACTCAACGGTCACCATCTCTTCATCGGCATCGAGGCGCGGCTGCTCACCGGCTCCCCCCGGCGACTTCTTGCCGCCGCTCGCCATCAGCGCCTCGATGGCCTCGATCTGCTCGCCAATGGAGTCGAGCTCGCGTAGCACGTCGCGCTGGTCCTGGAAGTGGACGACCTCTTTGACCGTCTCGACGCCCTTGTCGACCACTTCGTACTCCGGGATGGCGTAGTCGACGTCGCCAGCGCCAGCGCCACTTGCGGTGGAGAGCTCGTCGTCGTCGGGACGCTTGTCGATGTTGAGCCTGTCTACCAGCTGCCTGTAAGCTCTCATGGAAGGCGAGATGGCTCCGTCGGACGTTGAAAGCTTGGGCGTCGTACTGGCGACGCTGAACGAGTTCTTGTTGTGAACCCTCGCACGGGAGGGGGACACGGACACGTCCCTCGACGATCTCCCCGCGGCTTGCGTGTAGAGACGGAGCCCCGCGTCTTCCATGAGCTGGAACCCCAGCTTGAGCAGGAGCTCGCCACCGGTGGCCTTGCCGGCGAGCCCGAACGCCCTGTCGAACCACCGGACGCGGCGTCCCTCGGAGCTCTTCTGGAGGGAGTCGAGCACGAGCGAGCTCACGTCGACGGTGTACGTACCCAGACGGATGTCCGGCACCTCGACGGGGACGACGGACACAACGAACCGGCGAGGCTCGAGCTTGAGGGGTTTCCCGGTGCCCGGGCCGCCGGTGAAGTAGAGGTTGCATTTGACGAAGAGCGTCTCGTCGAACTCCGCGGTGCCATCGTGCGACACCCGGGCCGGCATGGTCTGCATCGCTCCGTCCTTGGTCTCGGCCTTGCGGACGGAGACGGCGAGGCGGAGGCCGTCCATGGAGGCCGGCACGCCGCGCACGGCGGCCACCTCGATGGAGAAGAGGCACCCGGCGCGGCGCTTCCCGATGCGCGAGAGCGCGCGCACAGGCTTCCAGCTGCTCCACGCCGACGGCTTCCCCTTAGCGCTGCCACTCCCCTCGAATTCTCTGCTTCTCGACTCCACGGACGTGGTGTCGTCGGCCCGCACCGGCAGAGGCCTGGAGCGCGGCCCGAGCCACGACGACAGCGAGAGACGGCGCGACGAGCGCGCCCTCCGGCCCTCCCGCCCAACCCCATCCATGATGCGCGGTCCATCGTCGCCGGACCGCGCGATGGCGAGCGACGCGGTGCGGCGGTGGATGGCGTTGGGCCGGTCGAGGTAGTCGCTGAGCCCGCCGCCGCCTCCCAGTCCGGCCATGTGAGCGCACGCTGCACGTACCCGCTCTCCTCCTCGGCCAGCCTATCCACAACTCCGCGCACACCTTGCCAAGCTTTTCTCGAGCTGGACCATGATCCCGTGGCTGTTGAACCGTGGACCGCCATAGATATAGCTTTCGACGACCCCTCCGCGCTGCCGTCGTGTACCGCGTTGGCGCCAAGGAAGCTGAGGTTGAACCGTATAACCCGGGAAGCCAACCTGCCAGCCAATCAAACCGCCGCCCTAATCGCGCACCGTCGCCCCGTCGGACGGCCACGATCCGTCCGCACGTCGTTGGTCCGATCCACGGCTCAGGAAGCTCCCGCCCTGCTAGGACTTGTCAGCGCTCAAGAGGACGAACGAAACGGCGGAATCGTAGCCACGGGATTTGGTTATGGATCTCGTTTGATCGGGGGTCAGTGGGGTAAAGTTGATGTGATCCGGCGTTAATGCGGCGGGGAAAACGCGCCCCCCCACGGACGTGTAGGCGGGATCAGCCGCGGCCCGGGCGACTGGGGCGGGATGGGCGAGCGTGTCGCCTTGCCCGCGAGCCGTCGCCGTCTCGCGGTCCCGCGAGAGCGTTCCGATTCGCGCGGGTTGCTTCGCCTGGATCACGTACGTGACGTCGGTGTGGTGCACGTTCGCGCGTCTGTGGATGGATAGGACGGCGATTCGTTTCGCGGGTCCTTTCGAGGAGCAGTGGTGGTGGGTGCCGGGTCTGATTGGGTTGCGAACTGTGGTCAGGGCTACTAGTTCGTTAGTTTGATTGGTTGATTAGACCGTGTGCAGTGCGTGTCGACTCGTGTGCACGCAACGGGATCGGGGATCTTTTTCAGGAAGTCGTCGACGTACTCCTCCGTCTTCGGCGTTCGTCACGGTGGGGAGTCAGGAGATTTGATCCACGACAGAACGAGTCCACGGCAAATCTCTACACGTGTGCTGTTGCTAATCACCTCAAAGAGCATGCATACCCTGTTTCAAGTGTTTTTGTCAAAGCTCTACTCCCTTTTTTAGCACGACAAATTCTGCTCTCTTTGTCTGCTAAGTAAGTATTTTCAAAAAAAGTAAGTGCTGGCAGTCCGCCCCTGGAAAAAAAGCAAAAAGTCAGACCATTTGGTTCCCACAGTTTGAATTGGACGTTGGGGCGGAACGGCAGGTGCATATCTACTAAAAAATTGGCAGAAGATTTTGGCTGGTTTGCAGTCGAACGTGGGCGGGTCCAGGTGGTTTGAGCTGTTGGTGCAGGTGTGCAGTAGTACGCACGTTCGTACAGGGGCGTACGGAGAAGGTCGTTGCTCGATTCGTTGCGAGGTCGTTTCCACGTGCCGTGGTGGCCAATCGCTCGAATGGTGAAATGTTATGTAGCGTGTGGGCGCAAAAAGGATGGATATTTTAGTCGGCGGGCTCTTCTTTGTTCGGAGACGTGACGGCCTACCAGTCCACCACCTTGATCAGGGAAAAAGTCCACGATTCATCTCTGATCTTGTATAGTCACTTCAAAGCGCAAAGAAGAGACCACCGAAAAGATGAGAGAGAGAGAAATCGTGCACAATGAGTCATTAGCAGCCGAATTACTTCCTCCGTCCCATAATATAGTGTCAAAAACGTTATTATATTTCTGGGACGAAAAGAGTATTATACAGAGTTCCTTGTTCAAATGGAAGAAATTAGAAGACGAGGGGTATTGTGAAGATAAATGGGAATATAGAAAAAAATTGAATAAGAAAAGTTTTTTTGATTAGACACATGCAATTGGCGGAATGTTTTATTCAAACCAATGCAGAACCAAAATGGATGTTTTTCTGTTTATATCCGATCTTCCTCCCAAATCGAGATCTATTGTTTATAAGTCTAGCAATAAAGTAGGGACTTCAAATTAGTGAACTTATAAGAGAGTTATACATCAGAACAATAATCTTGCTTATCTATTAAAAATAAGTGAATTAGGACCAGCAGATTTAGCAATGTGTCAGGCATATATAATTGGTACGATAAGCCATGGATACACTTCTTGATAGTGGGTCTCACGAGCAACCAACGAGGGATGGTCATAGTAAAGTATACACATCACTTTCAGATGTAATTGAAAATAAAGAGGGATGGTTTAGCGAGACTCTGCTTGGGAAACAGGTCAATTACTCGTGGTGTCCTGTCATTGTTGTGGGTCATTTGCTTTCATTACATCAATGTGGATTACCACATGAGATAGAGATAAATCTTTTTAGCTATTTGTAATTCGAGATTTAATCACAAAACACGATACTTCTAATGTGAGGATTGCTAAAAGAAAATTTTGAGAGGAATCCATTGTATGAGAAATACTTTAAGAAGTTATGCGAGGACCTACCCTGCATAGATTAGGCATACAAGCCTTTCAACCCACTTTGTGTACTATTTCTTTACACCCATTTGTGTGTAAGAATTTTAGTGTTGACTTTGATGGAGATCAAATGACAGTTCATCCACGTTTATCCTTGGAAGCTCAAGAGGAAGTCCGTTTATTATGTTATCTCATATGAATCTCTTATCTCCCCTATTGGAGATACTATTTGTGTACCAACCCAAGACATGTTTATCGGGCTTTATCCGTTAATGATTGGACAGTCTCTAGGCATTTGTGCAAATAGATAAAAAAAGTTGCATAAACTATCCAGATCTAAAAGTAAATTGGAACAATAATAATTCTAAGTAGAGGAAAGATAAAAACACCATTTTTTAGTTCTTATGATACATTGGGAACTTATAGACAAACAATAATCAGTTTAGACACTCCTTTGTGTCTACGACGGAACCTGGTGAGGGAGTCCTCGACTAAGGGGTCCTCGGGCTGCCGGCCTATCTCATATGGGCCAGATAGGTGGGTCGCTCTATGACTACCAGAAGGCCGAGCTATAAGGTGGTTCCATGTCCGGATAGGAAACCTTTGAAACCTTGTGGTGTCCTCCAAGTCAAGATACGGAAATTGGCATGTTTATCTCCTTATTGTAGCCGACTATGTATAACCCTAGTACCCCTGGTGTTTATATAAACTAGAGGTCTGTAGAGGCTAGAAGAAGAACCATCATCCTACTCACCTAGGGTTTAGTTCATCTGATCTTGTGGTAGAATGACTATGTAATCATCCTATACACTTCAATATAATCAAGCATGACATATAATCAAGCATGACGTAGGGTTTTACCTCTTCGAGAGGGCCCGAACCTGGGTAAACATCGCCTCCTTCATCCCTTGTTCCCCATCGATCCAAGATCCACGGCTCGGGATTCCCGAGATTCGCTAGTTTTGACACTGACATTGCTTCTTTCATTGAGAGTTCCGCTGTGAGATCGCCGAAGGATCGATGGCTCGCCTGATCATCGGAGATGGCATCTACACCGGGGACATCTTTGTTCCCGGCCAGCTCTTCGCGTTTGGTGGCATTGTTTTGCATGCCAACCCAGCTGGTCACCTCGACCAGGTTGATAGTTTTGCCCCTGGGCATCAAATCATATTCAAGAACCTAGAGTACGTCGCCGATGCTCAGTGCGATCTGATCTTCACCGGGTTCTCGGCCTTACCTAGGACACCCGAAAACCCTAAAGCTTTGACTTCGGACTCTCTTTCCAACCCTATCCTTCGGTCGGCCCTTACCTCGGATCCAACTTCAAGTCCAGATGTGACTTCGGTGTCCGAAGACCAGGAGTCAACCCTGGCCGGACTCGCCTCTCACACCACCATACCGGAGGTTGACTCAGAAGAAAACCCGAATACTGATCCGGCTGGTCTCTCCCTATTAAGCGAGATGCTAGATCGGGTCCAGATGATGAATATCACGGATGACCCGTCCTCGACCTATGCTCGGATTGGTCTTGAGGTGGGCCACAGGGAATTTTACGTCCCACCACCACCCACTTAGTAGCCACTGTCGAAGATTTAACTGACATGCTGGACTACGCCTCTGATGAGGCCGACACATGGATGAAGATTTCGATGCCACAGCTCACATTGTTACCGCCCCTCCCACCACCGGACGGTGGTTGACCACCTCCACCTACGATGTCTATATGGTGGACACCCCGAACGATAAGTACGATGCACCAATGGGAATAACGGCGATGGCACCCCTAGAAAAGATGGCGATAAGCCCAGCAAGGTGCCGCCCAAATGTCGATGACATCGCTGATGATCCAAGGGGCGCAGGGGCAAGGAAAGCAACACAGGCACCAGAGAAAACGGCACCCCGGACAATATGGAAGACCTCGGTGACCCCGTCGTCCTTGAGCAATAGCACGATGACTCAGAGGGGCACAAGGATCAGTATAACCCTGAGGACCTCAATGACTTTGAGGACAGTAGCTAAGTCCCTCTCTCCGAAGAGGAGGTCAACCTCGAAGCCAAGGATTTCATCGTCCCTGAGGACCAAGAGCAGTTCTGTGACGCCCCTGATTTGATTGTGCACTAATCATACATGCAAATGTGTACGATCAAGATCAGGGACTCACGAGAAGATATCACAACACAACTCTAGACACAAATTAAAGTAATACATGCTTTATATTACAAGCCAGGGGCCTCGAGAGCTCGAATACATAAGCTCAAAACACAAGAGTCAGCGGAAGAAACAATATCTGAGTACAGACATAACTTAAACAAGACCGCCTTAAGAAGGCAAGCACAAACACGATACATATCGAAAAGGCAAGGCCTCCTGCCTGGGACCTCCTAACTACTCATGGTCATCGGTAGTCTCCACGTAGTAGTAGGCTTCGTCGGGGTAGTAGTAGTCGACGGGGGCAACTGGCTCCTGGGATCCACCATCTGATCACAACAACCAGGTATAAGGGGAAAAGAGGTAGAAAAGCATCCGTGAGTACTCATCCAAAGTACTCGCAAGACTAACATCAGATCTATGCTAAGTATGCATCAGTATCAAATGAATGAGTTGTATCTGTGGACTGAACTGCAGAATGGCAGAGGAGAAGGGAAAGCCTAGCCTATCGAATACTAGCATCTTCAAGCATCTTGCAGCATTCAGAAGAGTAGAGAATAGCATTTTATAATTAACAAGCATGTTGTAGTATTAACGCTCAGAGATCCTTTCTCAACTCCCTACGAGAAAGCAATCCCGGAGCCATCATATCCATCTCATATCTCAAGTATCCATTTCTAGTTGTAATATATCAGGATACAACTCCGAGCATCTGTTACTGTGGACACGGCTATTCGAATAGATAACTTCCCTGCAGGGGTGCACCACATTACGCAACACATTGTATTACTCTGGCCAGACACACTTTCCTAGGTCATTGATATGTCTCCAACGTATCTATAATTTTTTATTGTTCCATGCTATCATATTATCATTCTTGGATGTTTTACAATCATTTTGTAGCAACTTTATATCATTTTTCGGGGACTAACCTATTGACATAGTGCCCAGTGCCAGTTGCTATTTTTTGCTTGTTTTTTACATCGCAAAAAATCCATACCAAACAGAGTCCAAACGCAACGAAACTTTTTGGAGATTTTTTCTGGACCAGAAGACACATGTTGGGCCAAAGAAGTGGCAGAGGGGTGCCCCGAGGGGGGCACAACCCACCTGGGCGCGCCTAGGGGCCCAGGCGCGCCCAGGTGGGTTGTGCCCACCTTGGTGGCCTCCCGCACTGCCTATTCACCCTATAAATACCCTAATATTCCAGAAACCCTAGGGGAGTCGACGAAACACAATTCCAGATGCCGCAAGTTCCGGAACCACGAGATCCAATCTAGACTCCATCATGGAGGGGTTCATCATCCTCATTGGTGCATCTCCGATGATGCGTGAGTAGTTCAATGTAGATCTACGGGTTCGTAGGCAGTAGCTAGATGGCTGCCTCTCTCTCTTTTGATTCTCAATACAATGGTCTCTTGGAGATCTATTTGATGTAACTCTTTTTTGCGGTGTGTTTGTTGGGATCCGATGAACTTTGAGTTTATGATCAGATATGTTGGGGAACGTAGCATGCAATTTCAAAAAAAATCCTACGATCACGCAAGATCTATCTAGGAGATGCATAGCAACGAGAGGGGGAGAGTGTGTCCATGTACCCTCGTAGACCGAAAGCGGAAGCGTTAGCTTAACGCGGTTGATGTAGTTGAACGTCTTCTCGATTCAACCGATCAAGCACCGAACGTACGGCACCTCCGAGTTCTACACACGTTCAGCTCGATGATGTCCATCGAACTCTTGATCCAGCAAAGTGTCGAGGGAGAGTTTCGTCAGCACGATGGCATGACGACGGTGATAGTGAAGTGATCTGCGCAGGGCTTCGCCTAAGCACTATGACAATATGACCGGAGGAGTAAACGGTGGAGGGGGGCACTGCACACGGCTAAGAACAATTGATGTCCTTATAGGTGCCCCCCCTCCCCCGTATATAAACGAGGGAGAGGGGAGGAGGCCTGCCTAGGGCGCGCCAATTGGGGAGGAATCCCACTTGGACTCCTAGTCCTATTCACCCCCTTCTTTCTATCGGAAGGGGAAATGAGGAAGGAGAGGGAGAGGGAGAAGGAAAGGGGGGCCGCGCCCCCTCCCCTTGTCCAATTCGGACTCTCCATGGGGGCGCGTGCCACCCCCTTGTGGGCTGCCTTGCCTCTCCCCTATGGCCCATATGGCCCACACTATTAGGAAAAGGGCTATAGATGGAAATGACACTAATGGCGCACCAGACATGTGGTGCGCCATTAGTATATACTAATGGCGCACCATGTGTTGGTGCGCCATTAGTGTTCAAATACTAATGGCGCACCACATCCACGGTGCGCCATTAGTAACAATTTTTTTCATTTTTTTTCAAAACTAGTAATGGCGCACTGTGGGTGTGGTGCGCCATTACTAGTCAAAATAGTAATGGCGCACCATATCCACGGTGCGCCATTAGTAACAATTTTTTTTCATTTTTTAAAACTAGTAATGGCGCACCGTGGGTGTGGTGCGCCATTACTAGTTAAACTAGTAATGGCGCACCACATCCACGAAGCGCCACTAGTAAATTATTTTCAATTTTTTTTCAAAATGTTTTTATTTTTTTTCAAAACTAGTAATGGCGCACCAGTGGACAGTGCGCCATTACTAGTTCCACTGGTGCGCCATTACTAGTTAAAACTAGTAATGGCGCACTGTCAACTGGTGCGCCATTACTAAGTTTTTTAAAAAAAAATCAGAATTTGTTTTTTTCAAAACTACTAATGGCGCACCGTGGGTGTGGTACGCGATTACTAGTTTAACTAGTAATGGCGCACCACTCCCATGGTGCGCCATTACTAACTTGGCCCAAAACTTCCATCGAATGCACCCCCCCCCCCCCCCCCCCCTGGGCCCCCTTTTCTGTTTAAAAAAATAAAAAAAAAAGATGGAAATGTCAAAAAAATAAAAGAAAAAAAGTTTCCCATGTGATATGTGGTCTAGTTGTTGGGAAAATTTACAAATATGAATTTCGACTTTATTTGCAAAATCTCTCTGAAATTTGTAAAATGGGCATAACTTTTGCATACGAACTCGGATTAAAAAATTTTCTATATGAAAAATCATCTACTCGAAAAGTTACATCCGAATTTAACGGGGGGAACCCCGTTAAATATTTTCAAAATCCCCAAAAACCTAACAGAAAAAGTTACGGGGCTTCTAAGATTCGGAGGCAAAAAAATTCAAAAAATTTCAAACTTACTAGTGGCGCACCGTATGCTAGGTGCGCCACTAGTAACAGAAAAAAAATTGGTTTTGAAAATTGAATTATTTTTCAAAATATGATACGTAATATGATCGGGAAGTTTGAAATATTTTTTCAAAATTTCATCATACTCATGAACATGAACAAAGTCCTAGACATCAGCAAGGTTTAATAGGATTGATATGATAGATATATCAACAAGTGCCTGTGAAGTGAGGTGGTGCTGGGGTTGGATAGAACTATGAAGTTAAGTGTGCTTGGGCCGGAGTAGTGTGAGGATGGGTGACCTTTTGGGAAGTTTGACCACAGAGTGCAATTCGACCTGAGATTAATCATATTGACTCGAGATTAAGCCATAGTGACCCGAGATTAAGAAAAAAAAATTGATTTTTTTTTAAAAAATTGAATTTTTTTATTACTAATGGCGCACTTCTATGTGGTGCACCATTACTAAGTCAGATAGTAATGGCGCATCTCTAGGCATACTAATGGCGCACTACTGGTGCGCCATTGCGCCATTAGTAAAAAATACTAGTGGCGTGATACTAATGGCGCACCAGTAGTGCGCCATTAGTAGGCAAAACTGGTGCGCCATTAGTAGGCCTTTTCCTAGTAGTGCCATTACTTCCCCCGGGGGGTTCTGGTAACCCCTTGGTACTTGGATAAATACCCGAAATACTCCGGAACCATTTTGGTGTCCGAATACTATCATCCAATATATCAATCTTTACCTCTCGACCATTTCGAGACTCCTCGTCATGTCCGTGATCTCATACGGGACTCCAAACAATCTTTGGTCACCAAAACACATAACTCATAATACAAATCGTCGTCGAGTGTTAAGCGTGCGGACCCTACGGGTTCGAGAACTATGTAGACATGACAGAGACACATCTCTGATCAATAACCAACAGCGGAACCTGGTTGCTCATATTGGTTCCTACATATTCTACGAAGATCTTTATCGGTCAAACCGCAATAACAACATACGTCATTCCCTTTGTCATCGGTATGTTACTTGCCCGAGATTCGATCGTCGGTATCTTCATACCTAGTTCAATCTCGTTACCGGCAAGTCTCTTTACTCGTTCTGTAATGCATCATCCTGTAACTAACTCATTAGTCACATTGCTTGCAAGGCTTATCATGATGTGCATTACCGAGAGGGCCCAGATATACATCCCCGATACTCGGAGTGACAAATCCTAATCTCGATCTATGCCAACCCAACAAACACCTTCGGAGATACCTGTAGAGCATCTTTATAATCACCCAGTTACGTTGTGACATTTGATGCAAGGTATTCCTTCGGTATTCAGGAGTTTCATAATCTCATAGTCAAAGGAATATGTATAAGTCATGAAGAAAGCAATAGCAATTAAACTTAACAATCATTATGCTAAGCTAACGGATGGGTCGTGTCCATCACATCATTCTCCTAATGATGTGATCCCATTCATCAAATGACAACACATGTCTATGGTCAGGAAACTTAACCATCTTCGATTAACGAGCTAGTCTAGTAGACGCATACTAGGGACACTTTGTTTTGTCTATGTATTCACACATGTATCAAGTTTCCGGTTAATACAATTCTAGCATGAATAATAAACATTTATCTTGATATAAGGAAATATAAGTAACAACTTTATTATTGCCTCTAGGGCATATTTCCTTCAAGATCTATTTACCCATGAAAGTTATTTGAGTTTTGATCTCTTATATGCATGATTATTTATAGCCGCGTATTTCTTCTTCGAATCTTTGGTTTAGTTAGGCTGACTAGATCGATTTTTCTTGTGGTGTTGTTTCCCAGTGAAAGAAGGGGCAGCAAGACACACATTGATTGTTGTTATTAAGGATAATAAGACGGGGGTCTATTCCTACATGAATAGACCTTGTCTACATCATGTCATCATTCTTATTGTATTACTCCGTTTCTCCATGAACTTAATACACTAGATGCATGTTCGGTAGCCACTACTGCAGGATGCTGCTAACACGACACTACAATCAGAGACCCATTGACAAAACTGTGTTCAATGCATTAATCATAAACGGTGATGTAAAAAACCGTCAAAAAGATGCAAAATGTTTGTGATGGCGGATACATCAAACACGGTTCAGATTTTAGTTGCGTGTGTGATGCGGGGCATACGGTTCAGTTCAATGAACTGTTTGCGATGCGGAAGAAGAACAGAAACAGGCAGCCAAATGAATGCATGTGCGATATACAGCATACAGTTCAGTTGGATTAATTGTTTGTGATGAGGTGGAACAACAGAAACGGTCAGCCAGATCAAGGTGTGTGCGATTGAGGGCATACACTTCAGACGGATGAACTGTTTGCGATTAGGCAACATGAGGGAGTCCTAGATTAGGGGGTCTCTGGACAGCCGGACTATATCCTTTGGCCGGACTGTTGGACTATGAAGATACAAGATTGAAGACTTCATCTCGTGTCCGGGTAGGACTCTACTTGGCGTGGAAGGCAAGCTAGGCAATATGGATATGTATGTCTCATCCTTTGTAACCGACCTTGTGTAATCCTAGCCCCCTCCGGTGTCTATATAAACCGGAGGGTTTTAGTCCGTAGGACAACAGACAATCATACCATAGGCTAGCTTCTAGGGTTTAGCCTCTCTGGTCTCGTGGTAGATCAACTCTTGTAATACTCATATCATCAAGAACAATCAAGCGGGACGTAGGGTATTACCTCTATCAAGAGGGCCCGAAACTGGGTAAACATCGTGTCCCCTGCCTCCTGTTACCATCCGCCTTAGACGCACAGTTCGGGACCCCCTACCCGAGATCCGCCGGTTTTGACACCGACATTGGTGCTTTCATTGAGAGTTCCTCTGTGTCGTCACCATAAGGCTCGATGGCTCCTTCGATCATCGCTAGCGATGCGGTCCAGGGTGAGGCTTTCCTCCCTGGACAGATCTTCATATTCGGCGGCTTTGCACTGTGGGCCAATTCGCTTGGCCATCTGGAGCAGATTGAGAGCTACGCCCCTGGCCATCAGGTCAGATTTGGAAACTTGAACTACATGGCCGATATCCGCGGAGACTTGATCTTCGACGGATACGAGACCATGCCGGACGCGCCGCGCAGTCACGATGAGCAAGACGTAACTCTGCCGTCGGACAGTGTTCGGGAGATCGCATCCGCAGCTACTCTGGCTTTTAATCTGGAGCAAGTCGCGCCATCCGAGAGCAGAGGGATGGACCCCGCCACGGAGGCCGCACTCTCAGCGGCGATAGAGCTGGATACTGACTTCACCCCTTACGAGAGCCGTGTTGCCGAACCATTGGATTCATCTTCGGCCACGGACTCCGAGCCGCTCGTATCCGTGCCCGTCGAGTCTGACTAGGCACCGATCATGGAGTTCACCTCCGCGGATATCTTTCAACACTCGCCTTTCGGAGATGTGCTAAATTCATTAAGGTCTCTCTCCCTGTCAGGAGAACCTTGGCCGAACTATGTTCGGATAGAATGGGATGCGGAAGACAAAGAAATTCGCTGCCCACCCACCACCCACTTAGTAGCCACTGTCGACGACTTAACCGGCATGCTCAACTTCGGCTCCGAAGACTTCGACGGTATGGACGACGAAGCCGGAGACGAACAAGATCCACCGCCCTCGGGGAACTATACCGCCACCTCATCATATGATATATATATATATGGTGGACACCCCCAAAAAAGCCAATGGCGAGGAGAAAGCGGAGGATGACCCCTCCAAGAAGCAACCCAAGCGCCGACGTCAGCGGCGCCGCTCTAAGTCCCGCCACAGCAAGAGCAGTGATACCGGCACAGGAGATAATAACACTCTGGATAGCGCCGAAGACAACAACAATCCCCTCCAGCACGGCGAAGAGCTAGAGGACGAACAAGCTAGCCCTCCAAAGCAGGCAGCAGATGGAGAACCAGAGGAGGACAATTACATGCCTCTCTCCAAAGACGAGGCGAGCCTCGGCGACGACGAATTTATCGTGCCTGAGGATCCCGTCGAACAAGAGCGCTTCAAGCGCCGGCTTATGGCCACGGCAAATAGCCTAAAGAAGAAACAACAACAGCTTCAAGATGATCAAGACTTGCTAGCAGACAGATGGACCGAAGTCCTTGCGGCCAAGGAGCATGAACCCGAGCGCTCGTCCAAGAGTTACCCAAAACGCAGGTTGCTACCTCACCTCGAGGAGGAAGCATTGAAACCTCATTCACCAGTGTACAATGTGGCTGACCGGCCACTACACGGCCGAGCTAGAGAGGCGTTTCACCCTAAAGTTCAGTCTGCACCCCGTCGCCACTCAGTCAAAGATACTAAGGCCTGGGGCAACACAAAGGGCCAGCGAGACATCTTGGACAGCAAGGCAAAAATCGCAAGGTCAATATACGGGACACGAACACATGCGCCCACACGGGATGATGATCGTCGCGTCGGATACACCAAGAGTAAATCCGGCCGGGCCGAATACAGCAGACAAGACTCATACGAACTACGTCGGGATATAGCCCGGCACAGAGGCGCCGCACACCCCCTATGCTTCACTGATGAAGTTATGAATCACGAATTCCCGGAGGGTTTCAAACCCATAAATATCGAATCATACGACGGCACAACAGATCCCGCTGTATGGATTGAGGATTTCCTCCTTCACATCCACATGGCCCGCGGTGACGATCTACATGCCATCAAGTACCTCCCACTAAAACTCAAAGGACCAGCTCGGCATTGGCTGAATAGCTTGCCAGCAGATTCTGTCGGCAGCTAGGAGGATTTGGAAGATGCATTTCTTGATAACTTCCAGGGCACTTATGTGCGGCCACCGGATGCTGATGACTTGAGCCACATAATCCAGCAGCCAGGGGAATCGGCCAGAAAATTCTGGACACGGTTCCTGACCAAGAAAAATCAAATTGTAGACTGTCCGGATGCAGAAGCCCTAGCGGCATTCAAGCATAACATCCGCGACGAGTGGCTCGCCCGCCACCTCGTCCAGGAGAAGCCGAACTCTATGGCAGCCCTCACAACACTCATGACCCGCTTTTGCGCGGGCGAGGACAGCTGGCTGGCTCGCAGCAACAACACATCAAGGAATCCGGATACCTCGGATACCAAAGACGTTAATGGTAGGCAGCGTCGTAATAGACCAAAGCGCCGCAATAATGGCGATAACACCGAAGATACGACAGTCAATGCCGGATTCAAAGGCTCTAGATCCGGTCAGCGGAAAAAGCCATTCAAAATAAATACTCTGGCTCTGTCCAGTCTAGATCGCATACTGATCGCTCGTGTCAAATCCACGGCACCCCTGACAAGCCAGCAAATCACACCAACAGAGAATGCTGGGTGTTCAAGCATGTTGGCAAGTTAAATGCCGAAAATAAGGACAAGTGGCTGCATAGCGATGACGAGGAGGAGCCCCGGCCGCCGAACCCAGGAGGACAGAAGGGGTTTCCCCCACAAGTGAAGACAGTGAACATGATATACGCAACCCACATTCCCAAGAGGGAGCGGAAGCGTGCACTAAGGGACGTCTATGCGATGAAGCCCGTCGCCCCGAAGTTCAACCCATTGTCTGCTTGTCCTTTGATCGCAGGGACCACCCCACTAGCATCCGTCATGGCGGATCCGCCGCATTGGTGCTAGACCCCATCATTGACGGATTTCACCTCACTCGAGTCCTTATGGACGGCGGCAGCAGCCTGAACCTGCTTTATCAGGATACAGTGCGAAAAATGGGTATCGATCCCTCAAGGATCAAACCCAGCAAAACCACCTTTAAAGGCGTCATCCCAGGTGTAGAGGCCCATTGCACAGGCTCAATCACACTGGAAGTGGTCTTCGGATAACCGGACAACTTCCGAAGCGAAGAGTTAATCTTCGACATCGTCCCATTTCACAGTGGCTACCACGCACTGCTCGGACGGACATCATTTGCAAAATTCAATGCAGTGCCGCATTACGCATACCTCAAGCTCAAGATGCCAGGACCTCACGGGGTCATAACAGTAAATGGAAACACAAAACGCTTGCTCCGTATGGAAGAGCACACTGCAACCCTTGCAGCAGAGGCACAAAGTAGCCTGTTCAGGCAGACCACTCATTCGGCGTTACAACCCCCGGACACCTTCAAGCGAGTCCGGAACAATCTGCAACAGGATCGCCTGGCGCGATCAGCGCTCGCCTAGCAATCCGGCCCCCGTCCTAGTCCCAGTGCAGCGATGAAATTCGTGCCGCGCGTACATAATTACACGTTGAAAATACCATGGACATAGGCGGGGGCACAATCAGGACAAGCCCCGCATTGTGGCTTAACCACACCAGGGGCACTATACCTGTGACATTCTTTTTCTCTTTCAGGGCCTAACTCTTCGGAAGCCCTTTCTGGCAGTCTGATTGCTGGACACATTCCGGAAGCAACAACCAAGGCTGCAAGAAGCTAAGACGGACATGGGAACCGCCAGGTGGTCTCTAGTACTACTCGATATACCCACTTTTTTTACTATTTATGCGTAGCTTGCCTTGGGATAGGGCATTTCGAATTGTCCTACTTCATGCTTATTGCATACTTGTACCAGTATGCTTCAACGTATTATTCAAATAAATGCATATTATTAATCTGTCATTACATTATTTAAGTTTTTCTCTTTCTCTTATATGTCCATTTACGGCATTCCACACCTACCCGTTCGGGTATGGTCAATACGCCAGGGGCTCTCATTTACCCCGTAGTATGGCTCAAGAAGTCCGAACACTTTCGACAGTGCAGCACCCCGAACTTATAGCATTATATGCATCAGCTCCGAATCATGTCTTGGGTTGCCCGGCTCCCATGCTTTGGTACCTTACGTTCCGCTATATCGGCTAAGGTAGCGGTGGGAGAACTACTGCGATTGTGTCCCAGTTCTTCCGGACGAGCACCTCAGTAGAGAAAGCCAAAAACTGATTGTCATGATAAGGCGAGAGACGGTTGCTGTTCGAGAGGTCTCAAGTCCTTAAAGACTTTTTCCGCTTCGGGCGAAGAGTCGGCCTTGTCCGGCTTAGGCGTGTATAGCGCCCCAAATTTGGCCTTCCAAATACCAGGGGCTTCGCCAAAAATTTAAAATTATAGAATTCTATGGCTAAGTGAGAGTGTTAAAGCATTATAGTCCGATTGCCTGGTTCGTTGCGCTGAGCACCTCCCTTGAAGGACCCAAAATTGGGGTAAAGAGTGTTCAGATTTACCCCGAACACCCCAGTAGTAGTTACATGGGGGCAGAAGCCGACGACTGGCCAACTCTCAGATTTTATAAATGGCCGCACATAACGTAATATTTTAAATTAAGAGAGCGTCGCATGGCTCAAAAGAACTCGTTTCATATTACAAGATCACATGGGCATGTTCATTCAAAAATTACATCCTTGGCACACTCATCTGCCACTAAGCGGGAACCCTTCAGGACGCTCTCATAGTAATTCTCGGGGCGGCGATGCTCCTTGCCCTCCAGCGGCCCCTCCTTCACAAGCTTCACGACATCCAGCTTCGCCCAGTGCACCTTCGCCCGGGCGAAAGCTCTGCGTGCACCTTCGATGCAGACGGATCGCTTGATGACTTCAAGCCATGGGCAGGCTTCCACCAGCTGCCTCACCAGACCGAAGTAGCCGCCGGACAGGGGCATGCTAGGCCACATCCAGACTATAAGGCCCCTCATGGCCTGTTCGGCCGCCTTGTGAAGTTCGACGAACTGCTTCAGCTGGCCGCTCAAGGACACCTGGTGTTCGGTCCCAATATACTGAGACCAGAACAACTTCTCCGCTGAGCTCCCCTCCTCAGCCCGGTAAAACTCTGCGGCATCCAGCACACTGCGGGGAAGATCTGCAAACGCTCCTGGAGAGCTCCGAACTCGGGTAAGAAAAAGGAAAGTCTCCTTCACATGTTTGCTTTGTATATTGAATGCCTTACCCGCTGCTATCTTCTTTGCCGCATCATTCTCCTGGAGGGCCTTGTGGGCTTCAGCCTTGGCGCTCCGGACGCTTTCAAGCGCCTGCGAGAGCTCGGACTCCCGCGTCTTGGAGTCAAGCTCCAATGACTCGTGCTTTCTGGCGAGAGCCTCGAGCTCTTGCTGCACCTCGCCCACTCGGGCTTCTTGTTTCTCCCGTTCAGTACGTTCCTTGGCCGCTTTGTCTTTGGCCACGGATAACGCCTTCCTCAGGGTCTCCACCTCGGTCGTGGCCCCTGACAAATTCATGATGATCCTATTACTTTACACTGAACTTCTTTTTACCTATATAAATTGGGGTATATCTTACCTTTGCTCTCTTCGAGCTGCCCCTTGGTAAGGTCGAGCTCGTCCTCGGTCCGTTTCAGGGCTTGCTTCAGCGCAGAGACCTCTGCAGTACGTGCGCCAGCGGCCAGCAGGGAAGCCTGCACATACACATAGACATATTCTAATTAGACTCCTGAGTTATCATTTGATACTCTATTCGGCTTTTCTTCGCGAACGCCGAATAGAGCATCAGGGGCTACTATCTATGTGGTAATATTTTTATATTTTGAATGCTTACCTCAAAGGCTGTTAGGAGGCTGGGGCAAGCTTCGGTCAGTCTGTTCTTGGCGGACTGAACCTTCTTAACCACCGCACTCATGATAGTGCGGTGTTCTTCATCGATGGAAGCGCTGTGAAGCGCTTCCAGCAAGTTGTCCGATGCCTCTGGTTGGACAGAGGACACCGACACGGATGGTTGGCCCCCCTTAATGGGGGACCGCCTGCTGGAGTCCGGAACCATTGAAGGTTCCGGCACAGTGTCCGGCTGGGGCCCGAACTCGAAGCCCATAGGAGCCTCGCTCCCTTGGTACCTAGGGTCCGGGAGGTCGCCGTGAGGCGCCCCAAGGACCGCCTCCCCTTGGGTCTGTGCCTTTTGAGACACCACCTCGGCGTTGTCCGTAGGGCGAGGGGTGGAAGCCGTTGGAGGAGAACCACTGTTCATATCTGAGGACCCCAAAGAACCGCTCGACGAGGGTACGTCGAGACGAGCTCGGGCCGAACTGTGTAATCAAGTTCGGCATGAGCAAAGGCAGTACAATAAAACATACCATGAAGTACTATGGTGTCCGGACACTTACGATTTTGCCAGGGGCTTGTCCCTGGGTAGCCACTCGTCGCCGCTGTCGGCGGCCGTCGTGGCACAGTCCGGAGGGAGGGTCTTTCCCTTCTTGGACCCTTCGGCCTCCCCGGATGGGTCGGCCTTCCTTTTCTTGTCTCCCCCGGCTAGGGGGGGGGAGAACTTTTCTCCTCCTCCTTGTTTCCGTGGGAGGAGTGCGTGTCAGACTCATCGGATGATGAGTCCGACAGAACCATCTTGCGCTGGAGACCCTTTTGGGTCCCTGCGGCCTTCTTCTTGGCCGTCTTTTCCGGCACCTCGTAAGGTGCCGGGGTCAACATCTTCGTCAGAAGAGCGTTTGCCGAATCTTTGGGCAGGGGGGATAGGCAATCAAGCTGCTCCGCTGTCTTTATCCAGTCCTGTTAATGACATAAAACCTTAGATCCAGCACATAACTAAGCCGGGGCACATAAATACCCTGAGTGATGTAAAAGCCTACCGGATGGGCGCGGCGCTTTGCGCTGAGTCCGTGGTCCTCGGTGAGGGAGGGAGGCATCTCGGCGCCCTTGAACAGCACCTTCCAGATGTCCTCGTGCATTGTGCTGTAGAGCTCTCGCAGCGTCTGGTGTTGGGCCGAGTCGAACTCCCACAAAACAAATGCCCGTTGTTGGCACGGAAGGATCCGGCGGAAGAGCATAACCTGGACCACATTGACGAGCTTGATTTTCTTGTTCGTCATGTTCTGGATGCAGGTCTGGAGTCCGGCCATCTCTACCGAAGAACCCCAGGACATGCCCTTCTTTTTCCAGGAGGTGAGCCGTGTGGGGATTTCGGATCGAAATTTGGGGGCCGCCACCCAGTTGGAGTCGCGCAGCTCGGTGATGTAGAACCACCCCGATTGCCACCCCTTTATGGTATCCACGTAGGTGCCCTCGAGCCAGGTGACATTAGGCATCTTGCCCACCATGGCGCCTCTGCATTCTGCTTGCTGGCCGCCCACCACCTTCGGTTTGACATTGAAGGTTTTCAGCCATAGGCCGAAGTGGGCCTGATGCGGAGGAAGGCCTCGCACACGACGATAAACGCCGAGATGTTGAGGATGAAGTTGGGCGCCAGATCATGGAAATCCAGCCCGTAGTAGAACATGAGCCCGCGGACAAACGGGTGGAGAGGAAATCCCAGTCCGCGGACTAAGTGGGTAAGGAAGACTACCCTCTCATGGGGTTCGGGCGTTGGGACGATCTGTCCCGCATTCGGTAGCCGGTGCGCGATATTCGCAGGAAGGTATCCGGCTTCCCGTAACTTTTTGATGTTCTCCCCCGTGACGGAGGAGACCATCCACTTGCCTCCTACTCCATACATGCTTGGAGTGGTTGGAGAAGAAGAACGCGAGCTTGGGCGCTAGAGCTCGAGTGTGCGGGAATGGATAAGCGAGAAGGAAGAAGGCGTGGGTGAAAAAAGTAGATCTTTGTCACTTTATAATGGCGGAGGAGGCGATGAGTCTCCCCACTTGCCTGGCAAAACCGCTTATTCCCCAGGCGCCGTAATTGATGGCGCGGTTGGGTTACCCACGTCCGTATTGATGAGAATCCCGTGATAGGGGGAACACGATCTCCGCTTTTACAAGACGTATCAAGAAAACTGCCTCGCGATATGTGCGGAGCTGGTTGAGAAAAGTGGTTTGAATAATAACCGGGCCATGGAGTGATGTCATACTATCGAAACATGTCAGCAGATTAGATTTGTGGAAGTATTGTTCTCTCTACGGTGGTATGTGGAACTTATTTTGCAGGGTCGGACACTATCCTCGTATCCAAACTCTTCCATGATGTATTCGGAGGAGGAACCCGCCTTGCAATGCCGAAGACAACACTGCGTGCCGGACTCATCGTCATTGAAGCCTGGTTCAGGGGCTACTAAGGGAGTCCCGGATTAGGGGGTCTCCGGACAGCTGGACTATATCCTTTGGCCGGACTGTTGGACTATGAAGATACAAGATTGAAGACTTCGTCTCGTGTCCGGGTAGGACTCTACTTGGCGTGGAACGCAAGCTAGGCAATACGGATATGTATGTCTCCTCCTTTGTAACCGACTTTGTGTAACCCTAGCCCCCTCCGGTGTCTATATAAACCGGAGGGTTTTAGTCTGTAGGACAACAGACAATCATACCATAGGCTAGCTTCTAGGGTTTAGCCTCTCTGATCTCGTGGTAGATCAACTCTTGTAATACTCATATCATCAAGAACAATCAAGCAGAACGTAGGGTATTACCTCTATCAAGAGGGCCCGAACCTGGGTAAACATCGTGTCCCCTACCTCCTGTTACCATCCGCCTTAGATGCACAGTTCGGGACCCCCTACCCGAGATCCGCCAGTTTTGACACCGACACAACACAATAGAAACGGTCATCCAGATCAACGTGTCTACGATTGACGGCATACACTTCACACGGATGAACTGTTTGCGATTAGCCACAACAAACAGAAACAGTTAGACAGATCAACGTGTGTGCGCTAGACGGGCGCACATTCCAACTAAAAGAAACGTGCGCGGTGGTAATAATGAGCGCGCACGATTGTTGGAACAAGACGTGTGTTGACATCGCCTATTGTGGTGCACCCTATGGTGCAAACGCCATGTACGCGACCGAGAAAGCATGCCCACATTATGCCATCCATGAATAGTGCTGCACTTAGAAATTATAGAACCGTCAATAAATTTTGAGCCTGCATCCCGTCACATTCCAAATTACTACTACCATGCTATATTTAATTGCAAACCTGTTCACACTGATCAAAACCTAAACAGATTCCCACTTAGGAGCGTATTAGTACTTGGTTATAAATACTACTACTCCAAGATAACTGCACATTCCTCCTCAACTCCTCATCCACAAAAACAAACAAGTCATTCATCGTAGTTCCCTTGCGTCTGCCATGGCCAGCGTGAGTTCTGGTCGAGAGATTACCACCAGGGAGAGGCGAGCATGGAAGTAGAAGCAGGAGAGATGTCCCGCCTCGCCGTGAAAGTAGCCGACATGTCACGCCGCGCGGTCGTAGTAGCACAGAGGTCCCGCTATGCCGCTGAAGCAGCATAGAGGTCCTGTCACGCCGTCGATGCAGCAGACTGGTCCAGCCGCGCTGCGGAAGCAGCAGAGTTGTCCCGCCGTGCCGCGAATGCAGCTGAGATGTCCTCCCGCGCCGTGGCGGTGTGGGAAAATGTCTCGCGGGCAGGCGAGGACTCTCACAGGCGCATGCGCGCTATGCTTGATGACCTGATGGGTCGGATCTCTGACTGGATGAAGATGCAGGAGGATATGAATGCCTCGTTTGAAAATGCTACCATCGTCATCCGGGGACTAGGGGAGGACAAGGTTAAGCTCTGCAACGAGTGCAACCCGCTGAGGGCGAAGATCACCGGAAGGACGAAGTAGCACAAGGAGACCACTACCTTGTTGAAGAGGATCAGCGTCATCATCAGGAAACTTATGGACACGAATGCCATGCTCCGCATCGAGCGCCAAAGGCTGGTGGAGGAATCCATGGAAGCTCTCAAGCAGCATCTTGAGGACACGAAAGAGCTCAACGCCGCTCACTGCGAGAACTAGTCTCCGCGGCCTGCAGCAATGCATCAAAAAGTAGAGATCAGCGAGCCAGATCGTTGTCCGTGTCTTCCTTCTTCTTTTGCCCTTGTGTATTTCGGGCACTGCCGCATGTGACTTTTTAATTATCTTCCTAAATATGTAAGACAATTATTATCCACTGCCGTCACCCTTATATTCATCAGTCTTGCTATAAGTCGCAGCTGATGCTATATAGGTCCGTCGGATCTTACATCAAGCTCCGTGCAAAACTTTCTTTTTAGATTTTCCTTTTTCTCTCTTAAATCTTAGTCGAGTGAGACATAGCCACACAGTGAAATAGGGGCTTTGGCGCCATTAATGGATATGTTAGGAGAGAGGTGGGCGGCGGATAGAGGTCAAAGGGCTCTCCTCCCGATGAGCACGTGCAAGGGTCTGGTCGCACACCTCCCGTACTCAAATAGCTACCCCGCACGACACCTCCTAGCCAATAAAAAGGGGACGCGTGGCGGCACGTAAATGGTAAGTAGAACGCCCACGGTTTCAATAATACTTGTGTTTCCGATTTGTAACATGAAAGCACTTGTTCCAAAATGACTTTGTTGATTGTTAATGTGTGTGCCTTCGCAAATCGGACAAAAAAATTTACCACATCATGTTGGTGCCATGCCATGACACCATGCCAAGTTTCATGATTTTCAGGCGAGTTTTGGATTTACGGGAATTTTGAAACCAAGTTTATCGATGTTTCCGGCCGAGCCAAGACGCACAGATGTTTGAATTCCATTCCCACTTCTTGTATGGGACCTAGAAACTCGCCCAAGTGCACATAAATGATTTTTCAACTAACTTTTGCGCACTGGAGCATGCACTTGTACTTCAAATTTGAATTATGTGCATTAAATGCCTGGAAATTCAATTAATGTATAAAAAAGGCCAAACGAACCCAGAATAATTCCAAAATTTAGCATGAAACTACTATTTGGTCTAAGTTGCCTGTGTAAAAAAACAAGGTGGGAGAAGACAGTGTATGTCGTTTCGCACACAGAGGTGACACGTTCCCTCTCGGAACCACGGGCCTTCTTGAGAGAAGCTCCGGTTTGCAAGAAGCTTATACCAAAGCTTGTCCCAATTCGGTCAAAAAATTTACCACAACATGTTGGTTCCATGTCATGACACCATGCCAAGTTTCATGATTTTCAGGCGTGTTTTGGATTTACAAGAATTAAAAAACCAAGTTTCTCAATATTTTCGGCCGAGCCACGACGCCCAGATATTTGAATTTCATTCTCATTTCTTGCATGGGACCTAGAAATTCACCCAAGGACACACATGTGATTTTTCAACCAACTTTGGTGCACTGGAGCATGTGCTTGTAGTTCAAATTTGAATTATGCACATTAAATGCCCAGAAACTCAATTAATGTATAAAAAGGCCAAATGAAGCTAGAATAATTCCAAATTTTAACACGGCACTCATATAGTTCTACGTTGCCTCTGTAAAAAACAAGGGGGGAGGCAGCGTATATCGTTTCGCACACAAAGGTGACACGTCCCCCCTCGGGAACCATGAGTCTTCTTGAGAGAAGCTCCGGTTTGCAAGAAGCTTATACCAAAACTTGTCCAAATGCGGCCAATTTTTTTACCACAACATGTTGGTGCCATGAAATGACACCATGCCAAGTTTCATGATTTTCAGGCGAGTTTTGAATTTACAGGAATTTAAAAAACCAAGTTTCTCAATGTTATCGGCCGCGCCACGGCGCCTAGATATTTGAATTTCATTCACATTTCTTGCATGAGACCTAAAAATACACCCAAGGACACACATGTGACTTTTCAACCAACCTTGGTGCACTAGAGCATGTGCTTATAGTTCAAATTTGAATTATTCACATTAAATGCCCCAAAACTTTATTGCATAAAAAGGGCCAAACAAACCTGGAATAATTCCAAATTTAAACACGACACTCATATAGTTCTATGTTTGCTTTGTAAAAAAATCAAGAGGGGGGCAGCGTATGTCGTTTCGCACACAAAGGTGACACGTTCCCTCTTGAAACCACACGCCTTCTTCAGAGAAACTACAATTTGCAACAAGCTTATGCCAAAACATGTCCCAATTCGGCCAATTTTTTTACCACAACATGTTGGTGCCATGAATTGTCTCCATGCCAAGTTTCATGATTTTCAGGCGAGTTTAGGATTTACAGGAATTTAAAAACCAAGTTTCTCAATGTTCCCGGCCGAGCCATGGCGCCTAGATGTTTGAATTTCATTCCCATTCTTGCATGGGACCTATAAATTCACCCAAGGACACACATGTGATTTTTTCGACAAATTTTGGTGCGCTGGAGCATGTGCTTGTAGTTCAAATTTGAATTATGCACATTAAATGCCTAGAAACTCAATTAATGCATAAAAATGTCAAACGAACCCGGAATAATTCCAGATTTTAACACGACACTCATGTAGTTGCATGTTCACTGTAGATAAATGTTTTAGCAATTCAAACACCATCCTTTCCCTCCGTAACACAATTTTGTCTTTCAAAACATAATGAAAAAAATCAGGTATACCACAAATAGTTTACTAGCAAGAATCAAGTGGGACGCAATATAAAATATCTTGGCGCACCGTCTTGTGTGGCTTATGTAGGAAGCTTCGTCGTCTACAGTCCACTGCCCGCGCTTGAACCACACTTGCACGCCAGTTTCTCATGGCACCGAGCGAAATTTTTTTGCCACCACGAAAATATCTATCTCCCCGCCCCCTCCCTCCCCCCAAAAGCCGCAGTTCCACTGTTCCTCCTTGCTTTCCAAGTTCAAACCTTCACTGCTGCTTACTGGCAGCTCAGCCTCCTCGCCGGCAACCCTTCTTCTTGCAGTGCCGCCGACCCTTCTTCTTCCTGCGCGGCCTCGTCTATATGGTCAGGTAATCCACACCCCACCTACACCATCCTCCTCCCTCCCCGTCCCACATGCCCCAACCGATGGCGTGACACCTTCCGCCGAAATCACTGGCTCTGTCCTCCAATTAAGCGCCGCCCACAGCCATTTTGCACGTAGTATAATGTGGAGCTCAGTAGCCTATGGCAGCGGAGAAGCAAATCGCGGCTGCACGCGCGGACGAGGTCGCTATGGTTGCCATGCGTGTCGACCACCAGATCTTGGAGGAGCACCTCGTCTTCGAGGCCACCATCGACACCGCCACGTGGTTGTCTACTTTAAAATACAGTTCGTGTTGTTTTCTCTAGGCCACCGCCAGTGCCTTCTAGTGATTTGTCCTCTGTAATGTTAATATGCAATCTGGTATTCTGAAATGTAATGTTCAGTTAACAGTTTGGTCCAACAATTGCTACATTTTGTAGTACTATTTTGGTTCATTTGGTCTGCTGTCCATTTAACTGTTTGGTTCAATTCTGCAATTTGATTTTCATTTGTTGTGGGTATAATTTTGTATTGTTATGCATGTCAGAAATAAACCAAATTTGGATGTACTCAAATACATATTCTACTGATAGTATGGCAACTCTCAGTTAATCTGATCAAGATCTTCCTTATATGTGTTGCAGGGAAACAATGGGAGACACTGCGGTTTACCATCGAGGTTTGCTCATGCATGGCCCTTTCGCTAATAGAACATTATTGTGCAGTTACAGGAATCATTCTAATATTTAGGTTTATTACAATTTGGTCTTGCACATGTTGGTCCTGCTGTCAGAGGCTTAGACCCACTGTTCGACCCATTTTGCATATGGGGAAATGAGATGTCCATGAATATCAGTCAAGTCAAGAAACTCATAAAGATTGTTAGGATGAAGAAACTTGCGATGAATAACAAAAAGATCTTTGTTTGCACAATGAAGAAGACATCAGTCAACTATAGGATGGTACTAACTCTTTTACCTTATTTTTACCCCTTGCGCCATTTCAAAATTTATAACAGCGATTTATGCATATCTTTGTTTTCAGTACTTTTCAAAGCAGTTCACCGATGATTACCTCTCAAACCACCTACATGGTCAAGAGGCGAGGAAGGTATTCATTCAACACCCATAGTACAGTATTGAAGTCTTCCTGAAGAGGATGAAGGTTGGGCGGGCAATTATCCATAGCCACTGGCCTAAAGTTGCAAGGACATTCAACATCATTGAAGGCTCAATATTTGCCTTCCACTTCTGCAGTTTCCCAGACGAGATTCATCTGCCTATTTACCATGTATGATGCTACTTTCCAAAGGTTTTCAATGTTGCATGTGAAACTTGGTGTTGTTGTGTAATGGCGTAGCTAGCTATATCCCTCTTTGGTGTAACCGAGTGCTGAAGCTATCTGATGTAATTCGATTATAAAATCCTGGTTGCCGTTATACGAATATGAAATATCTGGTGTGTTTTATAAGAAATGTCAATTTGATCACTACATGGATTATAAATAATAGGCTAATTACCCTGCTTATTGGGGTTTTCTATTGTAGACGATTACCCAGACAGCACCGTGGGCGATGAACTCAAACAACCCACATGATTTCTAGAAAGTAGGCATGTTGGATCAACTAACAATCACACACAGCTTCCGGCAGAGAACTGTTTGCGTTAGGCCACCTTGCACAAACATTTCCACACAAAAAACTGTGTGTGATATACATACGAACGGAAATATTTTCTGGGATTCACCGTGTGGGATGTACATACAAACGGAAACGATTGGGCTTCAATGCCTCGCCCGATTGCACATGAGCTAATTTTGCCCCTGCCTATGTGGCCGGAGGACCTATCCTCGACAATTTCTGGGTCATGTGGGAAGGACCCCCCTATCGCACACACCCATTGGGCGACGTTTTAAAACTCCGTCGCGGAAAGGGGGTAAAATACGTTTGTATAGCACGTCTCTGCACCAGTGAGCGGTCGATGTGTGGAGTAATAGTAGTAGATGCAGGCAGGAGTCTGTCTACTATTCTTGGACGTGATGCCTATATATTGATCATTGCCTAGATATCATCATAATTATTTGAGGTTCTATCAATTGCCCAACAGTAATTCGTTTACCCATCGTATTCTATTTCTTGAGAGAAGCCACTAGTGAAATCTACAGCCCCCGGGTCTATTCTACATCATATTTGTGTTCGATCTATTATTTGCTTTGAGATCTATTTTTATTTGCTTTTATTTTCAGATCTATTATTCCAAAAACCCAAAAATACCTTGCTGAATTTTTTGTTACTTATTTTATTTTGTGTTATTGCGAGATCTATTTATCCAAAAACATACAAACCAATCTATCTTTTACCCGAGAGGGATTAACAACCCCTCTTACATGTCGGGTTGCAAGTATTTGTTCTTGTGTGTAGGTACCATTTACATAGTGTTGCTTGGTTCTCTTACTGGTTTGATAACCTTGGTTTCATAACTGAGGAAAATACCTTCCGTATCTGTGTTGCATCATCCCTTCCTCTTTGGGGAAATACCGACGTAGTTCAAGCCGCATCATTCATGCCCGACCTCGGAAGATCAACACATCATAGTCCTACCTAGGCTCCGCAGAGAGGTCCCCACCGGTCTACATCCTAAGTACTCGGGGGTCTTGGGGCCATCACCCTTTACACTCCAGGTCACTGTGCGCATGGGAATACCAGCGCCACCTCTGCCTGGATGGCGCGATCCGGCCTAGCCACAATGCTGAACTGGATGTTTGACAGAGCTTTCGGAAGAAACGTACGATGCCGAGTGCCCATAACTGTTGCCACATGGTGGTTAGTGCGCATAGGCCAGTGGCCAACTCAAAACAAATACCCAAACATGTTAGTGCACTATTAAATGAAATGACGGCTGGCGGGACAAGTCCGGAGCTACCACCACATCATGGGTGATACCGCTAAACAGCCAGCCGCCACATTAACTCTCGCGGGTGCTCTCCAGGCCCGCCTGACTTTAACATGTATCTCTCATAGGTACCCCTAGAGGTTGACCAGACTTTAAACAAAGGTCTGAAGTAAAGTCAGGGTAACCGTGTGTCCAAAACATCAAGGGGGAAAACCTGAGGAATCACCCTCAATGGATTCCACTCAATGTAATCCTCAAGGTGAGCATAGGAGGAATCACCCTCGAGGTTCACACTAGAGGAGTTACACAACAGAGTCGTCATCGGGAGTGGTGAAGGAGGAATCACCCTCGATAGAGCACGATCGATTAGCTACACTACAAAGATATCATCAGGAGTGCGTTACGAGGTATCACCCTCGGCAGTCGATAGTAGCTCTGTAGAGCCACGCAACTAAAGGGGGTGAGGTGATGTGTCGGGCTCTGGATGTCAATCACGTTGATCGAGTCATCGGTCATCAAGCCGGGGCAACTGGGACAAGGTGTGGGTTCACTGATGGATCACTAACCAACCTATACTAAGCAATTTAGGATAAGCAGGCAAGGTACAATAGCAGGTTACAAAATCAGGCTATGCATCAGAATAGGAGCAATCAATTACAATAGCAAAATCTAATGTAAGCATGAGAGAGAATGGAATGGGTGACATCGGAATGATCAAGGGGGGTCTGCTTGCCCGGAAGCTCTACTAAAAGGGAAGAAGGGTCGTCGGTGACGTAGTCGGTCATAAGGGCACCATCAGTCTCGAGGTCTACCAGAGAGAAGAGGGGGAAGTGTAGGATCGAAAGTATGTCTAGAGGGGGTGATTAGACTACTTGACCAAATAAAAATCTAACCTTTTCCCAATTTTAGTTGTTGGCAGATTTTAGCAATTAGAACAAGTCAAGCCATCAACCTACACATGCAATTCTAAGAGTATAGCAGCAGAAAGTAAAACATTGCATTTGAAGGTAAAGGGAAGGATTTTGAGTGTGCAAACGCAATGGAGACAGGGAGATTTTGGCGTGGTTCTGATAGATGGTGCTATCATACGTCCACATTGATGGAGACTTCAACCCACGAAGGGTAACGGTTGCATGAGTCCACGGAAGGCTCCACCCATGAAGGGTCCACGAAGAAGCAACCTTGTCTATCCCACCATGGCCATCGCCCACGAAGGACTTGCCTCACTCGGGTAGATCTTCACGAAGTAGGTGATCTCCTTGCCCTTACAAACTTCTTGGTTCAACTCCACATCACAACGGAGGCTCCCAAGAGACACCTAACCAATCCAGGAGACACCACTATCCAAAAGGTAACGAATGGTGTGTAGATGATGAACTCCTTACTCTTGTGCTTCAAATGATAGTCTCCCCAACACTCAACTCTCTCTCACAGATTTGGCTATGGTGGAAGAGGGATTTGAGTGGAAAGCAACTTGGGGAAGACTAGAAATCAAGGTTCAAAAGGTTGGAATGGAATCTCTTGATCTCAACACATGAGTAGGTGGCTCTCTCTCACAAAATGTATCGTGGAAGTGTAGGCACGTTCCGATGGCTCTCTCACAAATGGAGAAGTGGGTGGAGGGGTATATATAGCCTCCACACAAAATCCAACCGTCACACACTTTTGACCCATCTCGGTGGCACCAATCAGAAAACTCGGTGAGACCGATCTGTTCAAAAATATGAACATTAGGAATCTTGGTGGGACCGACTGGAACAACTCGGACTGATGTGCTAGGGCTTAGGGCAAACATCATCTCGGTGGCGGCGATTGCATCAAATCGGTGAGACCGAAGTGAAGCAATAAGCAATAGAGAATCTGTCAAGCCAACTCGGTGAGACCGATTGCATGAACTTGGTGAGACCAAAGTGAATGTAATAGATCACAAAGCGCTCGCGAGGCCATCTTAGTGGGACCGAGATTCGTATCGGTGAGACCGAATTGCTAGGGTTTCTGGTAGTGGCTATGTCTAGTAAACTCGATGGCTCCGGGTAGAAAGAATCGATGGGGCCAAGTTTGGAATTTGGGTTTGGACATATTTGGATGGAGAAAGTGGCTGAGGGTTTTGGAGCAATATCAGTAAGCACTTTGAGCAAGTAGACCATTAAGCAACACCTCATGCCCTTTTAATAGTATTGGCTTTTCTATGGACTCAATGTGATCTTGGATCACTAAAATAGAAATGAAGAGTCTTGAGCTTTTGCCAATCTTTGTCCTTATCATTTTGAGGGGTCCACATCTCTATTCCATGCCATGCTAATCATTGACCATCCTGAAACATTTATCTTGAAATGATATTAGTTCAATGAGCTATATGTTGTTATGAATTGCCAAAACCATCCGGAGATTAGTTACACTTTCAATTTCCCCATTTTTGGTAATTGATGACAACATATAGATCAAAGCTTCAACAAATGATCAAACGAAATACATCGTCGCTTTGAGAAGTATGTGATAGAAAAGAGCTCCCCCTAAATTTGTGCATTATTTAAAATTTGTGTTTGAATGCAAAAGCACAATCGATTAAGATCATGGGTCACTCGCCCATGTCACATACAAATTGGTGGAGCGCACAAAATGATATGAGTGAAATAACATGCACACATCACCAAATACATAAGTGAATGATCATACACAAATAATCATAGAGATAAGCATAAATCACACATTGAGCATAGTATGATCAATCACACAACCAAACAAGTATCTCACGAGCATAAACCAACGAAGTAGCACGAAACAAATGAACATTGTAGCAATGAGCAATAAAAACCAAGAAGCAAAAGAACGAGATTCTCTCTCTCTCAAAGCCTATGATCTATATATTTTCTCCCCCTTTGGAGACAAGTTACCAAAAAGCTTGAAAAAGTATAGTGCTATACGTCTCTCTAGGCACAGTCCTTCGGAGCTCCTGAAGGGGTATTTTGGCTCATGGCTCTTGTGTGTGTAGATGGCGTTGAGAGAAGTGCCTCGGTGAATGCTTCTGCTGAAGTCTACTGAGCTGGTGGTGTTAACATTGGAGGTGGCACTGTAGCAGTGGCGGAAGGTGCAGAAAGAGTAGTCCTGGTGTCGGCAACTAGCATAGCTGAAGACCTAGGTGCCCTTGGCACAGTCCCGGTGAGAGGTTTCATACTGTGCCTAGGGCATCCAGGTCTTCTGCCGTGCCAGTTGCAAACACGAGCACCACTCACTCTGCACCTGCCACTACTACTACAGTGCCACCTCTAGTGTCTACACCACCAGTTTAGCAAACTTCGGTAGAGGCATTTGCAGATGCAATTCTCTCAACGCCATCTACGCACACCAGAGCCACAAGACAGAAGACCCCTTCAGGAGCTCCGGAGGATCGTGCCTAGAGAGACATAGAGCTCTATACCTTTTCGAGCTTTTTGGTAACTTGTTGCCAAAGGGGGAGAAATTGTATAGATCATTAGGCTGAGAGAAAGTGTGTGTGTCTCGCTTTTGCTCTTTGGATTTTATTGAGTTTTTGCTACTCTGTTCGTTTGATCCGTGCTACTTGATTGGTTGATGCTCGTGAGATACTATGTTTGGTTATGTGGAGATCATACTTTGCTTAATGTTTTCTTAATGTTTATCCCTACAATTATTTGTGTATGATCATTCACTTATGACTTTGGTGATGCGTGCATGTTATTTCACTCATATCATTTTGTGCGCTCCACCAAGATGTATGTGACATGGAAGAGTGACCTAGGATCCTAATCGATTATGCATTTGCATTCAAACGCAAATTTTTAATAATGCACAAATTTAGGGGGGGGGCACTTTCTTATCACATACTTCTCAAAGTGACGATGTATTTCATTCATTTAATCATTTGTCGAAGCTTTGATATATATGTTGTCATCAATTACCAAAAAGGGGGAGATTGAAAGTGCAACTAATACCCGAGGGTTTGGTAATTCATAACAACATATAGCTCATTGAACTAATATCCATTCAAGATAAATATTTCACGATGTTCAATGATTGGCATGGCATGGACTAGAGATGTGGACCCCTGGCAAAGATTGGCAAAAGCTCAAAACTCTTCATTTCTATTTAAGTGATCTAAGATCACATTGAGTCCATAGGAAAGCGAATAGTATTAAAAGGGGATAAGGTGTTGCTTAATGGTCTACTTAAGTGATCAAAGATCACACTGAGTCCATAGGAAAGCCAATACTATTAAAATGGATGAGGTGTTGCTTAATGGTCTACTCGCTCAAAGTGCTAAGTGATATTGCTCCAAACCCCTCAGCCACTTTCTCCATCCAAATATGTCCAAACCCTAATTCCAAACTCGGCACCATCGATACTTTCTACCCGGAGCCACCGAGTTCATTCGACATAGCCATTGCGAGCAACCCTAATGATTCGGTCACACCGATACGGATCTCAGTCCGACCGAGATGGCCTTGCCAATGCTCTATGACTTGTTGTATTCACTTTGGTCTCACTGAGTTAATGTAATCGGTCTCACCGAGTTGGTTTGGTAGATTCTCTATTGCCTGTTGCACTCACTTCGGTCCTACCGAGATGATGTAATTGGTGCCACCGAGATGAAGTTTTCCCTAAGCCCTAGCACATTGGTCCCACAGAGTTGTTCCAGTCGGTCCCACCAAGATTCCTAACGTTCATATTTTTGAACAGATTGGTGCCACCGAGTTTCCTAATCGGTGCCACCGAGATGAGTCAAAAGTGTGTAACGGTTGGATTTTGTGTGGAGGCTATATATACCCCTCCACCCCTTCTTCCTCATTGAGGGGAGCCATCAGAACGTGCCTACACTTCCACCATTCATTTTTTGAGAGAGAACAACCTACTCATGTGTTGAGATTAAGAGATTTCATTCCAACCATTTGAACCTTGATTTCTAACCTTCTCCAAGTTGCTTTCCACTTAAATCCCTCTTCCACCATAGCCAAATCTATGAGAGAGAGTTGAATGTTGGGGAGACTGTCATTTGAAGCCCAGGAGCAAGGAGATCATCATCAACACACCGTCTATTACGTTTTGGAGAGTGATGTCTCCTAGATTGGTTAGGTGTCGCTTGGGAGCCTCCGTCATGATGGGGAGTTGAGCCAAGAAGTTTGTCAGGGCAAGGAGATTGCCTACTCCATGAAGATCTACCCGAGTGAGGCAAGTCCTTCGTGGACGATGGCCTTGGTGGGATAGACAAGGTTGCTTCTTCGTGGACCCTTCATGGGTGGAGCCCTCCAAGGACTCACGCAGCCGTTACCATTTGTGGGTTGGAGTCTCCATCAACGTGGACGTACGATAGCACCACCTATCAGAACCATGCCAAAAATCTCCGTGTCTCCATTTTGTTTGCCTTCTCCAAACCCTTCCCTTTACCTTCATATGCAATGTTTTACATTCCGCTGCTATACTCTTAGAATTGCATGAGTAGGTTGACTGCTTGACTTGTGATAATTGCAAAAATCTACCCACAACTAAAATTGTAAAAAGGATAGATTTTTATTTGGTCAAGTACTCTAATCACCCCCCTCTAGACATACTTTCGATCCTATAGTCATGCATAGAGGTATGTGCTAATTCTTGAGCTTCCGTTGATTTTTCCCTTGAAGAGGAAAGGGTGATGCAGCAAAGTAGAGATAAGTATTTCGCTTAGTTAAGAACCAAGGGATCAATCCAGTAGGAGGCACAAGCAAGTATCCAATCTATGCACATGCACAAACTAACAAACACTTGCACACAACGCGGAAAATGGGTTGTCAATCCCTTCAAGGTCACGAACAAGAGTGAGATCTAATAGAGATAGGTATAAAAGATAAATAAAAAGGCAAACTAAAATAAATCTAAATAAATTGCAGCAAGGTATTATTGGGTTTTTTGGTTTATAGATCTGAAAATATATGATGGAAAATAGACCCGAGGGCCATAGGTTTCACTAGAGGCTTCTCTCTTGAAGATAGCATACGGTGGGTGAATGCTACCTCTTGAGCACTACGTTGGTTTTCCCTTGAAGAGGAAAGGGTGATGCAGCAAAGTAGCGTAAGTATTTCCCTTAGTTTTTGAGAACCAAGGTATCAATCCAGTAGGAGGCCACACGCAAGTCCCTCGTACCTACACAAACAAATAAGAACCTCGCAACCAACGCGATAAAGGGGTTGTCAATCCCTTCACGGTCACTTACGAGAGTGAGAGATGATAAGATAATATTTTTGGTATTTTTATGATAAAGATTAAAAGTAAAGATTGCAAAATAAAAGATAATAGAAATAGCTTGTTGATGGAAGATTAATATAATGGAGAATAGACCCGGGGGACATAGGTTTCACTAGTGGCTTCTCTCAAGATAGCATAAGTATTACGGTGGGTGAACAAATTACTATCGAGCAATTGATAGAAAAGCGAGTAATTATGAGAATATCTAGGCATGATCATGTATATAGGCATCACGTCCGTGACAAGTAGACCGACTCCTGCCTACATCTACTACTATTACTCCACACATCGACCGCTATCCAGCATGCATCTAGAGTATTAAGTTCATAAGAACAGAGTAACGCATTAGGTAAGATGACATAATGTAGAGGGATAAACTCAAGCAATATGATATAAACCCCATCTTTTTATCCTCGATGGCAACAATACAATACGTGTTGTTTCCCGTTCTGTCACTGGGATCGAGCACCGCAAGATTGAACCCAAAGCTAAGCACTTCTCCCATTGCAAGAAAGATCAATCTAGTAGGCCAAACCAAACTGATAATTCGAAGAGACTTGCAATGATAACCAATCATACATAAAATATTTCAGAGAAGAATCAAATATTGTTCATAGATAGACTTGATCATAAACCCACAATTCATCAGATCTCGACAAACACATCGCAAAAAGAGTTACATCGAATAGATCTCCAAGAAGATCGAGGAGAACTTTGTATTGAGATCCAAGAGAGAGAAGAAGCCATCTAGCTAATAACTATGGAACCGAAGATCTGAAGTAAGCTACTCACACATCATCGGAGGGGCCATGGAGTTGATGTAGAGGCCCTCCGTGAACGATGCCCCCTCCGGCGGAGCTCCGAAAAAGGCCCCAAGATGGGATCTCTTGGGTACAGAAGGTTGCGGCGGTGGAAATAGGGTTTCGTGGTGCTCCTGGTTGTTTTCAGGGTATATGAGTATATATAGGGGAAGAAGTAGGTCGGCTGAGCCACGAGGGGCCCACGAGGGTGGAGGGCGCGCCCAAGGCATTGGCGCGCCCCCTGCCTCGTGGCCTCCTTGTTGGTTTCTTGACGTCCACTCCAAGTCCACTGGATCACGTTTGTTCCAAAAATAACCCTCCTGAAGGTTTTATTCTGTTTGGTATCCCTTTTCTACGAAACACTGAAATAGGCAAAAAAACAGCAATTTGCACTGGGCCTTGGGTTAGTAGGTTAGTCCCAAAAATAATATAAAAGTATATAAATAAACCCATTAACATCCAAAACAGATAATAAAATAGCATGGAACAATAAAAAATTATAGATACGTTGGAGACGTATCAAGCATCCCCAAGCTTAATTCCTGCTCGTCCTCGAGTAGGTAAATGATAAAAACATAATTTTTGATGTGGAATGCTACCTAGCATATTTCTCAATGTAACTTTCTTTATTGTGGCATGAATGTTCATATCTGAATGATTCAAGACAAAAGTTTAATATTGACATAAAAATAATAATACTTCAAGCATACTAACTAAGCAATCATCTCTTCTCAAAATAACATGGCCAAAGAAAGTTATCCCTACAAAATCATATAGTCTGGCTATGCTCTATCTTCATCACACAAAGTATTTAATCATGCACAACCCCTATGACAAGCCAAGCAATTGTTTCATACTTTTGGAGTTCTCAAACTTTTTCAATCTTCACGCAATATATGAGAGTGAGCCATGGACATAGCACTATAGGTGGAATAGAATGGTGGTTGTGGAGAAGACAAAAAGGAGAAGATAGTATCACATCAACTAGGCGTATCAACGGGCTATGGAAATGCCCATCAATAGATATCAATGTGAGTGAGTAGGGATCGCCATGCAACGGATGCACTAGAGCTATAAGTGTATGAAAGCTCAAAAAGAAACTAAGTGGGTGTGCATCCAACTCGCTTGCTCACGAAGACCTAGGGCATTCTGAGGAAGCCCGTCATTAGAATATACAAGCCAAGTTCTATAATGTAAAATTCCCACTAGTATATGGAAGTGACAACATAGGAGACTCTCTATCATGAAAATCATGGTGCTAATTTGAAGCACAAGTGTGGTAAAAGGATAGTAACATTGCCCCTTCCCTCTTTTTCTCTCATTTTTTATTTGGGACTTCTTTTCTCTTTTTTGATGGCCTCTTTTTTTTCGTCCGGAGTCTCATCCCGACTTGTGGGAGAATCATAGTCTCCATCATCCATTCCTCACATGGGACAATGCTCTAATGATGATCATCACACTTTTATTTACATACAACTCAAGAATTACAACTCGATACTTAGAGCAAAATATGACTCTATGTGAATGCCTCCGGCGGTGTACCGGGATTGCAATGAATCAAGAGTGACATGTATGAAAAATTAAGCATGGTGGCTTTGCCACAAATACGATGTCAACTACATGATCATGCAAGGCAATAAAACAATGATGAAGTGTGTCATAATAACGGAACGGTGGAAAGTTGCATGGCAATATATCTCGGAATGGCTATGGAAATGCCATAATAGGTAGGTATGGTGGCTGTTTTGAGGAAGGTGTATGGTGGGTTTATGGTACCGGCGGAAGTTGCGCGGTACTTGAGAGGCTAGCAATGGTGGAAGGGTGAGAGTGCGTAAAATCCATGGACTCAACATTAGTCATAAAGAACTCACATACTTATTGCAAAAAATTATTAGTTATCGAAACAAAGTACTACGCTCATGCTCCTAGGGGGATAGATTGGTAGGAAAAGACCATCGCTCGTCCCCGACCGCCACTCATAAGGAAGAAAATCAATAATTAAATCATGCTCAGACTTCATCACATAACGGTTCACCATACATGCATGCTACGGGAATCACAAACTTTAGAACAAGTATTTATCAAATTCACAACTACTCAACTAGCATGACTCTAATATTACCATCTTCATATCTCAAAACAATCATCAAGTATCAAACTTCTCATAGTATTCAATGCACTTTTTATGATAGTTTTTATTATACCCATCTTGGATGCCTATCATGTTAGGACTAATTTCATAACCAAAGAAAATTACCATGCTGTTCTAAAGGACTCTCAAAATAATATAAGTGATGCATGAGAGATCAATTATTTCTATAAAATAAAACCACCACCGTGCTCTAAAAGATATAAGTGAAGCACTAGAGCAAAATTATCTAGCTCAAAAGATATAAGTGAAGCACATAGAGTATTCTAATAAAATCCAATTCATGGGTGTCTCTCCCAAAAGGTGTGTACAGAAAGGATGATTGTGGTAAACTAAAAAGCAAAGACTCAAATCATACAAGACGCTCCAAGTAAAACACATATCATGTGGTGAATAAAAATATAGCTCCAAGTAAAGTTACCGATGGACGAAGACGAAAGAGGGGATGCCTTTCGGGGTATCCCCAAGCTTAGGCTTTTGGTTGTACTTGTATTTTACCTTGGGGTGCCTTGGGAATCCCCAAGCTTAGGCTCTTGCCTCTCCTTGTTCCATAATCCATCAAATCTTTACCCAAAACTTGAAAACTTCACAACACAAAGCTTAAAAGAAAATCTCGTGAGCTTCATTAGTAAAACAAAACTAACCACCACTTCAAGGTATTGTAATGAACTCATTATTTATTTATATTGGTGTTAAACCTACTGTATTCCAACTTTTCTATGGTTCATAAACTCTATTACTAGCCATAGATTCATCAAAATAAGCAAACAACGCACGGAAAAAAGAATCTGTCAAAAACAGAACAGTCTGTAGTAATCTGTAGGTTTCGAATACTTCTGGAACCCCAAAAATTCTAAAATAAATTTTGGACGTGAGTAATTTATCTATTAATCATATGCAAAAAGAATTAACTAAATATCACTCTCCAATAAAAAAATGGCAGCAAATCTCATGAGCGCTAAAGTTTCTGTTTTTTACAGCAAGATCGCAAAGACTTTCCTCAAGTCTTCCCAAAGGTTCTACTTGGCACAAACTCTAATTAAAAGCATAAAACCACATCTAAACAGAGGATAGATAAATTATTTATTAGGTTTTATTCCGTTTGGTATTCCTTTTCTACGAAACACTGAAATAGGGAAAAAAACAGCAATTTGCGCTGGGCCTTGGGTTAGTAGGTTAGTCCCAAAAATAATATATAAGTGTATAAATAATCCCATTAACATCCAAAATAGATAATATAATATCATGTAACAATAAAAAAATTATAGATACGTTGGAGACGTATCAAGCATCCCCAAGCTTAATTCCTGCTCGTCCTCGAGTAGGTAAGTGATAAAAACATAATTTTTGATGTGGAATGCTACCTAGCATATTTATCAATGTAACTTTGTTTATTGTGGCATGACTATTCAGATCCGAATGATTCAAGACAAAAGTTTAATATTGACATAAAAATAATAATACTTCAAGCATACTAACTAAGCAATCATCTCTTCTCAAAATAACATGGCCAAAGAAAGTTATCCCTACAAATCATATAGTCTGGCTATGCTCTATCTTAATCACACAAAGTATTTAATCATGCACAACCCCTATGACAAGCCAAGAAATTGTTTCATACTTTTGGAGTTCTCAAACTTTTTCAATCTTCACGCAATATATGAGAGTGAGCCATGGACATAGCACTATAGTTGGAATAGAATGGTGGTTGTGGAGAAGACAAAAAGGAGAAGATAGTATCACATCAACTAGGCGTATCAATGGGCTATGGAAATGCCCATCAATAGATATCATTGTGAGTGAGTAGGGATTGCCATGCAACGGATGCACTAGAGCTATAAGTGTATGAAAGCTCAAAGAGAAACTAAGTGGGTGTGCATCCAACTCGCTTGCTCACGAAGACCTAGGGCATTCTGAGGAAGCCCGTCATTAGAATATACAAGCCAAGTTCTATAATGTAAAATTCCCACTAGTATATGAAAGTGACAACATAGGAGACTCTCTATCATGAAAATCATGGTGCTAATTTGAAGCACAAGTGTCGTAAAAGGATAGTAACATTGTCCCTTCTCTCTTTTTCTCTCAATTTTTTTATTTGGGCCTTCTTTTCTTTTCTTTTTGATGGCCTCTTTTTTTTCGTCCGGAGTCCCATCCGGACTTGGGGGAGAATCATAGTCTCCATCATCCATTCGTCATATGGGACAATGCTCTAATGATGATCATCACACTTTTATTTACTTACAACTCAAGAATTACAACTCGATACTTAGAGCAAAATATGACTCTATGTGAATGCCTCCGATGGTGTATCAGGATTGCGATGAATCAAGAGTGACATGTATGGAAAATTAAGCATGGTGGCTTTGTCGCAAATACGATGTCAACTACATGATCATGCAAGGCAATATGACAATGATGAAGCGTGTCATAATAACGGAACGGTGGAAAGTTGCATGGCAATATATCTCGGAATGGCTATGGAAATGCCATAATAGGTAGGTATGGTGGCTGTTTTTAGGAAGGTGTATGGTGGGTTTATGGTACAGGCGGAAGTTGCACGGTACTTGAGAGGCTAGCAATGGTGGAAGGGTGAGAGTGCGTATAATCCATGGACTCAACATTAGTCATAAATAACTCACATACTTATTGCAAAAATTTATAAGTTATCGAAACAAAGTACTACGCTCATGCTCCTAGGGGGATAGATTGGTAGGAAAAGACCATCGCTCGTCCCCGACCGCCACTCATAAGGAAGAAAATCAATAAATAAATCATGCTCTGACTTCATCACATAACGGTTCACCATACGTGCATGCTACGTGAATCACAAACTTTAGAACAAGTATTTCTCAAATTCACAACTACTCAACTAGCATGACTCTAATATCACCATCTTCATATCTCAAAACAATCATCAAGTATCAAACTTCTCATAGTATTCAATGCACTTTGTATGATAGTTTTTATTATACCCATCTTGGATGCCTATCATATTAGGACTAATTTAATAAACAAAGAAAATTACCATGCTATTCTAAAGGACTCTCAAAATAATATAAGTGAATCATGAGAGATGAATTATTTCTATAAAATAAAACCACCACCGTGCTCTAAAAGATATAAGTGCAGCACTAGAGCAAAATTATCTAGCTCAAAAGATATAAGTGAAGCACATAGAGTATTCTAATAAAATCCAATTCATGGGTGTCTCTCCCAAAAGGTGTGTACAGCAAGGATGATTGTGGTAAAATAAAAAGCAAAGACTCAAATCATACAAGACGCTCCAAGCAAAACACATATCATGTGGTGAATAAAAATATAGCTCCAAGTAAAGTTACCGATGGACGAAGACGAAAGAGGAGATGCCTTCCGGGGCATCCCCAAGCTTAGGATTTTGGTTGTACTTGGATTTTACCTTGGGGTGCCTTGGGAATCCCCAAGATTAGGCTCTTGCCTCTCCTTGTTCCATAATCCATCAAATCTTTACCCAAAACTTGAAAACTTCACAACACAAAACTTAAAAGAAAATCTCGTGAGCTTCGTTAGTAAAATAAAACAAACCACCACTTCAAGGTATTATAATGAACTCATTCTTTATTTATATTGGTGTTAAACCTACTGTATTCCAACTTCTCTATGGTTCATAAACTCTATTACTAGCCATAGATTCATCAAAATAAGCAAACAACGCACGGAAAACAGAATCTGTCAAAAACAGAACAGTCTATAGTAATCTGTAGGTTTCGAATACTTCTGGAACCCCAAAAATTCTAAAATAAATTTCTGGACGTGAGTAATTTATCTATTAATCATCTGCAAAAAGAATTAACTAAATATCACTCTCCAGTAAAAAAATGGCAGCAAATCTCGTGAGCGCTAAAGTTTCTGTTTTTTACAACAAAAATGGCAAAGACTTTCCCCAAGTCTTCCCAAAGGTTATACTTGGCACAAACACTAATTAAAAGCATAAAACATAGTCTAGATAAATTATTTATTAGGTTTTATTCCGTTTGGTATTTCTTTTCTATGAAACACTGAAATAGGCATAAAAACAACAATTTGCGCTGGGCCTTGGGTTAGTAGGTTAGTCCCAAAAATAATATAAAAGTGTATAAATAAGCCCATTAACATCCAAAATAGATAATATAATAGCATGGAACAATAAAAAATTATAGATACATTGGAGACGTATCAAGCATACCCAAGCTTAATTCCTGCTCGTCCTCGAGTAGGTAAATGATAAAAACATAATTTTTGATGTGGAATGCTACCTAGCATATTTCTCAATGTAACTTTCTTTATTGTGGCATGAATGTTCAGATCCGAATGATTCAAGACAAAAGTTTAATATTGACATAAAAATAATAATACTTCAAGCATACTAACTAAGCAATCATGTCTTCTCAAAATATCATGGCCAAAGAAAGTTATCCCTACAAATCATATAGTCTGGCTATGCTCTATCTTCATCACACAAAGTATTTAATCATGCACAACCCCTATGACAAGCCAAGCAATTGTTTCATACTTTTGGAGTTCTCAAAATTTTTCAATCTTCACGCAATATATGAGAGTGAGCCCTGGACATAGCACTATAGTTGGAATAGAATGGTGGTTGTGGAGAAGACAAAAAGGAGAAGATAGTATCACATCAACTAGGCGTATCAACGGGCTATGGAAATGCCCATCAATAGATATCAATGTGAGTGAGTAGGGATTGCCATGCAACGGATGCACTAGAGCTATAAGTGTATGAAATCTCAAAAAGAAACTAAGTGGGTGTGCATCCAACTCACTTGCTCACGAAGACCTAGGGCATTCTGAGGAAGCCCGTCATTAGAATATACAATCCAAGTTCTATAATGTAAAATTCCCACTAGTATATGAAAGTGACAACATAGGAGACTCTCTATCATGAAAATCATGGTGCTAATTTGAAGCACAAGTGTCGTAAAAGGATAGTAACATTGTCCCTTCTCTCTTTTTCTCTCATTTTTTATTTGGGCCTTCTTTTCTTTTTTTGATGGCCGCTTTTTTTCGTCCGGAGTCCCATCCGGACTTGGGGGAGAATCATAGTCTCCATCATCCATTCCTCACATGGGACAATGCTCTAATGATGATCATCACACTTTTATTTACTTACAACTCAAGAATTACAACTCGATACTTAGAGGAAAATATGACTCTATGTGAATGCCTCCAGCGGTGTATCGGGATTGCGATGAATCAAGAGTGACATGTATGGAAAATTAAGCATGGTGGCTTTGCCACAAATACGATGTCAACTACATGATCATGCAAGGCAATATGACAATGATGAAGCATGTCATAATAACGGAACGGTGGAAAGTTGCATGGCAATATATCTCAGAATGGCTATGGAAATGCCATAATAGGTAGGTATGGTGGCTGTTTTTAGGAAGGTGTATGGTGGGTTTATGGTACAGGCGGAAGTTGCGCGGTACTTGAGAGGCTAGCAATGGTGGAAGGGTGAGAGTGTGTATAATCCATGGACTCAACATTAGTCATAAAGAACTCACATACTTATTGCAAAAATTTATAAGTTATCGAAACAAAGTACTACGCTCATGCTCCTAGGGGGATAGATTGGTAGGAAAAGACCATCGCTCGTCCCCGACCGCCACTCATAAGGAAGAAAATCAATAAATAAATCATGCTCTCACTTCATCACATAACGGTTCACCATACGTGCATGCTACGGGAATCAGAAACTTTAGAACAAGTATTTCTCAAATTCACAACTACTCAACTAGCATGACTCTAATATCACCATCTTCATATCTCAAAACAATCATCAAGTATCAAACTTCTCATAGTATTCAATGCACTTTTTATGATAGTTTTTATTATACCCATCTTGGATGCCTATCATATTAGGACTAATTTCATAACCGAAGCAAATTACCATGCTGTTCTAAAGGAATCTCAAAATAATATAAGTGAATCATGAGATAACAATTATTTCTATAAAATAAAACCACCACCGTGCTCCAAAAGATATAAGTGAAGCACTAGAGCAAAATTATCTAGCTCAAAAGATATAAGTGAAGCACATAGAGTATTCTAATAAAATCCAATTAATGTGTGTCTCACCCAAAAGGTGTGTACAACAAGTATGATTGTGGTAAACTAAAAATCAAAGACTCAAATCATACAAGACGCTCCCAGCAAAACACATATCATGTGGTGAATAAAAATATAGCTCCAAGTAAAGTTACCGATGGACGAAGACGAAAGAGGGGATGCCTTCCGGGGCATCCCCAAGCTTAGGCTTTTGGTTGTCCTTGGATTTTACCTTGGGGTGCCTTGGGCATCCCCAAGCTTAGGCTCTTGCCTCTCCTTGTTCCATAATCCATCAAATTTTTACCCAAAACTTGAAAACTTCACAACACAAAACTTAAAAGAAAATCTCGTGAGCTTCGTTGGTAAAAGAAAACAAACCACCACTTCAAGGTATTGTAATGAACTAATTCTTTATTTATATTGGTGTTAAACCTACTGTATTCCAACTTTTCTATGGTTCATAAACTCTATTACCAGCCATAGATTCATCAAAATAAGCAAACAACGCACGAAAAACAGAATCTGTCAAAAACAGAAAAGTCTGTAGTAATCTGTAGGTTTCGAATACTTCTGGAACCCCAAAAATTCTAAAATAAATTTCTGGACGTGATTAATTTTTCTATTAAACATCTGCAAAAAGAATTAACTAAATATCACTCTCCAGTAAAAAATGGCAGCAAATCTCGTGATCGCTAAAGTTTCTATTTTTTACAGCAAGATCGCAAAGACTTTCCCCAAGTCTTCCCAAAGGTTCTGCTTGGCACAAACACTAATAAAATGCATAAAACTATATCTAAACAGAGGCTAGATAAATTATTTATTACTAAACAGAATCAAAAATCAGGAAACAAAAATAAAATTGGGTTGCCTCCCAACAAGCGCTATCGTTTAACGCCCCTAGCTAGGCATAAAAGCAAGGATAGATCTAGGTATATCATCTTTAGTATGCAATCCATAAGTGGCTCTCATAATAGATTCATAAGGTAATTTAATTTTCTTTCTAGAAAGTGTTCCATGCCCTTCCTTAACGGAAATTGGAATCTAATATTCCCTTCTTTCATATCAATAATTGCACCAATCGTTCTAAGGAAAGGTCTACCAAGAATAATAGGACATGTAGGATTGCAATCTATATAAAGAATGATGAAATCTACGGGCGCATAATTCCTATTTGCAACAATAATAACATCATTAATTCTTCCCATAGGTTTCTTAATAGTGGAGTCCGCAAGATGCAAATTTAAAGAACAATCATCAAATTCACGAAAACCTAGCAAATCACACGAAGTTTTAGGAATCGTGGAAACACTAGCACCCAAATCACACAAAGCATATCATTCATGATCTTTAATTAATTTTAGTAGTAGGTTCCCACTCATCATAAAGTTTTCTAGGGATAGAAACTTCCAATTCAAGCTTTTCTTCATAAGATTGCATTAAAGCATCAACGATATGTTTAGTAAAAGCTTTATTTTGACTATAAGCATGCGGAGAATTTAGCACGGATTGCAACAAGGAAATACAATCTATCAAATAGCCATTATCATAATTAAATTCCTTGAAATCCAAGATAGTGGGTTCATTGCAATGTAAAGTTTTGACCTCTACCATCCCACTTTTATCAATTTTTGCATCAAGATCTAAAAACTCCGAATCATTGGGACGCCTTCTAACTAAATTTGACTCATATCCAGTCCCATCATTATCAAGATTCATATTGCAAAACAGAGATTTAATAGGGGACACATCAATAACTTTTAGATCTTCATCATTATTATCATGGAAACTAGAAGAACACTGTAACACCCACAATGCGGCTATATCTCCCACGTGTCGGGGCATGACTTAGAGGCATAGCTGCATGGTAGGCTTGTCGCAAGAGGGGTAATCTTCACACATCCCATGTACTGAATAAGAAAGGGATAAAGAGTTGGCTTACAATCGCCACTTCACACAAATACAAGTTAAACATACATCATCCAGAATACAATCAAGGTCCGACTACGGAACCAAAATAAAAGAAGACAACCCAAATGCTAGATCCCTGATCGTCCCAACTGGGCTCCACTACTGATCATCTGGAAAAGAAACAAAGCAACGATCAAGATCTTCATCGAGCTCCCACTTGAGCTGGGTTGCGTCACCTGCACTGGTATCGGCACCCGCAACTGTTTGAAGTATCTGTGAGTCACGAGGACTCAGCAATCTCACACCCGCGAGATCAAGACTATTTAAGCTTATGGGTAGGAAAGGGTAGTGAGGTGGAGCTGCAGCAAGCACTAAGCATATATGGTGGCTAACTTACGCAAATAAGAGCGAGAAGAGAAGCAATGCAATGGTCGTGAACTAGAAGTGATCAAGAAGTGATCCTGAAACTACTTACGTTCAAGCAAAACACAAGAACCGTGTTCACTTCCCGGACTCCGCCGAAAAGAGACCATCACGGCTACACACGCGGTTTATGCATTTTAATTAAGTTAAGTTCCAAATTCTCTACAACCGGATATTAACAAATTCCCATCTGCCACATAACCGCGGGCACGGCTTTCGAAAGTTTATACCCTGCAGGGGTGTCCCAACTTAGCCCATCACAAGCTCTCATGGTCAACGAAGGATATTCCTTCTCCCGGGAAGACCCGATCAGTCTCAGAATCCCGGTTACAAGACATTTCGACAATGGTAAAACAAGACCAGCAAAGCCGCCCGATGTGCCGACAATCCCGATAGGAGCTGCACATATCTCGTTCTCAGGGCAACATGGATAGGTCAAGCTACGAGTAAAACCAACCCTCAAGTTTCCCCGAGGTGGCCCCGTAGGTTGCCCGGTTCGGACCAACACTTACAGAAGCACTGGCCTGGGGCGTTAAAATAAAGATGACCCTTGGGTTGGCAGACCCAAGGGAAGGGTAGTAGGTGGTTAGGCAAATGTAAAACCAAGGTTGGGCCTTGCTGGAGGAGTTCTATTCAAAGCGAACTTTCAAGGGGTTCCCATAACACCCAACCGCATAAGGAACGCAAAATCAAGGAACATAACACCGGTATGATGGAAACTAGGGCGACAAGAGTGGAACAAAACACCAGGCATAAGGCCTAGCCTTCCACCCTTTACCAAGTATATAGATGCATTAACTAGAATAAGAGATATTGTGATATCCCAACATATCCATGTTCCAACATGGAACAAACTTCAGCTTCACCTGCAACTAACAACGCTATAAGAGGGGCTGAGCAAAGCGGTAACATAGCCAAACAATGGTTTGCTAGGAAAGGTTGGTTAGAGGCTTGCCATGGCAATATAGGAGGCATGATAAACAAGTGGTAGGTAGCGTGACATAGCGATAGAGCGAACAACTAGCAAGCAAAGATAGAAGTGATATCGAGGGCATGGTCATCTTGCCTGAGATCCCGCAAGGAAGAAGAATGAGTCCACGAAGAAGACAAACGGACGTAGTCGAACGGATCCTCACAACTCCAGAATGAAACCGAAGCTAACGAGATAAGCAACCCGGAAAGAAGCAAGCAACATAGTAAACAACCATCACATACACATGGCATGATGCACAACCAAGTATGATGCATGTCCGGATTAATGAGGCATGACATGGCAAAGTGCACAAACAATACTACAAATTAAGTGGAGCTCAATATGCAACGAGTTGCATATTGACGGAACACCACACTCAATCATTTAGTTCACTCTTGTTATGTACCCAACAATATTAAATGTTATTGAACATGGCAAGAGGTGAAGCATAATAAAACTACCTATCTAGACAAGTTTAAATGAAGCTAGATATAACAAACAACAATTCCGGAAAATCCTCATATGCATATTATGAATTTGGTACTGTTTTGCCCTAAACCATATTTTAGAGTTGTTAAACATGCAAAGTAAAGCCACCATGTTAAACTAGGCATTTTTCTACCCCATTTACATATGAAGTTTATTAAATTTGGAGGTACGGTTAATTAGTTATTAAATAAATCATTTTAGCATGGCAATATGGAAAGTAAACATGAGCAACACTTTTAACATTTTAAACATGGAAGAAAGTAGCATATTATGAAACTAGACAAAATTCTAAGCATTTTTCATATATAGTTTATTTAAATCTGATGCATGGTTAATTAATTATTATATGCATGAACTCAAGGAGTTATCTGAAAAACAATAGTTTTCTGGAAATTAGAAAATTCGTCCTGGCAGGGAAAAATATCACGGGCCAGATCTGAGGCAAACTGGGCTGGGGGGAGCTACTGGTTGCTCACCATGGGCTGGGCCCAGTCAGTGAGGAGGCCAAGGCATGCCGGGCCTTGGAGCGGGCGTGGTTGGACCTCGCGAGCGGACGCGCTCGTCAGGTCAACGCAGGGGATCGAGCGGGACTTGGCGTTGGCGTGGTCGTCTCCCTCACACAGAGAACAAGTGACGGGGAGCCAGACACCGGATGGCTTGAAGATGACGCGGCGGCGGGGACGGCTGGATCCGGGCAAGGGGCAAGGTACATGCAGGTGAGGAAAGGCACGGTGAACGCCCTGTGGTTGTGGCCGGTTCGGTCAAACAGGGCCATGGCTGTCTTGTTCGTCTGCTCGAAACAAAGGAAGTAGGGCGCGATGGCGGGGCTTGTTGAAGGTGCAACGATGCGAGATCGAAGCATCGGCGGCTTGATGCGAGGGATCTCCAGCGGCTGGACTAGAGGAGCTCGGGCAGGAGAAGCAGTGCAAGGGAGGCAGCAGCGCTGAGGACTCCGGCGGTTACAGTCGAGGATGTGGCCGGAGGCGGGCGGGGAGGCTCGGCTGGCCGCGGGAGATGGAGGCGCATGGGGCTGTGGTTGTGGACGTCGGCGCTCCTGGACAGAGATGCGACGGGGTTAGGAGCATCAGGTGCAGAGAGAGGGAGAGGGCAGGGAAGGAGGCGTGGTGACCTGTTGCTGCTACTGCCGGTGAAGGCGAGCTCCGGCTGACGAGGTCGCCGGCCGACGGCAGGGTAGACGGAGACGCCCGGGCACGAGGGACTCCGGCGTGGGGTCATTTGCTAGTGGCGCTGGGGTGCTCGGGGTTGCTATTCCTACGGGCTCGAGGAGAAACAAAGGAGGCCGCGACACGAAGTGGCTCTAGTCTCCAGTGGAGCTTGCTCCGGTGAGGCAACCGGAGGCGATGGTGGCGCTAGGAGCTTGGGGAGGCTGGCTGCAGCGGGGAAGGAAGGCAGGGGCGTGATGCAGATCGGGCACCGGGCGAGACAGGGAGGAGGAGAAAGGACGCGGGGCATGGCGCTGGTTGATTAGCGGTAGAAGCGAGGTGGATGCAGGATGGATCGAGGGGAGGCTCGGGCGTCGGTTGGCTAGTGCATCAGGGTGGATCCCGATGGGGATTTGGGAGATGAGTGCGGCGGCGGCGGCAGGGACAAGTCCCTAGATTTTAGGGTTTGTCCAAAATAGGCTAGTGGTTGATCTATATATAGCAAAAGGGTTAAGTTTAGGGGCATTTGGTCCCTCCGATCTTAATCGGACGGTCCTGGATAAATAGGCTAGGGAGATCAAATAATAAAACGGAGATGTTTTATAGATGTTTGGGGATGATCTGGACCCAACGGTGACGGCTGCCCGGGTCGGGTCCGGGACAGCTTTCGGACGCGCGTGCGAGGAGGTCCGCGGGCTGACGAGAGAGCTTAGGTTGGACCTGGCGGTAGGTAGCGGACTGGGTTGGGCTGAGAAGAGAGAAGAGAAGGAAAGGCCCGGCGGCAGTTTCAGAGACCGAAACGTCCGACGAATAAACCGACTATAATGCCGCTATATGTTTAACGGTTGGGCTATCAAACGAGCTCCGAATGCGATGAAACTTGACAGGCGGTCTACTGACAACACAACAACACCGCACGCCAAATTTCATCCCATTCCGAGAACATTCTCCAACCACTTATAAAATAATATTTTGGACGTGCCGTGGGCGCGTGCAAGTGTGTCTGGGCTCGGAACGGACAACGGAAGGAACGGGGAGACCTGGGCGAATGCAAGTTTTGAAAGCATGATGATGCAATGCACATGATGACATGGCAAGATGCAACACGCAAGCGAATGACAAGGCAACAACAACGAATAACTGGAAGACACCTAGTGCATCGGTCTCGGGGCGTTACAACACTCCACCACTACAAGAGGATCTCGTCCCGAGATCTAGAATGGCACCAGAGGGAAACGGAAGAGGAAGAGAAAAGGTAAAACTAAGTTGCTTCTTTGACAAATGAGTGAAACCAAAGAACCTTGCGAGGTTGAACAAATTGAAAGAAAGAATACAATAAAGATTAACAAAGTTGAAAACACTCCGTTAGAAAAGAGGAACAAGGAACCTTACTAGAGCCTTGTAGGTTGAAAGACATAAGAAGTACAAATGAGATGTACAAGAAACGATAAAGATCAATTACGACAACACTCCAGTTGGAAAAGGAAGTTAAAGAATATGAACTTGGCAAAATGAAAGCACTTGGATGAGAGTCCGGTTAGAAGAGAAATGATAGACACAACACTCCAGTTAAAAGAAGATAGAGAAGGAATACGAATGATATAATTTGGACAACACTCCGACTGTAAATGGAAGGAATTGAACATGAATTTGACAAGACAAGATGATGGGTCGAAGGGAGCAACATCACAATGCCTCCGGAACAAATGTAAGAATCGAATCAAAAGAATGGAGGAGAAAACAACATATTCTACCTCAAATGAGCTTGAAAAAGCATCTTTAGGAGAAGGGTCGAACGGAGTTGTTGGAAAACCAACAACGAAAAGAGTAAGCTTGTTGTGGGCTTATGGAAAACATCTCGAAATTTGAGGTGAAATTCTGCCACTAGTGGAAACAACAGATTGAATTGGTATCAACAAGGAGACGAGAAACTTAGTTCACCGGGAGAATAAATGAAGAACATGGGTCATTTATAAGCACCATAAATAGCAACAATCCTTAGGGAAGGCTTTAGGTGAAATATAACCCAAGATAATTCCAATGAAGAGATTGATGGATTTAAATATCTCATTGCTGACAACTTATCACCCATGAAACATGAAGGAAACTGTCAAGGATGACATAACACCATCTCAAAAGATAAGGTAGAAAGAATTGCACTTTAGAATGCAAGATGAAGAATTTCTTGAACTCCTCAAAACAAGACATGTGTTGAACACCATGTTTATTTTTAGTATAGCTTGGCGGACCATAACTTTGAGAGAAATCTTGAAGAACAATTGAAGAATGAAAAGAATCCTTGATGAACTATCATGAAGAAACTCTCGAAGAACTCCGGATAGATAAAAAGGTCGCAAGGAAAAGAAGCTTGAAAAGAATAAGATGAATCCTTGCATTGATTAGATGGAGCTTCACGATGATATAACTGAGAAGAAACTTGGAACTCCAGAAAGAAAGATGAACAAATGAGATAAAGAATTTTGATGAACCTCCGAAATAAGGATTTGAATTTACTCGATAAACAAGAATAAGAATTGCATTATGCTTATCCTTCACCAATTTAAATTGATGACAAGCAATGTATTTGGCATACTACTTATTCTCGTGTAAAGGATTAAGATAGATATAGCGCAAACTTGAGAAAAGACTTCAACGAACTACCGTTAGGATTTGAAAGAACAAATGAATTGATATAATAACCAAGGAAGAGAACTCTTGAACGAACCACCGTAAGAATTGAACATGAAAGTAGCAAAGGCACAATTCACCGGGAAGAATTGGAAAATGAATGAAGATGCTTGAGGGAATTTAGATACAAGAGAACAAAGAGATCACGAGCTAATCAGAGAAATACTTGAACGATGCACCGATAAGATTTGGAGAACGAGAGCTGAAAGCTGAGAATGAATAAACCTGCAATGATAGTCTTCGGAGAAACAAACTGAAAACACTCTTGAATTGCTCCGGATGGGTGAAAAGAATTCTCACAATCGAAAAACAATTATGAGAGGATGGCAACAAGCTAGAACCATGAATCTTGAAGAGAATGGAGCAAGATTGAGAGAAAAATCTTCTTCGGTCTTCAAATCTGAGAATGACGACGGGAAACACCACCATGAATTGTTGAGATACTCCAGGATGACGAATAGAAATGTTGAACCAACGATGAAAAGAATTTGAAAGATCTTGAAGAAAGACATTTGGCTGATGACAATTCATTCTTATGTCAAACTTTTGAAAAGAATTTGGGAATAACTCCGGAAAGAATTAGAAGAGTCAGGTAAGATCCTGGAAAAAGACCTATGGGTTAGGGCCCACTCAATAAAAACACCATTGAATTGATTTAAAAGAGAGATTGCACCGGCTGAATTAAATGGCTTGTATGAGATAACAACCTCGAAATAACTTGAACGGATTGATAATGGAAACGTGAACCTTCTTAGATATCTTCGGCACTCCGGAACAATTGAATAGCGAGAAATGGATGATTAAGAGGTGCACCGACATGAGAAAACATTTGAAACAAGGAAAATAATATGATCAACTGGAGAAGAAAAGAATGGAGAATTCTGAACTCGAAGCTTCCTTAGTATCTTCCTGAGAATCACCGGATATGAACATTGATGGAAAAGAATGGAGAGACTTCACACCCATAAGATGGATACTTGATTAAGAAATCCAAGTCCTTGAAAAAAAAGGGGGGGGGGGGGGGAAAACAAAGGCAACTTGGGGACAGATGAAACGAGCAACGTTGGGAAAACCGAGAGGTGATCTTGCGGATGTTGAAATGATCGGATCCACTTGAAGAGAAACACGTCGGTTGAGAAGAAATTGAGATGACAAACTCGATGATCAAGAAGGATTGGTATTCCCAAAGAAATATGAGAACACCGCTTAGGAAAGATATGGAATCAACACTTGACACTGAAGCAACTCGAATACCACAACTCAAAACAAAACAAATGATTGGCTTGCAAAATAAGCCGGAAACAAATATATGATAGATCCCATATCGTATCATGTGTCTGTTGGAAAGATATGCTACGATATACTTGAATTCCCACTTATAAACTCCCGAAACTTTCTGGTTATGCAATCAGGTGTTGGGGATACAGGGGAAACATAATATCTCACCCAAACTAACAATCCCTACATCCAGTTGTATCCATCCTTCAACACATAACCAAGAAACCTTCGGAAATCATGTACCTCAACCTTCGAAAAGCATCCATTATACGAGTTATGGCAATACTCCCGAACTCCCGCCCCAGTACTGGGTGGCGTCGAGGTTATCTCACCAACAACCGCATAAAAGAGATTTTCGATGTCGGCGAAACTCGGGTATTCCAGAACTGCAACGATAAAATTGTGACGACAACACCTCGGAGCTCAACTCCCCGGGACACTGCCACAACCCCTAAATGCCAGGAGGCACCAAGAACAATGTTCTCGTCACAAGACTATCGGAACGATTCCAAGATACCCGCGTGATCCTAAAAAAATTCGTGAAATTTGAGGAGAGAAAAGTCAAAACTTCTACGTCAGGAGGCCTCACCAGAGCGATGAAGGGACTGAGGAGTAAAAATAATCCTACTCTTCGATATATACAATCCTAAGACTCAAAACATTTTGTTCTAGACTCAACAACGTTAGCGATTCGATCAAGCAGGGGGCTCATAAGTCAGGGATGGCTCTGATTACCAACTTGTAACACCCACAATGCGGTTATATCTCCCACGTGTCGGGGCATGACTTAGAGGCATAGCCGCATGGTAGGCTTGTCGCAAGAGGGGTAATCTTCACACATCCCATGTACTGAATAAGAAAGGGATAAAGAGTTGGCTTACAATCGCCACTTCACACAAATACAAGTTAAACATACATCATCCAGAATACAATCAAGGTCCGACTATGGAACAAAAATAAAAGAAGACAACCCCAAATGCTAGATCCCCGATCGTCCAAACTGGGCTCTGCTACCTCTTGAGCACTGCGTTGGTTTTTCCCCGAAGAGGAAGGGATGATGCAGCAGAGTAGCGTAAGTATTTCCCTCAGTTTTTGAGAACCAAGGTATCAATCCAGTAGGAGGCTACGCGCGAGTCCCTCGTACCTACACAAAACAAAGAAATCCTCGCAACCAACGCGATAAGGGGTTGTCAATCCCTACACGGCCACTTACGAGAGTGAGATCTGATAGATATGATAAGATAATATTTTTGGTATTTTTATGATAAAGATGCAAAGTAAAATAAAAGCAAAGTAAAAAAGCAAAGTAAATAACTAAGTATTGGAAGATTAATATGATGAAGATAGACTCGGGGGCCATAGGTTTCACTAGTGGCTTCTCTCAGGAGCATAAGTATTCTACGGTGGGTGAACAAATTACTGTTGAGCAATTGACAGAATTGAGCATAGTTATGAGAATATCTAGGCATGATCATGTATATAGGCATCACGTCCGAGACAAGTAGACCGACTCCTGCCTGCATCTACTACTATTACTCCACTCATCGACCGCTATCCAGCATGCATCTAGAGTATTAAGTTAATGAAAACAGAGTAACGCCTTAAGCAAGATGACATGATGTAGAGGGATAAACTCATGCAATATGATGAAAACCCCGTCTTGTTATCCTCGATGGCAACAATACAATACGTGCCTTGCTGCCTCTACTGTTACTGGGAAAGGACACCACAAGACTGAACCCAAAGCTAAGCACTTCTCCCATTGCAAGAAAGATCAATCTAGTAGGCCAAACCAAACTGATAATTCGAAGAGACTTGCAAAGATAACCAATCATACATAAAAGAATTCAGAGAAGATTCAAATATTGTTCATAGATAGACTTGATCATAAACCCACAATTCATCGGTCTCAACAAACACACCGCAAAAAGAAGATTACATCGAATAGATCTCCACAAGAGAGGGGGAGAACATTGTATTGAGATCCAAAAAGAGAGGCTATGGTGATGATAACTATGGACTCGTAACTATGGACTCGTAGGTCTAAGGTGAACTACTCACACTTCATCGGAGGGGCTATGGTGATGATGTAGAAGCCATCCGTGATGGATACCCCCTCCGGCGGAGCTCCGGAACAGGCCCCAAGATGGGATCTCGTGGTTACAGAAAGTTGCGGTGGTGGAATTAGGGTTTTGGCTTCGTATCTGATCGTTTGGGGGTACGTAGGTATATATAGGAGGAAGGAGTACGTCGGTGGAGCAACAGGGGGCCCACGAGGGTGGAGGGCACTCCTGGGGGGGGGGGGGGGGGGGGGGGTAGGCGCGCCCCTACCTCGTGGCCTCCTCTTTTGTGTCTTGACGTAGGGTCCAAGTCTCCTGGATCATGTTCGGTGAGAAAATCACGTTCCCGAAGGTTTTATTCCGTTTGGACTCCGTTTGATATTCCTTTTCTTTGAAACCCTGAAATTGGCAAAAATCAACAATTCTGGGTTAGGCCTCCGGTTAATAGGTTAGTCCGAAAAATAATATAAAAGTGGATAATAAAGCCCAATAATGTCAAAAACAGTAGATAATATAGCATGGAGCAATCAAAAATTATAGATACGTTGGAGACGTATCAGGCTCCACTACTGATCATCCAGAAAAGAAACAAAGCAACGATCAAGATCTTCATCGAGCTCCCACTTGAGCTAGGTTGTGTCACCTGCACTGGTATCATCGGCACCTGCAACTGTTTGGAAGTATCTATGAGTCACGAGGACTCAGCAATCTCACACCCGCGAGATCAAGACTATTTAAGCTTATGGGTAGGAAAGGGTAGTGAGGTGGAGCTGCAGCAAGTACTAAGCATATATGGAGGCTAACTTACACAAATAAGAGCGAGAAGAGAAGCAATGCAACGGTCGTGAACTAGAAGTGATCCTGAAACTACTTACGTTCAAGCAAAACACAAGAACAGTGTTCACTTCCCGGACTCCGCCGAAAAGAGACCATCACAGCTACACACGTTGTTGATGCATTTTAGTTAAGTTAAGTTCCAAATTCTCTACAACCATATATTAACAAATTCCCATCTGCCACATAACCGCGGGCACGACTTTCAAAAGTTTATACCCTGCAGGGGTGTACCAACTTAGCCCATCACAAGCTCTCACGGTCAACGAAGGATATTCCTTCTCCCGGGAAGACCCGATCAGTCCCGGAATCCCGGTTACAAGACATTTCGACAATGGTAAAACAAGACCAGCAAAACCGCCCGATGTGCCGACAATCCTGATAGGAGCTACACATATCTCGTTCTCAGGGCAACGCCGGATAGGTCAAGCTACGAGTAAAACCAACCCTCAAGTTTCCCCGAGGTGGCCCCGCAGGCTGCCCAGTTCGGACCAATACTTAGAGAAGCACTGACCCAGGGGGGTTAAAATAAAGATGACCCTTGGGTTGGCCGACCCAAGGGAAGGATAGTAGGTGGTTAGGCAAATGTAAAACCAAGGTTGGGCCTTGCCGGAGGAGTTTTATTCAAAGTGAACTTTCAAGGGGTTCCCATAACACCCAACCACGTAAGGAACGCAAAATCAAGGAACATAACACCGGTATGACGGAAACTAGGGCGGCAAGAGTGGAACAAAACACCAGGCATAAGGCCGAGCCTTCCACCCTTTACCAAGTATATAGATGCATTAATTAGAATAAGAGATATTGTGATATCCCAACATATCCATGTTCCAACATGGAACAAACTTCAGCTTCACCTGCAACTAACAACACTATAAGAGGGCTGAGCAAAGTGGTAACATAGCCAAACAACGGTTTGCTAGGAAAGGTTGGTTAGAGGCTTGACATGGCAATATAGGAGGCATGATAAACAAGTGGTAGGTAGCGTGACATAGTGATAGAGCGAACAACTAACAAGCAAAGATAGAAGTGATATCGAGGGTATGGTCATCTTGCCTGAGATCCTGCAAGGAAGAAGAACGAGTCCACGAAGAAGATAAATGGACGTAGTCGAGCGGATCCTCACAACTCCAGAAAGAAACCGAAGCTAACGAGAGAATCAACCCGGAAAGAAGCAAGCAACAGAGTAAACAACCATCACACAAACATGGCATGATGCACAACCAAGTATGATGCATGTCCGGATTAATGAGGCATGGCATGGCAAAGTGCACAAACAATACTACAAATTAAGTGGAGCTCAATATGCAACGAGTTGCATATTGACGGAACACCACACTCAATCATTTAGTTCACTCTTGTTATGTACCCAACAATATTAAATGTTATTAAACATGGCAAGAGGTGAAGCATAATAAAACTACCTATCTAGACAAGTTTAAATGAGGCCGGATATAACAAACAACAATTCCGGAAAATTCTCATATGCATAGTATGAATTTGGTACTGTTCTGCCCTAAACCATATTTTAGAGTTGTTAAACATGCCAAGTAAAGCCACCATGTTAAACTAGCATTTTTCTACCCCATTTACATATGAAGTTTATTAAATTTGGAGGTACTGTTAATTAGTTATTAAATAAATCATTTTAGCATGGCAATATGGAAAATAAACACAAGCAACATTTTTACATTTTAAACATGGATGAAAGGAGCATATTATGAAACTAGACAAAATTCTAAGCATTTTTCATATATAGTTTATTTAAATCTGATGCATGGTTAATTAATTATTTTATGCATGAACTCAAGGAGTTATGTGAAAAACAACAGTTTTCTAGAAATAAGAAAAATCGTCCTGGCAGGGGAAAAACATCACGGGCCGGATCTGAGGCAAACTGGGTTGGGGGGAGCTGCTGGTTGCTCACCATGGGCTGGGCCCAGTCAGTGAGGAGGCCAAGGCAGGCTGGGTCTTGGAGCGGGCGCGGCTGGACCTCGCGAGCGGACGGGCTCGTCAGGTCAACACAGGGGATCGAGCGGGACTTGGCGTTGGCGTGGTCGTCTCCCTCGCACAGAGAACAAGCGACGGGGAGCCAGACACCGTATGGCTTGAAGATGACGCGGTGGCGTGGACGGCTAGATACGGGAAAGGGGCAAGGTACACGCAGGTGAGGAAAGGCGCGGTCAATGCCCCGTGGTTGTGGCCGGTTCGGTCAAACACGGCCATGGCTGTCTTGTTCATCCGCTCGAAACAGAGGAAGCAGGGCGCGATGGCGGGGCTTGGCGAAGGCGCAGCGGCGCGAGATCGAAGCGGCGGCGGCTTGATGCGAGGGATCTCCGGCGGCCGGACTTGAGGAGCTCGAGCAGGAGAAGCAGCGCAGGGGAGGCAGCAGCGCTGAGGACTCCATCGGTTCGAATCGAGGATGTGGCCGGAGGCGGGCGGGGAGGCTCGGCTGGCCATGGGAGATGGAGGCGCATGGGGCTGTGGTTGTGGACGTCGGCGCTCCTGGAGAGAGATGCGATGGGGTTAGTAGCATCAGGTGTAGATAGAGGGAGAGGGTAGGGAAGGAGGCATGGTGACCTGTTGCTGCTACTGCCGGCGAAGGCAAGCTCTGGCTGACGAGGTCGCCGGCCGACGGCAGGGTCGACGGAGACGCCCGGGCACGAGGGACTCCAGCGCGGGGTCATCTGCTACTAGGGCTGGGGTGCTCGGGGCTGCTGTTGCTGTGGGCTCGAGGAGAAACAGAGGAGGCGGCGACACAAGGTGGCTCTAGTCTCCAGTGGAGCTTTCTCCGGCGAGGCAACCGGAGGCGATGGTGGCGCTAGGAGCTCGGGGAGGCTGGCTGTAGTGGGGAACGAAGGCAGGGCGTGAAGCAGATCAGGCACCGGGCGAGACAGGGAGGAGGAGAAAGGACGCGGGGCATGGCGCTGGTTGATTGGCGGCAGAAGCGAGGTGGATGCAGGATGGATCGAGGGGAGGCTCGGGCGTTGGTTGGCTGGTGGATCGGGGTGGATCTGGATGGGGATTTGGTAGATGAGTGTGGCGGCGGCGGCAGGGACAAGTCCCTAGATTTTAGGGTTTGTCCAAAATAGGCTAGTGGTTGATCTATATATAGCAAAAGGGTTAAGTTTAGGGGCATTTGGTCCCTCCGATCTTAATCGGACGGTCCCAGATAAATAGGCTAGGGAGATCAAACTATAAAATGGAGATGTCTTATAGATGTTTGGGGATGATCCAGACCCAACAGTGACGACTGGCCGGGTCGGGTCCGGGACAGCTTACGGACGCGCGCGCGAGGAGGTCCGCGGGCTGACGAGAGAGCTTAGGTTGGACCTGGCGGTAGGTAGCGAACTGGGTTGGGCTTAGAAGAGAGAAGAGAGGGAGAGGCCCGGCGGCAGTTTCGGAGACTGAAACGTCCGACGAATAAACTGATTATAATGCCATTATATGTTTAACGGTTGGGCTATCAATGAGCTCTGAATGCGATGAAACTTGACAGGCGGTCTACTGACAACACAACAACACTGCACGCCAAATTTCGTCCCATTCCATGAACATTCTCTGGCCACTTATAAAATAATATTTCGGACGTGCCGCGGGTGCATGCAAGTGTGTATGGGCTCGGAACGGACAACGGAAGGAGCGGGGAGACCCGGGCGAATGCAAGTTTTGAAAACTTGATGATGCAATGCACATGATGACATGGCAAGATGCAACATGCAAGCGAATGACAAGGCAACAACAACGAATAACTGGAAGACACCTAGCGCATCGGTCTCGGGGCGTTACAAACATGCTTTCACAAAGCAATCTATTTTAGCACGCATCCTAGCGGTTCTTTCTTTGCACTCATCAATGGAAATTCTCATATCTTTGAGAGACTCATTGATATCATGCTTAGGTGGAATAGATCTAAGTTTCAAAGAATCAACATCAAGAGAAATTCTATCCACATTCCTAGCCAACTCACCAATCTTAGACAATTTTTCTTCAATCAAAGCATTGAAACCCTTTTGCAAACTAATAAATTCTTTAATATTAGATTCAAAATTAGAGGGCATCTTATTATGATTTCCATAAGAATTGTTGTAGGAATTACCATAATTATTAGAGGAATTACTAGGAAACGGCTTAGGATTAAAATTACCTCTATACACGTTATTACCAAAATTGTTCCTACCAACAAAATTCACATCCATAGATTCATTATTATTCTCAATCAAAGTAGACAAAGGCATATCATTAGGATCAGATGAAACACTCTTATTAGCAAACAATTTCATAAGTTCATCCATCTTTCCTCTCAAAACATTGATTTCTTCTATAGCATGCACCTTTTCATTAGTAGATCTTTCAGTATGCCATTGAGAATAATTAACCATAATATTATCTAGGAGTTTAGTAGCTTCTCCTAAAGTGATTTCCATAAAAGTGCCTCCCGCAGCCGAATCTAAAAGATTTCTAGAAGCAAAATTCAATCCGGCATAAAAAATTTGTATAATCATCCAAAGATTCAAACCATGTGTAGGGCAATTACGTATCATTAATTTCATCCTCTCCCAAGCTTGTGCAACATGTTCATGATCAAGTTGCTTAAAATTCATAATATCGTTTCTAAGAGTGATGATCTTAGCGGGAGGAAAATACTTAGAGATAAAAGCATCTTTGCATTATTCCATGAATCGATACTATTTTTAGGCAAAGACGAAAACCAAGTTTTAGCACGATCTCTAAGAGAAAACGGGAATAGCTTCAGTTTAACAATATCATTATCCACATCTTTCTTCTTTTGAATATCACACAAATCAACAAAGTTATATAGATGGGTAGCGGCATCTTCACTAGGAAGGCCAGAAAACGGATCTTTCATGACAAGATTCAGCAAAGCAACATTAATTTCACAAGATTCAGCATCGGTAAGAGGAGCAATCGGAGTGCTAATAAAATCATTATTGTTGGTATTAGAGAAAACACACAATTTAGTATTATCTCGAGCCATCGTGACAAGCAAGCAATCCAACACACAAGCAAACAAGAAACAAGCAAAAGGAGATGAACTAGAAAAGAGAAGGGGAACGGAAAAGAGGGTGAATAAAACGGCAAGGGTGAAGTGGGGGAGAGGAAAACTAGAGGCAAATGGCAAATAATGTAATGCGAGGGATAAGAGTTTGTGATGGGTACTTGGTATATCTTGACTTGTGCGTAGACTCCCCGACAACGGCGCCAGAAATCCTTCTTGCTACCTCTTGAGCACTGCGTAGGTTTCCCCTTGAAGAGGAAAGGGTGATGCAGCAAAGTAGCGTAAGTATTTCCCTCAGATTTTGAGAACCAAGGTATCAATCCAGTAGGAGGCCACACGCAAGTCCTCGTAACTACACAAACAAATAAGAACCTCGCAACCAACGCGATAAAGGGGTTGTCAATCCCTTCATGGTCACTTACGAGAGTGAGATTTGATAGAGATGATAAGATAATATTTTTGGAATTTTTATGATAAAGATTAAAAGTAAAGATTGCAAAATAAAAGATAATAGAAATAGCTTGCTGACGGAAGATTAATATAATGGAGAATAGACCCAAGGGCCATTGGTTTCACTAGTGGCTTCTCTCAAGATAGCATAAGTATCACAGTGGGTGAACAAATTACTGTCGAGCAATTGATAGAAAAGCGAATAATTATGAGAATGTCTAGGCATGATCATGTATATAGGCATCACGTCCGTGACAAGTAGACCGACTCCTGCCTGCATCTACTACTATTACTCCACACATCGACCGCTATCCAGCATGCATCTAGAGTATTAAGTTCATAAGAACATAGTAACGCATTAGGTAAGATGACATGATGTAGAGGGATAAACTCAAGCAATATGATATAAACCCCATCTTTTTATCCTCGATGGCAACAATACAATATGTGTTGTTTCCCTTTCTGTCACTGGGATCGAGCACCGCAAGATTGAACCCAAAGCTAAGCACTTCTCCCATTGCAAGAAAGATCAATCTAGTAGGCCAAACCAAACTGATAATTCGAAGAGACTTGCAAAGATAACCAATCATACATAAAAGATTTCAGAGAAGAATCAAATATTGTTCATAGATAGACTTGATCATAAACCCACAATTCATCGGATCTCAACACTCACACCGCAAAAAGAGTTACATTTAATAGATCTCCAAGAAGATCGAGGAGAACTTTGTATTGAGATCCAAAGAGAGGGAAGAAGCCATCTAGCTAATAAGTATGGACCCGAAGGTCTGAAGTAAGCTACTCACACATCATCGGAGGGGCCATGGAGTTGATGTAGAGGCCCTCCATGATCGATGCCCCCTCCGGTGGAGCTCCGGAAAAGGCCCCAAGATGGGATCTCTTGGGTACAGAAGGTTGCGGCGGTGGAAATAGGGTTTCGTGGTGCTCCTGGTTGTTTTCAGGGTATATGAGTATATATAGGAGGAAGAAGTAGGTCGGTTGAGCCACGAGGGGGCCACGAGGGTGGAGGGCGCACCCAGGGGGGTAGTCGCACCCCCTTGCCTCGTGGCCTCCTTGTTGGTTACTTGACGTCCACTCCAAGTCCTCTGGATCACGTTTGTTCCAAAAATAACTCTCCCGAGGGTTTTATTCCGTTTGGATTCCGTTTGGTATTCCTTTTCAGCGAAACACTAAAATAGGTAAAAAAATAGCAATTTGCACTGGGCCTTGGGTTAGTAGGTTAGTCCCAGAAATAATATAAAAGTGTATAAATAAGCCCATTAACATCCAAAACAGATAATATAATAGCATGGAACAATAAAAAATTATAGACACGTTGGAGACGTATCAGCGAACAAATTACTGTTGAGCAATTGATAGAAAAGCGTAAAGTTATGACGGTATCTAAGGAAATGATCATGAATATAGGCATCACGTCCATGATAAGTAGACCGAAACGGTTCTGCATCTACTGCTATTACTTCAGACATCGACTGATTCCTGCCTGCATCTAGAGTATTAAGTTCATAAGAACAGAGCAATGCTTTAAGCAAGATGACATGATGTAGAAGGATAAACTCAAGCAATATGATGAAAACGCCATCTTTTTATCCTCGATGGCAACAATACAATATGTGTCTCGCTACCCCTTCTGTCACCGGGTGAGGACACCGCAAGATTGAACCCAAAACTAAGCACCTCTCCCATTGCAAGAAAAACTAATCTGGTTGGCCAAACCAAACCGATAGTTTGAAGAGAAATACAAAGATATCTTAATCATGCATAAAAGAGTTCAGAGAAGACTCAAATAATATTCATAGATAATCTGATCATAAATCAACAATTCATCAGATCTCAACAAACACATTGCAAAAAAAGTATTCCAAGAACATCGAGGAGAACATTGTATTGAAGATCAAAGAGAGAGAATAAGCCATCTAGCTACTAGCTATGGACCCGTAGGTCTGTGGTAAACTACTCACGCTTCATCGGAAGGGCAGCAAGGTTGATATAGAGGCCCTCCATGATCGAATCCCCCTTCGGCAGGGTGTTGGAAAAGGCCCCAAGATGGGATCTCACGGGAACAGAGGCTTGCGACGACAGAAATGTATTTCGGTGGACGCTTCTAGTGGTTTGGGAATATTTGGGATTCTATAGTGCAAGAATTAGGGTTGGAGGACTCCCAAGGGGCCCATAGGCCCTCAGGGCGACCCCCCCCAGGGGCGCGCCTGGCAGGCTTGTGGCCTCCTCAGGCATCTTCTGACCCCCTCTTCAAGCTCCGTGGATGTCTTATGGTCCAAGAAAAATCATCGTAAAGTTTTATTCCGTTTGGACTCCGTTTGATATTCCTTTTCTGTAAAACTCAAAAAAGGAAAAAACAGAAACATGCACTAGGCTCTAGGTTAATAGGTTACTCCCAAAAATAATATAAAAGAGCATATTAATGCACATAAAACATCCAAAACAGATAATATAATAGCATGGAACAATAAAAAATTATAGATACGTTGGAGACGTATCAAGCAGCCCCAAGCTTAATTCATGCTCGTCCTCGAGTAGGTAAATGATAAAAACAGAATTTTCGATGTGGAATGCTACCTAACATATTTATCAATGTAATCTTCTTTATTTTGGCATGAATATTTAGATCCATAATATTCAAAACAAAAGTTTAATATTGACATAAAAACAATAATACTTGAAGCATGCTAATAAAGAAATCATGTCTTCTCAAAATAACATGGCAAAAAAAGGTCATCCCTACAAAATAATATAGTCTGGCTATGCTCCATCTTCATCACACAAAGTATTTCATCATGCACAATCCCGATGAGAAGCCAAGCAATTGTTTCATACTTTTGGTGTTCTCAAACTTTTTTAACTTTCACACAATACATGAGCGTGAGCCATGGATATAGTACTATAGGTGGAATAGAATAGGGCGGTTGTGGAGAAGACAAAAAGAAGGACAAAGTCTCACATCAACCAGACTTATTAATGGGCTATGGACATGCCCATCAATTGATATCGATGCAAGTGAGTAGGGATTGTCATGAAACGGATGCACTAGAGCTATAAGCGTATGAAAGCTCAAAAATAAACTAAGTGGGTGTGCATCCAACTTGCTTGCTCATGAAGACCTAGGGCAATTTGAGGAAGCCCGTCATTGGAATATACAAGCCAAGTTCTATAACGAAAAATTCCCACTAGTATATGAGTGACAAAATAGGAGTGATACGTCTCCAATGTATCTATAATTTTTTATTGTTCCATGCTATTATATTATCAATCATGGATGTTTTATATGCATTTATATGCTATTTTATATGATTCTTGAGACTAACCTATTAACCTAGAGCCTGGTGCCTGTTTCTGTTTCTTTCCTTGTTTTTGAGTATCGCAGAAAAGGAAAACCAAACGGAGTCCAATTGACCTGAAATTTCACAGAGATTATTTTTGGACCAGAATAAGCCCACGGAGTATCGAAGATGGGCCAGAAGAGTCCTGAGGCACCAACGAGGGTAGGGGGCGCAACCTACCCCCCTGGGCGTGCCCCCCCTACCTCGTGGCCGCCTCGGAGACCCCCTGACTTGTTCCCAATGCCAAAACCTCTTATCTATATCCAAACTTCCAGAAAGAAACCTAGATCGGGAGTTCCGCCGCCGCAAGCCTCCGTAGCCACCGAAAACCAATCTAGACCCGTTCGGGCACCCTGCCGGAGGAGGTAATCCCTCTCCGGTGGATATCTTCATCATCCGGCGCTCTCCGTGACGAGGAGGGAGTAGTTCACCCTCGGGGCTGAGGGTATGTACCAGTAGCTATGTGTTTGACCTCTCTCTCTCGTGTTCTTGATTCGGCATGATCTTGATGTATCGTGAGCTTTGCTATTATAGTTGGATCTTATGATGTTTCTCCCCATCTACTCTCTTGTAATGGGTTGAGTTTTCCCTTTGAAGTTATCTTATCGGATTGAGTCTTTAAGGATTTGAGAACACTTGATGTATGTCTTGCATGTGCTTATCTGTGGTGACAATGGGATATCACGTGATCCACTTGATGTATGTTTTGGTGATCAACTTGCGAGTTCCATGACCTCATGAACTTATGCATAGGGGTTGGCACATGTTTTCGTCTTGACTCTTCGGTAGAAACTTTGGGGCACTCTTTGAAGTTCTTTGTGTTGGTTAAATAGATGAATCTGAGATTGTGATATGCATATCGTATAATCATACCCACGGATACTTGAGGTAACATTGGAGTATCTAGGTGACATTAGGGTTTTGGTTGATTTGTGTCTTAAGGTGTTATTCTAGTACAAACTCTAGGATAGATCGAATGGAAATAATAGCTTCGTGTTATTTCACTACGAACTCTTGAATAGATCGATTAGAAAGAATAACTTTGAGGTGGTTTCGTACCCTACAATAATCTCTTTGTTTGTTCTCCGCTATTAGTGACTTTGGAGTGACTGTTTGTTGCATGTTGAGGGATAGTTATATGATCAAATTATGTTTTTATTGTTGAGAGAACTTGCACTAGTGAAAGTATGAACCCTAGGCCTTGTTTCAACGCATTGCAATACCGTTTTCGCTCACTTTTATCATTAGTTACCTTGCTGTTTTTATATTTTCAGATTACAAAAACCTATATCTAGTATCCATATTGCACTTGTATCACCATCTCTTTGCCGAACTAGTGCACCTATACAATTACCATTGTATTGGATGTGTTGGGGACACAAGAGACTCTTTGTTATTTGGTTGCAGGGTTGTTTGAGAGAGACCATCTTCATCCTATGCCTCCCACAGATTGATAAACCTTAGGTCATCCACTGGAGGGAAATTTGCTACTGTCCTACAAACCTCTGCACTTGGAGGCCCAACAACGTCTACAAGAAGAAGGTTGTGTAGCGGACATCAAGGAGACTCTCTATCATGAAGATCATGGTGCTACTTTGAAGCACAAGTGTGGAAAAAGGATAGTAACATTGTTCCTTCTCTTTTTTCTCTCATTTTTTTGTTTGGGATTCTTTGGGAGTAGGGCATTTTGGAGACCGAGCTCCATGGAGCCCTTTATTTTGAATATTTTAAAATTCACAAAATTTTGTTTCAAAAAATTCTGAAAAAACTACACATGTATGCTAGGATGTAAAGTGTATGTGTGAATTTTTTTAGGATGAAATAACTTGAATTGCGAGCTGCACAAAAAAACAAAATCATGAACTTTAAAGATAAAAAGTATGTAGGCTAAAAAGCCTTAGATTTTTCTTTTTTGTGTAGCTCACATTTTAATGTATTTTGACCTAAAAATTTGCACAGATGTACATTATGTATCTAGGTATTTGTGTATTTATTTTCCGGATTTTTTGAAAATAAAAAGTTTGAATTTTAAAATTTTCAAATAAAGGCCTCCATGGAGCTCGGTCTCCGTTTGACATTTTCACTTCTTTGGCCTCTTTTATTTTTTATAAAGTCCGGAGACTCATCCCAACTTGTGAGGGAATCATAGCTTCCATCATCCTTCCCTCACATGGGACAATGCTCTAATAATGATGATCATCACACTTTTAGTTACTTACAACTCAAAAATTACAACTCGATACTAGAACAAGATACGACTCTATATGAATGCCTCCGGTGGTGTACCGGGATGTGTTGTGATCAAGAGTGACATGTATAAGAAATATGAACGGTGGCCTTGCCACAAATACTATGCCAACTACATGACCATTCAAAGCAATATGACAATGATGGTGCGTGTCATAATAAAACAGAACGGTGGAAGTTGCATGGCAATATATCTCGGAATGACTATGGAAATGCCATAATAGGTAGGTATGGTGGCTGTTTTGAGGAAAGGCATATGGTGGTTCAATGCACTGGTGAAAGTTGCGTGGTACTAGATAGGCTAGCAATGGTGGAAGGGTGAGAGTGCGTATAATCCATGGACTCAACATTAGTCATAAATAACTCATATACTTATTGCAAAAAATTATTAGCCATCAAAACAAAGTACTACATGAATGCTCCAAGGGGGGTAGATTGGTAGGAAAAGACCATCGCTCGTCCCCGACCGCCACTCATAGGGAAGACAATCAAAAAATAAATCATGCTCCGGCTTCATCACATAACGGTTCACCATACGTGCATGCTACGGGAATCACAACTTTAACACAAGTATTTCTACCAATCCACAATTTCTCACTAGCATGACTCTAATATAACCATCTTTATATCTCAAAAAAGCAAGGAATCAAACTTCTCATCTATTCAATGCTCTTTATATGAAAGTTTTTATTATATCCCTCTTGGATGCCCATCATATTAGGACTAAATTCATAACCTAAGAAAATTAGCATGTTGTTTAATACTCTCAATATAATATAAGTGAAGCATGAGAGTTCAACAGTTTCTATAAAATAAAGCCACCGCCGTGCTCTAAAAAGATATAAGTGAAGCACTAGAGCAAAATTGCCTAGCTCAAAAGATATAAGTGAAGCACATAGAGTATTCTAATAAATTTACTATTAATGTGTGTGCCTCTCAAAAGGTGTGTACAACAAGGATGATTGTGGCAAACTGAAAAGCAAAGACTCATATCATACAAAATGCTCCAAGCAAAACACATATCATGTGGTGAATAAAAATATAGCCTCAAGTAAATTTACCGATGGATTGAAGACAAAAGAGGGGATACCATCCAGGGCATCCCCAAGCTTAGATGCTTGGTTGTCCTTGAATATTACCTTGGGGTGCCTTGGGCATCCCCAAGCTTAGGCTCTTGCCACTCCTTATTCCATTGTCCATCAAATCTTTACCCAAAACTTGAAAACTTCACAACAGAAAACTCATGAGATCCGTTAGTATAATAAAATAAATCACCACTTTAGGTACTAATGTGAACTCATTTTAATTTATATTGGTGTTACATCTACTCTATTCCAACTTATACATGGTTCATACCCCCCGATACTACCCATAGATTCATCGAAATAAGTAAACAAAATATAAAAACAGAATCTGTCAGAAATAGAACAGTTTGTAGTAATCTGGAAATTTCGTACACTTCTGTAACTCCAAAAATTCTGAAAAATTAAGACAGCCTGGGAAATTTGTATATTAAGCTTGTGTAAAACAATCAGGATTTTATAAAAATTCTGTGAATTTTAGAAATTCTGCTACTGAACACAAAAGTTTCTGCTTTTCAGCAAGATCAAATCAACTATCACCTTAGAACGCCCCAAAGGTCTTACTTGGCTCAAACACTAATTAAAACACCAAAAACAGTTACTACATATTTAATAATGTGTATTTTTTGAAAAATAGAACCAAAAAAAAACATAAAAATAAAATTGGGTTACCCCCTGATACGTCTATAACGTATCTATAATTTATGGAGTATTCATGCTGATATATTATCATTCTTAGATGTCTTACAGTCATTTTATAGAAACTTTATATCATTTTTTGGGACTAACCTATTGACCCAATGCCCAGTGCCAGTTGTTGTTTTTGCTTGTTTTTTACATCGCAGGAAATCTGATACGACCAGTTTCGCATATAGTCGGACCAACGACAATGACGATGTACAAGCTACCCACCTGGATCAAGTTATCATTGCTCCATTAGTTACTGTTAATGATGTATATGTGCCAAACTATACTAGCGTTGATAAACAGTACACGGAAAAGATTGCAAAATTAGTTAAAGTTACATGCATGCATACTATGGTATTGGCGGAGACGCACTCGCTTAAGAAAGAGGAAAATAAGATGTTGGACGTGCAAGCATTACGTGGGGAGAGATACATGTGTGTACATGGAAAGAAGGATTACACTAGCACGTTTGATCAAGGTGTGCATCAATCTGGTTATTTCTTTTGGTTGCTACATCCGAAACATGTCCAAGTTATACACGTCCAGGAGATTTGTTTCCTTGAGATTAATCACGGAATCATAAGCTGCTATTATTTCTCACGATTAAGGCCGCCGGAGCTAGAGGTGCAGGTCAGCAGGTTTAAATGGTGGAGATTATTTTCCTTGTGCGATCAGGGATGGGGTCCACCAGACCGGCAGCTCAAGTATGGCACGGAGATGGCGCACCTAATTTTATGTGTATACAGTATGAGTCGGTTTGTTAGTTTTAGCAATAAAAGGAAACTGCCGAGATGTAAAAGGAAATTACGTTTATATTTTAGGAGAGTCCAGATTTTATTTGAGTTAGAGATAGAAGGTCAGTTTGCTTTTCAAGGCAAGTTAGATGGTCGGCTACTATATAAAGCCATGATGCCTTCAATGTAAGGCAGGTTATTTTTTATGAAATAGACACGATGTGTTTTTCAGGGTAGACACACGTATCATGTTTTGGAGGGACCTTTAGAAAACCTCTGTCTTGCGATTTCTCTTCATGGAAATTGTTTTGCGCGTGAGTACCTTCGTCAAGATTGGTTTTCTCGTGCTAGGCCGCAAGGTTCAAACCCTCTACTTCGTGTACATCGCGTGCGCGGGCGAGAGGTTGCTACTGCTGGTGGTGGAGTGTCGTGAAAGGTCAGGCCGCAACAACAGATCAGATCTCGCCTCGAGGTTCGGTCTACATCAGGTGGTATTTAGAGCATCAGGTTGTTCAAGTCACTATGGAGAAGATGGCGGGCATGCCGTCATTAAGGAAGTTAAGCTATGGATTTCAGTTAGAGGAGGAAGGGCGCTAGACCGAACTTTTTCATACTCGTGTTGTGGTGAGAGAAAGATCATGTGCCATGACGATCGACCACATGAGTTTGATAAACGCTGCAAGCATTGAGATGGTGGAGAAGTTGGAGCTACGGACAACACCACTACCACGTCCGTACTTATTGTGCTGGGGTGATGGAGATCTCGCTGTCACTCAACAAACGAAGGTACCGTTTTTGTTGGGAAATTTTTTTTGTGAGGTTTTGTGTGACGTGATACCGATGTCGATGATTTCATGTCACTTGTTATTGGGAGATCCATGGTACAAGGAATATCGTGCTACATATGACCATCTCACATACATGTATCATATAATTGGGGGTAAGAAATATGATCTTGTGTGTATGCCGCAACAGTTTTTTATTGCCTGGAGGAAAGATCACCTGGAGAGGTTAAAAGAGAAGGAAGAAGCAATGGAAAAGGAGGTCGAAGCTACTGAACTTTTAACCTCAAAAATCAAGATAGATGTAATTGCTCAGAATGAGGACCCGAAACCGAGGACGGTTTCATTTCAAGGCGGAGAGGATGATACGACCAGTTCCGCATATAGTCGGACCAACGACAATGACGATGTACAAGCTACCCACCTGGATCAAGTTATCATTGCTCCATTAGTTACTGTTAATGATGTATATGTGCCAAACTATACTAGCGTTGATAAACAGTACACGGAAAAGATTGCAAAATTAGTTAAAGTTACATGCATGCATACTATGGTATTGGCGGAGACGCACTCGCTTAAGAAAGAGGAAAATAAGATGTTGGACGTGCAAGCATTGCATGGGGAGAGATACATGTGTGTACATGGAAAGAAGGATTACACTAGCACGTTTGATCAAGGTGTGCATCAATCTGGTTATTTCTTTTGGTTGCTACATCCGAAACATGTCCAAGTTATACACGTCCAGGAGATTTGTTTCCTTGAGATTAATCACGGAATCATAAGCTGCTATTATTTCTCACGATTAAGGCCGCCGGAGCTAGAGGTGCAGGTCAGCAGGTTTAAATGGTGGAGATTATTTTCCTTGTGCGATCAGGGATGGGGTCCACCAGACCGGCAGCTCAAGTATGGCACGGAGATGGCGCACCTAATTTTATGTGTATACAGTATGAGTCGGTTTGTTAGTTTTAGCAATAAAAGGAAACTGCCGAGATGTAAAAGGAAATTACGTTTATATTTTAGGAGAGTCCAGATTTTATTTGAGTTAGAGATAGAAGGTCAGTTTGCTTTTCAAGGCAAGTTAGATGGTCGGCTACTATATAAAGCCATGATGCCTTCATTGTAAGGCAGGTTATTTTTTATGAAATAGACACGATGTGTTTTTCAGGGTAGACACCCGTATCATGTTTTGGAGGGACCTTTAGAAAACCTCTGTGTTGCGATTTCTCTTCATGGAAATTGTTTTGCGCGTGAGTACCTTCGTCAAGATTGGTTTTCTCGTGCTAGGCCGCAAGGTTCAAACCCTCTACTTCGTGTACATCGCGTGCGCGGGCGAGAGGTTGCTACTGCTGGTGGTGGAGTGTCGTGAAAGGTCGGGCCGCAACAACAGATCAGATCTCGCCTCGAGGTTCGGTCTACATCAAAATCAATATCAAACGGAGTCCAAACACCGCGAAACTTTTTGTGGATTTTTTATGGACCAGAAGACTCCCAATGGGCCAGAGCAGCACCTAGGGGTGCCCCTAGGGGGCACAACCCACCAGGGCGCGCCTGGGGCCCCAGGCGCACCCAGGTGGGTTGTGCCCACCTCGGTGGCCTCCCACACCCCCTCTTTACCCTATAAATTCACAAATATTCCAAAATCCCTTGGGGATAACCTCGATCAGAAGTTCCGCCACCGCAAGGCTCTGTAGCCACCGAAAACCAATCTAGACCCTTTCCGGCACCCTGCCGAAGGGGGGAATCATCTCCGGTAGCCATCTTCATCATCCCGGCAGCCACCATGATGAGGAGGGAGTAGTCCACCCTCGGGGCTGAGGGTTTGTACCAGTAGCTACGTGTTTAATCTCTCTCTCTCTCTCTCTCTCTCGTGTTCTTGAGATGTCACGATCTTGATGTATCGCGGGCTTTGTTAATATAGTCGGATCATATGGTGTTTTCCCCTCTCTATCTTGTTGTGATGAATTGAGTTTTTCCCTTTGAGATTTCATTTTTATCGGATGAAATACTTTTATGGATTTTAGAACACTTGATATATGTCTTGCAATTGAATACTCGTGGTGATAATGGGGTATCGTATTGATTCACTTGATATATGTTTTGGCACTCAACTCGTAGATTCCCGAGGTGACGTTGGGGTAATCTATGCATAGGGGTTGATGCACGTTCTTGTCTTTGTTTCTCCGATAGGAATCTTGGGGCACTCTTTGAAGTTATTTGTGTTGGATTGAGTATTATGAATCTGAATTTGCTTTGGTGTTATTTTAGTACAAACTCTTGGTTAGATCGATCGGAAAGAATAGCTTTGTGTTATTTTAGTACGAACTCTAGGATAGATTGATCGAAAAGAATAGCTTTGAGGTGGTTTCGTACCCTACAAACAATTTCGTCTTATGTTCTCCGCTAGATAGGAACTTTGGAGTGATTCTTCGTTCCACATTGAGGGGTGATTCTATGATCCAATTATATTAGCATTGTTTAGAGGTTGCACTAGTGAAAGTATGGACCATAAGCCTCAGTTTCAAGCATTGCAAGACCGTTTTTGTGCCCTTTTACTATTTGCTACCCTGCTGTTTTTTATTTATTCAGATTATAAAAATATACTTCTACCATCCATATTACACTTTTATCACCATCTCTTCGCCGAACTAGTGAACCTATACAATTTGCCATTGTATTGGGTGTGTTGGGGACACAAGAGATTTCTTGTATTTGGTTGCAAGGTCGTTTGAGAGAGACCATGTTCATCCTACACCTCTCACGGATTGATCAACCTTAGGTCATCACTTGAGGGAAAATTGCCACTGTCCTACAAAACTCTGCGCTTGGAGGCCCAACACGTGTCTACAAGAATAAAGTTGCGTAGTAGACATCAAGCTCTTTTCTGGCGCCGTTGCTGGGGAGGTGAGTGCTTGAAGGTATATCTTTAGATCTTGCAATTGTATCTTTTATTTTCTTGTTTTATCACTAGTTTGGTTTATAAAAAAAAACTACATAAAATGGAATTGAGGTTGCATCATATTATTGATCATCTTTATAATATCTTTCTTGAAAATAATGGATCGGAAAACTGTGCTCAATTGTTAGAAGAAGTCAATAAAATGTTTGGCACAAAATATTTGAATGATGAGCATTATTGCAATGTTGTTAGTATGAATTCTTTGAATATCCATGATGCTAATGATGTGCAAAGCCGTAAGCTTGGGGATGCTATGTTTGATGAAGATGATATTTTTAGTCCCCCAACTTTTGATGAGAAAATTTATTATGATGATTGCGCACCTCCTATTTATGATGATTGTATTGATGAAAGTGGATTCAGAGAGGTCATGACTTTATTTAATGATGAATCCACTATTTTGGAAGAGGTTGCAATTGACTATGACAACAAAGTTGCTATCTATGATGATTATGGTGATGACATGTATGCTATAAGGAATAATGATAACCATGAAACTTATCATCATGATTTTAGTTTTCAATCCCATGATAGTATTTTGTTGAGTTTGCTCCCACTAATATTCATAAGAATAAATTTGCCTATGTGGAGAGTAATAAAATTTCTATGCTTGTGGATCATGAAAAGAATGCTTTACGTGATAGTTATATTGTTTAATTAATTCATGATGTTACTGAAAATTATTATGACGGAGGAACATATGCTTGTAGCAATTGCAATAATATCAAGTTTCCTCTCTATGTGTTGAAAATCTTGAAGTTATGTTTGTTTTGCCTTCCTATGCTAGTTGATTTTTGCTCCCCAAATCCCTATGCATAGGAAGTGGGTTAGGATTAAATGTGCTTGCCATGTGTTTCATGATGCTCTTGTTATGTTTCAATTTTTACCTTTTATGTGAGCATCATTGAAATCATCATGCCTAGCTAAAAGGAATTAAAGAAAAGTGCTTGTTGGGAGACAACCCAACATTTATGTCGGCGTTCTAGGAACGGGGGTCCCCAGACTTGCCTGCCTGCGGCCCGCAGCGTGGCTCCTCCAGCGGCCCCGTACGGCCCATCTTCACCAACAAACATTCAAGACCCTCGCGAGGGGCCAAGCCTCGCGAGGTGGGCAACGCAATACCTCCTCAGGGGTGGCCTTACCAGGCTGGCTTGCGAGGGGCGGAGAGATCAAGGCAAGGCAAACCTCGCAAGGTTCCAATGACGCAAGCCATGATGATCAAGACCAGGCGGGCACCAGCGCGCACAGTGTCCTCATTTCCTCTTTGGTGTTAAGGAGGCAAGCGCAGGCGAGGAGTTCCGGGGCATCAGACAAAGGTTTCCATATCAGCGCAACACGACCAAGACCAGCAGGACGGAGGTCACCGTGGAGCCCAAGACGACGTCACCACCAGAGCCTTTGGCAGGCGAAGACTACTTTTGTCAGGATAACTTGTACTAGTTGTCTCCCTTTGAATTTGGCTGTTGTGGGATCCCTTCCCGCTCAATATTTGGGGAGAGGACCAGGTCCTCTATAAATAGGACTAGCCACCACCATAACGGAGGACGGGTCATACTCAACCACACAAGCTCAGTAAGCACAAGAACACCTCTCCTCGGGAGGCTGTTCTTCCCTTGTAACCGCCATCCTCAGCCCAAGAGGCAATCCACCACACTACACTGGAGTAGGGTATTACACCACAACGGTGGCCCGAACCAGTATAAATCTTGTGTCCCATGTTCTTTGGGTCCGTCAAGCTAGGCCGTGGGATCATTAAGTGTGCGAGCTAGAGAGAGGGGGGAGATCTTCGTGCGCACCCAGGTGTTCGAAACTCAAGAGTTTTGCCGGAACCCAAAATCCGACAATTTATCCCTACTATTTTTGTGTGTTCACATGATTAAGCTACTATAGTAATCATGTTTTATAGCTTTTGTTTCAATAAAGTGCCAAGTTAGACCTTTGGTATGGCTTACGGTGATAGTTGATTTGATCTTGCTAAAAAACAGAAACTTTTCGCTCAGGAAAACAATTTTCATTTTTTAACAGAAGCGTGATAAAATGCTGATTATTTTTACAGAAGATTAATAGACAAATTATCCAGGATTTCCTATTTTTCAGAATTTTTGGAGTAGTAGAAGTATGGTTGGAGTACAGATTACTACAGGTTGTTCTGTTTTTGACAGATTCTGTTTTCAATGCATAGTTTGCTTGTTTTCTAGTTTCTATGGCTTATATTGATCTATATAAATTGTGCAAATGATATGCTACAGTTGGAATTTTGTAGAAACAATTATGAATCTTGTCTTTGACAGTACCAAAGTGAAATGATTTGCTCTTTATCATACTAACCTATCTCATGAAGTTCTGTTAAGTTTTGTGTGATTGAAGTTTTCAAGTGTTGCGTGAGATGTCGATATGAGGAGAATAAGGAGTGACAAGACCCTAAGATTGGGGATTGCAAAGGCACCCCAAGGTAATATTCAAGGAAGATCCAAGAAACTAAGCTTGGGGAAGCCCCGAAAGGCATCCCCTCTTTCGTCTCCGACATAATCGGTAACCTCACTTGGAGCTATGTTTTCATTCGTCACATGATATGTGTTTTGCTTGGAGCATAAATTTATTTTGCTAGGATTTGTATGCTGTTATTTAGAATAATGTTTTGCATCTTTTATTTCAATAAAAGTGGCATTGAGAGCCTTTACTATGCTTATTTTACAAGTATACATCTTGCTGTTTGAAAACAGAAAGTTTACCGCTGTTGCAAAAATTCCCTAGAAAAGTAAGAATGTGATAAAATGTTGATTTTTTTCCAAAATAAGCTCTGATAAATTTTCTACAGTGTGGTAAATTTTCATAATCTTTGGAATTTAAGAAGTATTGATACTCTTGCATTCTTTACGGACTGTATTGTTTTGGCTGATTGTTGTTATGTTTGCATATGTTTGCTTGTTTAATGATTCTATTTGAGGATAGGATCATTAAATATGCAGAGTCATTTAGTATGAAATGTTGAATAATAATTTTAATGATTTTCTACAGTAGAGAATGATAAGGTTTTTGCATTGGTTTATACTAACTTACCTCACGAGTTCTTGTTGAGTTTTGTGTGGATGAAGCTTTTGAGATTTAGGAATACCGTGATATGAGAAGAATTAAGGAGACACAAAATCTCAAGCTTGGGGATACCCAAGGCACCCCAAGATAATATTTCAAGAAGTCTCAAGCATCTAAGCTTGGGGATGCCCCGGTAGGCATCCCAGCTTTTTTCTTCAACAATTATCGGTTAGTATCGGTTGAGCCTAAGTTTTTGCTTCTTCACATGATGTGTGCTATCCTTGGATTGTTATTTTATTTTGTTTTGCTTGCTGTTTTAATAAAGTACTTAGTTCTGAAAGTTTTTTTAAAATAAAATAGAGTCCTCAAATAGTTGCCAGGGAGGCTAGGTAAGCGGCATTCATATCCCGTCAACGAAGCTCTTTTTCTATGGAATTGCTCTAGTGCTTCACTTAAATCTTTTTGAGCACGGTGTGCTTTAGTATTTTTGAAGAAATTCTCTCTTGCTTCACTTAAATTAATTTGAGAGAAAGAAATATTATGCTCATGATCTTCACTGATATCTTTTTGGAGTAGCTTGTCATTTACTCTTGTGCTTCACTTCTATCCTATGAGTAAATTGTTGAATAAATTGAATGTCATGAAGTTGAAATTGTTGGTGAACGTAGCATGCAATTTCAAAAATTTCCTATGCTCACGCAAGATCTATCTAGGAGATGCATAGCAACGAGAGGGGGAGAGCATGTTCATACCCTTGAAGGTCGCAATGCGGATGTGTTTAACAACGTGGTTGATGTAGTCGTACACCCTCACGACCCGTCCCGATCAAGTACCGAAAGTACGGCACCTTCGCGTTTAGCACATGCTCAGCTCGATGACGTCCTTGCCTTCTTGATCCAGCAAGAGGGGCGAAGTAGTAGATGAGTTCTGGCAGCATGACGGCATGGTGACGGTGTTGGTGAAGAACAATCTCCGCAGGGCTTCGCCAAGCACAACGGAAAGTATGACAGAGGATAAACTAGAGGGGACGGGGTTGCCGGCACACGGCTTGGTGATTCTTGATGTGTTCCAATCTCTAGCCCTGCCCCTCTATTTATATGTTGAGCCCTGGGGGTCGAAACTTGGAGTAAAAGCCTCCTCAAGTCGGTTTTGCCCGCAAGGAAGAGTTCTTCTCGGACTTCCAGGACCAGACGCCACGGTCATTGGAGTCTGGCCCAGACGCCATGGGCCTCGGTGTCTGGCCTAGATGCCATGGGCCTCGGCATCTGGCCCAGGGCTAGACGCCAGGGTCTCTGGCGTTTGGCCCCTAGCCTCCGCAAAACTCCTTTTGCACCGACCTAAAGCCCCATGGGCTTCACCCCTTGGCCGAACCATATCATCCTATATATCAATCTTTACCTCCAGACCATTTCGGAGCTCCTCGTCATGTCCGTGATCTCATCCGGACTTCAAAAAACATTCAGTCACCAACATACATAACTCATATTGTTGGGGATATAACTATTGGGTATGACCCGCCAAGGAGGGGCCGAGTCATACCACTGGCGGTTCATAATAACAAAGCCCATGAAGATGTTGAAGATGGCAGTTCATGAAGTAGGCTTACTAAAGGCCCGAAGCCCAAAGGCGACTTAAGGCCTACAGGTGTAAACCGCCATATATGTATGACTTGTATAATAAGGCATGGATAGTTAGTCACCGAGCCAAACACGTTGTGTATAAGCCGACTGGGACTCTGTGAGCCGCTAGGCGTAAACCTATGTATATAAAGGGACGACCCGGCGGTGGTTTAGGACGAGAGACAATAGATCGAAAGCTAGGTCAAGCGTATTCGCTCCCTGGTAATCGAGACATAAGAAATACCACCTCAAACTGGATTAGGCCTTTACCTTCAACGCAAGGGGCCAAACTAGTATAAACTCCTTGTGTCCTTTGTCCTGCTTAACCCCTTTAAGCTAACCAAGTTGCGATGGCTCCATGACTAAGTCCTTCTGCTAGGACATCTGCCGTGACAATTCCATGACAGTTGGCACCCACCGTGGGGCCAGCGCACGGTGGTTTCGAGTTCTTAAAGGGCAGCTTCGAAGGGATTAAAGGATATGCAGTGGGCCGGATGACCAAGGGTCGTCGCGGCAAGCTCTACATCAACGATGAAGGCTGGGGCCCCGAGGCCGGCTCAATCGAGTACGGGTACCGGGTCCCCTTCAGCGGAATCCGCATCTTCATCGACAAGATCGGTGAACCGGGCCCTGAGCCGGACATCTGCACCGACATCATCGAGATGGCTCAGCGTGCATGACCCGCCCGGGTTTAGCCCACCGTGAAACGTGCCTTTGTTGGTTTCGTACATGGGGTGAAAATTGAGGATGGATCTGTGTCTGGCGGTGAGACGGCCATCTATTCTGATGGTGAGTCGTCCACGTGCGAGACCAATTCATTGTATCAGCTGCAAGACGATCGGCTTGGGGACTACTCCGATGGTGAGAGTATTCTGGACCCCTACGAGCCGCCGAACAGGGTTGCGATCTTTATGGCCGGTACACAACCGACACTTGGTTCAACAACTACAGCGGCTATGACCTCCAATTCAATGTCTGCAGCGGCGCTTGGTCCTAACAGCTCTGCGCGCCCGCCGGCTCAAGTCCTCACCGAATTATTGGAGGCTCTGGCAACTCTGATGGAGGTAGAAGTAACCCCGGACAACCAGGAACAACATAAGGTAGATGTGGCTAAGCTGCGAGGAGAGATAGCTCAAGCTAAGGAAGACTTGGCAGCTGAAAACACCAGGATGGCTCCAGAACGGGCCATTTTGGATGCACAGGCACAGCGGATCCAAGCTGATTCCTTCCTACTCACGTTGGATCAGAATGCTTCAAGTGAGGTCATGAGAAGGAGACACCGGAGTCATCTACCCCCGGTTTATGAGCCAAGAAACCTCTTTAACATGCCTAGAGCAGGGGCCAGTGATCCGCAGGTGGTAAACCGGATGGTCGAAGCGCGTGGAGCCGGAGCTCCGGTTCAGCCGCGCACGATGGACCTTTCGCGTGTGAATAATATTCCACCGCAACATGTTTCGACACCACCGGGTCATTACTCTAACCCTTTGGACAATATGATTGCTGCAGCGTCACGATTGGCAGCCCTACCAGTTGAAGGCGAGTCTCCAGCAGCAGTGGAGACACGGCGGGTCAGGGAACTTCTTCAGACGGTCGTGGCTCAGCAGGCGGCTTATTCTTACAGCCATGAGCGGATCCACTCAACCCCTCGGCCAAGCCAAAGTTACAGCAGGCACATTGACGAACTAGCAGTCTCAAGCAGTGAGCAGCGCCGTAACCCGGCACATGGTGGTGCCAATGCTCAGACCCTGGTGGATCAGGGCAGGGTGCGTTGGGAGGCCGAGCTGGCGGCTCAACAAGCGGCTCACTGACAGTCTCCGGTTTACCCGACAACCTCAGTGGAAACAGGCGTGACCTCTAAGACCTTGGGTGTGCCCTGTTTAGTGCCAGCTCTGCGTAACGAGCGTTTGCCCAAGGATTTCAGGGGTTCTCGCAAGGTGCCTAATTGCACAGCAGATCAGCCTCCTGAGGCTTGGGTTGAAAGTTATGAGATGGCCATGGAGATGCTGGATGTTAGTGAGGCTGTGTGTGCTGAGTATTTCACCATGATGTTAGAAGGGCCGGCTCGTACTTGGTTGAAGGGACTCCTCGCCAACTCCATCAGGTCGTGGGCGGAACTGAAGGCCCAGTTTATTCAAAACTTCAAAGATACGTGCAAGAAGCCTATGTCGATCATGGATTTGGTTTCTTGTGTCCAAGGTGAAGGCGAGTCAATAGCCAACTAGGTGCGTCAGGTCTCAACTATCATACACTCATCAGATAATATCAACGTTGGCTCAGCAGTTTTAATGTTGGAGAAAAATTGCCATTTCCTCCCTCTCAAACAGAAGCTCGGGCGGCTTAAGCGCCATTGCAGTGACATGGGGGAGCTCATGGCAGCCCTGGTCAAGTATGCTGACTCTGATAGTACTAAGGACCCCGAGTCTGATGATCAAAGGCAGGGCAAGGGAAAGAAGGGTAGCGGCATGAAGGGGCAGTAGTACAACCCGGCTAGTCAGGGTGGCAATGGTAAGCGTAGAGCCGGTGGGAACTTATACTTCATGGCCAACACTAGTGTGCAGAATAATAATCAACATCGCAAGAGGAGGCCGGCTCAGTCTGGAGGAGAAAAACTTGACCTCGAGGCAATAATGAATCAGCCGTGTTCGAAGCACGGAACACATGAGAAGCCATCTGCCCATTTGTGGAAGGATTGTCTTATCATGAAAGAGTTCAGGAATTCCCATCTTTTCCAGAATAACCATGGCCTGAATGGCGGCTCAGGATCAGGCTCTCATGATCCGGGTCATGGAGGTGGCGGCTCAAATTCCGGTTTTCGAGGCCAAGGCAATCAGGGCAGTTACAATCAACAGAATAATCAGGGGAATCAATAGCAGACTGGTCATCAGAGTAACCCAAAGCAATTGAATAGTGGGCAGTATCACGTCTTCACCATGATTTTATGTAAGAGGGATCAAAATCTCCATAGAAGGGCAATGAACGCAGTTGAGTCGGTGTTGCCCCGTTACTTATGATGGTCTGAACACCCTATTCTTTGGAGCCGTGAGGATCATCGGCCCGGGGTTGATAATCCGGGTCACTTGGCGCTGGTGGTGGCACCTTAGGTTGGAGGATACAAGTTCACTAAAGTACTCATGGATGGAGGTAGCAGCATCAATATCCTTTACTATGAAACTTTCCGTCGCATGGGATTAACCGACAAAAATCTTAAGCCGTCAAACACTGTGGTGCCTGGTAAGTCGGCATATCCAGTGGGTAAAATATCTTTGGAGGTTGCCTTTGGAGATGAGTATGATTCTAGGTCTGAGACGCTGACCTCCGAAGTAGTTAAAATCAAGAGCCCTTATCATGCTTTGTTTGGACGGCCGGCTTACGCTAAATTCATGGCAAGGCCTTGTTATGTTTACTTGCAGCTTAAGATGCCGGGTCACAAGGGCACTATCGCAGTGCATGGAAGTCGCAAGGTAGCCTTTGAGTGTGAAGAAGGTGATGCCTCTTATGCTGAATCTGTCTGTGCAACAGAAGATTTGAAATTTTACAAGGATAATGTTGACCCGGCAGATATGACATCTTTGAAGAAGCCAACCATGGAGCATGACCCCTTGTTGAAGTTTAAGTCGGCAGATGATACTAAGCTAGTTGATTTTGTTCCTGGCGACTCATCCAAGCAGTTCAGCATCAGTGCTAATCTGGATCCAAAATAGGAAAGCGCGCTCATCGAGTTCATCCGTGAGAACCGGGACATGTTTGCATGGAAGCCTTCAAACATGCCAGGTGTACCGAGGGAACTCGCTGGGCACACTCTCAATATTGATCCAAAGTTTAAACCGGTCAAGCAATTCCTTCACTGTTTCAATGAAGAGAGGCATAAGGCTATTGGTGAGGAGGTAGCCTGGCTCTTGGCAGCTGGGTTCATTGTTGAAGTTTTTCATCCTGAGTGGTTGGCTAACGCGGTGCTGGTGCTTAAGAAAAACGGCACCTGGCACATGTGTGTGGACTATACGGACTTAAACCAGGCTTGTCCGGCTGATCACTTTGCTCTCCCCCGTATTGATCAGATTATTGATGCTACGGCGGGTTGTGAGCGTTTGAGTTTTTTGGATTCTTATTTTGGTTATCATCAGATCAAGATGGCAGTTAAGGACCAGGAGAAAAACAGCTTTCATCACTCCCTTTGGAGCCTTCTGTTACGTGTCTATGCCTTTTGGGCTCAAGAGCGCCCAGGCGACTTACCAGCGGTGCGTGCAGAATTGTCTTCATGATCAAATTGGGCACAATGTTCATGCCTACATGGATGATATTGTGGTAAAGTCTAGGAAGAAGGAAACCTTGATAGATGATTTGAAGGAGACCTTTGATAATCTCCGGGTCTATAAGATGATGCTTAACCCGGCCAAGTGTGTCTTTGGTGTGCCAGCAGGCAAGCTCTTGGGTTTTCTAGTTTCAGAACAAGGTATTGAAGCTAACCCGGAGAAGATAAAGGCTAAGTTGGCATGTATCAATGATGTTTAGCGTTTGGCGGGTCATATTGCAGCCTTAAGCCGGTTCATAACCCGGTTGGGTGAGAAGGCCATCCCTCTTTATCAGATGTTGAAGAAGACATATCATTTTTGTTTGGAGTGATGCTGCTAATCAGGCGTTTGAGGCCTTGAAGAAACAGTTGGCTGAGCCATCGCTTCTTGCTGCTCCCATTGATAAGGAGCCTTTGTTGTTATATGTGGCTGCCAATAGCTGAGCCCTCGGTGTAGCCATTGTGGTGGAAAGGAAGGAATGAGGCAAGGAGCATCCGGTTCAGCGACCAGTTTACTACATCAGTGAGGTGCTTATTGAGTCCAAGCAGAGGTATCCACATTGGCGGAAGCTTGTATATGGGGTGTTCATGGCTAGCCGGAAGCTCAAGCAGTACTTTCTGGGTCATCCCATCACTGTGGTTAGTTCTGCTCCTCTAGGGGATATTATTCAAAACAGAGAAGCCACAGGTCGGGTAGCCAAGTGGGCCATTGAGCTTGGACCCCATGGTATGAAGTATATGCCTCGCACAGCCATCAAGTCTCAAGAACTGGTGGATTTTATCAATGATTGGACAGAGTTGCAGATGCCTGAGGAGAAGCCAAATAGCACATATTGGACTATTCACTTTGATGGATCTAGGCAGTTGGAGGGCTTGGGGGCTGGAGTTGTCTTGACTTCCCCACGAGGTGATAAATTTTCTTATGTTCTCCGATTGATGTTCCCTTGTACTAACAATGCAGCTAACTATGAGGCCTTGCTCCATGGTCTTTGGATGGCTAAGGAGATGAACTTAAGCTGGGTGGGGTGTTTTGGTGACTCAGACCTGGTGGCCCAGCAAGTTTCTGGTACATGGGATTCCAAGGATCCACTCATGGCGGCTTATCGCCGAGAGGTTGATGCTATCGCTGGCCATTTCAAAGGTTATAAAGTGGAACATGTTAATCGCAGGAAAAATGAAGCGGCCGATGCTTTGAGCCGGTTAGGGTCCCAGCGTAAGTCAGTGCCACCTAACACCTTCCTGGATATTCTGCATAACCCTTCAGTCAAATTGCGTACAGAGGAAGATTTAGCCATTCCTGACCCGAAAGCACAATTGGTGGCAGCTCTTCGTATCATTCCTGATTGGACAGTTCCGTATTTGGCTTATATGACCCGGGGCGAGTTACCTGAGGATGAAACTTTGGCCAAGTAGATAACCCGACGGTCTAAGTCAGTGACTATTGTCAATGGAGAGTTGCATCACCGCAGTGTCACAGGGGCGTTTCAACATTGCATATCTCCTGAGGAAGGTAGTGGGATTTTACGAGAGATTCATGAAGGAGATTCTGGTCATCATGCCGGCTCTAAGTCTCAGGATGCCAAGGCTTGTCGTCACGGGTTTTATTGGCTGACGGCTCATGCTGATGCAGAAGAGTTGGTCAGTACATGTGATGGTTGTCAGAAATTTGCGCGACGAGCTCATGTGCCGGCTCAAGAATTGAGGATGATTCCAATAACTTGGTCATCTGCAGTCTGGGGTGGCGGTTGACAATGGTAAAAATACCCACCTTTTGGTGGTGGTTGACAAATTTACAAAGTGGGTTGAGGCAGAGCCGGTCAGTAAGTGTGACACGGCGACAGCGGTTCAATTCATCAAAAAGGTGATTTTCTGTTTTGGCTTTCCCCACAACATTATAACTGATAATGGCACTAATCTATCCAAGGGTGATATGAAAGAATTTTGTCAACGCGAGCACATTCGACTTGATGTATCCTCAGTGGCTCACCCCCAGTCCAATGGTCAAGCTGAGCGAGCTAATCAAGAGATTTTGCGAGGCATCAAGCCCCGGCTTATGGTCCCTTTGCAAAGGATGCCGGGTTGTTGGGTGGAGGAGTTACCCTCAATGCTATGGGGTATCAATGCTACCCCCAACAGGTCTACGACTTACACACCTTTCTTCATGGTTTACAGAGCAGAGGCGGTTCTCCCTAGTGACATCCATCATGACTCGCCCCATGTGGCAGCTTATGTTGAAGCTCATAATGAAAAAGCACGTCAGGATGCACTTTACCTATTGGATGAGAAGTGTGACCTTAGGGCGGCTCATTCAGCGATTTACCAGCAAGATCTGCGCCGCTATCACAGCCGCCGGGTTAAAACTAGAACCTTTCAAGAAGGCGACTTGGTACTCCGGCTTATCTAGGATCATACTGATATGCATAAACTATCCCCGCCTTGGGAAGGACCTTTTGTGGTCAGCAAAAACCTGAACAATGGGTCATACTACCTTATCGATGTTCGAGGACACCAGGACTCACGCACGTCGGAGGAGGAGACCCGCCTGCCATGGCATATTGCTCATCTCCGGCCTTATTATACCCGAGTTACTGACTCTTGTGGTGTACATATTTTGACGATGTATATATTGTGATGAATATAATAAATCCGGCATCCCTAATAATTCAGGGCCTCTGTTGTTTCATTTCTTCAAAACTGAGCCTTTATTGTCATCTCATATGATCACTTAAGAGGCTTGATGCCCGAGTTACAGGGACCAAAGAGAGTTTGATGCACAACACAGCTCAATCATAGGTACCCACTGAGTACAGCTCAGAAACATATCACTTGGGGGCTTCCTGTTCAATGAACATAGCTATATTCACCCTTTTGATTGGCTTGGACGCCAGGTGTATTCACCAAAAATCCGGGTTATCCTGCCTGTATGCAAGATGCTCCTCGACCAGGTAATCCTAGATGATCCGCCCTGTTCTTAACAAGTCAATCTCTTAAATGAGACCCTGAACTTGTCAGGGTTAAAACATTGATTGGGTCATGAGAGAGTCGGCTTCCGGAAAGCAAGGATAAGCTCAGGCTGTTAAGCCGCCTTCCTTGAAACTTGGTTAAACCGGCATGTTTGCACGATGCTATTCCAACCCCGCATACTCTTGATAAGTCAATCTTTTAACAAGACCCTGAATTTATCCAGGTTAAAATGTCGATTGGGTCATGTGAGAGCCGGCTCACAGAAAGCGCGGATACTCCAGTGGCTATCATGCTAGTTTTATTGAAGAAGAAATTTTTGGCTCGACGACCTATGAAAGCCTCGTTTTTTTCTGGATTTTCTATTCATCTTGGATTTATGTTGCCCCCTTCTTTCTTACCATATAGTTTTCAAAAGTTGGGCCAAGCAGCCCTGACTATGTCTCATATTTGGGATATTACCCCCTGCCCTGGTTATGGACTTTTATGGTCACCAATGGACTTATACTGGGCATCATGACCCGCCTTGCGGTAAAACGCCAGGGCACTTGTGATTTGTTTGTGTGCATGAAAAAGGAATAAACAACTGGTCTATATGATGATATCATGAACACAATTCGCATATCTTCACCTGGCGGATCAGCGGTATCATACAAAATAAAATATGCATGATGGCATGGCAGATCAAGAGTTTAACTAACCTATTGCAAGGCATCTGATGGCCCAATAAGGATAAGTGTTTTGGAGATGTCAACACGACAAAGCATTTTGGTTCATAATCTGGCTCATAACTATTCGCGGGTTGAAGCCTCCGGGTCATTCTGCGCCTCTTCTTCATCTTCACCTCCTTGCTTATCCATCAGCTGGAAGTCAGACGTAGCCCAATTGATACTGGTCAATGCTCTAAACACAGCTTCATCATCAATAAGGTTTGATGGATTAATGTCAGGAGCGAAGGTATGCTTACGAATTGGCAGGATGAGGTCTGTTGGCTAATGAACCGGTGCGCTCATTCTCTTGTTTTCAGCATTATAAGCCCCTTGATATGTGCCAAGATTGGTTTCATGAGCTAGCTTACTCGCTAAGGGGCGCATTGCTCTTGCTATTTCTGCAAAGTCATCAGCACTAAAGGCAGTTCCGTCTTCTTTGACGTTGGGGAAGCCATTGGCCAAATCTTCAGGATCAAGATATGCTTGCCATGCCTTGGCCCGGCTCAAGGCAGTCAAGGTGCTGGCTCTGGCAGCTCCCTGTTTCAAGTCATCAATTCTTCAGGGCAGCACGGATAACTGCTCCAGTGTGTCTTTGATGAGTGTTGAGGGAGATTTCTTGTGCAGCATAGCAGCAATGGTTCGTTGGGCACCAGTATATAACTATTCTACAAGAGTGTAGACAACTTTAAGCCGGACGCGCATGTCTGAGCCCAACTTTACGCTCTGCGAACCTATATCAGTAAAGTTATGGGTAAGCCGGCAGCCATTCATAATATGGTTGTTAAGATGCAAGGGAGAAATGTTCTTACCGAACATAGCCGATGACATAATATTAATCTATTGCTTTATGCCGGATAACTCCTCAATTACCGGTTTAAGCGCGGTTTCAGCTTCTTCTGCTCTCTTCAATAGAGTTGTCTTTTCAGTTTCCCAGCCATCTTTTTCAGACTTAAAGCTCTGTTTTAGCTGCTCAATATTCTCCAAAGCAGATTTCAGTTCTGATCTGGCCTAGGATGTCTCTAATTGTTGTGTTTTGATATTGGCCTTAAGATCATTAAGCTGCGAATCTTTTTCAGTCAACTCAGCCTGTGACATAAGCATACACAGACAACATAACGATCATGATTACTCTTTGAAAGTCCCAAGCACAATACAAGTATTACTCTTGGCACTTGGGGGCTAATGCATATTGCTCTTTTTTAAGACAAAATTTTCAAAGTCCCAAGCACAATACAAGTATTATCCTTGGCACTTGGGGGCTAATGCTTATTGCTTTGTTTCAAGACAAATCTATGACCCAGACAAATGAGGTAATCCGGCTTATAAAGACTACATATTCGGGTTGTTGATTTTAAATAGGATGATTAGTCCCGACTTATTCATCACTGAGTAAGCCGGCCCTTGGGGACTACGGATGCAATATTGATTCTTGCTACTTAAAGTTCCAGCTTAACATATTTATTAAGCCGACCCTTGGGGGCTACTGGATTTGATCTATGCAAATATTGAAGTTTTATAGTACATTCTATTCTATCATGTCTAGTAAACTTGGCGGCTAAGGGTAGTATATTCATATAAAAAGGAGTTGCAGCGATTACCTCATAGCGTTCCTTCATCGGGTTTATTAAACCGGCTTCAAAGTCACGGCTGGTGTACAGGCGGTTCAAGTAACCAGAGTGGATGTCTTGGGCGTTGAAATGGGCGTAGCTCTCCAAATCCACCTTCCACTTGCCTTTATCTTCAGCAGAAATTTCTTCCTTAGCGTTGTGCTTAGATAAGGAAGTAGGTTGACCTGGGGCTGTAAATCCAAACCCAATGACAACAACATCATCAGTCTTATCCTCAACAGGTTTAATTGGGCTTGGCGGCTTAGGAATATCTGGTTCAACACCCATAGGATTTATGTAGGCTTCACGATCTTGTGGTGGTGGTGGATCATCAAGGGCGGCTTCAACAATTGGGTTAGAGGGTTCTGACTGTTGCTTTTCCGGTTCAGACGGATTGGAGTCATCGGCCGGCCTGGTCAGCTTAGCCTTTTTGTCGGGTTTGGCCTGGCCCCTGAATATAAGAAGTATAAAGAGGTCAGTATAATGATCAGGCATAAGGTTTGAATGATTAAAAATACCCTTACCCAGGTACAGTCTTGAAAGCCTGGATTTGAGTTCCTGTTGACTCGCCAGAGGAGGAATGAGAAGTCCCCTGATAGTTTGAATCAGATGGGTTAAGAGGTTGTCGGAAATAACCCGCCTTGGGATAAAGTATATCGGAAATAGGTAAGACCACTCGGCGGCATTCGCGAACCGGCGTGTTTGGTAAGCCGGAGGAATTAATCACACCACCACTATGTCGGGTGGTACGGTGAGCTTCATGTTGCTGTTTCTTCAAAAGAAGTTGGATCCAACTGAGCTAAAGGGTGAGAAAAGCTTACTTTCCGACTTGCTTGTCGGGTTTTCTTTGTTGGCAAAGGCTCTGAGCTAGAGGAAAGAGTAATTACCTCTATGTCATCTGCACGGCTGGCTTCCGCGTCATCCTGATAACAGTCATTGTCAATAAGATGTACAAAAAATGAGCCAAGGGAATCAAGTTCTACCTCTAATTCATCATCGTCATCTCTGTCATCCAAATCAAATAACTCGGCAGTCTTGGACTTCTTCTTAGTGGGCTTCTTGACGGCTTTAGTTTTTGTCCGAGGCTTTTTTGGTTTCTCTGGTAATTTCTTGGCCTAGAAAGCCGAGTCGGCCTGTAAACAATAAATAAGCACAAGCAAGAAACAAAGATGGGAGTATTAGTAAAACATGAGCTAAGTTCAAAGCTTACAGCAGGCGGCTCATTCAATGTGTAGAAAGGGCTCAATCTAAATTGGCTGCAGTCTTCCAAACTCTCGTTTAGCAGAGTCTTGGTCATGTTGTTGATGTCTTCCTCGGTTATTTCAGTGTTGCAGTGGCGTTGAGGATCTGTTAGCTCGCCTGTGTATTCACACATTAAACCGGGCCGGATGCTTAGTGGTAGGACTCTCCAGGCGACCCAGTAGTGGACTAGATCAATTCCGGTTAGGCCATTGGCCATGAAGGCCCAGACCTTGGCAAAAATTGGCACATACTTCTTCCGTTCTGTTGTGCTAATACGGTCCGGAAGGAGATGTCTACTGCTGAGACGGCTAGCGTGATAACCCGGCAAAGGGTTCTCTCCTTCTGGTGAGGTGTCTTGACAGTAAAACCAACTCTGGTTCCAGTCTTTGGGATGACTGGGCAGATTAGCAGCTGGGAAGGTGGCTTCTTTACGGCGTTGGATAGATATGCCTCCCAGTTCAAGGCTAGGGCCATCTGTAAATTCATTTCGGCGGTTCAAATAGTAGAACTCCCTGAACAGTTCCACAGTAGGCTCCTGTTGAAGATACACCTCACAGAACACTTGAAAATTGCAGATGTTTGAGACAGAGTTGGGTGCGATATCTTGTGGGTGAAGCTTAAAGAAGTGTAGGACATGACGGAAGAACTTTGAACCAGGAAGACTAAAGCTCCGGTCCATATGATCCATAAAGACTACCACTTCGCCATTTTTGGGCTCAGGGCGAGTTTCAACACCCGGAACCCTCCAGTGGATGGACTCCTTCTTGGCTAAAATGCCAGTTTGAACGTATGCATTTAGATCTTCCTCCGTAACCCAGGAAACAACCCAGTTGCAAGAAGTGACGGTTTTAACCATCTTGAAGAACAAGGACCTAAATAAAGGAAATATTATCGGGCTAAGGTTATGCTATTGAATTAGGATCATCGTTTTTGAAGATAAAGTGTTATTAACGGTTGGCAGATTAAACCAGTGATTGAACAATGAAGATTTGGCGGCTTAAAAGGGGACTAATGATACCTACCGAAGTAAGGATTTTTTTATGTTAAGCTGGACAGAGTTTAGTAGTCAAGATATATGTGTTGCATAATTATTAATCTTGAGCGAGCATGGTTAGACCAGAGGTGCCTTGCGGAAACGGCAGGCTATAAAACATATGATGGCGGGTTATGGTTTATGAGTTAAGCCGCCCACACAATTAATTGTCTATAGATCTGAATGGAAAAATTGCTAAGTGTTGGAAAAACAGATTCAACAGATTGATGCTCTAGTTTTGGATCTACAACACTTCAGATAATGGTAAATATCTAGGCCTAGATTATAGTACTTGAGCAGTTCATGTATCCAGATCGGATTTCTTATGTAAAAGGAGATGCTCTAAATAGCAAAAATGAATGCCATGACTGCCACCGTGCAGGAGGGGTACCAAGTTTGAAACAAAAATGCAAGCTACGATGAAAACTCCGATGAACTCATGGAAACCCTAATTGGATCTATAGGAGAAGGAAGAAGGAGGACTCACCAAGTGATGTCGAGCAACGGAGGCGTGCAGATGAACTCTAGACGATTCAGGTTGATGCGGTGTCGGGGGTTGGATGCGACATACGCCAATGGATGGCTTATCATGGTGGGAGCGAGTAGAACGTCGCCGGTGCCTGGAAGCGGGATGAGGCGTAGACACGAACGCCGGCGTACTTTACCTAGGTTCGAGGCTCTCCTAGGAGATAACACCCCTAGTCCTGCTCTGCGGGGTCTCCACATGATCACTAAGGCACTAGTGAGTACAATGGTGCTCCTCGAGCTGTATGCTAGAGGTAGAAGAAGGCAGGCATGCTCTCTCCTTCCTCTAGGTATGAGTCTAGTTCTAACAGGTTGGGAACCCTTTGCACGGATGCCCTGGGGGTTTATATAGGCCTACCCCGAGGGGTACAATGGTAATCTGGCCGGGTGTAGGACCCGACTGTCAGTGTCTCCGGTCGCCGGCTTCTCCGCCGGCTACTGGGGCCCGCCGCCTGGTCTGGTATGGAGCCGACAGGCCGCTCCCGCCGCTCGTGGGTCTTTCCGGCCGCTGGTTACTGTAGTCGTGGTGCTAATGATGCATGCTTGGTCAGGGGAGCGTGGCTACAGTCCCTCCGCCTGGTGGGAGATCATTGTAGCCACTCCGGGTCTCATCTGGTTAATGGTGCGCGGGCCCCGAGGGAGGAACGGGTCGCCTGCTGGGAGCCAGCCTCCCTTAGGTCCGACTGGTTAGGCCTCCGTCGACTCTCGGGCTCTCACTGCCCAGTAGGGCCTGCCGCCTGCAGGCCGTACCGACAGGTCGTCGTGGGAACAGGGCCCTGCCTGCCAGCAGGGACGTCAGGGATGGAGTGGCAACAGAGCCACGTACAGGCTAAGATCTCTGTCTGTACGGAGCACTGTGGCCACGCCCGGCCCTGGATATAGGGGGATGGGCTACACTGTAGCCTCACCCCGTCTCGTCTTCTTAAATGGGAGCGCAGACTCCAAGGGCGCGGTGGGCCGCCTGCTAGGAGCCGGCCTCTCTGGAAGCTGCCCGCAGGAAGTTGGCCTGTCTTGGAGCCGCCTTCTTGAACTCGGCCGCCTTCCGGTAGCCGGCCGCTTGGGACAGGCGGCCACTAGAAGGCGGCACTGCTTCTTGATGTCTTGAGGCACGCAGCCAGCCCCGATGTCTTGAAAGGCTCAAGGACTCGCTTCAGGCTACCCGTGGCCCATTACTCCGACAGTAGTCCCCGAAGCTGGTGAGGCGTCACCACTGATTGGCCGAGAAGCCCCAAAAGTTTCCTTCTCCGAGTGCTCTGGTCTTGAAACTTCATCCTACTCCTAGCATGCCACGTGGAGGGAGTCGGCCACGGCCAGTCGGACTTGACCAAAAACTTCAAATGCAACGGCGGGAACCGAGTGGCGTACTAGCGAAGCCTCCAGGACCGCCGCCCGCCGTGGGCTTGCCACTTGGCCCCAACCAACCGGGCCAGCCTGCCAGCCCACGCGCATGATGGGATGTGATAGCAGGTTGGCCTGCCACTACCGGGCCTCGGCACGCGAGCGGATCCGCCGCGGTCGAGGCGGCCGGTTGAGCTTCTCTGCGGAGTTACCGCGCGCAGTAACTCGCGCGATAAATGGGGGGACGTGGTGTCGTGGGCATAGTTAATCCCACGATCCCACGCCCGCCCCCTCGGCTTCATAGCCCGACGGCTATAAGTAGGGGGAGGAGGGGAAGTGGTGAAGCACGCGCGTCCTCCTTCCCCATTGTTGCCTCTTTCTTCCTCCTCTCGCCGCAGCGCCCTCGAGCTCCACCGGAGTGCTGCCGTCGCCCATTTCCGTCGAGCTCTTCCGCCCCGAGCCCTTCTCGGCCCTGCTTCGATCCTCCACTCCCCCGCCGCTCCATTTGCCTCGTCGAGCTCTTCATGGCGCGCGAGCGGGGAGGAGACTGGGACGGGTCAAACGTCAACGACGACCACATCGCCTTCCTTCACGACACATGGCGCCTTCCCGGCGCTAGCTATGTGAAGGCGCACGTGCCTCCCGAGGGGGAGATTTCGCCGGCGCCGGGAGAGGGCGAGCGGGTCGTCTTCTGCTCGCACTTCATCCGTGGCTTCGGCCTGCCGGCGAGCGGCTTCCTCTGCTCATTCCTCGACTTCTACCATCTCCAACCTCACCACATCACGCCCAACACTGTGATGCTTATATCCGCCTTCGTCACGATGTGCGAACGCTACCTCGGCATCCTCCCCACCATCGAGTTGTGGGGAGCATTTTTCTATACCAAGTTGGGCACCTCAGTCCGGGAGGTGGCTGCTCAGTGCGGTGCCTTCGTCGGCGTGCACCGTCCGTCTCCAAGGAACGCCTTCCCCTCCATCAAGCTGCCACAGGTGGTCAAGATGTGGCAACAATCTTACTTCTATGTGGAGAACGTTGACCCGGCCGTCGACTTCCTCAACCTGCCGGCCTTCGAAGCCGGACCACCGGTTGAGCCTCGGGCCAACTCGGGCTACAAGCCGAAGCCGGTGTCACCAGACGGCGCCACTGCCATCAATCGACTCTGGGCACTGGTCGAAGCCGAAGGCCTCAAAGCATCTGACTTGCTGGTCGCCTTTGTCGCGCGCCGGGTTCTCCTGCTCCAAGGCCGGCCTCACTTGATCTGCCGGATGAGCGGGCACCGCGACCCGTGCCGGCTGAGTACCAAGGAGATGCCGGCGGCCGAGGTGGCAAACTTGGTGAACGAGATCTGCGACCTCAAGCTGGACAGGTCCTGGCAGTTCAGCAAGCAGTCGTACTCCCGCGCGGATCCGCCGCCTGTCGTAAGCTTTTCAACCTTTTCCCTCTTTCGTGCTTTATCTTGATTCCGTCTTGTTGATTCGACCAGCCAGCCTCTTGCTCTTTTGAAACAGATCTACATGTCCGAGGCGACGGCCGCCATCATGGGGGCGGGCGGCCCCTACCTACAGGACCGAGCTGTAAGCGACATGGACGACCCTGACTTGGGGGAGGCCGCCTTGGAAGACGATGCCACAGGCGGCGTCTATGGAGTAGGCGGCTCCGAAGAGGGGGTCGGCGTCGAGTCATGGCCGGACGACTTCGAGGAGGAGGAGCAGCCGTGCCCTTCACGAGGCGCCGACAAGGCGGACGCGGGCCCCTCCGCCGAGCTGTCTTCCCTAGGCGGTACGTGAAAGCGTAAACAGGGCGCCGCCTTGTTCGGCAGCGTTCCAAAGAAGCCCAAGAATCCTACCGCCGCGACTAGGTGGAAGGAAGCCGCCGCGAAGGCGGCCAAGTTCCAAAAACTCCCGAAGGCGCCTCCCATGGTGTCGGCGTAAGTATCTTTTTCTCGTGCCTTCCTTTCTTGTTGATTTTATCTGAGCCTCTTCACCTTGTCTTCTTGATTTAGGGCTCCGCTCTCGCTCCAAAAGTCAGCCGCCGCCTCCGTTATCGGGTCGGCGGAGGCCTCCACCACCAGCCGGCGAATCGATCCTGCAGCCGACCTCCAGGAGGCGCGGGAGAGAAACGTGCGTGTGGTGCGTGAGGAGCAGGAGGCCGCCCACCGGGAGAAGGCGGAGGCAGACGCGCTGATGAAATTGGCGGAGGCCGAGGCCGATGCCGCCGCGAAGAAGCGGCTTGAAGAAACCGCACGCCGCCAGGAGCCGCTCTTCGTCGTCCCCCTGAACTCTGCGCCGCCACTGCCGGAGTTTGTGGTGCCGACTGGGGGTGCCAGCGACAATCACCCAGTCATGGAGAGTGAAGGCGGCGACATCATCATGCCGGAGGTAGTCGTGCCTCCAGCACCGCCATCCGAGGGAGTGCAGGACAAATAGACGGCCGACCCGCCAGCACCACCAGCCTAAAGCGAGATGGTGACGGGCCCAACTCCTGAGGTCCGCACACCATCGTGCTGCCGGTTTGTGAAAGCGGCCTTGGCGCCGCGCCCGCTGGAAGTCTGTGTCGCGAGCGCCTCGATCCCGGACGCCGAGGCAACCAGCGCCGCACCCGCCGACTGGGTGCGAGGAGGCGGGACGGGTCCTTTGAACCAGGCGATCCTGGACGTCCAAGGCAAAATTTGAGCCGAAGCCGACGCCCTGAAGCAGTGCAACCAGGCATTCCTGGAGTCGCGAGCGGCCATCCGGGTATGCTTCTTCATATTTGACTCTTGTATTTCTTGTACTTCTCTGTGGGAGCGCGCCAGCGCACCCACTGGGTGTAGTCCCCGAGCTTCGGGCCGGCTGCTGAGCAGGCGGCTCGGAGCTTTATTTGGCGAGCTCCGAGTACTGACTTCATCTGCTATCTTCTTTATAGGACTATTACAACCTCAACGCAGTCGCCTTCAACTCTAACGTCCGAGAGCTGGACCGACGGGCCGTCGACTTGTCGGAGAGCTGGAGTAAATCCTTCTTTACTTTCTCTATGGGGGCGTGCTGGCGCACCCGCGGGCTGTAGTCCGTGAGATTCGGGCCGACTGCTGAGCAGTCGGGCCGGATCTCCCGGCAATTGTTCTTCTTCTTCGTTGATTGCTGACGCCTTTTTCTTTCTCCCTTCTTGCAGAGGCCAACGCTGCTCTGCAGCAGCAGCTTGGTGAAGCCGACACTGCCTTGCGCGCCAAGGAGGTGGAGTGCAGCAAGCTGGCCAAAGAGCGTGATCGGCTGGCTACGCAACTGGCGGAGCAGGCGGAGCTTCTCAAGACAGCTCAGAAAGAGGCGGAGGCGAAGGAGTCCAGTCTCCTTGCTGAGTTCGAGACCGAGCGCTCCGCTTAGACTGATAAGGAGGCCATGCTGACTGCCGGCTTCGGCGAGATCGAAGACATAGTTGACGGTAAGCTTCCCTCCTTTTTCTTTCTTCGAGCTGCCGGTTGCTTGACTGAACCGGCTTCTTGTCTTCTAACTTTGGCTCTTTTGCTTTCTGATTGAGCAGACTTCTTCCCTGGCCACTCCGGCGCCACCAACTAGGCCATTGAGGCCTATCACGAGGAGCGGAGGGCGGAAGGAGCGCAGATTGCCGCTGACGCCCCCCGGTCCCCTAGTAAGCAGCTCCTCGGCATCTAGGCCCGCCTTCGGCCGGCTCATCGGATGTTGCGCCGCCTTCAGCGCGTCGAGGCCCAGGCGATCTCCGCCCTGTGGCTAGACATGCCGACTCCGCGCACTCCCAGCCGGACCACCAACTGGCCGGAAGTGGCGGCCGGCCGTCTTGAGGCTTGGAAGGGCTCCTCGGCCCGGGCTGGCGCACGCCGGGCCCTGTAGTTCATCAAGGCGTGGTACCCTGGGCTAGATCTAGCCCAGTTGACCATGTTTCGATAGGAGGCCCAGGAGGAGCTGCTGGCGGTGGAGCGTGATCTCGCCAAGCGGGTGGCGGCGATCGCCGAGTACACCAACACCAACGTCTTCGTCCCGGAGCTGGCTGAGAATGGTGCCGAGGTGCCACCAGAGTGGTTCAGGCTGAACCCGGAGGATGGCAAGGACTCGGTCGAAGTGATCGACTCCAACGATGAGGGAGAAGACGACGAGGGGGAGGAAGCGCCAGAGGTCGAAGCGGACGGCCAACCTCAGCTCGACCGCGCCTCCAGCAACGAGCCATGCCAGAGCGAGCCGACTTCTGCTGAAGGCAACCAAGCGGAGACTGACCAGTCGGCCGCTCTACCAACCGGCACCACCGACTCCACCGTTCCGCCGAACCCGTCTGCTACTCCCTAGGCTGCCAATTTATCTTTGTTTTTACCTGCTTATCAGTCTCGACAAACTTTATTAGCTTCGCACAATTCCACCCACGGGGTGTATTTCAAACTTCTGTTGAATGTTGGCCAAGGGCCTTTTGTTATGTAAATATTTTTGCTGAGTTCTATCTCTTCTTGCTTTTTGCGCCTTGGCCTTTTTCTTTTACCGCCCTCCCTCAATTGTCGTCTTGCCAGCCGGACAGCCGCTCTGTGGACTGTGGCTGGGTCAAGTACTTAGCCACTTTGGGAAGGCAAGTACTCAGCCGACTAGAGCGTTTAGAAAATTAAGTAGAAGCCGGCCGGCCGGCTGCGCGGCAGCCGGTCGGCAAGGCGGGGAGCCGGCTTGAACTATGCACATGCTTTTGGGTCCTTAGCCATTTCTCATGTGGGCACCCTTTCCTGCCTTTGACTCCTGCCTATCGGGTAGCCGCTCTGCAAGCTACGGCTTTGGCAGGAGAGGGCTGAAGTGCCAACACATTACTTGTTCGGCTGCTGGAAGCATTACATAGTACAAGGCGGCGAGCCCCCGGGTCGACTGCTCGAACCCAGTGCCAGGCGGACTAACACATTCATAGGCATAATACTTATCATATAGATAAAGGAGGGCAGTTCCCGAGCTTCTTCTCGGGGGACCCAGAGTCTTCATACTTAATACAAAAGTTGTCTTGGTACATACCGCATTAACTGTAAAACCTTCAGAGGAGGTTTGCATTCCATGGTCGTTCCGTCTCCTTGCCGGAGTCGTCTCTTTTGCATGCTCGAGGCTTTTGAGCATCGATCAGGTAGTAGGAGTCGTTGCCCAACACCTTGCTGATGATGAAGGGGCCTTCCCAAGGTGCTGAGAGCTTGTGCTGGCCGGCTGTTCGCTGGATCAGCCGGAGCACAAGGTCTCCCTCTTGGAAGGATCTTGGCTTGACTTTCGGTTGTAGTATCGGCGTAGACTCTGTTGGTAGATGGTGGATCGGCTGAGTGCCAGCAGCCGGCCCTCTTCCAGTAGATCGACGCTGTCTTCTCGTGCTTCTTTTGCCTCCGCTTTGGTGTACATGGTGACTTGAGGGGAGTCGAATTCTATGTCCGTCGGGATGACGGCTTCGGCACCGTAGACGAGGAAGAAGGGTGTGAAGCCGGTTGACTTGTTCAGAGTTGTGCGCAGGCTCCAAAGGACGGCGATAGCTCGTCAAGCCAACAGCCGGCCGAGCGCTCCAGAGGCTCGACCAGTCGGGGCTTGATGTCGGACAAAATGAGGCCATTTGCTCGCTCCACTTGGCCGTTTGACTGCGGATGGGCGACGGACGCTGAGTCCAGTTGGATGCCCTGCGTCACGCAGAAACGGGCCAAGGCGCCTTTGGCAAAGTTTGTGCCATTGTCGGTGATGATGCTGTGTGGTATGCCATATCGGATGGTGATGTCGACGATAAAAGTCACAGCAATAGGGCCATTCAACTTCTTGGGTTTTGCTTCTATCCACTTGGTGAACTTGTCCACCGCGACAAGCAGATGGGTCATGCCGCAGCGTGTGTCTTGAATGGTCCTACCATATCCAGCCCCCAGACATCGAAGGTCCAGGCAATGGGGATGGTCTTGAGTGCAGAAGCCGGTTGATGTGGCTTGGAGCGGAACTTCTGGCACCCTTTGCATTTCTGGACCAAATTTTTGGCGTCTTCTAGGGCAGTCGGCCAGAAAAACCCATGGCAGAAAGCTTTGGCAACAAGTGCTCTTGAAGCCGCGTGGTTGCCACACTCGCCTTGGTGGATATATTTGAGGATTGCTTGACCTTGCTCTAGCTCTACGCAGCGCTGGTACACACGAGTGACACTGCGCCTCACAAGTTCTCTATTGACAATGGTGTACACTGCTGCCCGGCGTTGGACTTGTCGGGCCGAGATCTCATCAGTCGGTAGCTCTTTGTTCACCAGAAAGTTGAGGATGGGATGTGCCCATGAAGGTGCTGCTATTTCTTCGACTGCCAGGACTACAACTTGCACGAGGACGGTTGGGCCGGGAGGCGGCGGGTTGGAGTCAGCTGCCGCTTGCTGAATTGATGAAGTCCCCGGGCCGACTGTTGCAGTCCCCGGGCTGGGTGCGGTAGCCGCAGTCCCCGGGCTACCTACTGAATTCCCCGCACCGGTTGCCAAGGTCCTCAAGTCGGATCCGACTGCTTCAGGAGGAGCGGACACGAAGATGGAATCTGACTCTGGCAATGGCTTGACAGACGGCTTAAGGAGGCGTTGCAGGGTGACGCCGGCTGGTATTGCTTGTCGGGTGGAGCCGATTCATGCCAAGGCATCTGCTTGCTCATTGTCATTTCTTGGCACATGTAGGAACTCGCACCCTTCAAAGTATCCGCTGAGTTTCTGGACGAGGAAGCGGTAGCTTGCCATGTTTGCATCTTTGGCGTCCAGTCGCCTGACGACTGCTGGACCACCAAGTCACAGTCTCCATAACACAGGATCCGGCGAATGCCGAGTTCCTTGGCAAGCCGGAGCCCGTGAATGAGTGCTTCGTATTCAGCAACGTTGTTGGAGGCAGCAAAGTGGATTTGCGGCACATATTTGAGCTTTTCACCTTTTCGAGAGATGAGGACGATGCCGGCTGTAACACCCTCGATACGACTATATCTCCCACGTGTCGAGGCACGACTTAGAGGCATAATCGCATTGAAGGCATATGTCGCAAGTTAGGCAATCTTCACAACATCCCATGTAATATAAATCATAAAGGGGAGATAACATAGTTGGCTTACACTCGCCACGTCAATCAAGTACATAAATAACATTACATCATCCAAACACTCATGGCCCGACTACGGCGCCAAAATAAAAGATAACCCAACATGCGACAACGGTCCCGTTCACCCCCAACTGGGCACCACTACTGATCATCAGGAAAGGAAACATAGTAACATTGAGAGTCTTCGTCGAACTCCCACTTGAGCTCAAACGCGTCTCCTGGAGCGGAATCATCAGGCCCTGCATCTGGTGTAATAGTAATCTGTGAGCCACAGGGACTCAGCAATCTCGCACCCTCGCGATCAAGACTATTTAAGCTTATAGGTAAGGCAAGGTAAATATGTGGAGCTGCAGCAAGCGACTAGAAAAATATGGTGGCTAACTTATTCGCAAAAGAGAGAGAGAAGAGGAGGCAAAGTGCGAGCAAGAAACTAGAGAACAACCTGCGCAAACATTACTCCAACACCGTGTCCAGTTCCCGGACTCCGCCGGAAAGAGACCATCACGGTAACACACGCGGTTGATGCATTTTAATTAAGTTAAGGTTCAAGTTATCTACAACCGGACATTAACAAATTCCCATCTGCCCATAACCGCGGGCACGGCTTTCGAAAGTTCAAATCCCTGCAGGGGAGTCCCAACTTAGCCCATGACAAGCTCTCACGGTCAACGAAGGAATAGACCTCCTCCCAAGACGTTCCGATCAGACTCGGTATCTCGGTTCTTCAAGACACTTCGACAGGTTAAAACAAATCCAGCAACACTGCCCGAATGTGCCGACAAATCCCGATAGGAGCTGCACATATCTCGTTCTCAGGGCACACTCAGATGAGACATCCTACGAGTAAAACCAAACCTCAAGTTGCTCTGAGGTGGCCCCGCAGACTACTCGGTCGGACCAACACTCAGAGGAGCACTGGCCCAGGGGGGTTAAATAAGATGACCCTCGGGCTCCGGAAACCCAAGGGAAAAAGAGGCTAGGTGGCGAATGGTAAAACCAAGGTTGGGCATTGCTGGAAAAGCTTTAATCAAGGCGAACTATCAAGGGGTTCCCATTATAACCCAACCACGTAAGGAACGCATAATCCGGGAACATAACACCGATATGACGGAAACTAGGGCGGCAAGAGTGGAACAAAACACTAGGCGAGAGGCCGAGCCTTCCACCCTTTACCAAGTATATAGATGAATTAAGATAACATAGCAGTATAATGATATCCCAACAAGTAAATAAATGTTCCAACAAGGAACGGCCTCCAATCTTCACCTGCAACTAGCAACGCTATAAGAGGGGTTGAGCAAAGCGGTAACATAGCCAATCAACGGTTTGCTAGGACATGGTGGGTTAGAGGTTTGACATGGGAATTTTGGGAGGCTTGAAAGCAATTGGTAGGCATCGTAGCATTGGCATAGCAAAAGAGTGAGCAAACTAGCATAGCAAAGATAGTAGTGATTTCGAGGATATGATCATCTTGCCTGCACAGTTGTCAGAGTTGACTGGATCCTCGAAAGCAAACTCAACGGGCTCCTCGATGGCGAACTCGTCTCCCGGCTCTACCCAAACAAGACAAACATGCAACAAGGACACAATCAACCACATGCAAGGACAAACAATATGATGCAATGATGATATGCTATGCGGGATGCGATGCGGGATGCAAAATGCAAGATGTGATAGGAAATGCAAGAACCTGGCCTCAACTTGGAAATCCAAGTGTGCCAATGGAAATATGAGATGAAATCGCTTGAAAACGATATAAAGAACGCCGGAATCGGAGTTACGGTTTGGAAATGGCAAGCGATTCAAATATGACACCGGTCTGCGATTTACAGCAAGTAGCCATCTAAATGCAGCGAGATGAACATGCTACAGCACCCAAACATGACAACAAAATACATGGCAGGGATGCATTCGAGATGCTTAACAAAAGTCTAGCACTGAGCTACGGCCAATTCATCCATTAACAGGTTCAAACAAGCATGGCAAAAATGCATATGGCAAACAGATCTCAGACTTAGTAAATTAACACTTGTCTGGAATCTCAGATCAGGTAGCACTCTTCGGAGCAACAAAACTACATGCTACAGGACCTGAACATGGCAAAGTAAAACATGGCATGGAGCTAATCAAATAGATTAACAAAAGTCCCTTAGTGACCTTGAGCCAAAAGGGATCAGAAAATACAATTGCAAGTATATGAACATAGCAAAAACATAATCAGTTTTCAGACTTAGTGAAAACTGGCACATGCTGAAACATATCTCAAGTGGGCATGTTTACGAGCTCGATGCACTCACTATGGAGCAAGTCATGGCAAGACAAGCATACATATATCAAGAACACTCAAAATGCAAGATAGACATGGCAAGAACAATAGCATAGCATGCACGGATCAACTACAACATCATCGGCAAAATTGCAAACAAGTTGACAATCTGCCCAGATTCACAAAGTAGCACAAGTAGAGCTCGATTGACTCAAGCTAGGGTGCTCCATAATTGCAAACAAAGACATGGATGGATAGAGAACCACAAGATTAACAAAACATCCTTACTGATCATCCTCAAAAGAGGCACGGATCACTAGGAAACAACATGAACATATGGCAACATGAGATAAACAGATCAAGGACTTAGTGGAAATGCTAAGTCCCTGAAAACAGAATTACTAAGTGCACCACTTTGCAAGCTTGCACTAGTCACCACACTCATAACAAAAATACATGGGTTGCACCTCTGGAAAGATGACAAAACGCTTAACAAAACATATGTAGAGCATCAGGGCATATCATGCACACATTAATCATGGCAAAAATGACAAAAACCTAAATGGAGTAACAGATCTGACAATTATCTCAAGTAGCCCTCTTCTAACAGCATTTCGGGCATCAAGGTGAACTCAAATGAAAATGATGCAATGGAATGAAATGATGTACTTTCTGAGATGAACATTTTGATATGCTATATGCATGAATCGGAGCTACGGATGCAAAGTTACGGGGCTATGAACAGGAGCACTTGGATCTGGAATTTTTAGGGACTTAGACGAAAAAAATCACCCCGAGATCTAGGGTTTGACCCGGCGCAGAAATCGAGGCGCGGTCGGGGCACTGTAGCCGGCCGGATCCGATGCTCGCCGGAGGAGGGCGCAGGGCGGCGCCGGAGTGGGAGGGAGAGGCCGAGGCGAGGGAGCGGTCGGGCCCTGCGCGGGGAGGCAAGGGCGGCACGGCCGCGGCGTTGGCGGACGGCGGTGATGGCGGGCGGCGGCGCTCGCGGCGGAGGCGGCGCGGCGCGGCGCCGGCTCGGGAGGAGACGGCGGCGGGGCGACGCGGGTGCGGGCGGCGGCGACTGGGCCCGTGGGGGCCGGCCTTGGGCTTCCCGGGCCGCGCGGTGGGAGGCGGCGGCGTGGACACGTGGCCGCGTCTGATAGGCGCGGGCGGGCGGCGGCGGCGTGTCCGGCCGGAACGGACACGTCCGGCGCGGCGCGAGGTGGATTTTTAGGGTTTCGGGGAGGGGGATCCGAGATTTTCGAGGAGGACCTATTTATAGGCATAGGGGGAGCTAGGAGACTCCAAATGAGGTGCGGTTTTCGGCCACGCGATCGTGATCGAACGCTCTAGATGATGGAGCAGAGTTAGGTGGGTTTTGGGCCAAATTGGAGGGGTGTTGGGCTGCAACACACATGAGGCCTTTTCGGTCCCTCGGTTAACCGTTGGAGTATCAAACGAAGTCCAAATGGTACGAAACTTGACAGGCGGTCTACCAGTAGTAAACCAAGGCCGCTTGGCAAGTCTCGGTCCAATCCGGAAATGTTTAATCCCCACACACGAAAGAAAGGTAGAAATGACCACCGGAGGAGGACGAAGCGCCGGAATGCAAAACGGACAACGGGGAAAATGCTCGAATGCATGAGACGAACATGTATGCAAATGCAATGCACATGATGACATGATATGAGATGCGTGAAAATGATAACAACACACGGAGACAAAGACCCGAACCCGAGAAAATAAAATAACTTAACGCCGGAAACGGCAAGAGTTGGAGTACAAATTGGGAAAGTTACATCCGGGGTGTTACACCGGCTCCCAAACCGGTGCACATCTTGGAACCATCAAAGTGCATCCGCCAATGGGTGGAGTCCGGCACTGGCAGCAGGTACTGGGTCTCGGCCCAGTCGACGAGGAAGTCGGCCAAAGCTTGTGACTTGACGGCGGTGCGAGGCTGGTAGTAGATGGTGTAGGGGGCCAAAACTATGGCCCATTTGGCCACTCGGCCCGAAGCATCTCGGTTGTCAATAATCTAGGTAAGAGGAGCAGTGCAGACAACAGTGATTGGGTGCTCTTGGAAGTATGGCTTCAGCTTCTTGGCGGCGAAGTGCACGTCGTAGCACATTTTTTGATAATGCGGGTAGTTCTGCTTGGAGGCGGACAACACTTCAATCAGGTAATACACTGGCCTCTGGATTGGTAGTGCTTTGCCCTCTTCCTTGCGTTCCACAACTATGACTGTGCTGACCACCCGGCTGGTGGCGGCGATGTAGAGAAGCATGGGCTCCTTAGTAGTCAGAGGCGCCAGGACAGGCGGAGTGGTCAGCATCTTCTTGAGCTGGAGAAAGGCTTCATCTGCCTTGTCGTTCCACTCGAAAAAGGTGGTCTTCTTCATGAGCTGGTACAGGGGAAGAGCCTTCTCGCCCAGCCAACTGATGAAACGGCTGATGGATGCCAAGCAGCCAATGAATTTTTGCACGTCCAGCAGTCGGGTGGGCACTGATACGTCTCCAACGTATCTATAATTTTTGATTGCTCCATGCTATATTATCTACTGTTTTGGACTATATTGGGCTTTATTTTCCACTTTTATATTATTTTTGGGACTAACCTATTAACCGGAGGCCCAGCCCAGAATTGCTGTTTTTTGCCTATTTAAGTGTTTCGAAGAAACATAATATCAAACGGAGTCAGAAAAATCCTTTTTGGAACGTGATTTTCTTCTCGGATAAGACCCAGGAGACTTGGACCCTACTCCAAGAAGTACCGGAGGCGGTCACGAGGGTAGGGGCGCCCCCCCCCCTACAGGGCGCGCCCCCTGCCTCGTGGGCCCCTCGGTGCTCCACCGACATACTCCTTCCTCCTATATATACCCACGTACCCCCAAACGATCAAAAAAGGAGCCAAAAACCTAATTCCACCGCTGCAACTTTCTGTATCCACGAGATCCCATCTTGGGGCCTGTTCCGGAGATCAGCCGGAGAGGGCCGTCATCACGGAGGGCTTCTACATCATCATAGCCCCTCCAATGAAGTGTGAGTAGTTTATCTCAGACCTTCGGGTCCATAGTTATTAGCTAGATGGCTTCTTCTCTCTTTTTGGATCTCAATACAATGTTCTCCCCCTCTCTTGTGGAGATCTATTCGATGTAATCTTCTTCTTTTGCGGTGTGTTTGTTGAGACTGATGAATTGTGGGTTTATGATCAAGTCTATCTATGAACAATATTTGAATTTTCTCTGAATTCTTTTATGTATGATTGGTTATCTTTGCAAGTCTCTTCGAATTATCCGTTTGGTTTGGCCAACTAGATTGGTAGTTCTTGCCATGGGAGAAGTGCTTAGCTTTGGGTTTGATCTTGCGGTGTTCTTTCCCAATGACAGAAGGGGCAGCAAGACACGTATTGTATCGTTGCCATCGAGGATAACAAGATGGGGTTTATTTCATATTGCATGAATTTATCTCTCTACATCATGTCATCTTGCTTAAAGCGTTACTCTATTTTTAACTTAATACTCTAGATGCATGTTGGATAGCGGTCGATGAGTGGAGTAATAGTAGTAGATGCATAATCGTTTCGATCTACTTGTCACGGACGTGATGCCTATATACATGATCATGCCTAGATATTCTCATAACTATGCTCAATTCTGTCAATTGCTCAACAGTAATTTGTTCACCCACCGTAGAAAACTTATGCTCTTGAGAGAAGCCACTAGTGAAACCTATGGCCCCCGGGTCTATTCTCATCATATCAATCTCCATCACTTTAATCTTGTTTTGTTTTTACTTTGCCTTTTACTTTTCACTTTGCATCTTTATATCAAAAATACCAAAAATATTATCTATCGGATCTCACTTTCGTAAGTGACCGTGAAGGGATTGACAACCCCTAATCGCGTTGGTTGCGTTGAGCTCTTTGTGTTGTGTAGGTACGAGGGACTTGCGCGTGGCCTCCTACTAGATTGATACCTTGGTTCTCAAAAACTGAGGGAAATACTTACACTACTCTGCTGCATCATCCTTTCCTCTTCGGAGAAAACCAACGCAAGCTCAAGAGGTAGCAAGAAGAATTTCTGGCGCCGTTGCCGGGGAGTCTACGCAAAAAGTCAACATACCAAGTACCCATCACAATCCCTATCTCCCGCATTACATTAGTTGCCATTTGCCTCTCGTTTTCCTCTCCCCCACTTCACCCTTGCCATTTTATTCGCCCTCTCTTTCTCCTTCCCCTTCTCCTTCTCCGTTTGCCTTTTTCTCGCTTGCCTTTTGTTTGCTCGTGTGTTGGATTGCTTGTTTGTCGCGATGGCTCAAGATACTACCAAATTGTGTGACTTCACCAATACCAACAATAATGATTTTCTTAGCACTCCTATTGCTCCTCTTGCCAATACTGAATCTTGTGAAATAAATACTGCTTTATTGAATCTTGTTATGAAAGATCAATTCACCGGCCTTCCTAGTGAAGATGCCGCTACTCATCTGAATAGCTTCATTGATTTATGTGATATGCAAAAGAAAAAAATGTCAATAATGATGTCGTTAAATTGAAGCTATTTCCTTTTTCGCTTAGAGATCGTGCTAAAGCTTGGTTTTCGTCTTTGCCTAAAAATAGTATTGATTCTTGGAACAAGTGCAAAGATGCTTTTATCTCTAAGTATTTTCCTCCCGCTAAGATCATCTCTCTTAGAAACGATATTATGAATTTTAAGCAACTTGATCATGAACATGTTGCACAAGCTTGGGAGAGAATGAAATTAATGATACGTAATTGCCCTACTCATGGTTTAAATTTATGGATGATTATACAAAAAATTTATGCCAGATTGAATTTTGCTTCTAGAAATCTTTTAGATTCAGCCGTGGGAGGCACTTTTATGGAAATCACTTTAGGAGATGCTACTAAACTCCTAGATAATATTATGGTTAATTATTCTCAATGGCATACTGAAAGATCTTCTAATGAAAAAGTGCATGCGATAGAAGAAATCAATATTTTGAGTGGAAAGATGGATGAACTTATGAAATTATTTGCTACTAAGAGTGTTTCTTCTGATCCTAATGATATGCCTTTGTCTACTTTGATTGAGAATAACAATGAATCTATGGATGTGAATTTTGTTGGTAGGAATAATTTTGGTAACAACGCTTATAGAGGGAATTTTAATCCTAGGCCATATCCTAGTAATCCTTCTAATAATTATGGAAATTCCTACAACAACTCTTATGGAAATTATAATAAGATGCCCTCTGAATTTGAGAATAGTGTTAAAGATTTTATGAATTCACAAAAGAATCTTAATGCTTTGCTTGAAGAGAAAGTGCTTGGCCGACTAAAAGGCGACATGTTCAACAGTTAGGTGTGGCGGAGATGCGTATGTTGAGATGGATGTGTGGCCACACGAGGAAGGATCGAGTCCGGAATGATGATATACGAGATAGAGTTGGGGTAGCACCAATTGAAGAGAAGATTGTCCAACATCGTCTGAGATGGTTTGGGCATATTCAGCGCAGGCCTCCAGAAGCTCCGGTGCATAGTGGACGGCTAAAGCGTGCGGAGAATGTCAAGAGAGGGCGGGGTAGACCGAATTTGACATGGGAGGAGTCCGTTAAGAGAGACCTGAAGGATTGGAGTATCACCAAAGAGCTAGCTATGGACAGGGGTGCGTGGAAGCTTGCTATCCATGTGCCAGAGCCATGAGTTGGTTGCGAGATCTTATGGGTTTCACCTCTATCCTACCCCAACTTGTTTGGGACTAAAGGCTTTGTTGTTGTTGTTGTTGTTGTTGTTGTTGCTTGAAGAGAAAGTGCTTAAAGTTGATGATTTGGCTAGGAACGTTGATAGAATTTCTCTTGAGATTGATTCTTTAAAGGTTAGATCTATTCCTCCTAAGCATGATATCAATGAGTCTCTCAAAGCTATGAGAATTTCCATTGATGAGTGCAAGGAAAGAACCGCTAGGATGCGTGCTTCAAAAGATGCCTTTATTAAAGCGTGTTCTTCCAATACCTATGAAAATCAAGATGAAGATCTAAAATTTATTGATGTGTCCCCTATCAAATCTTTGTTTTGAAATATGAATCTTGATGAAACTGAATATGATCTTCCTTTACCTAGAAGGCGTTCCAAAAATTCGGAGTATTTAGATCTTTATGATGAAATTGATGAAAGTGGGATTGAAAGAAATAAAAATTTAGATGTTGCTAAACCCACTATATTGGATTTCAAGGAATTTAATTATGAAAGTTGCTCTTTGATTGATTGTATTTCCTTGTTGCAATCCGTGCTAAACTCTCCGCATGCTTATAGTCAAAAGAAAGCCTTCACCGAACATATTGTTGATGCCTTGATGCAATCTTATGAAGAAAAACTTGAGTTGAAAGTCTCTATCCCTAGAAAACTCTATGATGAGTGAGAACCAACTATCAAAATTAAAATTAAAGATCATGAGTTTTATGCTTTGTGTGATTTGGGTGCTAGTGTCTCCACTATCCCCAAAACTTTGTGTGATTTGCTAGATTTCCGCGATCTTGATGATTGCTCTTTAAACTTACATCTCGCGGATTCTACTATTAAGAAACCTATGGGAAGGATTAAAGATGTTATTATTGTTGCAAATAGGAATTATGTGCCCGTAGATTTCATTGTTCTTGATATAGATTGCAATCCTTCTTCCCTATTATTCTTGGTAGACCTTTCCTTAGAACGGTTGGTGCGATTATTGATATGAAGGAAGGGAATATTAGATTCCAATTTCCCTTAAAAAAGGGCATGGAACACTTTCCAAGAAAGAAAATAAAATTGCCATATGAAACCATCATGAGAGCCACTTATGGATTGCCTTCCAAAGATGGCAATACCTAGATCTATCCTCGCTTTTATGCCTAGCTAGGGGCGTTAAACGATAGCGCTTATTGGGAGGCAACTCAATTTTATTTTTTGTTTTTTGTGTGTTTTTCTTCTGTTAGGGAATAAATAACCCATCTACCCTCTGTTTGGATGTGGTTTTGTGTTTTAATTAGTGTTTGTGCCAAGCTAGACCTATTGGATCTTCTTGGATGATAGTTATTTGATCTTGCTGTAATTTCCAGAAACTTTGCGTTCAGTGCCCAAATTACTGAAAATCATCAGAAAGTGATAAAATACTGATTCCAATTGCTTCTGATCAATAAACAAATCATCTAGGTCGTCTAATTTTGGTATATTTTTTCAGTTCCAGAAGTTTGCGTTAGTTACAGATTACTACAGACTGTTCTGTTTTTGACAGATTCTGTTTTTCGTGTGTTGTTTGCTTATTTTGATGAATCTATGGTTAGTAAAATAGTTTATAATCCATAGAGAAGTTGGAATACAGTAGGTTTAACACCAAAATAAATAAAGAATGAGTTCATTACAGTACCTTGAAGTGGTTTTATGTTTTCTTTCTCTATCGGAGCTCACGAGATTTCTATTGAGTTTTGTGTTGTGAAGTTTTCAAGTTTTGGGTGAGTTCTTTTGATGGATTATGGAACAAGGAGTGGCAAGAGCCTAATCTTGGGGATGCCCATGTCACCCCCAAGATAATGCAAGGACACCAAAAAGTCAAAGCTTGGGGATGCCCCGGAAGGCATCCCCTCTTTTGTCCACTTCCATCGGTAATTTACTTGGAGCTATATTTTTATTCACCAACATGATATGTGTTTTGCTTGGAGCGTCTTGTATTATTTGTGTCTTTGTTTGTTAGTGTGCCACAATCATCCTTTCTGTAAACACCTTTTGAGAGAGTCATCTATGAATTAAAATTTGATAGAATACTCTATGTGCTTCACTTATATCTTTTGAGCTATGTAGTTTTGCTCTATGTGCTTCACTTATATCTTCTGAGCGTTGAAATTTTGCTCTATGTGCTTCACTTAGATCTTTTAGAGCACGGTGGTGTTTTGTTTTAAAGAAACTATGATCTCTCATGCTTCACTTAAATTATTTTGAGAGTCGTAATAGCATGGTAATTTGCTTAATAATAACTTGCTTGGTATTCAAGATTTGTGAAACTTTCTTTTGAGTGCGTTGAATACTAAGAAAAGTTGGATGATTGATAATTGTTTTGAGATATGGAGGTAGTAATATCAAAGTCATGCTAGTAGAGTAATTGTGAATTTGAGAAGTGCTTGAGTTAAAGTTTGCAAGTCCCATAGCATGCACATATGGTTAACATTATGCAACAAATTTGAAACATGAGGTGTTATTTGATTGTCCTCCTTATGAGTGGTGTTCGGGGACGAGCGATGGTCTTTTCCTACCAATCTATCCCCCTAGGAGCATGCGCATAATACTTTGGTTTTTGATGGCTTGTAGATTTTTGCAATAAGTATATGAGTTCTTTATGACTAATGTTGAGTCCATGGATTATACGCACTCTCGCCCTTCCATCATTGCTAGCCTCTACGGTACCGTGCATTGCCCTTTCTCACATTGAGAGTTGGTGCAAACTTCACCGGTGCATCCAAACCCCGTGATATGATATGCTCTTTCACACATAAACCTCCTTATATCTTCCTCAAAACAGCCACCATACCTACCTATTATGGCATTTCCATAGCCATTCCGAGATATATTGCCATGCAACTTTCCACCATCCAGTTTATCATGACACATCCATCATTGTCATATTGCTTAGCATGATCATGTAGTTTACATAGTATTTGTGGCAAAGCCACCGTTCATAATTTTTCATACTTGTCACTCTTGATTCATTGCATACCCCGGTACACCACCGGAGCCATTCATATAGAGTCATACTTTATGCTAGTATCGAGTTGTAATCATTGAGTTGTAAATAAATAGAAGTGTGATGATCATCATTCAATAGAGCATTGTCCCAAAAAAAGATAAAGGCCAAAGAAAAAAGAAGGCCCAAACAAAAGGGGCAATGTTACTATCCTTTTTTCCACACTTGTGCTTCAAATTAGCACCATGATATAGCGAGTCTCATATATTGTGCTTCAAAGTAGCACCATGTTCTTCATATAGATAGTCTCTTGAGTTATCACTTTCATATACTAGTGGGAATTTTTCATTATAGAACTTGGCTTGTATATTCCAACAATGGGCCTCCTCAAGTGCCCTAGGTCTTCATGAGCAAGCAAGTTGGATGCACACCCACTTAGTTTCTTTTGTTGAGCTTTCATACATTTATAGCTCTAGTGCATCCGTTGCATGGCAATCCCTACTCCTCGCATTAACATCAATCGATGGGCATCTCCCTAGCCCATTGATTAGCCTCGTTGATGTGAGACTTTCTCCTTTTTTGTCTTCTCCACACAACCCCCATCATTATATTCTATTCCACCCATAGTGCTATATCATCGGGGTTGTGCATGACGAGAGCATTCTTGTGTGACAAAAATGGAGCATGACTAAACTATATGATTTTGTAGGGATGAACTTTCTTTGGCCATGTTACTTTGAGAAAACATAATTGCTTTGTTAGTTTGCTTGAAGTGTTATTATTCTTTATGTCAATATGAACTTTTGTCTTGAATCTTTCTAATCTGAATATTCATACCACAATTAAGAAATTTTGCATTGAAATTATGCCAAGTAGCACTCCGCATCAAAATTCTCTTTTTATCATTTACCTACTCGAGGACGAGCAGGAATTAAGCTTGGGGATGCCTGATATGTCTCCAACGTATCTATAATTTTTGATTGCTCCATGCTATATTATCTACTGTTTTGGACTATATTGGGCTTTATTTTCCACTTTTATATTATTTTTGGGACTAACCTATTAACCGGAGGCCCAGCCCAGAATTGTTGTTTTTTGCCTATTTCAATGTTTCGAAGAAACAGAATATCAAACGGAGTCCAAACAGAAAAATCCTTTTTGGAACGTGATTTTCTTCTCGGATAAGACCCGGGAGACTTGGACCCTACTCCAAGAAGTACCGGAGGCGGTCACGAGGGTAGGGGGCGCCCCCCCTACAGGGCGCGCCCCCTGCCTCATGGGCCCCTCGATGCTCCACCGACGTACTCCTTCCTCCTATATATACCCACGTACCCCCAAACGATCAAAAAAGGAGCCAAAAACCTAATTCCACCACCGCAACTTTCTTTATCCACGAGATCCCGTCTTGGAGCCTGTTCCGGAGCTCCGTCGGAGAGGGCCGTCATCACGGAGGGCTTCTACATCATCATAGCCCCTCCTATGAAGTGTGAGTAGTTTACCTCAGACCTTGCTTCTTCTCTCTTTTTGGATCTCAATACAATGTTCTCCCCCTCTCTTGTGGAGATCTGTTCGATGTAATCTTCTTCTTTTGCGGTGTGTTTGTTGAGACCGATGAATTGTGGGTTTATGATCAAGTCTATCTATGAACAATATTTGAATCTTCTCTGAATTCTTTTATGTATGATTGGTTATCTTTGCAAGTCTCTTCGAATCATCCGTTTGGTTTGGCCAACTAGATTGGTAGTTCTTGCCATGGGAGAAGTGCTTAGCTTTGGGTTCGATCTTGCGGTGTTCTTTCCCAGTGACAGAAGGGGCAGCAAGACACATATTGTATCGTTGCCATCGAGGATAACAAGATGGGGTTTATTTCATATTGCATTAATTTATCTCTCTACATCATGTCATCTTGCTTAAAGCATTACTCTGTTTTTAACTTAATACTCTAGATGCATGTTGGATAGCGGTCGATGAGTGGAGTAATAGTAGTAGATGCAGAATCGTTTCGATCTACTTGTCACGGATGTGATGCCTATATACATGATCATGCCTAGATATTCTCATAACTATGCTCAATTCTGTCAATTGCTCAACAGTAATTTGTTCACCCACCGTAGAAAACTTATGCTCTTGAGAGAAGCCACTAGTGAAACCTATGGCCCCCGAGTCTATTCTCATCATATCAATCTCCATCACTTTAATCTTGTTTTGTTTTTACTTTGCCTTTTACTTTTCATTTTGCATCTTTATATCAAAAATACCAAAAATATTATCTATCGGATCTCACTTCCGTAAGTGACCGTGAAGGGATTGACAACCCCTAATTGCGTTGGTTGCGTTGAGCTCTTTGTGTTGTGTAGGTACGAGGGACTTGTGCGTGGCCTCCTACTGGATTGATACCTTGGTTCTCAAAAACTAAGGGAAATACTTACGCTACTCTGCTACATCATCCTTTCCTCTTTGGGGAAAACAAACACAAGCTCAAGAGGTAGCAGGCACCTCCATCCTCTCGATAGCCTTGATCTTCACAGGGTTGCATTCTATGCCGCGCTCTGAGATCAGGAAGCCAAGAAGCTGGCCGGCTGGTACTCCAAAGGCACATTTCTTTGGGTTGAGCTTGATCTGAAATCGGCGCAAGTTTTCAAAGGTCTCCTTGAGGTCTTCTTGCAGCGTTCCGCGCCTCTCCGTCTTCACCACAACATCGTCCACATAGACGTGGTCGTTTCTGCCAAGTTGCTTGAGGAGACACTTCTGCATGCAACGCTGAAACATGGCACCAGCATTCTGTTGGAAATATGCCCTAGAGGCAATAATAAAATGGTTATTATTATATTTCCTTGTTCATGGTAATTGTCTATTGTTCATGCTATAATTGTGTTATCCGGAAATCGTAATACATGTGTGAATACATAGACCACAACATGTCCCTAGTGAGCCTCTAGTTAACTAGCTCGTTGATCAATAGATAGTCATGGTTTCCTGACTATGGACATTGCATGTCATTGATAACGGGATCACATCATTAGGAGAATGATGTGATGGACAAGACCCAATCCTAAGCATAGCACAAGATCGTGTAGTTCGTTTGCTAGAGCTTTTCCAATGTCAAGTATCATTTCCTTAGACCATGAGATCATGTAACTCCCGGATGATGTAGGAGTGCTTTGGGTGTACCAAACGTCACAACGTAACTGGGTGACTATAAAGGTATACTACAGGTATCCCCGAAAGTATCTGTTGGGTTGACATGGATCAAGACTGGGATTTGTCACTCCGTATGACGGAGAGGTATCTCTGGGCCCACTCGGTAATGCATCATCATAATGAGCTCAGTGTGACCAAGTGTTTGGTCATGGGATCATGCATTACGGTACGAGTAAAGTGACTTGCTGGTAACGAGATTGAACGAGGTATTGGGATACCGACGATCGAATCTCGGGCAAGTAACGTACCGATTGACAAAGGGAATTGAATACGGGATTGATTGAATTCTCGACATCGTGGTTCATCCGATGAGATCATCGTGGAACATGTGGGAGCCAACATGGGTATCCAGATCCCGATGTTGGTTATTGACCGGAGAGTCGTCTCGGTCATGTCTGCGTGTCTCCTGAACCCGTAGGGTCTACACACTTAAGGTTCGGTGACGCTAGGGTTGTAAAGATATTAGTATGCGGTAACCCGAAAGTTGTTTGGAGTCCCGGATGAGATCCCGGACGTCACGAGGAGTTCTGGAATGGTCCGGAGGTGAATATTTATATATAGGAAGTCCAGTTTCGGCCATCGGGAAAGTTTCGGGGGTAATCGGTATTGTACCGGGACCACCGGAAGGGTCCCGGGGGTCCACCGGGTGGGGCCACCTATCCCAGAGGGCCCCATGGGCTGAAGTGGGAGGGGAACCAGCCCCTGGTGGGCTGGTGCGCCCCCCATGGGCCTCCCCTGCACCTAGGGTAGGAAACCCTAGGGGTGGGGGCGCCCCACTTGGCTTGGGGGGCAAGTCCCCCTTGGCCGCCACCCCCCCTTGGAGATCCCATCTCCTAGGGTCGGCGTCCCCCCTAGGGGCCCTATATATAGTAGGGGGAGGGAGGGCAGCCATACCCAAGTTCCTGGCGCCTCCCTCTCCCCTCGTAACACCTCTCTCTCTCTCTCTCGTTGGAGCTTGGCGAAGCCCTGCCGAGATCACCGCTGCTTCCATCACCACGCCGTCGTGCTACTGGATCTCCATCAACCTCTCCTTCCCTTGCTGGATCAAGAAGGAGGAGACTTCTTCCCAACTGTACGTGTGTTGAACGCGGAGGTGCCGTCCGTTCGGCGCTCGGTCATCGGTGATTTGGATCACGACAAGTACGACTCCATCAACCCCGTTCTCTTGAACGCTTCCGCTCGCGATCTACAAGGGTATGTAGATGCACTCCCCTCTCCCTCGTTGCTAGATGACTCCATAGATTGATCTTGGTGATGCGTAGAAAATTTTAAAATTCTGCTACGTTCCCGAACAGTGGCATCATGAGCTAGGTCTATGCGTAGTTTCTATGCACGAGTAGAACACAAGTTGTTGTGGGCGTCGATTTTGTCAATTTGCTTACCGTTACTAGTCTTATCTTGATTCGGCGGCATCGTGGGATGAAGCGGCCCGGACCGACCTTACACGTATGCTTACGTGAGACTGGTTCCACCGACTGACATGCACTAGTTGCATAAGGTGGCTAGCGGGTGTCTGTCTCTCCCACTTTAGTCGGATCGGATTCGATGAAAAGGTTCCTTATGAAGGGTAAATAGAAATTGGCATATCACGTTGTGGTTTTGGCGTAGGTAAGAAACGTTCTTGCTAGAAACCTATAGCAGCCATGTAAAAACTTGCAACAACAATTAGAGGATGTCTAACTTGTTTTTGCAGCATGTGCCATGTGATGTGATATGGCCAAAGGATGTGATGAATGATATATGTGATGTATGAGATTGATCATGTTCTTGTAATAGGAATCACGACTTGCATGTCGATGAGTATGACAACCGGCAGGAGCCATAGGAGTTGTCTTAATTTATTTATGACCTACATGTCAACATAAACGTCATGTAATTAATTTGCTTTATTGCTAAACCGTTAGCCATAGTAGTAGAAGTAATAGATGATGAGACAACTTCATGAAGACACGATGATGGAGATCATGATGATGGAGATCATGGTGTCATGCCGGTGACGACGATGATCATGGCGCCCCGAAGATGGAGATCAAAAGGAGCAAAATGATATTGGCCATATCATGTCACTATTTGATTGCATGTGATGTTTATCATGTTTTACATCTTATTTGCTTAGAACGACAGTAGCTTAAATAAGATGATCCCTCATAATAATTTCAAGAAAGTGTCCCCCCCTAACTGTGCACCGTTGCGAATGTTTGTTGTTTCGAAGCACCACGTGATGATCGGGTGTGATAGATTCTAGCATTCGAATACAACGGGTGTAAGCCAGATTTACACATGCAATACACTTAGGTTGACTTGACGAGCCTAGCATGTACAGACATGGCCTCGGAACACGGAAGACCGAAAGGTCGAACATGAGTCGTATAGAAGATATGATCAACATGAAGATGTTCACCGATGATGACTAGTCCGTCTCACGTGATGATCGGACATGGCCTAGTTGACTCGGATCATGTATCACTTAGATGACTAGAGGGATGTCTGTCTAAGTGGGAGTTCATTAAATAATTTGATTAGATGAACTTAATTATCATGAACTTAGTCTAAAAACCTTTGCAAAATGTCTTGTAGATCAAATGGCCAACGCTCATGTCAACCTCAACTTCAACGCGTTCCTAGAGAAAACCAAGCTGAAAGATGATGGCAGCAACTATACGGACTGGGTCCGGAACTTGAGGATCATCCTCATAGCTGCCAGGAAAGCATATGTCCTAGAAGCACCGCTAGGTGATGCACCCATCCCAGAGAACCAAGACGTTATGAACGCTTGGCAGTCACGTGCTGATGATTACTCCCTCGTTCAGTGCGCCATGCTTTACAGCTTAGAACCGGGGCTCCAAAAGCGTTTTGAGCGACACAGAGCATATGAGATGTTCGAAGAGCTAAAAATGGTTTTCCAAGCTCATGCCCGGGTCGAGTGATATGAAGTCTCCGAGAAGTTCTACAGTTTTAAGATGGAGGAAAATAGTTCTGTTAGTGAGCACATACTCAAAATGTCTGGGTTGCACAATCGCTTGTCCCAGCTGGACATTAACCTCCCGGACGAGGCGGTCATTGACAGAATCCTTCAGTCTCTCCCACCTAGCTACAAGAGTTTTGTGATGAACTACAATAGGCAGGGGATGGTGAAAACTATTCCTGAAGTATTTTCAATGCTGAAATCAGCGGAGGTGGAAATCAAAAAGGAACATCAAGTGTTGATGGTCAATAAAACCACTAGTTTCAAGAAAGGCAAGGGTAAGAAGAACTTCAAGAAGGACGTCAAGGGAGTTGCCGCGCCCGGTAAATCAGTTGCCGGGAAGAAGCCAAAGAATGGACCCAAACCTGAGACTGGGTGCTTTTATTGCAAGGGAAAGGGACTTTGGAAGCGGAACTGCCCCAAATACGTAGCAGACAAGAAGGCCAGCAACACTAAAGGTATATGTGATATACATGTAATTGATGTGTACCTTACCAGTACTCGTAGTAGCTCCTGGGTATTTGATACCGGTGCGGTTGCTCACATTTGTAACTCAAAACAGGAGCTGCGGAATAAGCGGAGACTGGCGAAGGGCGAGGTGACGATGCGCGTCGAGAATGGTTCCAAGGTCGATGTGATCGTCGTCGGCACGCTACCTCTACATTTACCTACGGGATTAGTTTTAAACCTCAATAATTATTATTTAGTGCCAGCTTTGAGCATGAACATTGTATCTGGATCTCGTTTAATATGAGATGGCTACTCATTTAAATCCGAGAATAATGGTTGTTCTATTTATATGAGAGATATGTTTTATGGTCATGCTCCGCTGGTCAATGGTTTATTCTTAATGAATCTCGAACGTGATGTTACACATATTCATAGTGTGAATACCAAAAGATGTAAGATTGATAATGATAGTCCCACATATCTGTGGCACTGCCGCCTTGGTCACATCGGTGTCAAACGCATGAAGAAGCTCCATACAGATGGACTTTTGGAGTCTCTTGATTTCGAATCATTTGACACATGCGAACCATGCCTCATGGGTAAAATGACCAAGACTCCGTTCTCCGGAACAATGGAGCGAGCAACCAACTTATTGGAAATTATACATACTGATGTGTGCGGTCCAATGAGCGTTGAGGCTCGCGGTGGCTATCGTTATGTTCTCACTCTCGCTGATGATTTAAGTAGATATGGGTATGTCTATTTGATGAAACACAAGTCTGAGACCTTTGAAAAGTTCAAGGAATTTCATAATGAGGTAGAGAATCAACGTGACCAAAAGATAAAATTCTTACGATCAGATCGTGGGGGAGAATATTTAAGTCACAAATTTGGTACGCACTTAAGGAAATGTGGAATCGTTTCACAACTCACGCCGCCTGGAACACCTCAGTGTAACGGTGTGTCCAAATGTCGTAATCGCACTCTATTGGATATGGTGCGATCTATGATGTCACTCACTGATTTACCGCTATCATTTTGGGGATACGCTCTAGAGACAGCTACATTCACTTTAAATAGGGCACCATCTAAATCCGTTGAGACGACACCGTATGAATTATGGTTTAGGAAGAAACCTAAGCTATCGTTTCTAAAAGTTTGGGGATGAGATGCTTATGTCAAGAAACTTCAACCTGAAAAGCTTGAACCTAAGTTGGAAAAATGCGCCTTCATAGGATACCCTAAGGAAACCATTGGGTATACCTTCTACCTCAGATCCGAAGGCAAGATATTTGTTGCCAAGAACGGGTCCTTTCTAGAGAAAGAGTTTCTCTCGAGAGAAGTAAGTGGGAGGAAAGTAGAACTCGATGAAGTACTGCCTCTTGAACCAGAAAGTAGCGCAGCTCAGGAAGATGTTCCTGTGGTGCCTGCACCGACTAGAGAGGAAGTTAATGATAATGATCAAGGTACTTCGGATCAAGTTGCTACTGAACTTCGAAGGTCCACAAGGACACGTTCCACACCAGAATGGTATGGCAACCCTGTCCTGGAAATCATGTTGTTAGACAACGGTGAACCTTCGAACTATGAAGAAGCAATGGCGGGCCCAGATTCCAACAAATGGCTTGAAGCCATGCAATCCGAGATAGGATCCATGTATGAAAACAAAGTATGGACTTTGACAGACTTGCCCGATGATCGGCGAGCGATAGAGAATAAATGGATCTTTAAGAAGAAGACGGACGCGGATGGTAATGTTACTATCTATAACGCTCGACTTGTCGCTAAGGGTTATCGACAAGTTCAAGGGGTTGACTATGATGAGACCTTCTCACCCGTAGCGAAGCTGAAGTCCATCTGAATCATGTTAGCAATTGCCGCATACTATGATTATGAGATATGGCAAATGGACGTCAAGACGGCATTCCTTAACGGCTTTCTTAAGGAAGAATTGTATATGATGCAGCCGGAAGGTTTTATCGATCCTAAGAATGCTAACAAGGTATGCAAGCTCCAACGCTCCATCTATGGGCTGGTGCAAGCATCTCGGAGTTGGAACATTCGCTTTAATGAAATTATCAAAGCGTTTGGGTTTATGCAGACTTATGGAGAAGCCTGTGTTTACAAGAAAGTGAGTGGGAGCTCTGTAGCATTTCTCATATTATATGTGGGTGACATACTTTTGATGGGAAATGATATAGAACTTTTGGACAGTATTAAGGCCTACTTGAATAAGTGTTTTTCAATGAAGGACCTTGGATAAGTTGCTTACATATTAGGCATCAAGATCTATAGAGATAGATCGAGACGCCTCATAGGTCTTTCACAAAGCACATACCTTGATAAGATATTGAAGAAGTTCAATATGGATCAGTCCAAGAAGGGGTTCTTGCCTGTATTGCAAGGTGTGAAATTGAGCTCAGCTCAATGTCCAACCACGGCAGAAGATAGAGAAAAGATGAGTGTCGTCCCCTATGCCTCAGCCATAGGGTCTATCATGTATGCCATGCTGTGTACCAGACCTGATGTAAACCTTGCCGTAAGTTTGGTAGGAAGGTACCAAAGTATCTCGGCATGGAACACTGGACAGCGGTCAAGAACATCCTGAAGTACCTGAAAAGGACTAAGGATATGTTTCTCGTATATGGAGGTGACGAGGAGCTTGTCGTAAAGGGTTACATCGACGCTAGCTTCGACATAGATCTGGATGAATCTAAGTCACAAACCGGATACATGTATATTTTGAATGGTCGGGCAGTTAGCTGGTGCAGTTGCAAGCAAAGCGTCGTGGCGGGATCTACATGTGAAGCGGAGTACATGGCAGCCTCGGATGCAGCGCATGAAGCAATCTGGATGAAGGAGTTCATCACCGACCTAGGAGTCATACCCAATGTGTCGAGGCCGATCACTCTCTTCTGTGACAACACTGGAGCTATTGCCCTTGCCAAGGAGCCCAGGTTTCACAAGAAGACCAGGCACATCAAGCGTCGCTTCAACTCCATTCGTGAAAATGTTCAAGATGGAGACATAGATATTTGCAAAGTACATACGGATCTGAATGTCGCAGATCCGTTGACTAAACCTCTTCCGCGAGCAAAACATGATCAACACCAGAACTGTATGGGTGTTCGATTCATCACAATGTAACTAGATTATTGACTCTAGTGCAAGTGGGAGACTGTTGGAAATATTCCCTAGAGGCAATAATAAAATGGTTATTATTATATTTCCTTGTTCATGGTAATTGTCTATTGTTCATGCTATAATTGTGTTATCCGGAAATCGTAATACATGTGTGAATACATAGACCACAACATGTCCCTAGTGAGCCTCTAGTTAACTAGCTCGTTGATCAATAGATAGTCATGGTTTCCTGACTATGGACATTGGATGTCATTGATAACGGGATCACATCATTAGGAGAATGATGTGATGGACAAGACCCAATCCTAAGCATAGCACAAGATCGTGTAGTTCGTTTGCTAGAGCTTTTCCAATGTCAAGTATCATTTCCTTAGACCATGAGATCGTGTAACTCCCGGATGCCGTAGGAGTGCTTTGGGTGTACCAAACGTCACAACATAACTGGGTGACTATAAAGGTATACTATAGGTATCCCCGAAAGTATCTGTTGGGTTGACACGGATCGAGACTGGGATTTGTCACTCCGTATGACGGAGAGGTATCTCTGGGCCCACTCGGTAATGCATCATCATAATAAGCTCAATGTGACCAAGTGTTTGGTCACGGGATCATGCATTACGGTACGAGTAAAGTGACTTGCCAGTAACGAGATTGAACGAGGTATTGGGATACCGACGATCGAATCCCGGGCAAGTAACGTACCGATTGACAAAGGGAATTGAATACAGGATTGATTGAATCCTCGACATCGTGGTTCATCCGATGAGATCATCGTGGAACATGTGGGAGCCAAAATGGGTATCCAGATCCCACTGTTGGTTATTGACCGAAGAGTCATCTCGGTCATGTTCGCGTGTCTCCCGAACCCGTAGGGTCTACACACTTAAGGTTCGGTGACGCTAGGGTTGTAGAGATATTAGTATGTGGTAACCCGAAAGTTGTTCGAAGTCCCGGATGAGATCCCGGACATCACGAGGAGTTCCGGAATGGTCCGGAGGTGAAGATTTATATATAGGAAGTCCAGTTTCGGCAATCGGGAAAGTTTCGGGGGCAATCGGTATTGTACCGGGACCACCGGAAGGGTCCCGGGGGTCCACCGGGTGGGGCCACCTATCCCAGAGGGCCCCATGGGCTGAAGTGGGAGGGGAACCAGCCCCTGGTGGGCTGGTGCGCCCCCCATGGGCCTCCCCCTGCGCCTAGTGTTGGAAACCCTAGGAGTGGGGGCGCCCCACTTGGCTTGGGGGGCAAGTCCCCCTTGGCCGCCGCCCCCCTTGGAGATCCCATCTCCTAGGGCCGGCGCCCCCCCTAGGGGCCCTATATATAGTGGGGGGAGGGAGGGCAGCCGTACCCAAGTCCCTGGCGCCTCCCTCTCCCCTCGTAACACCTCTCTCTCTCTCGTTGGAGCTTGGCGAAGCCCTGCCGAGATCACCGCTGCTTCCATCACCACACCGTCGTGCTGCTCGATCTCCATCAACCTCTCCTTCCCTTGCTGGATCAAGAAGGAGGAGACGTCTTCCCAATCGTACGTGTGTTGAACGCGGAGGTGCCGTCCATTCGGCGCTCAATCATCAGTGATTTGGATCACGATGAGTACGACTCCATCAACCCCGTTCTCTTGAACGCTTCCGCTCGCGATCTACAAGGGTATGTAGATGCACTCCCCTCTCCCTCGTTGCTATATGACTCCATAGATTGATCTTGGTGATGCATGGAAAATTTTAAAATTCTGCTACGTTCCCCAACACATTCCTCAAGCCGAACGTCATTGTCAGATAATAGAAGGCTCCGAATGGTGTGATGAAGGCGGTCTTCAGCCTGTCGGCCGGGCTCAGCTTGATCTGATGATACCCTGAGTATGCATCCAAAAAGCTCAACAGCTCGCATCCGGCTGTGGAGTCAATTACTTGGTCAATTCTTGGCAGAGCAAATGGGTCTTTGGGGCAAGCTTTGTTGAGGCTGGTATAATCAATACACATGCGCCACTGCTTATTCTTCTTCAGCACGAGGACTAGGTTGGCTAACCATTCGGGAAAGAACACCTCCATGATGAAGCCGGCTGCTAGAAGCCGGGCTATCTCTTCTCAGACAACTCTTCTCTTCTCCTCTGACAGGCGGCGCAAGGGCTGCCTGACTGGCTTAGCATCAGGTCGGACATGTAGCTTGTGCTCGGCGAAATCTGTCAGAACACCCGGCATGTCCTTGGGAGACCATGCAAAGATGTCCCGATTCTCACGGAGGAAATCGACGACTCGCTTTCCTATTTGCTGTCAAGGTTCGCACCTATGACAGCATGCCTCTCCGGGTGCTCCGGGTCCAAGGGTATCTTCTTTGTTTCTTTGGCCGGCTTGAATGAGCCCTCAGCTTCCGACTCCTTGGGGTTGGGTGACATCTCCGGCTGCTTGCCTGCCATTGCTACAACCCGGTCGAGGAGCCGCTTCTCAGCCGTGATCACGAGGGACTCGGCTAGCCGGCTGCTGTCTGCCGCGCAGGCGGACGACTTCTTGTAGTCCACAGTTATGGTTAGGATTCCCTTAGTGCTTGGCATCTTCATCTTGAGGTAGGCATAGTGGGGGACCGCCATGAACTTGGCCAGAGCAGGCCGCCCAAGCAGTGCATGATAAGGGCTCTCAAGGTCCACCACCTCAAACCAGACCGACTCTCAGCAAAAGTGTTCCTTGTCTCCGAAGAGGACGTCAATTTGAGTCTTGCCGATTGGTGAGCAGGAAAGGCCAAGAACTATGCCATGGAACATAGTCCAACTGGGCTGAAGTTGCCTCTGTTTGATTCCTAGCTTCTCCACAGTGTCTCGGTACAAGATGTTGATGCTGCTGCCGCCATCTATCAGGACTCGGGAAAAGCGAGCAGCCCGCCTCTCTATGGCGAAAGTGGCATCCAAAACTAGGGCAGAAGAACCGGGATTGGGCATCACCTCCGGGTGGTCTGCTCTGCTCCAGTTGATGGGCTTCTCAGACCAATGCATGAACTCGGGGGTCTTTGATGCGACTGCATTTACTTATTGTTGTCGCTGCCGTCTGCTGTGCCTATCGTGGGCCACGCTGGTGAACATGACATAAGCTCCATTCTCTTTAGGGTATTCATCTTGTATGGCGCCGACTGGCCGAACCGCTGCCTGTTGGGGAGGAGGAGGCGGCGGGCCGGCAGGAGGAGGAGGTGGGAGTCCATCACCTTTGGCGATCCTGGTGAGCCAGTGGCATTTTCGAGTGGTGTGGTTGGACGGCTTCGCGCCGCTGTGGACCTTGCAGGGTGCATCGAGAGTCTGCTCGTACGAGAAGGCGGGCAACCAGTTGGTCTTGCCACCCTTCTGACGCTTGGGTGGAGGCTGCCCTTCTGGCTACTAGCCCTCGACTGTCGCCACCTACTGGCTTGTGGAAGCTGGCAGCGTGGCCTTGCGTTTGTTGTCATTCAGTTGCTGACGCCGACTGGCATCGCCAGCCAGGGTCCGAGGAGCTTGAGGAGCCACTTTGCCATATACGTCAACTCGGATTTCCGCCTTCATGGAGGAGTCGGCTGTGGCATACTTGTCTGCTATGATCAGCAGTTCATCGAGGGTCGTCGGCTCGTCGTAGAGAAGCCGGTGCTTGAGGAGGGTGCCTTCTCGGTACCCGGCAGTGAAGTACTTGATGGCCTGCACCTCGTGCACGCCTTCGCATGAGTTGCGCAGCTCGGCCCAGCGTGTGAGGTAGTCACGAGTCGACTCGGTGGCGCCTTGGACGCATAAGGAGAGCTGGCGAGGCTTGGGCGGCCGCTTGTACGTGCTGGTGAAGTTGTGGATGAAAGCTTCTGTGACGTCAAACCAGCTGTTGATGCTGCAGGGCTTCAGGCTGTTCAGCCACGTCCGGGCTGTGCCCTGGAGTATGAGCGGAACGTACTTCACAGCAACGTGCTTGTTGCCGTTGGCGATGCTAACGGCTATGGAGTAGTCGACCAGCCAGTCCTCCGGCTTCACAGAGCCGGTGTACTTGGGCGTATCTCCCGGGAGCGTGAACCCTTTGGGAAAGGGCTCATCTCGGATGCGGGGGCCAAAACAAGGCGGACCCAGCTCATCTTTTTCTTCTAGCGCCAGGGATCAGTTGAGGCGGTCGATCCGGTGGCGGGCGTCGTTCTCTCTGACTCCTTCTCGACGACCAAGGCGGTTGCCGAGTGTCGGGTGGTCAACAAGCGGAGGGGAAATGCGCCTTTCCCTACGGGGAGGGGAAGGCGGGCAGTCGTCTTGTCGCCGCACAGTTCTTGGGCGGCCGTCTTGGTCGCGCTCGATGGTAATGCGAGTCCGGCTGCGGCTGGCAGACTGCTCCTTGTCTCTCCTATCGCGGACGCCACCAGTCGGCGTCCGGGATGTCACGCCTTGGTCCCGGCGAGGAGGTGGATCATCGTTTCGCTGGTTGGGCGCTTTAGTGTGGCAACCGGCCTCTTGCTGCTCAGCAGCCGCATCAAGGAGCTGTTGGATGCGCTCTGTCATGTGGCGGCACTCATCGCCCTCGAGCTTGTCTAGCTCGTCTGCTGCTGCCTGGGCAGCTCGTATATTCTTTGCAGGCATGGCGTAGACGGGACGATCTATCCCGAACATGCTGGCGATGGTCGCGCCACGCTGCCAGATCGGGCCAATGCGGCTAGGCCCACCAGGAGCTAGCGTGCCGCCGACAGCACGGTCCATCTCACGATGGTAGGCCTCTGAAAGGCGTCTCATGCTGGCCAGCCGGTTGGCGCTTTCGACGAGCTGGACACGACGTGCCTCCAGCGTCTCCGCGTTAGCGTCTTCCGGAATGGGCGCAGTTAGGTCTTGCATTGCCGCCTGCAACGGATCCTGGCCACCTCCACCAGAGCGCTCGCCGTGGCTGATGATGAGCACCTCCGTGACGGTGCTGCCGCCGCTGTCCGTGCGAGGAGGCAGTTCGTCGTAGACCACCACGTTGGTGGGGAACGCATCAAGCGACGCCGTGTCGGAGTCGACAAGCATCGGGTCGGTGGAGCCAACCAACTCCAAGTCTGCAGCAGGCTCGCCGGCAACGTGGAGTTGATCGAGGAGGCTGACAAGACGGCTCTCGGGGCCTTCCGTGCCCGCGTCAGACGCGGGCTCGTCGGAGAGGCAAATCGGCGAGGCAGCTCGCCGCACAGGCGACCTCTGCGCCGTGCAGCGCGTTGGCGCAGACGCCATCTGGCGTGCCGGGCTGGCTGCGCTCGCCAGGAAGGAGCAAGGTTCCCGTCCAGAACAGATCTCCGGGGGATGGTTGATACGTCTCCAACGTATCTACTTTTCCAAACACTTTTGCCTTGTTTTGGACTCTAACTTGTATGATTTGAATGGAACTAACCCGGACTGACGCTGTTTTCAGCAGAATTGCCATGATGTTGTTTTATGTGCAGAAAACAAAAGTTCTCGGAATGACCTCAAACTCCACGGAATATCTTACAATAAATAATAAAAAATCCTTGCCAAAGATGAAGACCAGGGGGCACACCATTCTCACGAGGGTGGGGGCCCCCCCTAGGGCGCGCCCCCCTACCTCGTGGGCCCCCTGGAGACCCCCCGACTCCAACTCCAACTCTATATAACTGCTTCCGGGGAGAAAAAAATAAAGGAGAAGAAATCATCATGTTTTACGATACGGAGCCACCGCCAAGCCCTAAAACCTCTCGGGAGGGCTGATCTGGAGTCCGTTCGGGGCTCCGGAGAGGGGGATTCGTCGCCGTCGTCATCATCAACCATCCTCCATCACCAATTTCATGATGCTCACCTCCGTGCGTGAGTAATTCCATCATAGGCTTGCTGGACGGTGATGGGTTGGATGAGATTCACCATGTAATCGAGTTAATTTTGTTAGGGTTTGATCCCTAGTATCCACTATGTTCTGAGATTGATGTTGCTATGACTTTGCTATGCTTAATGCTCGTCACTAGGGCCCGAGTGCCATGATTTCAGATCTGAACCTATTATGTTTTCATCAATATATGAGAGTTCTAGATCCTATCTTGCAAGTCTATAGTCACCTATTATGTGTTATGATCCGTTAACCCCGAAGTGACAATAATCGGGATACTTACCGGTGATGGCCATAGTTTGAGGAGTTCATGTATTCACTATGTGCTAATGCTTTGTTCCAGTTCTCTATTAAAAGGAGGCCTTAATATCCCTTAGTTTCCATTAGGACCCCATTGCCACGGGAGGGTAGGACAAAAGATGTCATGCAAGTTCTTTTCCATAAGCACGTATGACTATATTCGGAATACATGCCTACATTACATTGACGAATTGGAGCTAGTTCTGTGTCACCCTATGTTATGACTGTTACATGATGAACCGCATCCGGCATAATTATCCATCATTGATCCAATGCCTACGAGCTTTCCATATACTAGTTTACGCTTATTTACTTTCCCGTTGCTATTGTTACAATCACTACAAAACACCAAAAACATTACTTTGCTTTCATTACTCTTTTGTTACCGCTACCATCCTATCATATTACTTTGCTACTAAACACTTTGCTGCAGATACTAAGTTTCCAGGTGTGGTTGAATTGACAACTCAGCTGCTAATACTTGAGAATATTCTTTGGCTCCCCTTGTGTCGAATCAATAAATTTGGGTTGAATACTCTACCCTCGAAAGCTGTTGTGATCCCCTATACTTGTGGGTTATCAAGACCATTTTCTGGCGCCGTTGCCGGGGAGCATAGCTCTATTCTTTGAGTAACTTGGGATTTATATCTGCTGGACACTATGAAGAACTTGAGAGATCCAAAAACCAAGATCTATCCCTCAACTACGAGGGGAGGTAAGGAAGTGCCATCTAGCTCTGCACTTGATTCACCTTCTGTTATGAGTAAGCTTGCGACACCTACACCTGCTTCTGCTATTCGTTCTGATATGTCCATGTTATTGATGATGCCACTTCTGCTATGCATGATACTTATGATGAAACTACCTCTATGCCTGATACTACTATGCCACTTAGTGATTTTCTAGAGTAACGACTTGCTAGGGCTAGAGAGATAGAAAATATTGAATCTGATTATGAAGATGAAAGTGATGATGAAGAATCACTTGTTATTCCTGAGGGTTATTTATTTGATCAAGATGCTTCTTTAGCTATTTTAGCCTGCAAATATAGATATGAACTCAAAAGGTTATTAGCTAAATGGAATAAGCAATCTCCAAATGCTAGGATGAGACCTGACCCTGCTTTTGCTACTTCACCTATATGTGTTGCTGATAAGGATTATGAATTCTCTGTTGATCCTGGTATAATTACTTTGGTTGAATCTGATCCTTTTCATGGCTATGAGTCTGAAACTGTTGTAGCACATCTTACTAAATTAAATGATATAGCCATCCTGTTCACTAATGATGAGAGATCTCGCTACTTTTATATCCTTAAAATATTTTCGTTCTCATTAAAGGGTGATGCTAAGATAGGGTTTAATTCTCTTTATCCTGGTTGTGTGCGTAGTCCCCAGGATATGATTTATTACTTCTCTGCTAAATATGTCCCTGCTGATAAGAAACAAGCTGCTTTAAAGGAAATATACAGCTTTGTGCAAATTAAAGAAGAGAGTCTCCCACAAGCTTGGGGGAGGCTTCTCAAGTTACTTAATGCTTTGTCTGATCATCCTCTTAAGAAAAATGAAATACTTGATATCTTTTATAATGGACTAACCGATGCTTCCAGAGATTACCTGGATAGTTGTGCTGGTTCTCTTTTCAGGGAAAGAACACCGGATGAAGCTGAAATCTTATTGAATAATATGTTGACAAATGAAAATAATTGGGCACCTCCTGAGCCAGCTCCTGCTCCAATTAATGATCCTATTCGTAAACTAACTCTGAAGAAGAGAGGTATTCTATTTCTCAGTCCCGAAGATATGCAAGAGGCAAAGAAATCTATGAAAGAAAAAGGTATTAAAGCTGAAGATGTTAAGAATTTACCTCCTATTGAAGAAATACATGGTCTCAATTTACCGCCCGATGAAGAAAATATATGATCTTAATCCTTTATTTATTGAAGAACCTCCAGACCTCGATAACCCGACACAGGTAGTAAAGGTAAATTCTCTCTATAGATATGAATAAGCTCAAATCCCTCCTACTAAAATTGCTAGTCAATGCTTGGATGAGTTTGATAATTTTATGTTTAAGCAAGAAGACTTCAATGCTTATTTTGGTAGACAATTAAAACAAGATGCTGATATGATTAAATACTTAGGTGATTATATGGCTAATAGTAGAGGTGAACTTAAACTTGTTAGCAAAGATGCTTCTATGGTTACCACTCAAGTAGAACAAGTACTTAAAGCTCAAAAAGAATTGCTCAATGAGATGAATAGTAAGAAAAATGATTATGATGTTAAAGTGGCTACTAGAACTGGTAGAATGAGTCAGGAACCTTTGTATCCTGAAGGCCACCCTAAGAGAATTGAGCAAGATTCTTAGATAAATAAAATTGATGCACCTAGTTCTTCTAAAAGGAAGAAAAAGAAAAATGATAGAACTGTGCAAACTTCTAGTGAACCTATTGCTGAACCACCTGATAATCCAAATGATATTTTTATTTCTGATGTTGAAACTCAATCTGGTAATGAACGTGAACCTAATGAAAATGTTAGTGATGATGTTCATATTAATGCTCAACCTAGTAATGATAATGATGTAGAAATTGAACCTGTTGTTGATCTTGATAACCCACAATCAAAGAATCAACGTTATGATAAGAAAGACTTTGTTGCTAGGAAACATGGTAAAGAAAGAGAACCTTGGGTTCAGAAACCCATGCCTTTTCCTCCCAAACCATCCAAGAAAAAGGATGATGAGGATTTTGAGCGCTTTGCTGAAATGATTAGACCTATCTTTTTACGTATGCGATTAACTCATATACTCAAAACCAATCCTTATGCTAAGTACATGAAAGATATTATTACAAATAAAAGAAAGATACCGGAGGCTGAAATTTCCACCATGCTTGCTAATTATACTTTTAAGGGTGGAATACCAAAGAATCTTGGAGATCCAGGAGTACCTACTATACCATGCTCCATTAAAAGAAACTATGTTAAAACTGCTTTATGTGATCTTGGAGCCGGTGTTAGTGTTATGCCTCTCTCTTTATATTGTAGACTTGATTTGAATAAGTTGAAACCTACTGAAATATCTTTGCAAATGGCCGATAAATCAACTGCTATACCTGTCGGTATTTGTGAGGATGTGCCTGTTGTGGTTGCAAACGTTACTATTTTAACGGACTTTGTTATTCTTGATATTCCCGAGGACGATAGTATGTCTATTATTCTTGGAAGACCTTTTCTTAATACTGCAGGGGCTGTTATTGATTGCAACAAAGGCAATGTCACTTTTCATGTTAATGGTAATGAGCATACGGTACACTTTCCGAGGAAACAACCTCAAGTTCATAGTATCAATTATATCGGAAAAATTCCATCGATTATATTTGGAGGTTTTGAATTTCCTCTTCCTACTGTCAAGAAGAAATATGATATACTTATTATTGGGGATGTGCATATCCCCGTTGAGGTAACCTAGTGTTATTCGAAATTTCTCCGGTTTCATGTTAATCGGAATGAGTTTGTTAACAAGACTTAATCAACCTTGTTAGTGGATTCCTTTTGACGAGCATGAGATGGATGAAACTAGAAGCACAACACTCTATACCCTTTCTATACTTTCTGTTATTTAGTTGAAATAAAATAAAAATAAATATTTGTCTGTCTATTATCTGATTATCCGTGCAATATAAAAATACCTCGAAAATAAAAGTTCTCCAAATGCCCTAAAAATTAAATATGATTTTTTGTAGAATATTTGAGGATTTATGGAACAAAGAACACACCAGGGGGGCCAACCACCTTGCCACGAGGGTGGAGGGTGCGCCCCCTACCTCGTGGGCCCATGATGGCCCTCCTCCACTTATTCTTTCAGCCACACACTTCATCTTCATCCCCAAAACACGAAAAACCAACTCAAACCCGAGCCCAAGCTCATTTTGCTGCCATTTTTGATCTCCTTGCTCAAAGCACCTCTCACAAAACTGCTTGGGGAGATTGTTCCTTGGTATGTGACTCCTCCATTGGTCCAATTAGTTTTTGTTCTAGTTCTTTATTCATTGCAAATTTGTGTTGCTTAGGTGACCCTGTTCTTGAGCTTGCATGTCAAATTTATATGGTCAAAAGTAGTTTTGATGCATGATATAGGCCCTAGGCACTTGTAGGATCAGTTGCTATCAATATTATTGAGTTTGGTTTACTTTTATTTTGAAGTTACTAAAAAAATTCAGAATTTTTCAGAAAATGATGAGAAGATTATTTAGGGGCTCATCGAGCCAAAGCTCGAAGGAAAAGGCACCAAAGCCTAAGCGGCGGTTCGGGCGTGTGAATGGCCTTCTGAGGATTTCTTGAGAGTAGCCGGGATTTATGAAGATTTTCATGAGTTGGCTCATAATGCAGGCCTCACCGCTTTCCTCCACGACCAATGCGATCAATATCTCTTGCTCACAAATACCTTTGTGCAAAACTTTCATTTTCATTCTAGGAACTCACCACCTACGGTGGAGTTTCATTTATATGATGAGCATAAGGAGATGTCACTTTATGATTTCTGTCGGATTTGTTTAGTCCCTTTTGGCGGCAAGACAGAAGAACCACATCATGATGATGTGGAGGGATTTATTAATACTATCACTTTAGGGGAAACTAGGAAGGTTTCCGATGCACGAATCACTAGCATACATTTTCCTGTCTTACGTTACTTTGCATTATTTGCTAGTCGTTGCTTACTTGGTCGCGGAAACTGTGGAAACCTTAGTATCCCTGATATTATTATTTTGCTCCAAGGTTTATACAGCGATAACACTTTTAGTATGGGCGGCATTATTGCTAGACGGTTAAGTATGAACCATACTAAGGGTCCCATCTTTGGAGGCATCTATGCTACATGCCTAGCTGCACATTTTAACATACCTATTAGGCATGCTGAGAAGGAAGAAAAAGTGTTGCCTCGTGTTTATCTAGATTATAAAAGTATGGTGGCACATGATTTTATTGTTAAGAATAGGGCAGGAGAGCTTAAATATCAATTGTTCTTTAATAAACATCATCCTGAGACTATTACCTTGCCTGCTCCTGCTTTGTTTGATTTGACTGTAGGCAAGTACCTTGTTCCGTTGACGGCTATCCACGCCTACCGGAACCCTGCACCAGCTGAGGAGCCAGAACAGGAACCACAATTTGATCCTTCACGACAATCTAACTATCAGTGGGATCTGGAGATGATTGCCAGCCAGTGGCAATCGGAGCCTTCTTCTTCCTCATCACAGTACGACCCCAACAACTATTATTATGGATATCAGCCAGGCCAGCCATGGCCATAGACCAACTTAGGCCAAAAGTCTAAGCTTAGGGGAGTATGTATTTCTCACCGACATTACATTTATGTTCACACACACTCATTGCTAGATGTCGTGCTCATACTTTTTTGTTGTATCATCCATGCTAGTTTTCTTTTATGCTTTCTTCTTATGTGATTAATAAACCTTAAGAAAAACCAAAAAAATAGTTGTAGCTTTTAATTAATTTACTTTCTATGCTTGTAGTAGTAATCAAAAGAAAACCCAAAAATATTTCCCGTTCTTCTTTTGCTTGTTGGGAGCTTTCCCATGTAAATAGTTTTACTTCTTTTCTTTTCTTTGGGGGTCAGTAGGAGAAGACCATGATTAAATTGTTAAAGTGGCTCTTACATGCATTATTGTTTATCTGACAAAAGAGCCCATATTGCCTTGTCTTCTCCTGTTTATTGAATGCTCGCAGATTCCAGCTTAGTCCAATGCACGTGCACTCTTATTATTATTATTCACATCGTTCGGTCGTGCAAGTGAAAGGCAATTATGATGATATATGATGGACTGACTGAGATGAGAAAAGCTGGTATGAACTCGACCTCTTTTGTTTTTGTAAAAATGATGAGTTCATCGTTCTTGATTCAGCTTGTTATGAATAAACATGTTTGCAATGACAATTAGAGATCATAGTTGCTTGTGCCATGCTTGATTAGCTATGAGTTATAATGATTTACCTTGTGTGCCAACATGCTATTAGAATGATTATGATGTGGTATGATAGGGTGGTATCCTCCTCTGAATGATTTAAGTGACTTGACTTGGCACATGTTCACGCATGTAGTTGAAACAAATCAACATAGCCTTCACGATATTTATGTTCATGGTGGATTATATCCTACTCATGCTTGCATCCAATGTTTATTAATTTTAATGCATGTACATGGCTGTTGTCGCTCTCTAGTTGGTCGCTTCCCAGTCTTTTGCTAGCCTTCACCTGTAGTAAGCGGGAATACTGCTTGTGCATCCAAACTCCTTAAACCCCAAAGTTATTCCAGATGAGTCCACTATACCTTCCTATATGCGGTATCTACCTGTCGTTCCAAGTAAATTTGTATGTGCCAAACTCTAAACCTTCAAATAATCATCCTATTTTGTATGCTCGAATAGCTCATGTATCAACTAGGGCTGTCCGTATCTTCCATGTTAGGCGGGTTATTCTCAAGAGGAGTGGACTCCGCTCCTCACTCATGAGATAAAGGGCTGGTCACTGGGATGCCCAGTCCCATGCTTTATGCAAAATAAATCAAAATAATTGCAAACAAAACTCCCCCTGGGACCTGATGTATGTTGGAGCCACTCGTTGATTCAAGCAAGCCATGGATTCATGTTTGTTGGTGGAGGGGGAGTATAAACTTTACCATTCTGTTTGGGAACCGCCTATAATGTGTGTAGCATGGAAGATATCACCATCTCTTAGTTGTTATGTTGACAATGAAAGTATACTGCTCAAAATGTTATTCACCTCTATTTTAAAACCGAGCTCTGGCACCTCTACAAATCCCTGCTTCCCTCTGCGAAGGGCCTATCTATTTACTTTTATGTTGAGTCATCACCCTCTTATTAAAAAGCACCAGTTGGAGAGCACCGCTGTCATTTGCATTCATTACTGTTAATTTATATTGGCTGTGACTATGATTGGATCTCTTTTACCATGAATTACAATGTCTAGTCAGTCCTTGATCTTTAAAGGTGCTCTGCATTTATGTTTTGCGGTCTCAGAAAGGGCTAGCGAGATACCATCTTGTTATATCATATTATGATTGTTTTGAGAAAGTGTTGTCATCCGAGATTTATTATTATGGCTCGCTAGTTGATTATGCTATTGATATGAGTAAACATGAGACCTGAGAATTATTGCAAATATGGTTAGTTATAATCTTTGCTGAAAACTTGAATGCTAGCTTGACATATTCATAACAACAAGAGCAAACAGAGTTTGTAAAAGTTTTTCTTTATTTCTTTCAGTTTGTCAACTGAATTTCTTGAGGACAAGCAAGGGTTTAAGCTTGGGGGAGTTGATATGTCTCCAACGTATCTACTTTTCCGAACACTTTTGCCCTTGTTTTGGACTCTAACTTGTATGATTTGAATGGAACTAACCCGGACTGACGCTGTTTTCAGCAGAATTGCCATGATGTTGTTTTATGTGCAGAAAACAAAAGTTCTCGGAATGACCTGAAACTCCACGGAATATCTTACAATAAATAATAAAAAATCCTCGCCAAAGATGAAGACCAGGGGGCCCACACCCTTCTCACGAGGGTGGGGGGTGCCCCCCCTAGGGCACGCCCCCTACCTCGTGGGCCCCCTGGAGACCCCCCGACTCCAACTCCAACTCTATATAACTGCTTTCAGGGAGAAAAAATAAAGGAGAATAAATCATCGTGTTTTACGATACGGACCCACCGCCAAGCCCTAAAACCTCTCGGGAGGGCTGATCTGGAGTCCGTTCGGGGCTCCGGAGAGGGGGATTCATCGCCATCGTCATCATCAACCATCCTCCATCACCAATTTCATGATGCTCACCGCCGTGCGTGAGTAATTCCATCGTAGGCTTGCTGGACGGTGATGGTTTGGATGAGATTCACCATGTAATTGAGTTAATTTTGTTAGGGTTTGATCCCTAGTATCCACTATGTTCTGAGATTGATGTTGCTATGACTTTGCTATGCTTAATGCTTGTCACTAGGGCCCGAGTGCCATGATTTCAGATCTGAACCTATTATGTTTTCATCAATATATGAGAGTTCTAGATCCTATCTTGCAAGTCTATAGTCACCTATTATGTGTTATGATCCGTTAACCCCGAAGTGACAATAATCGGGATACTTACCGGTGATGACCGTAGTTTGAGAAGTTCATGTATTCACTATGTGCTAATGCTTTGTTCCGGTTCTCTATTAAAAGGAGGCATTAATATCCCTTAGTTTGCATTAGGACCCCGCTGCCACGGGAGGGTAGGACAAAATATGTCATGCAAGTTCTTTTCCATAAGCACGTATGACTATATTCGGAATACATGCCTACATTACATTGACGAATTAGAGCTAGTTCTGTGTCACCCTATGTTATGACTGTTACATGATGAACCGCATCCGGCATAATTATCCATCATTGATCCAATGCCTATGAGCTTTCCATATACTAGTTTACGCTTATTTACTTTCCCGTTGCTATTGTTACAATCACTACAAAACACCAAAAACATTACTTTGCTTTCATTACTCTTTTGTTACCGCTACCATCACTATCATATTACTTTGCTACTAAACACTTTGCTATAGATACTAAGTTTCCAGGTGTGGTTGAATTGACAACTCAGCTGCTAATACTTGAGAATATTCTTTGGCTCCCCTTGTGTCAAATCAATAAATTTGGGTTGAATACTCTACCCTCGAAAGCTGTTGCGATCCCCTATACTTGTGGGTTATCAACGGTGCACCTCGCCCCATGGTGGGTGCCAAATGTCGGGGGTTGAGTGCGACATACGCCAATGGATGGCTTATCATGGTGGGAGCGAGTAGAACGTCGTCGGTGCCTGGAAGCGGGATGAGGCGTAGACACGAACGCCGGCATACTTTACCCAGGTTCGGGGCTCTCCTAGGAGATAACACCCCTGGTCCTGCTCTGTGGGGTCTCCGCATGATCACTAAGGCACTAGTGAGTACAATGGTGCTCCTCGAGCTGTATGCTAGAGGTAGAAGAAGGCAGGCACGCTCTCTCCTTCCTCTAGGTATGAGTCTAGTTCTAACCGGGAACCCTTTGCACAGGTGCCCTGGGGGGTTTATATAGGCCTACCCTCAGGGGTACAATTGTAATCTGGCCAGGTGTAGGACCCGGCTGTCAGTGTCTCCGATCGCCAGCTTCTCCGCTGGCTGCTGGGGCCCACCGACTGGTCTGGTACGGAGACGACAGGCCGCTCCCGCCGCTCGCGGGTCTTGCCGGCCGCTGGTTACTGTAGTTGTGGTGCTAATGACGCATGCTTGGTCAGGGGAGCGTGGCTACAGTCCCGCCACCTGGTGGGAGATCACTGTAGCCACTCCGTGTCTCATCTGGTTAATGGTGCGCGGGCCCCGAGGGAGGAACAGGCCGCCTGCTGGGAGCCGGCCTCCCTTAGGTCTGACTGGTCAGGCCTCCACCGACTCCCGGGCTCTCGCTGCCCAGTAGGGCCCGCCGCCTACAGGCCGTACCGACAGGTCGTCATGGGAACAGGGCCCTACCTGCCACTAGGGACGTCAGGGATGGAGTGGCAACAGTGCCACGTACAGGCAGATATCTCCATCTGTACGGAGCACTATGGCCACGCTCGGCCCTGGATATGGGGGGGGTGGGCTACACTGTAGCCTCACCCCATCTCGTCTTCTTAAATGGGAGCGCAGACTCCGAGGGTGCAGTGGGCCGCCTGCTAGGAGCCGGCCTCTCTAGAGGCTGCCCACAGGAAGTCGGCCCGTCTTGGAGCCGCCTCCTTGAACTCGGTCACCTTCCGACAGCCAACCTCTTGGGATAGCCGGCCACCAAAAGGCGGCACTGCTTCTTGATGTCTTGAGGCACGCAGCCAGCCCCGATGTCTTGAAAGGCTCAAGGACTTGGGTCTGGCTACCCGTGGCCCATTACTCCGACATGGAGCGGCCGTTGTTGAGGCAGTAGCGAAGGTCGACGGCGGCGGTGGAACTCGGGCACTGAGGCGACGCGAGGTGGAAGACAGAGACGAGGAGGCAAGGGGGGAAGTGAAAGAGACCACTAGCCCTATTTATAAGGTTGAAAGGATAAGTGGCATGCACGGGAATCGAGGAGGCCAAAAAATGGATATGCAATCCTGCAGATGCCTCGATTTCCAGGAGCTTGTTAAAAGAGAAGATATATTAAGGTTTGGGCCTTGTGTAATATTAATGACAGGTGACGTCACGGTGGGTTATCGCAATTTTAGGAGATGACATCATGGCGGGTTACAAGATCTTGCAAGAGCAAATGAAGAAGTATTTTTTCTAAGTGCTGAAAGATTGATATGAACAAGTTCACATCAACCTGGGACCTAATGTTGGGAATGTAACTATTGGGTATGACCCGCCCAGGAGGGGGCGGGTCATACCACCGGCGGTTCGTAATAACAAGCCCATGAAGATGTTGAAGATGGCGGTTCATGAAGCAGGCTTACTAAAGACTCGAAGCCCAAAGGCGACTTAAGGCCTACAGGTGTAAACCGCCATATATGTATGACTTGTATAATCAGGCATGGATAGTTAGTCACCGAGCCGGACACGTTGTGTATGAGCCGGCCGGGACTCTATGAGCCATTGGGCGTCAACCTGTGTATATAAAGGGACGGCCCGGCGGCGGTTTAGGACGAGAGAAAATAGATCAAAAGCTAGGTTAAGCGTATTCGCTCCCTGGTAATCGAGACATAAGCAATACCGCCTCAAACTGGATTAGGCCTTTACCTTCAAGGCAAGGGGCCGAACCAGTATAAACTCCTTGTGTCCTTTGTCCCGCTTAACCCCTTTAAGCTAACCAAGTTGCGATGGCTCCACGACTAAGTCCTTCTGCTAGGACATCTGCCGTGACAATTCCACGACACATATAGTACTAGATCGTCAACGAACGTTAAGTGTGCGGACCCTACGGGTTTGAGAACTATGTAGACATGACCGAGACACCTCTCTGGTAAATAACAAATAGCGTAACCTGGATGCCCATATTGGCTCCTACATATTCTATGAAGATCTTTATCTGTCGAACCTTATGACAACATGTGTAATTCCCTTTGTCTATCACTATGTTACTTGCCCGAGATTCGATCGTCGGTATCTACATACCTAGTTCAATCTCATTACTGGCAAATCTCTTTACTCGTTTCGTAATGCATCATCATGTAACTAACTCATTAATCACATTGCTTGCAAGGCTTATTATGATGTGCATTACCGAGAGGGCCCAGAGATACATCTCCGATACTCGGAGTGAAAAATCCTAATCTCGATCTATGCCAACCCAACAAACACCTTCGGAAATACCTGTAGAGCATCTTTATAATCACCCAGTTATGTTGTGACGTTTGATAGCACACAAGGTATTCCTCCGGTATCCGGGAGTTGCATAATCTCATAGTCAAAGGAATATGTATTTGACATTAAGAAAGCAATAGCAATAAACTGAACGACCAATATGCTAAGCTAATGAATGGATCTTGTCCATCACATCATTCTCCTAATGATGTGATCCCATTATCAAGTGACAACACATGTCTATGGTTAGGAAACCTTAACCATATTTGATCAACGAGCTAGTCTAGTAGAGGCTTACTAGGGACACGATATTCCTTTATGTATCCACACATGTATTTCAGTTTCCAATCGATACAATTCTAGCATGAATAATAAACTTTATCATGAATAAGGAAATATAATAATAACCATTTTATAATTTCCTCTAGGACATATTTCCATCAGTCTCCCACTTGCACTAGAGTCAATAATCTAGTTCACACTGCCATGCGATTAACACCCATAGTTCACATCAGCATGTGACTAACACCCAAAGAGTACTAAGGTGTGATCATGTTTTGCTTGTGAGAGAGGTTTAGTCAACGGGTCTGCCACATTCAGATCCGTATGTATTTTGCAAATTTCTATGTCTACAATGCTTTGCATGGAGCTACTCTAACTAATTGCTCCCACGTTCAATAAATATCCAGATTGAGACTCAGAGTCATCCAGATTGGTGTCAAAGCTTGCATCGACGTAACCCTTTACGATGAACTCTTTATCACCTCCATAACCGAGAAATATTTCCTTAGTCCTCCTAAGGATAATTTTGAACAGGATTACCGTACCACTCTGATGCGAAACATGCTATGGTTGACCTAGGAGGTTCAGTAATAACTTGAACTGAAGTTTCGTGATCATTATCATTAGCTTCCTCTCTGGTTGGTGTAGGCATCACGAGAATGGTTTTCTGTGATGAGCTACTTTCCAATTCGAGAGAATGTACAATTACCTCATCAAGTTCTACTTTCCTCCCACTCACTTCTTTCGAGAGAAAACTCCTTCTCTAGAAAGGATCCATTTTTAGCAACAAAGATCTTGCCTTCGGATATATGATAGAAGGTGTACCCAACAGTTTCTTTTGGGTATCCTATGAAGACGCACTTCTCTAATTTGGGTTCGAGCTTATCAGGCTGAAACTTTTTCACATAGCCATCGCAACCCCAAACTTTAAGAAACGACATCTTAGGTTTCTTGCCAAACCACAGTTCATACGGTGTTGTCTCAACGGATTTAGACGGTGCCCTATTTAACGTGAATGCAGATGTCTCTAATGCATAACCCCAAAACTATAGTGGTAAATCGGTAAGAGACATCATAGATCGCACCATGTCTAATAAAGTACGGTTACGATGTTCGGACACACCATTACATTGTGGTGTTCTAGGTGGCATGAGTTGTGAAACTATTCCACATTGTTTTAAATGAAGGCCAAACTCGTAACTCAAATATTTGCCTCCGCGATCAGATCGTAGAATCTTTTGTTTTCTTATTATGATGATTCTCCAGTTTACTCTGAAATTCTTTGAACTTTTCAAATGTTTCAGACTTGTGTTTCATCAAGTAGATATACCCATATCTGCTCAAATCATGTGTGAAGGTCAGAAAATAACGATACCCACCGCGAGCCTTAACACTCATCGGACCGCATACATCAATATGTATTATTTCCAAAAAGTCAGTGGCTCGCTCCATTGTTCCGAAGAATGGAGTCTTAGTCATCTTGCCCATGAGGCGTGGTTCGCAAGCATCAAATGATTCATAATCAAGTGTTTCCAAAAGTCCATCCACATGGAGTTTCTTCATGCGCTTTACACCAATATGACCTAAACGGTAGTGCCACAAATATGTTGCACTATCATTATCAACTTTGCATCTTTTGGCATTGATACGTCTCCAACGTATCTATAATTTTTTATTGCTCCATGCTATATTATTTACTGTTTTGAATGTTTATGGGCTTTATTATACACGTTTATATCATTTTTGGGACTAACCTATTAACCAAGAGCCCAGTGCCGGTTTTCTGTTTTTACCCTGTTTTAGGGTTTCGAAGAAAAGGAAAACCAAACTGAGTCCAATTGACCTGAAACTTCATGGAACTCATTTTTGGAAGGAAAAAAGCCCAGAAGACTTGGAGTGCACGTCGGGGGATCTGCGAGGAGGTCACGAGGCAGGGGGCGCGGCCCCCCCCCCCCCCCCCCCCCCCCCCCCCCCCCCCCCCCCCCCCCCCTGGCCCCCCTGACGTACTTCTTCCGCCTATATATCTCCATATACCCTAAAAACATCCGAGAGCACAATAGATCGGGAGTTCCGCCGCCAGAAGCCTCCGTAGCCACCGAAAGCCAATCTAGACCCGTTCTAGCACCCTGTCGGAGGGGGCAATCCCTCTCTGGTGTCCATCTTCATCATCCCGGTGCTCTCCATGATGAGGAGGGAGTAGTTCTCCCTCGGGGCTGAGGTATGTACTAGTAGCTATGTGTTTGATCTCTATGATGTTTGGATCCTATGATGTTTCTTCCCCCTCTACTCTCTTGTAATGAATTGAGTTTCCCCTTTGAAGTTATCTTATCGGATTGAGTCTTTAAAGATTTGAGAACACTTGATGTATGTCTTGCCGTGGATATCTGTGGTGACAATGGGATATCACATGATTCACTTGATGTATGTTTTGGTGATCAACTTGCGGGTTCCACCCATGAACCTATGCATAGGGGTTGGCACACGTTTTCGTTGTGATTCTCCGGTAGAACTTTGGGGCACTCTTTGAGGTCCTTTGTGTTGGTTGAATAGATGAATCTGAGATTGTGTGACGCATATCGTATAATCATACCCACGGATACTTGAGGTGACATTGGAGTATCTAGGTGACATTAGGGTTTTGGTTGATGTGTGTCTTAAGGTGTTATTCTAGTACGAACTCTAGGGCTGTTTGTGACACTTATAGGAATAGCCCAACAGATTGATTGGAAAGAATAACTTTGAGGTGGTTTCGTACCCTACCATAATCTCTTCGTTCGTTCTCCGCTATTAGTGACTTTGGAGTGACTCTTTGTTGCATGTTGAGGGATAGTTATGTGATCCAATTATGTTAGTATTGTTGAGGGAACTTGCACTAGTGAAAGTATGAACCCTAGGCCTTATTTCCACACATTGCAATACCGTTTACGCTCACTTTTATCATTAGTTACCTTGCTGTTTTTATATTTTCAGATTACAAATACCTTTATCTACTATCCATATTGCACTTGTATCACCATCTCTTCGCCGAACTAGTGCACCTATACAATTTACCATTGTATTGGGTGTGTTGGGGACACAAGAGACTCTTTGTTATTTGGTTGCAGGGTTTCTTGAGAGAGACCATCTTCATCCTACGCCTCCTACGGATTGATAAACCTTAGGTCATCCACTTGAGGGAAATTTTCTATTGTCCTACAAACCTCTGCACTTGGAGGCCCAACAACGTCTACAAGAAGAAGGTTGTGTAGTAGACATCAAGCTCTTTTCTAGCGCCGTTGCCGGGGAGGTGAGTGCTTGAAGGTATATCTTTAGATCTTGCAATCGAGTCTTTTAATTTCTTGTTTTATCACTAGTTTAGTTTATACAAAAAATGGAATTGAGTTTGTCTCATACGCTTCACCTTTTTAATATCTTTCGTGAGTATGATGGAAAGGATAATTGTGCTCAAGTGCTAGAAGAAGAAATCTATAAAATGTTTGGCACTAAATCTTTGAATGATGAGCATGATTGCAATGTTGTTAGTATGAATTCCTTGAATATCCATGATGATAATGATATGCAAAGCCACAAGCTTGGGGAAGCTATGTTTGATGAAGATGATATTTTTGTCCCCCAAGTTTTGATGAGAAAATTATTATGATGAAATCATGCCTCCTATTTATGATAATTATATTGATGAAAGTGGATTTGGAGAGGTCATGACTTTATTTTGTGATGAATCCACTATTCCGGAAGAGGTTCCAATTGATTATGAGAAGAAAGTTTCTATCTATGATGATTATTGTGATGACTTGTATGCTATAAAGAATAATGATATCCATGAAACTTGTCATCATGATTTTAGTTTTCAATTGGGTTATGCCTCACATGATAATTATTTTGTTGAGTTTGCTCCCACTATTATTCATGAGAAGAATTTTGCTTGTGTGGAGAGTAATAAAATTGCTATGCTTGTAGATCATGAAAATAATGCTTTAGGTGCTGGTTATATTGTTGAATTCATTCATGATTCTACTTAAAATTATTATGAGGGAGGAATATATGCTTGTAGGAATTGCAATAATATCAATTTCCCTCTCTATGTGCTTAAAGTTTTAAAGTTATGCTTGTTTTGCCTTCCTATGCTAGTTGATTATTGTTCCCATAAGTTGTTTGCTAACAAAAACCCTATGCATAGGAAGTGGGTTAGACTTAAATGTATTAGCAATATTCTTCATGATGCTCTCTTTATGTTTCAATTCTTATCCTTTATATGAGCATCATTGAAATCATCGTGCCTAGCTAGGGGCATTAAACGATAGCGCTTGTTGGGAGGCAACCCAATTTTATTTTAGTTCCTTGCTTTTTGCTCCTGTTTAGTAATAAATAATTTATCTAGCCTCTGTTTAGATATAGTTTTATGCATTTTATTAGTGTTTGTGCCAAGTAGAACCGTTGGGAAGACTTTGGGAAAGTCTTGTTGATCATGCTGTAAAAAACAGAAACTTTAGCGCTCACGAGAATTGCTGCCATTTTTATTGGGAGAGTGATATTTAGTTAATTATTTTTTCAAATGATTAATAGATAAATTACTCAGGTCCAGCAATTTATTTGAGAATTTTATGAGTTCCAGAAGTATACGTTTGATCCAGATTACTACAGACTGTTCTGTTTTTGACAGATTCTGTTTTTCATGTGTTGTTTACTTATTTTGATGAATCTATGGCTAGTAAAAGAGTTTATAAACCATAGAGAAGTTGGAATACAGTAGGTTTAACACCAATATAAATAAAGAATGAGTTCATTACACTACCTTGAAGTGGTGATTTATTTTCTTATACTAACGGAGCTTACGAGTTTTCTGTTAAGTTTTGTGTTGTGAAGTTTTCAAGTTTTGGGTAAGGATTCGATGGACTATGGAATAAGGAGTGGCAAGAGCCTAAGATTGGGGATGCCCGAGGCACCCCAAGGTAATATTCAAGGATAGCCAAGAGTCTAAGCTTGGGGATGCCCTGGAAGCCATCCCATCTTTCGTCTTCGTTCATCGGTAACTTTACTTGGAGCTATATTTTTATTGACCACATGATATGTGTTTTGCTTGGAGCGTCAATTTATTTTGTTAGGATTTGCTTGCTTTTATTTAGAACAATGTTTTGCATCTTTTATTTCAATAAAAGTGGCATTGATAGCCTTTACTATGCCTATTTTACAAGTCTTCATGTTGCTGTTTGAAAACAGAAAGTTTACCGCTGTTGCAATAATTCCCTAGAAAAGTCAGAATTTGATAAAATGTTAAAACCTTTTTCATATTAAGCTCTGATAAATTTACTACAGTTGGAATTTTATTTCATAATTTTTGGAGCTAGGTAAGTATGGATGTTGCTGCATTCTTTACAGACTGTCCTGTTTAGGAAGATTGTTGTTATGTTTGCATTGTTTGCATATGTTTGCTTCTTTAATGATTCTATTTGAGGATAGGATTATTAAATATGCAGAGGCATTTAGTATGCAATGTTGAATAATAATTTTAGTGATTTGCTACAGTAGAGTATGATAAGGTTTTTGCAATGGTTTATACTAACTTATCTCACGAGTCCTTGTTGAGTTTTGTGTGGATGAAGCTTTTGAGATTTAGGGAGACCGTGATATGAAAGGAATTAAGGAGACACAAAAGCTCAAGGTTGGGGATGCCCAAGGCACCCCAAGATAATATTTCAAGAAGTCTCAAGTGTCTAAGCTTGGGGATTCCCCGGTTAGCATCCCACCTTTCTTCTTCAACAACTATCGGTTAGTATCGGTTGATCCTAAGTTTTTTCTTCTTCACATGATGTTTGCTATTCTTAGATGTCATTTTATTTAGTTTTTCTTGCTGTTTGAATAAAATACCAAGATCTTAAATTATTAAGTGTTAGATAGTCTTCATATAGTTGCATAATTATTCGACTACTCATTGATCTTCACTTATATCTTTTGGAGTAGTTTGTCATTTGCTCTAGTGCTTCACTTATATCTTTTTAGAGCACGGTGGTGGTTTTATTTTGAAGAAATAGATGAACTCTCATGCTTAACTTAGATTATTTTTAGAGTCTTAAATAGCATGGTAATTTGCTTAAAATCCCAATATGCTTGGTATGCAAGATTAATAAAAAAATCTCTTATGAGTGTGTTGAATACTAAGAGAAGTTTGATGCTTGGTGATTGTTTTGAGATATGGAGGTAATAATATCAAAGTCATGCTAGTTGAGTAGTTGTGAATTTGAGAAATGCTTGTGTTGAAGTTTGCAAGTCCCGTATCATGCACGTATGGTAAACGTTGTGTAACAAATTTGAAACATGAGGTGTTATTTGATTGTCTTCCTTATGAGTGGCGGTCGGGGACGAGCGATGGTCTTTTCCTACCAATCTATCCCCCTAGGAGCATGCGCGTAGTACCAAGGTTTTTGATGACTTGTAGATTTTTGCAATAAGTATGCGAGTTCTTTATGACTAATGTTGAGTCCATGGATTATACACACTCTCACCCTTCCATCCTTGCTAGCCTCTTCGGTACCGTGCATTGCCCTTCCTCACATTGAGAGTTGGTGCAAACTTCGCCGGTGCATCCAAACCCCGTGATATGATACGCTCTGTCACACATAAACCTCCTTATATCTTCCTCAAAACAGCCACCATACCTACCTATTATGGCATTTCCATAGCCATTCCGAGATATATTGCCATGCAACTTTCCATCATTCCGTTCATCATGACACATTCATCATTGTCAAATTGCTTAGCATGATCATGTAGTTGACATTGTATTTGTGGCAAAGCCAGCGTTCATAATATTTTCATACTTGTCACTCTTGATTCATTGCATATCCCGGTACACCGCCGGAGGCATCCATATAGAGTCATACTTTGTTCTAGTATCGAGTTGTAATCACTGAGTTGTAAATAAATAGAAGTGTGATGATAATCATTCAATAGAGCATTGTCCCAAAAAAAAGAGAAAGGCCAAAGAAAAAAAGGCCAAAAAAGAAAATAAATAAAAAGGGGCAATGCTACTATCCTTTTTTTCCACACTTGTGCTTCAAAGTAGCACCATGTTCTTCATATAGAGAGTCTCTTGAGTTATCACTTTCATATACTAGTGGGAATTTTCATTATAGAACTTGGCTTGTATATTCCAACAATGGGCCTCCTCAAGTGCCCTAGGTCTTCGTGAGCAAGCAAGTTGGATGCACACCCACTTAGTTTCTTTTGTTGAGCTTTCATACATTTATAGCTCTAGTGCATCTGTTGCATGGCAATCCCTACTCCTTGCATTAACATCAATCGGTGGGCATCTCCATAGCCCATTGATTAGCCTTGTTGATGTGAGACTTTCTCCTTTTTGTCCTCTCCACATAACCCCCTCATTATTCTATTTCACCCATAATGCTATATCCATGGCTCGCGCTCATGTATTGCATGAAAGTTTATGAGTTTGAGATTACTAAAGTATGAAACAATTGCTTGGCTTGTCATCGGGGTTGTGCATGATGAGAGCATTCTTGTGTGACGAAAATGAAACATGACTAAACTATATGATTTTGTAGGGATGAACTTTCTTTGGCCATGTTATTTTGAGAAGACATGATTGCTTAGTTAGTATGCTTGAAGTATTATCATTTTTATGTCAATATGAACTTTTGTCTTGAATCTTATGGATCTGAATATTCATACCACAATTAAGAAGAATCACATTGAAATTATACCAAGTAGCACTCCGCATCAAAAATTCTGTGTGTATCATTTACCTACTCGAGGACGAGCAGGAATTAAGCTTGGGGATGCTGATACGTCTCCAACGTATCTATAATTTTTTATTGCTCCATTCTATATTATTTACTGTTTTGAATGTTTATGGGCTTTATTATACACTTTTATATCATTTTTGGGACTAACCTATTAACCCAGAGCCCAGTGTCAGTTTCTGTTTTTATCCTGTTTTAGGGTTTCGAAGAAAAGGAAAACCAAACGGAGTCCAATTGACCTAAAACTTCAAGGAACTCATTTTTGGAAGGAAAGAAGCCCAGAAGACTAGGAGTGCACGTCGGGGAATCTGCGAGGAGGTCACGAGGCAGGGGGCGCGCTCTCCACCCTCGTGAGCCCGCCCCCTGACGTACTTCTTCTGCCTATATATCTCCATATACCCTAAAAACATCCGAGAGCACAATAGATCAGGAGTTGCGCCGCCAGAAGCCTCCGTAGCCACCGAAAGCCAATCTAGACCCGTTCCGGCACCCTGCCGGAGGGGGAAATCCCTCTCCGGTGTCCATCTTCATCATCCCGGTGCTCCCCATGACGAGAAGGGAGTAGTTCTCCCTCGGGGCTGAGGGTATGTACCAGTAGCTATGTGTTTGATCTCTCTCTCATGTTCTTGAGATGATACAATCTTGATGTATCACGAGCTTTGCTATTATATTTGGATCCTATGATGTTTCTTCCCCCCTCTACTCTCTTGTAATGAATTGAGTTTCCCCTTTGAAGTTATCTTATCGGATTGAGTCTTTAAAGATTTGAGAACACTTGATGTATGTCTTGCCGTGGATATCTGTGGTGACAATGGGATATCACGTGATTCACTTGATGTATGTTTTGGTGATCAACTTGCGGGTTCCACCCATGAACCTATGCATAGGGGTTGGCACACGTTTTCATCGTGATTCTCCGGTAGAACTTTGGGGCACTCTTTGAGGTCCTTTGTGTTGGTTGAATAGATGAATCTGAGATTGTGTGACGCATATCGTATAATCATACCCACGGATACTTGAGGTGACATTGGAGTATCTAGGTGACATTAGAGTTTTGGTTGATGTGTGTCTTAAGGTGTTATTCTAGTACGAACTCTAGGGCTGTTTGTGACACTTATAGGAATAGCCCAACGGATTGATTGGAAAGAATAACTTTGAGGTGGTTTCGTACCCTACCATAATCTCTTCGTTCGTTCTCCGCTATTAGTGACTTTGAAGTGACTCTTTGTTGCATGTTGAGGGATAGTTATGTGATCCAATTATGTTAGTATTGTTGAGGGAACTTGCACTAGCGAAAGTATGAACCCTAGGCCTTATTTCCACACATTGCAATACCGTTTACGCTCACTTTTATCATTAGTTACCTTGCTGTTTTTATATTTTCAGATTACAAATACCTTTATCTACTATCCATATTGCACTTGTATCACCATATCTTCGCCGAACTAGTGCACCTATACAATTTACCATTGTATTGGGTATGTTGGGGACACAAGAGACTCTTTGTTATTTGGTTGCAGGGTTGCTTGAGAGATACCATCTTCATCCTACGCCTCCTACGGATTGATAAACCTTAGGTCATCCACTTGAGGGAAATTTGCTACTGTCCTACAAACCTCTGCACTTGGAGGCCCAACAACGTCTACAAGAAGAAGGTTGTGTAGTAGACATGAGGCATCAATATTATGAATATGTGTATCACTGCGATCGAGATTCAATAAACCATTTATATTGAGTGTATGACCATAGAAGGTTTTATTCATGTAAACAGAATAACAATTACTTTTTGACTTAAATGAATAATCGTATTGAAATAAACATGATCCAATCATATTCATGCTCAACGCAAACACCAAATAACATTTATTTTAGGTTCAACACTAATCCCGAAGGTAAAGGGAGTGTGTGATGGTGATCTTATCAACCTTGGAATCACTTCCAACACACATCGTCACCTCGCCCTTAACTAGTATCTGTTCATTTTGCAACTCTTGTTTCGAGTTACAAATCTTAGCAACTGAACCGGTATCAAATATCCAGGGGCTACTATGAACACTAGTAAATTATACATCAATAACATATATATCAAATATACCTTTGTTCACTTTTCCATCCTTCTTATCCGCCAAGTTTTTGGGGCAGTTCTGCTTCCAGTGACCATTTCCTTTGCAGTAGAAGCACTTAGTTTCAGGCTTGGGTCCAGCTTTGGGCTTCTTCCCGAGAGTGACAACTTGCTTGCCATTCTTCTTGAAGTTCCCTTTCTTTCCCTTGCCCATTTTCTTGAAACTAGTGGTCTTGTTAATCATCAACACTTGATGTTCTTTCTTGATTTCTACCTTCGCCAATTTCAGCATTGTGAAGAGCTTAGGAATCGTTTTCGTCATCCCTTGCATATTATAGTTCATCACAAAGTTCTACTAACTTGGTGATAGTGACTAGGGAACTCTTTCAATCACAATCTTATCTGGAAGATTAACTCCCACTTGATTCAAGCGATTGCAGTACCCAAACATTCTGAGCACATGCTCACTGGCTGAGCTATTCTCCTCCATTTTCTAGGCTTTGTCAGAGGTCTCATACCTCTTAACACGGGCATGAGTCTGAAATATCATTTTCAGCTCTTGAAACATCTCATATGCTCCATGGTGTTCAAAACATTTTTGAAGTCTCAGTTCTAGGCCGTAAAGCATGGTGCACTAAACTATCAAGTAGTCATCATACCGAGCTTGTCAAACGTTCATAATGTCTACATCTCCTCCTGCAATAGGTCTATCACCTAGCGGTGCATAAAGGACATAATTCTTCTGTGCAGCAATGAGGATAATCCTCAGATCACGGACCCAGTCTGCATCATTGCTACTATCATCTTTCAACTTAGTTTTCTCTAGGAACATATCAAAAATAAAACAGGGGAGCTATACGCAAGCTATTGATCTATAACATAGATATGCAAATACTATCAGGACTAAGTTCATGATAAATTAAGTTCAATTAATCATATTACTTAAGAACTCCCACTTAGATAGACATCCCTCGAGTCATCTAAATGATTACGTGATCCAACTCAACTAAACCATGTCCGATCATCACGTGAGATGGAGTAGTCTTCAATGGCGAACATCTATATGTTGATCATATCTACTATATGATTCACGTTCGAAATTTTGGTCTCCAGTGTTCCGAGGGCATGCATGTACATGCTAGGCTCGTCAAGTTTAACCCGAGTATTCCGCATGTGCAAAACTATCTTGCACCCGTTGTATGTGAACGTAGAGCTTATCACACCCGATCATCACGTGGTGTCTTGGCATGACAAACTGTAGCAACGATGCATACTCATGGAGAACACTTATACCTTGAAATTTGGTGAGGGGTCATCTTATAATGCTACCGCCGTACTAAGCAAAATAAGATGCATAAAAGATAAACATCACATGCAATCAAAATATGTGACATGATATGTCCATCATCATCTTGTGCCTTTGATCTCCACCTCCAAAGCACCATCATGATCTCCATTGTCACCGGCTTGAAACCTTGATCTCCATGGAAGCGTCGTTGTCGTCTCGCTAACTATTGCTTCTACAACTATCGCTACCGCATAGTGATAAAGTAAAGCAATTACATGGTGATTGCATTTCATACAATAAAGCAACAACCATAAGGCTCCAGCCAGTTGCCGATAACTTTTACAAAAGATGACAATCTCATACAATGACTTATATCACATCATGTCTTGACCATAACACATCACAACATGCCCTGCAAAAACAAGTTAGACGTCCTCTACTTTGTTGTTGCAAGTTTTACATGGCTTATACGGGCTTCTAGCAAGAACTGTTCTTACCTACGCATCAAAACCACAACGTTTTTTGTCAAGTGTGTTGTTTTAACCTTCAACAAGGACCGGCCGTAGTCAAATTCGATTCAACTAAAGTTGGAGAAACAGACACCTGCCAGCCACCTTTATGCAAAACAAGTTGCATGTCTGTCGGTGGAACCAGTCTCATGAACGTGGTCATGTAAGCTTGGTCCGGGCGGCTTCATCCAACAATACCGCCGAATCAAAATAAGACGTTGGTGGTAAGCAGTATGACTATTATCGCCCACAACTCTTTGTGTTCTACTCATGCATATCATCTACGCATAGACCTCGCTCTGATACCACTGTTGGGGAACGTAGCATGCAATTTCAAAAATTTCCTACGCTCACGTAAGATCTATCTAGGAGATGCATAGCAACGAGAGGGGGAGATCATCTTCATACCCTTGAAGATCGCAAAGATGAAGCGTTTAACAACGCGGTTGATGTAGTCGTACACCTTCATGATCCGTCCTGATCAAGTACCAAAAGTATGGCACCTCCGCGTTTAGCACACGTTCAGCTCGATGGCGTCCTTGCCTTCTTGTTCCAGCAAGAGGGGCGAAGTAGTAGATGAGTTCCGGCAACACGACGGTGTGGTGACGGTGTTGGTGAAGAACAATCTCTGCAGGGCTTCGCCAAGCACAACGGAAAGTGTGACGAAGGATAAACTAGAGGGGACGGGGTTGCCGGCACATGACTTGGTGATTCTTGATGTGTTCCAGGTGCTAGCCCTGCCCCTCTATTTATATGTTGAGCCCTGGGGTCGAAACTTGGAGTAAAAGCCTCCTCAAAGTCGGTTTTGCCCACAAGGAAGAGTCCCTCTCAGACTTCCAGGACCAGACGCCACGGTCCTTGGAGTCTGGCCAATACGCCATGGGCTTCGGCGTCTGGCCTGGGGCCGGATGCCATGGTCTCCAGCGTTTGGCCCCTGGCCTCCGCAAAACTCCTTTTGCACCGACCTAAAGCCCTGTGGGCTTCACCGCTTGGCCGAACCATATCATCCTATATATCAATCTTTACCTCCGGAGCTCCTCATCATGTTCGTGATCTCATCCGGACTCCGAACAACATTCGCTCACCAACATACATAACTCATATAGTACTATATCGTCAACGAATGTTAAGCGTGCGGACCCTACGGGTTCGAGAACTATGTAGACATGACCGAGAAACCTCTCTGGTCAATAACCAATAATGGAACATGGATGCCCATATTGGCTCCTACATATTCTACGAAGATCTTTATTGGTCGAACCTTATGACAACATATGTAATTCCCTTTGTCTATCGGTATGCTACTTGCCCGAGATTCGATCGTCGGTATCTACATACCTAGTTCAATCTCGTTACCGGCAAGTCTCTTTACTCGTTCTGTAATGCATCATACCGTAACTAACTCATTAGTCACATTACTTGCAAGGCTTATTATGATGTGCATTACCGAGAGGGCCCAGAGATACCTCTCCGATACTCGGAGTGACAAATCCTAATCTCGATCTATGCCAACCCAACAAAGACCTTCGGAAATACATGTAGAGCATATTTATAATCACCCAGTTACGTTGTGACGTTTGATAGCACACAAGGTATTCCTCCGGTATTCGAGAGTTGCATAATCTCATAGTCAAAGGAATATGTATATGACATGAAGAAAGCAATAGCAATAAAACTGAATGATCAATATGGTAATCTAACGGATGGGTCTTGTCCATCATATCATTCTCCTAATGATGTGATCTCGTTCATCAAATGACAACACATGTCTATGGTTAGGAAACTTAACCATCTTTGATTAACGAGCTAGTCTAGTAGAGGCTTACTAGGGACACGGTGTTTTGTCTATGTATCCACACATGTATCAAGTTTCCGGTTAATACATTTCTAGCATGAATAATAAACATTTATCATGATATAAGGAAATATAAAATAATAACTTTATTATTGCCTCTAGGGCATATTTCCTTCAGAAATCATATCATGCCTAGTGGTAGCTTCACATTGGGTTTAGAAAGTCAAATCTTTTGAGGCTTGACAATCACAATATTGGTCATACAAGAAATTCACGAATAAATAGTATAAGAAAGAGAACTTCCGCATGAAAATACACTATCTTGGAAATATTTTTTGATTGAGAGGCCCCATCAAAATATTATCTGCCAAAATTGTTGAGGTTGGACAAGGAAGACAACATAATGGTTTATGTTTGTTCATATTCACATAGAAGTTATATTGTCATATATCCTTCAACATGTGGTGCTTGCCCCCCATCTTTGCTAGCCAAAAATTCCGCACCAAGTAGAGATACTACTTGTGCATCCAAAAAACCCTTAAACCCAAATCTTATCTTCAAGAGTCCACCATACCTACCTAAGGATTAAGCAAGATCCTTCAAGTAAGTTGTCATCGATGCAATAAGGCAAGAAGAATTGCTTCTAAAAGTGTTAGATCATTTAGTGTAAGAGAAAATTGAGCGTTGTACGAACTTGTGATGGCAAAGAATAAAAGCGATAGACTACATAATAAAGGTTGCTATCATAAGGGGCAACATAACGTGATGTTCATTTGCACTAAGGGGTTGAGCATACAAACAAATAAGCGCATGGCAACCTCTGCTTCCCTCTGCGAAGGGCCTATCTTTTACTTTTCAGTATTTACTTTTATGTAAAGAGTCAAAGTTTCTATCTATTCCTTTTTATTTTTGTCTTTTGGAAAGCATCATGTGGTGAGGAAAGATCTAGGCACATATCCAATTGAATATGGGTGGCATGAGTTATTATTGTTGACATCACCGTTGAGGTGAATACGTTGGGCGGCAAAACAATAAGCCCCTATCTTTCTATGTGTATGGTTGAAACGTTTTGCTCATGTGTATGCGCTGAGTGTTAGCAATCATAGAACACTATAAGATGGTTGAGTATGTGGAGATCTTAGATAAACTCTGTTGAATAAGTTGAATTGTAATTGCTTGGTGACTAAGAACAGAGGTTGTTGAGTTTCAAGAGAGTTCATTGTTTCAACCTTAACATGTGAGTTGGTTGCTACTATATCATGAGAAGTTTTATAAGAAAGAATTGTTGTTGTGATGCTAGGAAAAGTGATTGAAATTGTCATTGATCAAACTTATGCACTTTGTTAGCATTCACACCTCATAAATTATTTCATTTATCATTTACCTACTCGAGGACGAGTAGGAAGTAAGCTTGGGGATGTTGATACGTCTCCAACGTATCTATAATTTATGAAGTATTCATGCTGATATATTATCATTCTTGGATGTTTTACAATCATTTTATAGCAACTTTATATCATTTTTTGGGACTAACCTATTGACCCAATGCCCAGTCCAGTTGTTGTTTTTTGCTTGTTTTTTACATTGCGGGAAATCAATATCAAACGGAGTCCAAACACCACAAAACTTTTTGTGGATTTTTTTATGGAACAGAAGACTCCCGATGGGCCAGAGCAGCACCTAGGGGGTGCCCCGAGGGGGGCACAACCCACCAGGGCGCGCCTGGGGGCCCAGGTGTGCCTAGGTGAGTTGTGCCCACCTCGGTGGCCTCCCGCACCCCCTCTTTACCCTATAAATTCACAAAAATTCCAAAAACCCTCGGGGTTAACCTAGATCAGAAGTTCCGCCGCCACAAGGGTCTGTAGCCACCGAAAACCAATCTAGACCCTTTCCGACACCCTGCCGGAGGGGGGAATCATCTCCGGTGGCCATCTTCGTCATCCCAACGGTCACCATGATGAGGAGGGAGTAGCCCACCCTCGGGGTTGAGGGTTTGTACCAGTAGCTATGTGTTTAATCTCTCTCTCTCTCTCTGGTGTTCTTGAGATGTCACAATCTTGATGTATCGCGGGCTTTGTTAATATAGTGGGATCATATGGTGTTTTCCCCTCTCTATCTTGTTGTGATCAATTGAGTTTTTCCCTTTGAGATTTCGTTGTTATCGGATTGAATACTTTTATGGATTTGAGAACACTTGATATATGTCTTGCAGTTGAATACTCGTGGTGAAAATGGGGTATCGTATTGATTCATTTGATATATGTTTTGGCACTTGACTCGCGGATTCCCGAGGTGACATTGGGGTAATCTATGCATAGGGGTTGATGCACGTTCTTGTCTTTGTTCCTCCGGTAGGAATCTTGGGGCACTCTTTGAAGTTCTTTGTGTTGGATTGAGTATTATGAATCAGAATTTGCTTTGGTGTTATTTTAGTACGGACTCTTGGTTAGATCGATCGAAAAGAATATCTTTGTGTTATTTTAGTATGAACTCTAGGATAGATTGATCAGAAAGAATAGCTTTGAGGTGGTTTCGTACCCTACAAACAATTCCGTCTTATGTTCTCTGCTAGATAGGAACTTTGGAGTGATTCTTCGTTGCATGTTGAGGGACAGTTATATGATCCAACTATATTAGCATTGTTGAGAGGTTGCACTAGTGAAAGTACGGACCCTAGGCCTCATTTTCAAGCATTGCAATACCATTTTTGTGCCTGTTTAATATTTTCTACCTTGCTATTTTTATTTATTCAGATTATAATAATATATTTCTACCATCCATATTACACTTTTATCACCATCTCTTCGCCGAACTAGTGCACCTATACAAATTACCATTGTATTTGGTGTGTTTGGGACACAAGAGACTTTTTATTATTTGGTTACAGGGTTGTTTGAGAGAGACCATCTTCATCCTACACCTCTCACGGATTGATAAACCTTAGGTCATCCACTTGAGGGAAAATTGCTACTGTCCTACAAAACCCTGAGCTTGGAGGCCCAACACGTGTCTACAAGAATAAAGTTGCATATTAGACATCAAGCTCTTTTCTGGCGCCATTGCTGGGGAGGTGAGTGCTTGAAGGTATATCTTTAGATCTTGCAATTGAATCTTTTAGTTTCTTTTTTTATCACTAGTTTGGTTTATAAAAGAAAACTACTTAAAAATGGAATTGAGGTTGCATCATACTCCCTTCTTTCCGGTTTATAGGGCTCAAACTTGAAATCTAATCAACCAAGGGTTATGGTGAGTGGAGGAATATATCTCATACTTTACAAAACTACCAAACTAAACTGATGCATTAAGTGGGATTAATTGCAGTGCATGCATGCTTGGCCACTAGATAAGTAGTAGCATTACATGCATTGGTGAGTTCCTTTTTAATTCTTTCATGTAAAGATTTAATGTGCCTTGAAATCTTAAAAGAAGATGGAGATGAGCCCTATAAACCGGAAAAATGAAAAAATTGAGATAAGCCTTATAAACCGGAAAGGAGGGAGTATTATTGATCATCTTTATAATATCTTTCTTGAAAATGATGGATCAGAAAATTGTGCTCAATTTTTAGAAGAATAAGTCAATAAAATGTTTGGCACAAAATATTTGAATGATGAGCATGATTGCAATGTTGTTAGTATGAATTCTTTGAATATCCATGATGCTAATGATATGCAAAGCCATAAGCTTGGGGATGCTATGTTTGATAAAGATGATATTTTTAGTCCCCCAAGTTTTGATGAGAAAATTTATTATAATGATTGCGCACCTCCTATTTATGATGATTGTATTGATGAAAGTGGATTCGGAGAGGTCATGACTTTATTTAATGATGAATCCACTATTTTGGGAGAGGTTGCAATTGACTATGACAACAAAGTTGCTATCTATGATGATTATGGTGATGACATGTATGCTATAAGGAATAATGATAACCATGAAACGTATCATCATGATTTTAATTTTCAGTCCCATGATAGTTATTTTGTTGAGTTTGCTCCCACTACTATTCATAAGAATAAATTTGCTTATGTGGAGAGTAATAAGATTTCTATGCTTGTGGATCATGAAAATAATGCTTTATGTGATAGTTATATTGTTGAATTCATTCATGATGCCACTGAAAATTATTATGAGGGAGGAACATATGCTTGTAGCAATTGCAATAATATCAAGTTTCCTCTCTATGTGTTGAAAATCTTGAAGTTATGTTTGTTTTGCCTTCCTATGCTAGTTGATTTTTGCTCCCAAAAGTTATTTGCTCACAAAATCCCTATGCATAGGAAGTGGGTTAGGCTTAAATGTGCTTGCCATGTGTTTCATGATGCTCTTGGTATGTTTCAGTTTTTATTTTTTATGTGAGCATCATTGAAATCATCATGCCTAGCTAAAAGGCATTAAAGAAAAGCGCTTGTTGGGAGACAACCCAACATTTACCCCTACTGTTTTTGTGTGTTCACATGATTAAGCTACTACATTAATCATGTTTTATAGCTTTCATTTCAATAAATTTCCAAGTAAGACCTTTGGGATGGCTTACGGTGATAGTTGATTTGATCTTGCTAAAAAACAGAAACTTTTGCGCTCAGGAAAACAATTCTATTTTTTAACAGAATCGTGATAAAATACTGATTCTTTTTAAGAAGATCAATATACAAATTACCAAGGATTTCCTATTTCTCTAGAATTTTTGGAGTAGCATAAGTATGGTTGGAGTACAGATTACTACAGGTTGTTCTGTTTTTGACAGATTCTGTTTTCAATGCATAGTTTGCTTGTTTTCTAGTTTCTATGGCTTATATTGCTCAATATAAAATGTGGAAATGATATGCTAAAGTAGGCATTGTGTGGAAACAATTATGAATCTTGTCTTTGACAGTACCAAAGTGAAACGGTTTGCTCTTCATCATACTAACCTATCTCACGAAGTTCCGTTAAGTTTTGTGTGATTGAACTTTTCAAGTTTTGGGCAAGATGTCGATATGAGGAGAATAAGGAGTGACAAGACCCTAAGCTTGGGGATGCCCACCCAAAGGTAATATTCAAGGAAGATCCAAGCAACTAAGCTTGGGGGTGCCCCGGAAGGCATCCCCTCTTTCGTCTCCAACATTATCAGTAACCTCACTTGGAGCAACTAAGCTTGGGGATGCCCTGGAAGGTTTCGGAGGAATTTCCGAAATTTGACCCATGGGTACATATATCCTGACCCTATCAGTGTAGCCTAGTGGAACGATTCGGTGGCACCGAGATACAAAATCGCAAGCGGTTACTGCAACTCGTTGTGACCGAATTGTTCAAATCGGTTGCACCGAGATTGAAAACCTAGATCAACTCAATGAACTCGGTATGACCGAAAGGGATGAATCAGTCAGAACAAAATACACAGAGAGGTTTTGGAAGTTTAAGTCTATGACGAATCAGTGACTCCGAGTGCTCCTCACCCAGAGGGTTCGAATCTGACTTGATCAAACTTTGTGATGTAGCATGAATAGAGTTTGAGACGAGAAAAGCATAGATAGCTAGAGGAAGTTCTTAGGAATTCTTGTCCATCCATTTGGCAAAAGAAAAGGATCAAACAATCAAAGCAACAAATGGGTGTCCTCGAATGATAAAAATATGTAATCAACATGCTCACACAAAAAGATGGCAAATGAAATATGTGGCAAAGCATGCACAGACATTCTAGCATCTATCAAGCAATTAGCAATGACTAGGTCATCTATATATGAGTATATTGACTGAGGGGTCAAATGAGAACATTTGATCATAGGTCATACTCATCATTTGAGCACAAGTGGGGTCATTACTTTTACATAAAGCATTGTTGTGTTCACATCATTAGAGTTGCTTTAGCTCAATTCTTAGAGTAGAGCTCCCCCTAGATGTGATATCCCACCCAAGAGGGATGAACTAACCTTGGGTTTTGTTGATGATGACTTCATGTAGATGTTGAAGATGTGGATGCTCAATGTTGATGTAGATCATTTGGAGCAATCCGTTGGAGTGAGTTGCACTTTCAATACCTACATGGGTTAGTCCCACAACGCACAAACAAGGATATCCATAGACATAGAGTGAAGTACACACAAGATGATGTACATGAAAGCATTAGGTTACCTTGTACCTTGTCTTACCAACAAGAGGGTTCGTGACTCCTTGAACTAGTGCAAGATGTGGAAGTTGTTTGCACTTGTTCTTGCCAAAATGATATGAGTGAATTATGTTGGCAGAGTCACCCTCAAGAACTCTCTAGTTCTTCTTCAGGATCCACATCATCTTGATGGTAATCCTTGGAGTTGTAGTAGTACTTGATGAAGTTGACTTGATGTAGTCTTGGTAACCCACTTGACCAAGGCCTTGGGAGCTTCTTCAAATGCATCAATCTCCTCTTGAAGCTTGTCCTTGCCTTTTTGCTTGTGCTCTTGTGGTGGAAGATCATCTTGAGCTTGTGTCCCCTCAAAGGAAGTAGGATCATACTTCTCCTGTTGAGGAACAAACTTCGTCTTGGGGTATTGATCTTCTTCCCACTCAACTCCATTGGCATTGAACTTTCATTCAAAACCAACACCTTGATTCTTCCGGTGCCTTCCTTGTTTGCGTACAATTTCCTCAAACTGCTTACTTTCGGCAAGGCTCTTGTAAACACCTTTCTCTATAATTCCCTTTAATAAGCTATTTTCTTGCTCAAGTGTAACTTGGCTAAGAGAATCATTAGTGGAATCAAGAGAACTACTAGAAGCAACAACATTGGATTTAGCGGGATTATTGTTTTTTTAGAGATAGCGGGATTATTGTTACTACTAGAGGAAGAATCTTTCTTACTCTTCTTGCTAGATTTTACTTGTAGCATGTAAGTAGACAAGAGTAAACGCTTGGCAATGTAAGAAGAACTTTTCTTACGAAGATCATCATTGATTACTTTTAAGAACCCATGCTCTTGCTCGAGATTGAGCTTTTCAAAGTGTAGCTTCTCATGAGTCTTTAAAATCTCTCGATGATCTTCCAAGGTAGTTTCATGAGCTAACTTAAGAGTGTTTAGTTCTTTAGTTAAATGCTCAATCACCTTCTTATCATCTTCATTCATTTTATCTTGATTAGCATGATTAATAGCAAGTTCATCATAGTTTTCATCACTAGAGTTGTCAACAAGTAAATCATCATCACCTAGCAAATCATCCTCATCACTATTGAAATCAACATACTCAGGGTGTGATACCTTTGGGCCTTTAGCCATAGAGCATCTTCCAATTCCTTCATTTGGTGAGTCAAATATGTCATAGGAGTTGGTTGACACAAGTGCTAGACCGGCAACACCTTCATCTTGAGTATATCCGGAGTCGGAGTGATAACTTCTCTCGGAGCGATGGTTGGAGTCGGAGTGATAACTTCTCTCGGAGCAATGGTCGGAGTCGGAGCCGGATACCCATTCACCAACATGAGCTTGATGTCTTCGTTTTGTATAGCTCCTTGATGACTTTTCCTTCCTTTTCAAAACTTTGTTTCTGCGAGAGGTTCTTCGTTCATAACGATCATATCTACTCCTTCTCTCTCTTGGAGGTGATTCTTCTCTTCTACTTCTCCTTTTAGGTGAGTCTTCTCTTCTTTTGTAGGGAATCATACAATCATTGGAGTAGTGTCCGGGTCTTCCACAATTATAGCAATTACGCTCACGACTAGAAGATATTTTGTCATTGTAGGACCTTGACTTGGAACTTCTTTCTTTGCTTCTACTTTTGTAGAACTTGTTGAAGTTCTTCACCATTAGGCCCAATTCCTCATTGAAGACTTGTTTCTCACTTGATGATGTAGGAGCATCACATGAGGCTTTGTAAGCACCACTAGACTTGTTGTGAAGCTCTTCTTTATCCTTGAGAGACATCTCATGAGCAACAATTCTACCAATGACTTCTGTTGGCTTGAGATCTTTGTAATTGGGCATCATTTTGATTAATGTGCACACGGTGCCATATTTTCCATCCAAGGCTTTAGGATCTTCTTGATGATGAATCTATCGGTCATCTCTTCACTTCCTAAGCCGACAATCTCATTTGTGATGAGAGCGAGCCTAGAGTACATTTCAGCAACACCATCACCATCCTTCATTTTGAACTTGCCAAGTTGACTTTGAAGCACATCCAATTTGGATTCCTTGAAGGAGTTGGTACCTTCGTGCATATCAATCAAAGTATCCCAAATTTCCTTTGTATTCTCAAGACGACTGATTTTGTTGAATTCTTCGAGGCACAATCCGTTGAAGAGGATGTCGCAAGCTTGAGCATTGTATTACAGCATCTTCAATTCTTCCACGGTAGCTTCATGATTTGGTTCTCTCCCATCAAAGAATTCACCTTGCAAGACAATACACACAATAGCCCAAACGGCGGGGTTATGTCCAAGAATATGCATTTTCATCTTATGCTTCCAACTAGCAAAATTAGTACCATCAAAGTAAGGACCGGTGGTAATTTCCCTCGCTAGACGACATACTCTCCTAGGTTGTGAAACCAAGGCTATGATCACCAAAGCTATGGAAATCAAGGCAAATGGGGACCAAAGCTCTCATACAACTTGTAGGATTGGAAGTATGTCTAGAGGGGGGTTATTAGACTACTTGACCAAATAAAAATCTAGCCTTTTCCCAATTTTAAGTCTTGACAGATTTTAGCAACTTATCACAAGTCAAGCAATCAACCTACACATGCAATTCTAAGAGTATAGCAGCAGAATGTAAATCATTGCATATGAAGGTAAAGGGGAGGATTTTAAGGGGAGCAAACGCAATGTAGACACGGAGATTTTTGGCGTGATTCCGATAGGTGGTGCTATCGTACATCCAAATTGATGGAGACTTCAACCCACGAAGGGTAATGGTTGCGCGAGTCCACGGAGGGCTCCACCCACGAAGGGTCCACGAAGAAGCAACCTTGTCTATCCCACCATGGCCATCGCCCATGAAGGACTTGCCTCACTTGGGTAGATCTTCACGAAGTAGGCGATCTCCTTGCCCTTACAAACTCCTTGGTTCAACTCCACAATCTTGACGGAGGCTCCCAAGTGACACCTAACCAATCTAGGAGACACCACTCTCCAAAAGGTAATAGATGGTGTGTTGATGATGAACTCCTTGCTCTTGTGCTTCAAATGATAGTCTCCCCAACACTCAACTCTCTCACACATATTTGGATATGGTGGAGAGACGATTTGAGTGGAAAGCAACTTGGGGAAGGCTAGAGATCAAGATTCTTGTGGTTGGATTGGAATATCTTGGTCTCAACACATGAGTAGGTGGTTCTCTCTCAGAAAATGAGTAGTGGAAGTGTAGGCACGTTTTGATAGCTCTCTCCACAAATGGAGGAAGGGTGGAGGGGTATATATAGTCTTCACACAAAATCTAACCGTTACACACAATTTACCAAACTCGATGGAACTGAAGTGAAACTCGGTCAGACTGATTTAGTTCAAAATGTGAACGTTAGGCTTTTTGGTGGGATCGACATGATCAACTCGGTGGGACCGATTTTGTTAGGGTTAGGGCATAACTTGATCTCGGTGAAACCGATCACATGAACTCGGTGAGACCAATTTCAGTAATAGGCAAACAGAGAGTTGGTCAGGCAAACTCGTTGGGACCGATTGCTCATTTCAGTGAGACCAAAATGTTACGAAAAGGAAACAGAGAGTTTGCATTGCGAACTAGGTGGGACCGATTGCTCATCTTGGTTAGACCAAAACGTTATGAAGGGAAACAAGGAGTTTGCAATCCCATCTCGGTGAGACCGAGATCCCTATCGGTGAGAACGAAATGATTAGGGTTTCTGGCTATGGCTATGTCAAATGAACTCGGTGGCGCCAGATAGATCAAATCGGTGGGGCCAAGTTTGAGTTTTGGTTTGGGACATATGTGGATATGAGAAAGTGATTGAGGGCTTTTGGAGCATATCAGTAAGCATTTTGAGCAAGCAAGTCATTAAGCAACACCTCATCCCCTTTTAGTAGTATTGACTTTTCCTATGGATTCAATGTGATCTTGGATCACTAAAAAGAAAATGTAGAGTCTTGAGCTTGTGCCAATATGTGTCCTTAGCATTTTGAGGGGTCCACATGTCTAGTCCATGCCATGCCAATCGTTGAACTTCCTGAAAAGATTATCTTGAATGGATATTAGTTCAATGAGCTATATGTTGTTAATCATTACCAAAACCACCCAGGGATTAGTTGCACTTTCACTTTGGTAAGGAAACATTTATATAGTATGCTGAAATTTACTGTCACTTGTTACTATGGAAAATAATCCTTTTAGGGGCTTGTTCGGGGTATCTTCACCTCCACCGGAAGAGCAAATAGTTTCTCCTCAACCTACTGCACCTACTGAAAATATTTATTATGAAATTCCTTCGGGTATGATAGAGAAACTACTAGCTAATATATGTAGAAGATAGAACATTACATCCTAATATGCACCTAATCTATGTGGATGAAGTTTGTGGATTATTTAAGCTTGCATGTATGCCTGTGGATGTTGTCGAGAAGAAGGTATTCCCTTTATCTTTGAAGGGAAAGGCATTGACATGGTATAGGCTATGTGATGATATTGGATCATGGAACTACAACCGATTGAAATTGGAATTTCATCATAAGTTTTATCCTATGCATCTGGTTCATCATGATCGGAATTTTATATATAATGTTTGGCCTCGTGAAGGATAAAGTATCGCTCAAGCTTGGGGGAGGCTTAATTCAATGCTATATTCATGCCCCAATCATGAGCTCTCAAGAGAAATTATTATTCAAAAAATTTATGCTCGGCTTTCTCATAATGATCGATCCATGCTCGATACTTCTTGTACTGCTTCTTTTATGAAGAAGGATATTGAATCCAAATGTGATTTATTGGAAAGAATTAAACGCAACTCTGAAGACTGGGAACTCGACGAAGGTAAGGAGTCAGGTATAAACCTTAAGTTTGATTGTGTTAAATCTTTTATGGATACTGATGCTTTTCGTGATTTTAGCACTAAATATGGACTTGTCTCTGAGATAGTAGCTTCTTTCTGTGAATCATTTGCTACTCATGTTGATCTCCCTAAGGAGAAGTGGTTTAAATATCATCCTCCCATCGAAGTTAAAGTAGTAGAACCTATTAAAGTTGAAGAAGAAACTATTACTTATAATGTTGATCCTATTGTACCCACTGCTTATATTGAGAAACCACCTTTTCCTATTAGAATAAAGGATCATGCTAAAGCTTCAACTGTGGTTCATAAGAGTTATACTAGAACACCTACACCCCCTGAACAAATTAAAGTTGAACCTAGTATTGCTATGGTTAAAGATCTCTTGGTCAATAATATCGATGGGCATGTTATTTATTTCTGTGATGAAGCTGCTAGAATTGCCAAACTTGATATTAAAGATAAACATAGACATGTTGTTGGCATGCTTGTTGTTTTCTATTAAAATTGTAGATCATTGTTATCATGGCTTATGTGATGTGGGTGCTAGTGTGAGTGCAATTCCTTATACCGTATACCAAGAAATTATGAATGATATTCCACCTGCTAAGATAGAATATATTGATGTTACTATTAAGCTTGCCAATAGAGATACTATATCACCAATTGGAATTGTTAGAGATGTTGAAGTATTGTGTGGGGAAATTAAATACCCTACTAATTTTCTTGTTCTTGATTCCCCACAAGATGATTTTTGTCCCATTATATTTGGTAGACCTTTTCTGAATACTGTTAATGCTAAGATAGACTGCGAGAAAGATATTGATATTGTTGGTTTAGGGGATATGTCTCATGATTTTAATTTCTCTAAATTTCGTAGGCAACCCCATGATAAAAAATTGCCTAGTAAGTATGAAATTATTGGTCTTGCTTCTATTGTCGTGCCTCCTACTGATCCTTTAGAACAATATTTGCTAGACCATGAAATGATATGTTTATGAATGAAAGAAGGGAAATAGATGAAATATTCTTTAATCAAGGGACTGTTTTGAAACAAAACTTGCCTGGTGAAATCCTTGGGGATCCTCCTCCACCCAAGGGTGATCCCGTGTTTGAGCTTAAACAATTACCTGATACTTCGAAATATGCTTATCTCGATGAAAAGAAGATATATCCTGTTATTATTAGTTCTAGCCTTTCAGAGCATGAAGAAAAGAAATTATTGAAAACTCTAAAGAAGCACCGTGCTGCTATTGGATATACTCTTGATGATCTTAAGGTCATTAGTCCCACTCTATGTCAGCACAAAATTAATTTGGAGCATGATGCTAAACTAGTTGTTGATCACCAACGACCGTTAGATGCCAAGGTGAAAGAAGTGGTAAGAAATGAGATACTAAAGCTTCCGGAGGCAGGTATAATTTATCCTATTGCTAATAGTAGATGGGTAAGTCATGTTCATTGTTTCCCTAAGAAGGGAGGTATTACTGTTGTTCCTAATGATAAGAACGAATTGATTCCACAAAGAATTGTTACAGGTTATAGAATGGTAATTGATTTTCACAAATTGAATAAAGCTACTAGAAAGGATCATTACCCTCTACCTTTTATTGACCAAATGCTAGAAAGACTATGCAAACATACACATTGTTGCTTTCTAGATGGTTATTCTGGTTTTTCTCAAATACCTGTGTCAAAAGATGATCAGGAGAAGACCACTTTTACTTGCCCTTTTGGTACCTTTGCTTATAGACGTATGCCTTTTGGTTTATGCAATGCACCTACTACCTTTCAAAGATGTATGACTGCTATATTCTCTGATTTTTGTGAAAAGATTGTTGAGGTTTTCATGGATGATTTCTACGTTTATGGAACTTCTTTTGATGATTGCTTAATCAACCTTGATCGAGTTTTGCAGAGATGTGAAGAAACTAATCTTGTCTTGAATTGGGAGAAGTGCCACTTTATGGTTAATGAAGGTATTGTCTTGGGGCATAAATTTCTGAAAGATGTATTGAAGTTGAAAAGATGTTGTGTCCTAAAGACAATACCTTCAATACATCTTTATCAACTTCAATACATCTTTTAGAAATTTTATGCGATTGAAAAGATGCCGTGTCCTAAAGATATCAAAGGTATAAGAAGCTTTCTTGGTCATGTTGGTTTCTATAGGAGTTTTATTAAAGACTTCTCTTAAATTTCCAGGCCTCTCACTAATCTCTTCCAAAAAGATGTTCCTTTTGTTTTTGACGATGATTGTGTAGAAGCATTTGAAATACTTAAGAAAGGCTTGATTTCTCCACCTATTGTTCAGCCACCTGATTGGAATTTACCCTTTGAAAGTATGTGTGATGCTAGTGATTATGTTGTTGGTGTTGTTCTGTGGCAAAGAGTTGATAAGAAATTAAATGGTATTCACTATGCTAGTAAAACTCTAGACAGTGCCCAAAGAAATTATGCTACTACTGAAAAATAATTTTTAGCAGTTGTTTTTGCTTGTGATAAGTTCAGATCTTATATTGTTGATTCCAAAGTAACGGTTCACACTGATCGTGCTACTATTAAATATATTATGGAAAAGAAAATGCTAAACCTAGACTTGTTAGATGGGTTCTCTTGTTACAAGAATTTGATTTGCAAATTATTGATAGAAAGGGAGTTGAGAACCACGTTGCTGACAACTTGTCTAGGTTAGAAAATGTTCTTGATGACCCTCTGCCTATTGATGATAGCTTTCCTGCTGAACAATTAGCTGTCATAAATGCTTCTCATAATACTCCATGCTATGTTGATTATGGTAATTACATTGTTGCTAAATTTATACCACCTAGTTTCACATACCAGCAAAAGAAAAAGGTTTTCTATGATTTAAGACATTACATTTGGGATGATCCACACCTTTATAAAGAAGGAGTAGATGGTGTTATTAGACGTTGTGTACCTGAGCATGAACAGGGACAGATGCTACGCAAGTGCCACTCCGAGTCTTACAAAGGACACCATGTCGGAGATAGAACTGCACACAAGGTATTACAATCTGGTTTTTATTGGCCTACTCTCTTCAAGGATGCCCGTAAGTTTGTCTTGTCTTGTGATGAATGCCAAAGAATTGGCAATATTAGTAGACGCCAGGAAATGCCTATGAATTATTCACTTGTTATTGAACCATTTGATGTTTGGGGCTTTGATTATATGGGAACCTTTCCTTCCTCTAATGGGTATATACATATTTTAGTTGTTGTTGATTACATTACTAAGTGGGTAGAAGCTATTCCAACTAGTAGTGCTGATCATAACACTTCTATTAAGATGCTTAAAGAAGTTATTTTTCCGAGGTTTGGAGTCCCTAGATATTTAATGACTGATGGTGGTTCATATTTTATTCATGGTGATTTCCGTAAAATGCTTGCTAAATATGATGTTAACCATAGAGATCTAGAAAGAATTAGTTTAAGAAACTTGATGATGCATTATGGGCTTATAGAACTGCTTATAAGAATCATATGGGTATGCCTCGTTATAAAATGGTTTATGGAAAAGCATGTCACTTACCTCTCGAACTAGAACATAAGGCATATTGGGCTATTAAAGAACTCAATTATGATTTCAAACTTGCCGGTGAGAAGAGGTTATTTGACATTAGCTCACTTGATGAATGGAGAACCCAAGCCTATGAGAATGCCAAGTTGTTTAAAGAAAAAAATTAAAAGATGGCATGACAAGAGGATATAAAGGCATGAGTTTAATGTAGGTGATCATGTTTTGCTATACAACTCTCCTTTAAGATTTTTTGTGGGAAAACTTCTCTCTAAATGGGAAGGTCCTTACATTATCGAGCAGGTCTACCGTTCCGGTGACATCAAAATCAACAATGCCGAAGGCACAAATCTGAAAGTGGTAAACGGTCAAAGAATCAAACATTATATCTCAGGTACTCCCATAAATGTTGAGACCAATAAAATGAGACTGTAACACCGGAGGAGTACATAAGGGACACTTTCCAGAACGTTTTAGACTCCGAAAAGGAATAGGTGTGTGGTACGGTAAGTAAACCGATTCCAAAATTGTTCCAATAGCATTTTTTGTCCATTTTGGCATATTTAAAAAATTAGGAAAATTAAAAGTAGTCTGAAAGAGACACAAGGCGACCACAAGGGTAGAGGGCGCACCCTACCCTCCTAGGCGCGCCCCCTGCCTTGTGGACACCTCGTGTGCCCTCTGGACTCCGTTTTCTTGCACGATACTTCTTTTGGTTGGTGAAAATTCATTATATAATCTCCCGAAGGTTTTTACCACCGTACCACGGCAATATCCCATGTTTTCGTTTTGAGCTGTTTTCTGCCAGAGTTTTCAAGGCCAGGCATCATGTCGCCCCCCTCCTCCAACAACACGGGCGACTATGCTTGGCTAATGAAGATAGAGATTAATAGAGAAGAACTTGGGGAAATCAACGAGGGTGATAAGATCAAGAAGGCCGCGGAAGATCAAGTTCCGACAGAAGAAGAAGAAGACATCCTTCGACCTTACTACAATCATCTTACCCCTATTGAAATTGAAGCTTTTAAGATCATTGAATCAGTTCGTGTGAAAAACAAATATCTTACCCATGAAAATATTCTGTTGCAAGAGCATATCATTGCCCTCCAGGGGATCATTCGTAGATTGGAGTTTCTCCTTCACTTGAAGTATGGCACTACTTCATCAACAACTCCATCATCACCACCTCCGAAGAAAGAGACATAAATACATGGGTATGGGCACTCCTTTGGCAACTGCCAAGCTTGGGGGGAGGTGCCCCTATATCGTATCACCATCACACCTTTCCTTTATCATTTTTCTTAGTTCGGTCCTTTTGGTTATATCTTGATCTAGCAGAATAAAGTTTTTAGTATGATCTAGCTTTGAGTTTTGTTTCGATCTCTATCTATGTAATCGAGTACGTGAGAGATATATAATAAAGAGTAGTTTTTGAGTTGAGAGCTTTGCTATTTTGCTATGATCTTGAGGGAACTAAATAATAGAAAGAATAAAAATATCATATATTGATCTTATGGAGAGTAATGACTTCACATATAAAGAGTATGATGAATAAAAGTTGTCGAGAGTTGACAAACATAGTTTTGGTCATTGTTGCAATTAATAGGAAGTAATAAATAAAGAGATGCTTCACATATAAATATACTATCTTGGACATCTTTTGTAATTGTGAGCACTCATTAAAATATGACATGCTAAAAAGTTGATGTTGGACAAGGAAGACAACATAATGGGTTATGTTTTCTTATATCCGAAGAGAAGTTATATTGTCATGTATCATCCAACATGTTGAGCTTGCCTTTCCCTCTCATGCTAGCCAAATTCTTTGCACCAAGTAGAGATACTACCTGTGCTTCCAAACATCCCTTAAACCAGTTTTGCCATGAGAGTCCACCATACCTACCTATGGATTGAGTAAGATCTTTCAAGTAAGTTGTCATCGGTGCAAGCAATAAAAATTGCTCTCTAAATATGTATGATCTATTAGTGTGAAGAAAATAAGCTTTATACGAACTTGTGATATGGAAGAAATAAAAGCGATGGACTGCATAATAAAGTTCTTTATCACAAGTGGCAATATAAAGTGACGTTCTTTTGCATTAAGATTTTGTCCATCCAACCATAAAAGTGCATACCTCTGCTTCCCTCTGTGAAGGGACTATATTTTAATTTTATCTTCTACCCTTATACAAGAGTCATGGTGATCATCACCTTTCCTTTTTACACTTTTTCTTTTGGCAAGCACTATTTGTTGGAGAGATCTGGATATATATATATATATATATATATATCCACTTGGATGTAGGTTATCGTAAAGTATTATTGTTGACATTACCCTTGAGGTAAAAGGTTGGGAGGCGAAAATATAAGCCCCTATCTTTCTCTGTGTCCGATTGAAACTTTGAACCCATAATTATCGCATGAGTGTTAACAATTGTGAAAGATTAAATGATAGTTGAGTATGTGGACTTGCTGAAAAGCTCTTGAATTGACTCTTTCCGATGTTATGATAAATTGCAATTGCTTCAGTGACTGATATCATAGTTTGTTAGTTTTCAATGAAGTTTCTAATTCATGTTTTACTTTGTGAATGAGTTGTTACTTTAGCATAAGAAATTATATGGCATTATATGTTGTTGTTCTAAAGATGATCATGATGCCCTCATGTCCGCATTTTATTTTATTGACACCTCTATCTCTAAACATGTGGACATATTTTTCGATATCGGCTTTCGCTTGAGGACAAGCGAGGTCTAAGCTTGGGGGAGTTGATACGTCCATTTTGCATCATTCTTTGATATTGATATTTATTGCATTATGGGATGTTATTACACATTATATCACAATACTTATGCCTTTTCTCTCTTATTTTATAAGGTTCACATGAAGAGGGAGAATGCTGGTAGCTGGAATTCTGGACTGGAAAAGGAGCAAATATTAGAGACCTATTCTACACAACTCCAAAAGTCCTGAAATTTCACGAAAAATATTTTTGGAATATATAAAAAATATTGGGCGAAGAAAGCACCAGAGGGGGGCCACCTGCCATCCACAAGGGTGGAGGGCGCCCCCCCCTAGGGGCGCCCTCCGGTCTTGTGGGCCACCTGGCAGGCCCCCGATGCCCATCTTCTGCTATATGGTGTGTTTTGACCTGGAAAAAATTAGAAGGAAGCTTTCGAGACAAAGCACCGCCGTCTCGAGGCGAAACTTGGGCAGAACCAATCTAGTGAAGGAAATATGCCCTAGAGGCAATAATAAAGTTCTTATTTATATTTCCTTATATAATGATAAATGTTTATTATTCATGCTAGAATTGTATTAACCGAAAACTTAGTACACGTGTGAATACATAGACAAACAAGATGATTAGTACATGTGTGACCTAGCTTTCTGCCTCCTTGGTTGCTGCATCATGTGTTCGGCAATCATGCTGCCGGACAGGGTTTCCAGAGATTAAAGTCCTGAAAGAGAAAAATAACAAAGCGAGAAGCCCCTAGTGCGGTTTAAGCCGCGTATTGGGGCGTGCCGTAGTTGTGCCCCCTCCCCGCCTATGCCCATGGTATTTTTAGTGCGTAATTATGTACGCGTGGCACGAATTTCGCCGTTTGGCTTGGGCCGGGGTGGGGGCCGCATTGCTACGCGAGCTCAGATCGTGCCAGGCGGTCTAGTTGCCGATTACTCCGAGCGTGCTTGAAGGTGTCCGGGTCTTGAAACGCCGAACTGGTGGATTGCCTTGAGAGGCTGCTTTGCATTTCTGCTGCGAGGGCCGCAGTGCGCTCCTCTGTGCAGAGAGAGCGCTCTGTGTTTCCATTAACTGTGATGACCCCCCGAGGTCCTGGCATCTTGAGCTTGAGGTATGCATAATGCGGTACCGCATTGAATCTCGCAAATGCGGTTCGCCCGAGCAGTGCATGATAGCCACTGCGGAACGGGACTATATCGAAGATTAATTCTTCGCTTCAGAAGTTATCCGGGGATCCAAAGACCACTTTCCAGTGTAATTGAGCCTGTGCAATGGGCCTCTACACCTGGAATGACGCCTTTAAAGGTCGTTTTTGTGGGTTTGATCCTTGAGGGGTCTATACCCATTTTGCGCACTGTGTCCTGGTAAAGCAGGTTCAGGCTGCTGCCGCCATCCATAAGGACTCGAGTGAGGTGAAATCCGTTGATGATTGGGTCTAAGACCGGTGCGGTGAATCCGCCATGACGGATACTAGTGGGGTGGTCCCTGCGATCGAAGGTGATCGGACAGGAGGACCATGGGTTGAACTTTGGGGCGACTGGCTCCAACGCATATACGTCCCTGAGCGCACGCTTCCGCTCCCTCTTGGGGATGTGGGTTGCGTATATCATGTTCACCGTCCGCACTTGTGGGGGGAACCTCTTCTGTCCTCCGGTGTTCGGCTGCCAGGGCTCTTCCTCGTCATCGCTATGTGGCCCCTTATCTTTGTTTTCGGCAATTAAATTGTCAGCCTGCTTGAATACCCAACAATCCCTATTGGTGTGGTTGGCTGGCTTGTCGGGGTGCCGTGTATCTGACATGAGCGATCGAGTATGCGGTCCAAACTGGACGGGCCTCGAGTGCTTCTTTTAAATGGCTTTTTCCGCTGACCGGGTTTAGAGCCTTTGAATCTGGCATTGACTGTCGTATCCTCGGTATTGTCGCTGTTAATGCGGCGCTTATGTTTATTTCGACGTGACCTGCCATTGCCGTCCTTGGTATCCAAAGTACCGCGGTTCTTTGATATGTTATTACTGCGAGCCAGCCAACTGTCTTCTCCCGCACAAAAGCGGGTCATGAGTGTCGTGAGGGCTGCCATAGATTTCGGCTTTTCCTGACCAAGGTACCGGGCTAGCCACTCGTCGCGGATGTTGTGCTTGAAAGCTGCTAGAGCCTCTGCATCCGGACAGTCGACAATTTGATTTTTCTTTGTTAGGAACCGTGTCCAGAATTGCCTGGCCGATTCCTCTGACTGCTGAATTATGTGGCTCAAGTCATCGGCATCTGGTGGTCGCACATAAGTGCCCTGAAAGTTGTCGAGGAATGCGGCTTCCAGATCCTCCCAACAGCCAATGGACTCTGCTGGCAAGCTATTGAGCCAATGCCGAGCTGGTCCTTTGAGTTTGAGTGGGATATATTTAATGGCGTGTAGATCATCACCGCATGCCATGTGGATATGCAGGAGGAAATCCTCGATCCATACCGCGGGATCTGTTGTGCCGTCGTATGATTCAATATTTATGGGTTTGAAACCCTCTGGGATTTGATGATCCATTACTTCGTCTGTGAATCATAGGGGGTGTGCGGCGCCTCTGTACTGGGCTATGTCGCGACGCAGCTCGAATGAGTCGTGTCCGCTATGGTCGGCCCGGCCGGACTTACTTTTACTGTATCCGGCGTGACATTTATCGTCTTGCATAGTGGCGCGCCCTCGTGATCCGTAGATCGATCTTGCATGTTTTTCTTTGTCCTCCAATACGTCTCGCAGGTCTAGCATATTTCCCCATGCCTTTTTATTTGAATGGCGTCAGGGTGCAGGCTGAGTTTTTGGCTGGAATGCCTCTCTATCGCGGCCACGAGGTGGCCGATCAGCCGTGTCATACACTTCTTACTCCAGTCGGGGTAGCAACCTGCATTTTGGGTAACTCTTGGAGGGGCGCTCAAGTTTATATTCCTCGGCCGCGAGGACTTCAGTCCATCTGTTAGCTAGCAGATCTTGATCAGCTTGAAGCTGCTACTGCTTTTTCTTAAGGCTATTTGCCGTGGCTATAAGCCGGCGCTTGAAGCGCTCTTGTTCGACGGGATCCTCTGGCACGACGAATTCGGCATCGTCGAGGCTTGCCTCGTCTTCGGAGGGGGGCATGTAATTATCATCCTCCATCTCTCCATCTGCCGCTCCCTCATCAGGGCTGGCTTCTCCATCCTCCTGTGCTGAATCTTGCTGGAGGCGGTTGTCTTCGGCACTGTCCGGGGTGTTGTTATCTGCTATGCCGGAATCACCGTTTTTGCTTTGGCGGGACTTAGAGCGGCGCCGCTGACTCCGGCGCTTAGGTTGCTTCCTGGAGGGGTCATCCTCCGTTGTCTCGTCGCCATTGCCTTCTTTGGGTGTGTCCACCATGTATATATCATATGATGAGGTGGCTGTCCAGTGCCCTGTGGGTAGTGGTTCCTCTTCGTCTCCCGCATCATCGTCCATACCGTAGATGTCTTCGGAGTCGAAGTCGAGCATGTCGGTTAAGTCGTCGACAGTGGCTACTAAGTGGGTGGTGGGTGGGCAGCGAATTTCTTGGTCATCCGCATCCCAATCCTGCCGGACATAGTTCGGCCAGGATCCTCCTGACAAGGAGAGAGACCTTAATGAGTTCAGTATGTCGCCAAAGGGCGAGTGCTGAAAAATATCTGCGGAGGTAAACTCCATGATCGGCGCCCAATCGGATTCGCTAGGAACGGGCGCAGGCGGTTCGGAGTCCGTGGTCGGAGAAGGATCCGGCAGTCCGACAGCATGGCTCTTGTGCAGGGTAAGTTCGATGTTTGGCTCGATCGCCGCTGAGGGTAAGGCCTCCGTGGCGGGGTCTATCCACCCATCCATGGACGGCGCAACTGGCTTCGAATTGAGGGTCGGAGCGGCTGCCGGTGCGATCTCCCGGACATTGTCTGATGGTAGAGCTAAATCGTACTCATCGTGACCGCGTGACGCACAAGGCAGAGGCTCGAATCCGTCGAAGATCAAGTCTCCACGGATATCGGCCGTGTAGTTTAAGCTTCCAAACCCGACCTGGTGGCCAGGGGCGTAACTTTCGATCTGCTCCAGATGGCCAAGCGAGTTGGCCCGCAGTGCGAAGCCGCCGAATACAAAAATCTGTCTAGGGAGAAAAGTCTCACCCTGGACCGCATCGCTAACGATGACCGTAGGAGCCATCAAGCCTAACGGCGACGACACAGAGGAACTCTCAATGAAAGCACCAATGTCGGTGTCAAATCCGGAGGATCTCGGGTAGGGGGTCCCGAACTGTGCGTCTAAGGCGGATGGTAACAGGAGGTAGGGGACACGATGTTTTACACAGGTTCGGGCCCTCTTGATGGAGGTAAAACCCTACGTCCTGCTTGATTAATATTGATGATATGGGTAGTACAAGAGTAGATCTACCACGAGATCAGAGAGGCTAAACCCTAGAAGCTAGCCTATGTATGATTGTATGTTATTGTGTCCTACGGACTAAAACCCTCCAGTGTATATAGACACCGGAGGGGGCTAGGGTTACACAAAGGAGGGGATATCCATATCCGTACTGCCTTGCTTGCCTTCCACGCCAAGTAGAGTCCTATCCGGACACGAGACGAAGTCTTCAATCTTGTATCTTCATAGTCTAACAGTCCGGCCAAAGGATATAGTCTGGCTGTCCGGAGACCCCCTAATCCAGGACTCCCTCGGGTACCTATGGGTTGCTAGTAGTGTTGATTACTCCTTGTAGTTGATGCTAGTTGGTTTATTCGGTGGAAGATCATATGTTCAGATCCTTAATGATAATTAATACTCCTCTAATTATGAACATGAATAGGCTTTGTGAGTAGTTAAGATTGTTCCTGAGGACATGGGAGAAGTCTTGTTATAAGTAATCATGTGAATTTGGTATTCGTTCGATATTTTTATGAGATGTATGTTGTCTTTCCTCTAGTGGTGTTATGTGAACGTCAACTACATAACACTTCACCATTATTTGGGCCCAGGGGAAGGCATTGGGAAGTAATAAGTAGATTATGGGTTGCTAGAGTGACAAAAGCTTAAGCCCTACTTTATGCGTTGCTTCGTAAGGGGCTGATTTGGATCCATATGTTTCATGCTATGGTTAGATTTTATCTTAATTCTTCTTTCGTAGTTGTGAATTCTTGCGAGGGGGGTTAATCATAAGTGAGAGGCTTGTCCAAGGAAGGGCAGAACCCAAGCACCGGTCCACCCACATATCAAACTATCAAAGTAACGAACGTGAATCATATGAGCATGATGAAAACTAACTTGACAACAATTCCCATGTGTCCTCGGGAGCGTTTTGCTTTATATAAGAGTTCATCCAAGCTTGTCCTTTGCTACAAAAAGGATTGTGCCACCTTGTTGTACCTTGTTTACTTTTGTTACTTGTTACCCGTTACGAATTATCTTATCACACAACTATCTATTACCGATAATTTCAGTGCTTGTAGAGAATACCTTGCTGAAAACCGCTTGTCATTTCCTTCTGCTCCTCGTTGGGTTCGACACTCTTACTTATCAAAAGGACTATGATATATCCCCTATACCTATGGGTCATCATGGAGGCACAATGCTCCCTAAGAAGCCACTAGGGCCACCATAATCTCCTCACGCCCTCGCACAATGCAAGAAGTCGTGACTCCACTAAGGGACCCTTGAGGGTGGTCACCGAACCCGTACAAATGGCAACCCTTGGGGGCGGTCACCAAACCCGTACACTTTGGCAACGGTCACCGGTACCTGTCAAACTGGTCGGGGTGATCTCCACAACCTAATTAGAGACCCCGACGCTTGCTCGGAGCTTTACATCTCAACGATTGAGCTCCAAATACCACCAACCGTCTAGGGCGCCCAAGCACCCAAGAGGAACAAGCTCTAGGGTGCCAAGCACCCAAGAGTAATAAGATTCTCAACTTGTAACTTCCACGTATCACCGTGGAGAACTCAAATTGATGCACCAAATGCAATGGCAAGGGCACACGGAGTGCCCAAGTCCCTCACTCTCAAATCCCACCAAAGCAACAAAAGCTATGGAGGAAAATGAGAGAAAGAACAAGAAGGAGAACACCAAGAACTCCAAGATCTAGATCTAAGGGGTTCCCCTCACATAGAGGAGAAAGTGATTGGTGGAAATGTGGATCTAGATCTCCTCTCTCTTTTCCCCCAAAATGAGCAAGAATCCATGGAGGGATTGAGAGATAGCAAGATCGAAGAAGGTCAACAATGGGGGAAGAACTCGAGCTAAAGGGATAGGGCTCAATGGGGAAGAAGCCCCCCTTTTATACGTGGGGAAAAATCCAACCGTTATCCTCATTCTCAGCCCGCAGCGGGCGGTACTACCGCTCTAGGGAGCGGTACTACCACTGGCTGCAGCGATACTGCCGCTCGGCCCAGTGGTACTACCGATGGGACTTCGCACAAGCCTAAGGTAGAAGGAACAGAGAGGAGGGGCATTGAGCGGCACTAGTAGTAGTAGTAGGGGCGGTACTACCACTTACAAGCAGTACTACCGCTCCTACCGCTGCTGCTACTACCGCTGAACCCGACACAAGACTAGCATGTCTCGAGTTGAGGCAGTACTAGCGCGGAACCGGAGCCGTACTATGGCCTGTGGCCGTGGGTGGTACTACCGCTGTGAAATAGCAGTACTACCTCTTATGGCTTTCAGCGGTACTACCGCTCCGGGGCCGCGGTACTACCGCTGGCGCCTCCCTTATGCCACTTCCAAGCAAAACAAATGCTCCAGGAAAACCAGAACTGCCACAACTTCTGCAAATGAGCTCCGAATTGAGTAAACGCAAGCTTCTTGGATAGATGGCGCTCCCTTATAGTAAGAAGAGGCAGGGGAGGTATGCCTACATATAGAGGAGTGAACCCTCCAACCGAGAAGAACCAACATAACCTCCAACATTGAAAACATCATAGAAGATGCATGTGAACTCTGTTTTCAATGAACTCGAGCTTGTCATGAAAATGACCATAAGCTCTAAAACTCACCAAGAGAAATGCCAAACAAGAACCAAGAAAGATGATGTAATGATGCAATGGTTTGAGCTCTCTACAAACGATACGATCAAGCTACCAACTTGAGAGCCCCCCTTGATAGTACGACAATCGATCCTATAACCAGGTCTCCCAACTAGCACCATGAGATCGGCAAAATACAAAACCTATCAAGGGCAAACCTTTCCCTTGCGCATGATCCACTTGAGCTAGATGATGATGATCTTGTCCTCCTCAAGACGGACCACCTTTCTGGATTGTGTCGGGTCGATGAAGACTAGTTGATTGCTCCCCCATACTCCACTATGGGTGAGACACTCTTTGTCACATCTTCACAAGTTCATTGACACCACAATGGACGACAAGCTTCAAGGATGACCTCTTCGTGATGCTTCACTTGAACTTGCACACCGCAATCTTGATGACGATCACCATGTGATGTCATCCTCCATGGGTTGTATGAGATCTTCTTCTTGATGCAAATCCATGGAAACAAACCTAACCCCACATAGAACTCACACATAGATCATGGGTTAGTACACAAAGTGTAATGGACAATGCTTACCATACCATGGGATCACTTGATCCCTCTCGGTACATCTTGTACGCTTTGTGTGTTGATCAACTTGATTCACTCTTGACTTAGTCTTGATCAACCTTGTATCGTGTCTTCTACATGAACACTCTTTGGATAATTCCTTGAATAGCACATTGGTCAACATATAAACTCCTTGAAACCAACAAATGGACTTCAAGAATTTCCTATTGACAAATCCTTCAAATATAACTCAAGATAACCATTAGTCCATAGAGATTGTCATCAATTACCAAAAACACACATGGGGGCACCACATGTTCTTTCAGATAGAAACTTCCAACACAAGTTTTTCTTCAAAAGATTTCATCATAGCATCAACGATACTTTTAGTAAAAGCTTTATTTTGATTGTAAGCATGAGGTGAATTTAACATGGACTGCAACAAGGAAATACAATCTATCAAATAACAATTATCATAGTTAAAGTCCTTGAAATCCAAGAGAGCGGGTTCATCGCTACTTAAAGTTTTGACCTCTCCAATCCCACTTTTATTAATTTTTTTCATTAAGATCTTTAAACTCCAAATTATTGGGACGCTTTCTAGATAAAGTTGACTCATCTCTAGTACCATCTTTATAAAGATTTATATTAGAAAACAAAGATTCAATAGGAGTCACGCTAATCACTTTAAGATCTTCATTATTATTTTCAAGGGACTTCGGTTTAGCAGCCATCTTATTTACCAACGTAGTTTGCTTATCGGAAATTTGGCCTACTAAACTTTCAATATAAGCAAATTGAGATTTAAGGCCATATATTTCCTTAGTAACATCATCGAGCTCTTTATTAATATACTCCATCATAGTTTTTTGCTCTTTAAGTTTGTTTCTAAAGAAACTATTATGCTCAAATTGTAAGGACATGAAATTTTTAGCATTATTTTCAATCTCTTCCAACTTCCTATAGTAAGGATCGGAGCTCTTGGGTTGAGCCATACGGGCAAACAAGCAATCTAACACACGAGCATACGGAAAGCAAACGAAAAAGACGAACGAAAGAAGGGCGAATAAAAAGGCAAATATTTTTGTGTTTTCCTGAAAATGTTTTAGAAGTGGGGGAGAGGAAAACGAGAGGCGGATGGCAAATAATGTAAGTGCAAGAGATGAGTTTATGATGGGTACTTGGTAGGCTTGATGTAGAACTTCCCCGGCAACAGCGTTAGAAATTCTTCCTGCTATTTCTTGAGCTTGCGTTGATTTTTCCCTTGAAGAGGAAAGGGTGATGCAACAAAGTAGAGATAAGTATTTCCCTCGGTTAAGAACCAAGGTAACAATCCAGTAGGAGGCACAAGCAAGTCTCTAATCTATGCACCTGCACAAACTAACAAACACTTGAACACAATGCAAAAAGGGGTTGTCAATCCCTTCACGGTCACGAACAATAGTGAGATCTAATAGAGATAGGTATAAAAGATAAATAAAAAGGCAAACTGAAATGAATCTAAATAAATTGCAGCAATGTATTCTTGGGTTCTGAAAATATATGATGGAAACTAGATCCGGGGGCCATAGGTTTCCCTAGAGGCTTCTCTCTTGAAGATAGCATACGATGGGTGAACAAATTATTGTTGAGCACTTGATAGAAAAGCGCAAACTTATGACGGTATCTAAGGCAATGATCATGAATATAGGCATCACGTCCATGACAAGTAGACCGAAACGATTCTGCATCTACTACTATTACTCCACACATCGACCGATTCCTGCCTGCATCTAGAGTATTAAGTTCATAAGAACAGAGCAACACTTTAAGCAAGATGACATGATGTAGAGGGATAAACTCAAGCAATATGATGAAAACCCCATCTTTTTATCCTTGATGGCAACAATACAATATGTGCCTCGCTACCCCTTCTGTCACCGGGTGAGGACACTGCACGATTGAACCCAAAACTAAGCACCTCTCCCATTGCAAGAAAAACCAATCTAGTTGGCCAAACCAAACTGATAGTTCGAAGAGAAATACAAAGATATCTTAATCATGCATAAAAGAGTTTAGAGAAGACTCAGATAATATTCATAGATAATCTGATCATAAATCAACAATTCATCAGATCTCAACAAACACACCGCAAAAAAAGTATTACATCGAATAGATCTCCAAGAACATCGAGGAGACCATTGTATTGAAGATCAAAGACAGAGAATAAGCCATCTAGCTACTAGCTATGGACCCGTAGGTCTGTGGTAAACTACTCACGCTTCATCGGAAGGGCAGCAATGTTGATATAGAAGCCCTCCATGACCGAATCCCCCTCCGGTAGGGTGCCGGAAAGGCCCCAAGATGGGATCTCATGGGAACAGAGGCTTGCGACGGCAAAAAAGTATTCCGGTGGACGCTTCTGGTGGTTTGGGAATATTTGAGATTTTATAGTGCAAAAATTAGGGTTGGAGGACTCCCGAGGGGCCCACAGGCCCTCAGGGCGACCCCCCAGGGGCGCGCCTGGCAGGCTTGTGGCCTCCTCGGGCATCTTCTGACCCCCTCTCCAAGCTCCGTGGATGTCTTCTGGCCCAAGAAAAATCATCATAAAGTTTTATTCCGTTTGATATTCCTTTTCTGTAAAACTCAAAAACAAGGAAAAATCAGAAACCAGCACTGGGCTCTAGGTTAATAGGTTAGTCCCAAAAATAATATAAAAACATATTGATGCATATAAAACATCCAAAACAGATAATATAATAGCATGGAACAATCAAAAATTACATATACGTTGGAGACGTATCAGTATGTTCTTTATTGCTTCAATATCAAAGGGAAGAAAAAACGGCTGCAACTTATCGTCTCTCCATGCCACCGAGGTATTGTCAATCAACTCGCTGACAAATGTAGGGGGCGCTAGCTAGGCAAGCTACTGGCCTCATTGACAAGTCTCCCAGTATCCAATTGTCTGCCCAGATTTGGGTAGTTGCACCATTCACAATGCACCTTATGATGCCCTACGAGAGCACGTCTCTACCTTCCAAGATCGATCTCCAAATTTGAGATGGGTGAGGTCCTAGCTCGACAGTCAGAATATCATTGTTTGGATAGTAGTCAGATTTAAGCAACCGTGCACAAAGGGAGTCGGGCACTGTGAGAAGGCACCACGACTGTCAGGCCAATAAAGCTAGGTTGAAGAGCTCGATGTCCCTAAATCCCAATCGACCACACTTCTTGGTTGGGTCATAACTCTTCAAGAAACCCAATGTGGTTTTCGTTAACCCTCTTTGCTGTCCAAAAGAACCGGCGAACGAGTTTATTGAGCTTTTCACATAAATTTTCTTAGCAATTTAAAACAAGACATTGAGAAAAATCGGAACGACCTTTGCAACCGATTTGATAAAACTTGCTTTGCATGCAATAGAGATCGTTTTCTCAACCCAACCTTCCACCTTAGCCCATAACCTGTCACTTAAAAGCATCTATGGGTAAAAACATACCCTGGACGACATACCCTATTTGGTGCTTCACGCGCCTGTTGTTACTGTTTTTGCAAACGGGCGCCTGAAGCTCCCCGCGCCGGGCCAGCCCATCCAACGTTTTTTTCTATGTGTTAACACGCAAAAAAGTGTGCCACCCTGTTCATGTATCGAAACTGCGACTCCCTCGTCGAGGTAGCTTGGTGTAACCACCACGCCACTTGGCGGGATCTGGTACCTTTAACTTTTTTCCTCCTTTATTCGCTCTTTTCCTTATTCCTTATTTAGTTTTTCTTTTTCCATTTTCTTCTTTCTTCTTTCTTTTTTCCTTTTTCCTTTTTATTTCTTTTTTTATTCCATCCTGGTTTTATGATTTGTTTGAAAATACGTGAACTTTTTGTTCAAATCGTTTATTTTTTTAATTTGATGATTTTTTGAAATTCGATGAACTTCTCCGGGTTTGATGAAGTTTTTTTTCAATCAATTTTTTTTCAAAATTCATGAACTTTTTTTCAAATTTGATGATTTTTCCATATCCCATGACTTTTTTAAAATTCAATGAACTTTTCTTAAAGTTCAATGAACTTTTTTCAAAATCGTTGATTTTTTTCAAGTTCAAAGAACTTTTTTTAGAATTTGATGAAACTTTTTCAATATTGATGAACTTTTTGAAAAATCGGTGATTTTTATCAAATTCGATGAACTTTTTAGAATTATGATTTTTTTGTCAAATTCATGAACGTTTTTGAAAATCCGTGAACTATTTTGAATTCACATTTTTTCATTTTCCTCATTTTTTATTTTTTTTCAAAGGCGAACGTGTACATGGGCCGGCCCACCAGCGCAGGCGAGTGGGTGCCAGGGAGCTTCCCTGGCGGTGCATCTTATTTGGCGCTTCAATGGCCGTTTGCAAACGGGCACCCGAAGCTCCTTCAAGGTGGGCCGGCCCATCTAGGGTTTTCTTTCTTCTGTGTTTTAATCCGCAAAAGGAGCGCAGTAACCGTGATTCGAACCAGCATCCTCCCTCACCTAGTACCGCCTGTGTAACCACCAAGCCACCATGCAAGATCTGACAAGATTGAACTTTTTCTATCTGTTATTCTTTCTTTCCCCTTTTCCTTTTACCTATTTTTGTTTTATGTTTTTTCTCTTTTTTTCTCTTCTTGGCTTGATGAATTGTTTGAAAATATGTGATTTTTTAAAAAAAATTGATGATTTTTTTCAAATCGATAAACTTATTTTATGTTTGTGACCTTTTTTTTTCAAATTTGGTGAACTTTTTTCAAAAAATCGGTGAACTTTTTTCAAATCTGATGAACTTTTTTCAAAATCAATGAACTTTTTTCAAAATCGATGAATTTATTTTCCAAATTCAATGAACATTTTTAAAAAATGGATGATTTTTTTAATTTGATGATTTTTCTTAACTTTTTCAAAATGCAGCGAACTTTTGTTCAAAATCTATGAACATTTTTGAATTCATAAACCTTTTCATTTTTTATATTAATCAACGTGAACAAAGTTAACTACATGTTAATGTTTGTACTTAAAGAGGGGTCAAATAGGATTATTTTCATCATCATAGGCAACAAACTGAGCTTGGTCTAGTGGGAAGGCTAGAAGCTCTTGACTTAGGTGAGCAGAGATCGATTCCCACTTTTCTCGAGTTAATGTCAATGTTTTCCCTCGCGTTTGCTTTTTCCCATAGGTTGATTGGGCTGGCCCGCTATGCGCCGCGTGCGAGCGCGAGGAGCCTTGGAATAATGCTGAACTCAAAGGTTTATTTCTGTATTATAAGAAAAAAATCGAATCAAATTCATGGATTTACCATGACCTCGGTTGTGACTCCATAGATAAAAATGGGAATTTTCTCTCTTCGAGACCATTGAACAAGAAAGAAATCGTCCACAGATAATAAGCTATCATATGCCTTGGAAAAGTGATATGAGATGCTTGGAAATGGTTAAAGTAATTGAATAGGAGGATCACGACTATAACCCATGGTAGACTTTTTAAAGAAGAAAATGATCTATTTGATACTATTGTTGACTAGTTACAAAGGGACCGTTTCGTCCTTGTAGGGTATTCTGGCCTATTGCCCTTCCTTGTTCTTATTTCGCTTTAGGGGTTGGTTTACAGGGACAACCAACGCCGTAGGCCGCTTACAGCGCCGATTAGGAGGTCCCTTCTTGGGAAAACCCTACTCGCCGCATTCTGCGACAAGTTTCGATTTATTGCATAGGTTCCATGGCACATGGGCCGGCCCAGTTAGCTTTTTATATGTCCCATCATTTTTTCATTCTTGCGAACCTTCTAGAAGGTTTCCTGGCTGGTTATGGGAACCTTCCAAAAGGTTCTTCAACCATTTTTTTCTGGTTTTCTTTTTGTTTTTCATTCATTTTTTCTGTCTCTGTTCCCTTTTCTTCTTTTATGTTGTTTTTTCCGATTTATTTTTCTTTTTTCTTTTTTTTTTTTTTTCTTCTTTTTTCATAAAAATGTTAAAAATTTGTTTGCGTTCCCAAAATTGTTTGGAAGTTTCATAAATAAATATTCTCAAAAAAATTAAAAAAAATGAGTTTTGCCAGAAATGTTCAAAAAATGCAAAATTAAAAAATGTTCAAAATATTCGAAATTTGTTTGCCTTTCCAACAAATGACATGATTTTTTTGAAGAAAACATTTTGTTTTTGTAAAAAAATGATCGTGTTTTACAAAATTTGTTCAAAGATTTCAAACAATGTTTTGGATTTCAATTTTTTGTTCATGTATTCAAAATTTGTTTGTGCTTCCAAATTTGTCTGGGGTTTTCGAAATTGTTCTCCATTCCAAAATTTATTCTCAAATTTTAAAAAATGTTCATACTTTATAAAATTGTTAACAAATTCTATAAATGTTCATGTTTTGGAAAAAGGTTTGGGAAATTTAAAATTTGTTCGTGATATCATAAAATTGTTTGCTCTTGTCAAAAAAATCGCACGCTCGAAAGGCTAATTAAAATTTGGAAAATTGTAAAGGATTTTTTTCCTGAATCGCCGAAGGAGCTCCCACCCTGCACTGGACTGCCACACGGTTCTAGCTCGCGGGCCTCTCTCTTCCGTGTATCAGCTGGCCCCTTCATGGTGAAGGTCCCAGGTGACTGCAAGATTTCTCAAAAAAAATGGTGATTGCAAGTCCGCAACCATCGCCCGCCACGTCACCGATCCGCACCTCTGATCTCAGTAAACATCCGCCCTCCGTTCCTAATCCAACGCTTCGCAACCACCATCCCACGGATCGATCTCCTCCCTGTGTTTCTCCCAGCCACGTCACCGATCCTTGCGCAGCTCTCTCCACGAATCACGCGCTCGGAACCCAGCATCCCGCGGATCCGTCCCCAAGCCCCTCTCCGGTATAAAGAACCACCACCGTTCAACCTCCACCGCATCAGACATCAAATCCCCAATCCCCAATCCCCTCCAATCCCACCTTCGGGACAGCAGCCAGCAAGCGTCGCCAGCCATGTCAGGCCGAGGCAAGGGAGGCAAGGGCCTGGGAAAGGGCGGCGCGAAGCGGCACAGGAAGGTGCTGCGCGACAACATCCAGGGGATCACGAAGCCGGCGATCCGGCGGCTGGCGCGGCGGGGCGGCGTGAAGCGCATCTCCGGGCTGATCTACGAGGAGACCCGTGGCGTGCTCAAGATCTTCCTCGAGAACGTCATCCGCGACGCCGTCACCTACACGGAGCACGCCCGCCGCAAGACCGTCACCGCCATGGACGTCGTCTACGCGCTCAAGCGCCAGGGCCGCACCCTCTACGGCTTTGGCGGCTGAGCCAGGGTCGTGCCTCGCGTGGGATTTAGATGTGGTTAGGCGGGTCGTCGTTCTGTGGTGTGTGCTTGTCCTGTGTGTGCGTGTGCAGCTGCGTGCTGGTGGTTGTAATGAGTTCCAGATTATAATATGGGTGTTCATCTCGCATTGGATTGAATCGTGTGTTTTGCTCTGATCTGACCACTGGCGAGGTCTGTCCCTGCAGACTTCGAACATTAGGCCGTTTGTTTGTACTACTAGTATGTTGAATGCAGAGTTTATAACTGTTGATTAACCACTGTTCGTTAGATTAGAACCTTCCTCCAGCGGTTTGTTTGATGAATCCAAGTTGAGAGCTGTCGATGAATCACTGTTCGTTAGATAAATGGTTGGGCGGATGGTAGCGCGAGCTAAATGCTCAACTCAGTAGAAGTTGACGAGAATAGTTCAGTTTTTTTCTAGGGAAGGAGACTAGTTCAGGGCCTAAACACAGGAATAGAAAACAAAGGATTTGAGTTTGTTTGATTGTTTTAAGAAAAAACAAAGGATTTCTTTTAAGATGTTTGAGTGGATGTTAGAATTCTTGTGAAATGTCCTATAAATGAATCTGTAGGAAAAAAATTCTACATGATTCAATTCTATGAATCAAATGATCAATATAGGAAAAATTCCTAAGGATTATAATCCTTCAAAGATCTTACGAAAATTCTTTAAATTAAAGAGACCCTCAGTTAGCATGTATCTACACGACTGTATCAACGTATCACTGTTTAATGATTGGCCCAACCTTAGGGCTCCTTTGATTCATCATAGGATTTTATTAAGCATCAGAATCATTATAAATCTTTCCTACATTGATTGTTTGATTCATATAGAATCGAGTCCTGTAATTTTTTTTGCCAGGGATTTGCATCCAATTAATTCATTTTAAAATAATATTTTATTTCCCTATGATGCAATCAAACACCAAAAATGATGTATATATTTTTTCGACGAAAATGATGTACAATTGAGATGAGTGTAACATTTCAATTCTATGTTTTTTCTATCTTCTGGTTTTTTTAACACAGTACACACGCTAATACGTACATACACTTATTTCTATGAATGCATTGCCATAGACATTTTTATGAACGTAAATTGCCCAGAAAACTTGAAATAAATTCAGAAAAACGCAAACTTCAATTTCAAGTCTGAAACTTAAACTCCGATGGAGACCCCCACTATCCAATCACAAGTTTTCGCCTATTTTTCTCATTGTTATCCTACGGATCAAAGAGTCCTTAGGGCATTTCCAAGGTGGACCTGTAAATCTTCCGCAACCGTTCAGATCGCGCTGTCCGAACCGTGAAAGCCATTCAACGTGGTCTTGTATTGGTCCGCGAGGCGGTCCAAACGAGATTTCTCTCGTAAACCGGAAACAAATGTGGGGAAGATTTACGGGAGTCCGGACCGATCTCACGCCCGCTTCTAACCGCCCTAACCTACCAAAACCCCTCCTCCCTCGCCCACGTGCGTCCCCTCCCGGCGCCAGCTGCCCGCGTTCATGCTGCTGTAAAAGCGCGCTGCTCAACTAGAAGACGGCTCGAGACTAACGTGACATCTTACTGCCTCCGCCATTGAAACGGCGCACCGGCCGAGGGCGCCGCCCGCGACGCGTCTCCGGTGCCCACGCCTGTTCAATGTTGGACACACGTGACTGGACGTGACGGGACGGATATCTACCATGCCCGTTCAATGTTGTTGTCCGTCCGTATGCCGCCATTAAGCAGGGTTGCCGGTCGAGAAACCCACTCCAACGCCGCACACTAACTCACCCGGACGCCTCGCCTCATCAGAATCTGATATATAAAGGTAGCCACACCCGGCTAACTCCACACCACACCACAAGCACATCCACATCCTCCTCCCTTGCACTGCATCCGTCATGACCGCTAGCGGGAAAGCACTGTAGGACAGTTCGTCGCTGGAGATGAAGCACGCGGTGGCCGCCCTTGCCGCTCGCCTGACATATGCGCTGTGCCTGGCGGATCGAGGCCGGCTTGCCGGCCAGCTCGCCCGAGGTCTCCGACGATGAGTACGACACCACGATGGAGACGGGCTCCGACGACTCTGCCCCGAATCCCGCGCCTCTTGTGCATGCCGGCTTCACCATGGAGCAGGCGCAGACACACTTCAACGTTGTCATGGCGGGGGTGCAGCCTGTGCCGGCGTTCCACCAGGCATAGGAGGAACAACGGTACAATTTGTTCTTCCTGGAGCAACACCAGCTGGCGGAGGGCCAGATCTACAGCGAGAGCATGAGTGAGGAGGCCGTGATGAACCCAAATTTCATCACGGAGCAGTGTGCCATCTACGATGCCATCCACGCTTAAGTCGCCACTTGCCAGGAGGCAGGAGTCGCGGAGGCGCAACTGCAGGCGGTCGCGAAGGAGAACAACTCCAGCTACGCCTCCTACGCGTCGCCGATGAACCATCAGTTGGCCCGATGGGACGACGACAACACCGGCGCCACCATTTCCCTCATGGACATCACATCCACCAGCGAAGAACAAGGCGTGAACTCCTCCGAGGTTGAGTAGGCGAAGAGAGGCAACAGGGTCTGGTGTCCTATGTGGGTCGGTCTGTCTCCCTTGTTCTACTCTTCCTTACGGAGACCGCACCTTCACTTGTCGGTCTTATCGTGAGTGCTCATGGAGACGGCGGAAGAAGGACGACACATGCTTGGTTCAGGAGCGAGTCTTTTATGTTGTTCTAAATGTTTGAAATGTAATTAAATCTGCCGTGTTTGTATGAAATCTGACTGTGTTTACATTTTTTTGAAATGGTCAAGGGGAGGGGGACTCCCCACCTAAATATATTTCAAAGTGGCCTTGATAACATAAGATTGATCCAATTTATGAGGAAACCAGGCCGAAAACCGTACAAGAGAGGATAGAACAAGAAGAGAAACAACAAAATGGACACCCCATACAAGGCACGCCTAGCTAGCAGACCAGGGACAACACCACAAGAGGTACAATTAGATGAGGGGAGTCATCGAAGGATCACAATACCAAGAGTCCAAGACTTGACAAGCGGCCTAACACATCCCACAACGTGCGTACCGAACACCACGGCGCAACAAAGGAGCATCCACAATCAACGAGTGACAAGCACGAACCTTGACTGGGAACTCCGCCATGAAAATTCAGAAACGATTAGAAGATTGGGGAGGCATCTTGCATCATCATTGAGCAAAGATTAACCAAGACAACGCCAAGAGCACGAAGCTCGCAGCACCACAACAACAGCCATGTGAGGGTCTTGAGCAAGCACAACAAATAAAGGGCGACACTGACACCACCATACCTTCATTGACCCATCCGACCGCACCATCACCACCAACATCCCGCATCAAGCACCACCTACATATCAACCAAGCAGACCCCAAGATGATGCCTTCAAGAAGGATCACGACACCAGTTGCGCCACCATCATCCGCATCGGGAGTACCTGGGCCAGGGGTTTCCCGCGGTGTCTCAACTTCCATCTTCATCTGACCAAGCAAGGTGAGCCTTGAAGGGTGGTCGTCTGGTTGGCACCCAACAACACCCCGCAAGGGAGAGGTGTCGTACATGAATGAAGTTGTCTAGAGAGGAACACACCCCGCTAACGCGGCTTCGGATGGAAAAATCGAAACCACTCGAAGGAGTGGCCGAGTCTAGATGACGCTGACACACGAATATACCAAGTCGAGGCCTTCAGGAAGGAATGCAACACGAAGCACGCCACCATCGACTGTTCCGGGCTGACCAAGAACAAGGGTTTCCCCTGGTGCCTCGAAGGGGAAGTCACTGTGACAGCGATGCCTCCAAGGAGGTAAGCTGCACCCTCGGGCTTCACTGTCACTAGCTCCAATCAGAGCAGGGGCTTTCACCCAAGTGAACAAGCCACCTTTGAGGAGGATCGGTAGACTGTGAGTTGCTGTTCCCTGCTCCCGCCACCTACTGCGCGAACACATAGCCGCCACCAGCTGCCAAGCAGCAGGTCAACAGTTCAGTCAGGAGGGCTGCCACCCCAATCTAATGCCTGGCAGAACGAGCAGTGAGTCCAACTCGCACAACCGCCGCCCCCCAACAACCATATCCGCCCAGCCAACGCGTGAGGATCGGATCCGGCCGCGACAGCCTGGATCTGGAGCTTGAAGCCGCGACCAGAGCACACCTAGCTTGCGGTGTCGCTGCATCCGCCAAGTGACGCAACAGACGAGCCGATCCCCCTAGCCCAGCACCTCCATCCACATTGGCCGCCACCCGCGAGGGCCCAGATTTGGCCTGAACGGGCGCCCACGAGCACAACCGCGTGAAGGAAATATGCCCTAGAGGCAATAATAAAGTTATTATTTATTTCCTTATATCATGATAAATGTTTATTATTCATGCTAGAATTGTATTAACTGGAAACATCATACATGTGTGAATACATAGACAAACAGAGTGTCACTAATATGCCTCTACTTGACTAGCTCGTTGATCAAAGATGGTTATGTTTCCTAGCCATAGACAAAGAGTTGTCATTTGATTAATGGGACCACATCATTAGGAGAATGATGTGATTGACTTGACCCATTCCGTTAGCTTAGCACTTGATCATTTTAGTTTGTTGCTATTGCTTTCTTCATGACTTATACATGTTCCTATGACTATGAGATTATGCAACTCCCGTTTACCGGAGGAACACTTTGTGTGCTACCAAACGTCACAACGTAACTGGGTGATTATAAAGGTGCTCTACAGGTGTCTCCAAAGGTACTTGTTGGGTTGGCGTATTTCAAGATTAGGATTTGTCACTCCGATTGTCAGAGAGGTATCTCTGGGCCCACTCGGTAATACACATCACTTAAGCCTTGCAAGCATTGCAACTAATGAGTTAGTAGTGGGATGATGTATTATGGAACGAGTAAAGAGACTTTCCGGTAACGAGATTGAACTAGGTATTAAGATACCGACGATCGAATCTCGGGCAAGTAACATACCGATAACAAAGGGAACAACGTATGTTGTTATGCGGTTCGACCGATGAAGATCTTCGTAGAATATGTAGGAGCCAATATGGGCATCCAGGTTCCGCTATTGGTTATTGACCAGAGAAGTGTCTCGGTCATGTCTACATAGTTCTCGAACCCGTAGGGTCCGCACTCTTAACGTTCGTTGACGATATAGTATTTATGAGTTATGTATGTTGGTAACCGAATGTTGTTCGGAGTTCCGGATAAGATCACAGACATGACGAGGAACTCCGGAATGGTCCGGAGAGTTTGATATATGGGATAATAGTGTTTGGTCTCCAGAAGGGTTCCGGAATTCACCGGAAGGGGTTCCGGATGTTTTCTGAAATGTTTGGGTACGAGAACACTTTATTTGGGCCAAAGGGGAAAGCCCACAAGGTTTTTGGAAAGCGCAAAAGGAAGTTTTGCGGAGTCCAGGGGCCATACGCCAGGGTCCCTGGCGTCTGGGTCCAGACGCCGGGAACCCTGGCGTCTGGCCCTGGAGTCCGAGAAGGACTCTTGCCTTTCGGGTGAAACCGACTTTGTGGAGGCTTTTACTCCAAGTTTCGACCCCAAGGCTCAACATATAAATAGAGGGGTAGGGCTAGCACCCAAGAGACATCAAGAAACACCAAGCCATGTGTCGGCTACCCCGTCCCCTCTATTTTATCCTCCGTCATAGTTTTCATAGTGCTTAAGAGAAGCCCTGTGGAGATTGTTCTTCACCAACACCGTCAGCACGCCGTCGTGCTGCCGGAACTCATCTACTACTTCTCCCCTCTTACTGGATCGAGAAGGCGAGGACGTCATCGAGCTGAACGTGTGCTGAACGCGGAGGTGTCGTACGTTCGGTAATTGATCGGGACGGATCGTGAAGGTGTATGACTACATCAACCGCGTTGATAAACGCTCCCGCTTACAGTCTACGAGGGTACGTAGACAACACTCTCCCCTCTCGTTGCTATGCATCACCATGATCCTGCGTGTGCGTAGGATTTTTTTTGAAATTACTACGTTAACCGACAGTGGTATCCGAACCAGGTTTTATGCGTAGATGTTATATGCACGAGTAGAACACAAGTGAGTTGTGGATGATACAAGTCATACTGCTTACCAGCATGTCATACTTTGGTTCGACGGTATTGTTGGATGAAGCGGTCCGGACCGACATTACGCGTACGCTTACGCGAGACTAGTTCTACCGACGTGCTTTGCACATAGGTGGCTGGCGGGTGTCAGTTTCTCCAACTTTAGTTGAACCAAGTGTGGCTACGCCCGGTCCTTGAGAAGGTTAAAACAACACTAACTTGACGAACTATCGTTGTGGTTTTGATGCGTAGGTAAGAACGGTTCTTGCTCAGCCCGTAGCAGCCATGTAAAACTTGCAACAACAAAGTAGAGGACGTCTAACTTGTTTTTGCAGGGCATGTTGTGATGTGATATGGTCAAGACATGATACTATATTTTATTGTATGAGATGATCATGTTTTGTAACCAAGTTATCGACAACTGGCAGGAGCCATATGGTTGTCGCTTTATTGTATACAATGCAATCGCCCTGTAATCACTGATAGAGCTATTTGTATTGCTGCAGGGGCCATGGCCCCCCCAGCCTATGGATTTTTTGTGAAGAAACTTTTTTTTGGCTATACAAACTGAGAGAAATACAGGTTTTGGCCCCTCTAGAAAATTATAATTCACCATTGGCCCCCTCAACCATTCCTCGCTAGCTCCGCCACTGCCTGTAATGCTTTACTTTATCACTAAGAGGTAGCGATAGTCGTAGAAGCAATAGTTGGCGAGACGACAACGATGCTATGATGGAGATCAAGGTGTCGCGCCGGTGACGATGGTGATCATGACGGTGCTTCGGAGATGGAGATCACAAGCACAAGATGATGATGGCCATATCATATCAGTTATATTGATTGCATGTGATGTTTATATTTTATGCATCTTATTTTGCTTTGATTGATGGTAGCATTATAAGATGATCTCTCACTAAATTTCAAGATAAAAGTGTTCTTCCTGAGTATGCACTGTTGCCAAAGTTCATCGTGCCCAGACACCACGTGATGATCGGGTGTGATAAGCTCTACGTCCATCTACAACGGGTGCAAGCCAGTTTTTGCACACACAGAATACTCAGGTTAAACTTGACGAGCATAGCATATGCAGATATGGCCTCAGAACACTGAGACCGAAAGGTCGAGCGTGGATCATATAGTAGATATGATCAACATAGTGATGTTCACCATTGAAAACTACTCCATTTCACGTGATGACCGGTTATGGTTTAGTTGATTTGGATCACGTGATCACTTAGATGATTAGAGGGATGTCTATCTAAGTGGGAGTTCTTAAGTAATATGATTAACTGAACTTAAATTTATCATGAACTTAGTACCTGATAGTATTTTGCATGTCTATGTTTGTTGTAGATAGATGGCTCGTGCTGTTGTTCCTTTGAATTTTAATGCGTTCCTTGAGAAAGCAAAGTTGAAAGATGATGGTAGCAATTACACGGAGTGGGTCCGTAACTTGAGAATTATCCTCATTGCTGCACAGAAGAATTACGTCCTGGAAGCACCGCTAAGTGCAAACCTGCTGCAGGAGCAACACCAGATGTTATGAACATCTGGCAGAGCAAAGCTGATGACTACTCGATAGTTCAGTGTGCCATGCTTTATGGTTTAGAATCGGGACTTCAACGACATTTTGAACGTCATGGAGCATATGAGATGTTCTAGGAGTTGAAGTTAATATTTCAAGCAAATGCCCGGATTGAGAGATATGAAGTCTCCCATAAGTTCTATAGCTGCAAGATGGAAGAGAATAGTTCTGTCAGTGAGCATATACTCAAAATGTCTGGTATCATAATCACTTGACTCAACTGGGAGTTAATCTTCCTATTGATAGTGTCATTGACAGAGTTCTTTAATCACTGCCACCAAGCTACAAGAGCTTCGTGATAAACTATAACATGCAAGGGATGGATCAGACGATTCCCGAGCTCTTCGCAATGCTAAAGGCTGCGGAGGTAGAAATCAAGAAGGAGCATCAAGTGTTGATGGTTAAAAGACCACCAGTTTCAAGAAAAAGGGCAAAGGGAAGAAGAAGGGGAACTTCAAAAAGAACAGCAAACAAGTTGCTGCTCAAGAGAAGAAAGCCAAGTCTGGACCTAAGCCTAAGACTGAGTGCTTCTACTGCAAACAGACTGGTCACTGGAAGCAGAACTGCCCCAAGTATTTGGCGGATAAGAAGGATGGCAAGGTGAACAAAAGTATATGTGATATGCATGTTATTGATGTGTACCTTACCAGAGCTCGTAGTAGCACCTGTGTATTTGATACTGGTTCTGTTGTTAATATTTGCAACTCAAAACAGGGACTACGGATTAAGCGAACACTGGCTAAGGACGAGGTGACGATGCACGTGGGAAATAGTTCCAAAGTCGATGTGATCGCCGTCGGCACGCTACCTCTACATCTACCTTCGGGATTAGTTTTAGACCTAAATAATTGTTATTTGGTGCCAGCATTAAGCATGAACATTATATCTGGATCTTGTTTAATGCGAGACGGTTATTCATTTAAATCTTAGAATAATGATTGTTCTATTTATATGAGTAATATCTTTTATGGTCATGCACCCTTAAAGAGTGGTCTATTTTTGATGAATCTCGATAGTAGTGATACACATATTCATAATGTTGAAGCCAAAAGATGCAGAGTTGATAATGATAGTGCAACTTATTTGTGGCACTGCCGTTTGGGTCATATTGGTATAAAGCGCATGAAGAAACTCCATACTAATGGACTTTTGGAATCACTTGATTATGAATCACTTGGTACTTGCGAACCATGCCTCATGGGCAAGATGACTAAAACGCCGTTATCTGGAACTATGGAGCGAGCAACTGATTTGTTGGAGATCATACATACTGATGTATGTGGTCCAATGAATATTGAGGCTCGCGGTGGGTATCGTTATTCTCTCACCTTCACAGATGATTTAAGCAGATATGGGTATATCTACTTAATGGAACATAAGTCTGAAACATTTGAAAAGTTCAAAGAATTTCAGAGTGAAGTTGAAAATCATCGTAACAAAAAAAATAAAGTTTCTATGATCTGATCGTGGAGGAGAATATTTGAGTTACGAGTTTGGTCTACATTTGAAACAATGCGGAATAGTTTCGCAACTCACGCCACTTGGAACACCACAGCGTAATAGTGTGTCCGAACATCGTAATCGTACTTTACTAGATATGGTGCGATCTATAATGTCTCTTATTGATTTACCGCTATCGTTTTGGGGTTATGCTTTAGAGACGGCCGCATTCACGTTAAATAGGGCACCATCAAAATCCGTTGAGACGACACCTTACGAACTGTGGTTTGGCAAGAAACCAAAGTTGTCGTTTCTTAAAGTTTGGGGCTGCGATGCTTATGTGAAAAAGCTTCAACCTGATAAGCTCGAACCCAAATCGAAGAAATGCGTCTTCATAGGATACCCAAAGGAAACTGTTGGGTACACCTTCTATCACAGATCCGAAGGCAAGACATTCGTTACTAAAAATGGATCCTTTCTAGAGAAGGAGTTTCTCTCGAAAGAAGTGAGTGGGAGGAAAGTAGAACTTGATGAGGTAACAGTACCTGCTCCCTTGTTGGAAAGTAGTTCATCATAGAAACCGATTCCTATGACGTCTACACCAATTAGTGAGGAAGTTAATGATGATGATCATGAAACTTCAGATCAAGTTGTTACTGAACCTCATAGGTCAACCGGAGTAAGATCCGCACCAGAGTGGTACGGTAATCCCGTTCTGGAGGTTATGTTGCTAGACCATGACGAACCTACGAACTATGAAGAAACGATGGTGAGCCCAGATTCCGCAAAATGGCTTGAAGCCATGAAATCTGAGATGGGATCCATGTATGAGAACAAAGTGTGGACTTTGGTTGACTTGCACGTTGATCGGCAAGCCATCGAGAATAAATGGATCTTCAAGAAGAAGACTGACGCTAATGGTAATGTTACTGTCTATAAAGCTCGACTTGCTGCAAAAGGTTTTCAACAAGTTCAAGGGATTGACTACGATGAGACCTTCTCACCCGTAGCGATGCTTAAGTCTGTCCGAATCATGTTAGCAATTGTCGCATTTTATGATTATGAAATTTGGCAAATGGATGTCAAAACTGCATTCCTGAATGGATTTGTGGAAGAAGAGTTGTATATGATGCAACCAGAAGGTTTTGTCGATCCAAAGGGAGCTAACAAAGTGTGCAAGCTCCAGCGATCCATTTATGGACTGGTCAAGCCTCTCGAAGTTGGAATAAACATTTTGTTAGTGTGATCAAAGCATATGGTTTTATACAGACTTTCGGAGAAGTCTGTATTTACAAGAAAGTGAGTGGGAGCTCTGTAGCATTTCTAATATTTTATGTGGATGACATATTATTGATTGGAAATGATATAGAATTTCTGGATAGCATAAAAGGATATTTGAATAAGAGTTTTTCAATGAAAGACCTTGGTGAAGCTGCTTATATATTAGGCATCAAGATCTATAGAGATAGATCGAGACGCTTAATTGGACTTTCACAAAGCACATACCTTGACAAAGTTTTGAAGAAGTTCAAAATGGATCAAGCAAAGAAAGGGTTCTTGCCTGTGTTACAAGGTGTGAAGTTGAGTAAGACTCAATGCCCGACCACTGCAGAAGATAGAGAGAAAATGAAAGATGTTCCCTATGCTTCAGCCATACGCTCTATCATGTATGCAATGTTGTGTACCAGACCTGATGTGTGCCTTGCTATTAGTTTAGCAGGGAGGTACCAAAGTGATCCAGGAGTGGATCACTGGACAGCGGTCAAGAACATCCTGAAATACCTGAAAAGGATGAAGGATATGTTTCTCGTTTATGGAGGTGACAAAGAGCTCGTCGTAAATGGTTACGTCGATGCAAGCTTTGACACTGATCCGGACGATTCTAAATCGCAAACCGGATACGTGTTTTTATTAGACGGTGGAGCTGTCAGTTGGTGCAGTTCTAAACAAAGCGTCGTAGCGGGATCTACATGTGAAGCGGAGTACATAGCTGCTTCGGAAGCAGCAAATGAAGGAGTCTGGATGAAGGAGTTCATATCCGATCTAGGTGCCATACCTAGTGCATCGGGTCCAATGAAAATATTTGTGACAATACTGGTGCAATTGCTTTGGCAAAGAAATCCAGATTTCACAAGAGAACCAAGCACATCAAGAGACGCTTCAACTCCATCCGGGATCAAGTCCAGGTGGGACACATAGAGATTTGCAAGATACATACGAATCTGAATGTTGCAGACCCGTTGACTAAGTCTCTTCCACGAGCAAAACATGATCAGCACCAAGGCTCCATGGGTGTTAGAATCATTACTGTGTAATCTAGATTATTGACTCTAGTGCAAGTGGGAGACTGAAGGAAATATGCCCTAGAGGCAATAATAAAGTTATTATTTATTTCCTTATATCATGATAAATGTTTATTATTCATGCTAGAATTGTATTAACCGGAAACATGATACATGTGTGAATACATAGACAAACAGAGTGTCACTAATATGCCTCTACTTGACTAGCTCATTGATCAAAGATGGTTATGTTTCCTAGCCATAGACAAAGAGTTGTCATTTGATTAACGGGATCACATCATTAGGAGAATGATGTGATTGACTTGACCCATTCCGTTAGCTTAGCACTTGATCGTTTTAGTTTGTTGCTATTGCTTTCTTCATGACTTATACATGTTCCTATGACTATGAGATTATGCAACTCCCGTTTATCGGAGGAACACCTTGTGTGCTACCAAACGTCACAACGTAACTGGGTGATTATAAAGATGCTCTACATGTGTCTCCAAAGGTACTTGTTAGGTTGGCGTATTTCAAGATTAGGATTTGTCACTCCGATTGTCGGAGAGGTATATCTGGGCCCACTCGGTAATACACATCACTTAAGCCTTGCAAACATTGCAACTAATGAGTTAGTAGTGGGATGATGTATTACGGGACGAGTAAAGAGACTTGTCGGTAACGAGATTGAACTAGGTATTAAGATACCGACGATCGAATCTCGAGCAAGTAACATACCGATGACAAAGGGAACAGCGTATGTTGTTATGCGGTTCGACCGATAAAGATCTTCATAGAATATGTAGGAGCCAATATGGGCATCCAGGTTCCGCTATTGGTTATTGACCAGAGAAGTGTCTCGGTCATGTCTACATAGTTCTCGAACCCGTAGGGTCCGCACGCTTAACATTCGTTGACGATATAGTATTTACGAGTTATGTATGTTGGTAACCGAATGTTGTTCGGAGTTTCGGATAAGATCACAGACATGACGAGGAACTCCGGAATGGTCCGGAGATAAAGTTTGATATATGGGATAATAGTGTTTGGTCTCCGGAAGGGTTCCAGAATTCACCGGAAGGGGTTCCGAATATTTTCCAAAATGTTTGGGTACGAGAACATTTTATTTGGGCCAAAGGGGAAAGCACACAAGGTTTTTGGAAAGCGCAAAAGAAAGTTTTGCGGAGTCCAGGGGCCATAAGCCAGGGTCCCTGGTGTCTGGGTCCAGACGCCGGGAACCCTGGCGTCTGGCCCTGGAGTCCGAGAAGGACTCTTGCCTTTCGGGTGAAACCGACTTTGTGAAGGCTTTTACTCCAAGTTTCGACCCCAAGGCTCAACATATAAATAGAGGGGTAGGGCTAGCACCCAAGAGACATCAAGAAACACCGAGCCGTGTGCCGGCTACCCCGTCCCCTCTAGTTTATCCCCCGTCATAGTTTTCGTAGTGCTTAGGCGAAGCTCTGCGGAGATTGTTCTTCACCAACACCGTCACCACGCCGTCGTGCTGCCGGAACTCATCTACTACTTCGCCCCACTTGCTGGATCGAGAAGGCGAGGACGTCATCGAGCTGAACGTGTGCTGAACGCGGAGGTGCCGTACGTTCGGTACTTGATCGGGACGGACCGTGAAGATGTACGACTACATCAACCGCGTTGATAAACGCTTCCGCTTACGGTCTACGAGGGTACGTAGACAACACTCTCCCTTCTTGTTGTTATGCATCACCATGATCCTGCGTGTGCGTATTTTTTTTGAAATTACTATGTTAACCAACACCGCGCACCCACGACGGCACGCCCATCGCCGCACGCACTGCGGCGCGCGTCGAAGACCACCTCTGCCGCCACAAGCGAGCACGCCGCCCCAGAGCTGAGCGCCGGACAGCCGCCAGTTGCCCGCGAGTTCCCCATCTCGCGAGCAAACATCCGCCGAAGAGAGCATGCCCCCCGCCGCCGGCTTCGCACAGGACAGGCGATGGCGCGGGAGGAGAAGGGGGGAGGGGGAGCGGCCCGTGTTTGTCTTTACATAAATTTCATCCGATTTGCTGAAAAAGAGTTTGCAATGCAGGTATCTAGTGTTGAATGGCGTCTTATCGTATCCGTGTCCTCGAATTAACCCGCTTTGTTCGTGGATGAATGCGGGAGAAAATTTAAAGGTTGCTACACGATCTAACATCTGGCGAGACATTAATTCGTTGCGTTGCTTCGCTTCGCCACTTGAGGTTGACATGGAGGTCGTGGCTTCTGGTATCACTCCTAATCAAGCGTTGGCGAAAATGATGGATGGATCGGGGTACAATCTGCTTGTAAACGAAAGAGAGTGGAACCACAAGGGGTAGCATCGAGAACATGTGATACTCCTGGTTAACGTACACAGTATATTTGACCTGCTGTTTGCGTCAGTGATTAACGACACGAAGCACACTGGAAAATAACATTCTCTATCTTCATAACCGACACACAGAAAAATAAAAAGGAAAAAGAAAACCCGAGCCGGGCAGCGCTTTCTTTTCTTCTGGACCGGATCCGCGCCGGCGCGACGCACCTCACCGCCCCAGAAAGCGCCGGAGCCACCCGCCTGCCGCTCCGCTGTTCCCATCCCGCCGACCTCCCCCACCCCCTCCCCCTCCCCCTCCCACCTCGCATCCCAACCCCACCACCGCGCCACCAACCCACACCACGCGGCGACCCTACTTCTCGCGCCGATCGCTCGCTCGCTCGCCCAACCTCCTGCCGCCCCGCCCCTCGGCCCAGATCTGGTGGACCTCGGCGTCGGCCTCGCTCGTGCACCCGGTCCTGCGGGGAGGGCCGGCCAGGCCGGTCCATGGTTTCCGCCGCGGCGCAGGTGGGCGTGCTGGCGGCGTGCGTGGTGCTCTTCGTCCCCATGGGGCTCGCCGGCTGGCACCTCAGCCGCAACAAGGTGCTCTTCTTCTCCGGCGCGCTCTTCGTCTCCCTGGCCGTCGGGGTCCACCTCTCCCCGTACCTCCCCTCGCTGCCCCACCTCCTCGTCTCCTCCTTCCACCCCCTCCGCCCCGCTGCCCCGTCCTCCTCCTCCTCCGCCTCCTGCATCTCCGTCCTGCACCGCGTGTCGTGGGCGGACGCCGAGCCCCACGGCGGGGGCCGCGCCTGGTCGTGGCCGCCCTCGCTCGCCGCCACCTGCGGCTTCGCACGGCTGACGCGGGACGACGCCTCAACCCTGCTCAACGGCTCCTGGGTCATGGTGGCCGGGGACTCGCAGGCGCGCCTGCTCGTGCTCGCGCTGCTGCGCCTCCTGCTCGACCCGGCCGCCGCAGCGGCCGCGGAGCCGGAGCTGTTCCGCCGCCACAGCGACTACCACGCTGCCGTGCCGGCGCGGGGCATCTCCGTGGATTTCATATGGGCGCCCTTCGAGAGCAACCTCACGCGTCTGCTTCGCGAGGATCTCCGCCTGGCGCCGCGCACCCCCGACGTGCTCGTGCTCGGATCCGGCCTCTGGCACATGCTCCATGTCACCGACGCCCCGCAGTACGGCGAAGCATTGGCGTCCATTGCTGATGCGGCCAACTCCCTCCGCTCGCCACTCCCCGTGCCACCGCCGCACATGTTCTGGCTCGGCCTGCCGCGGCTTGTCAACCCTATGCTCAACACTGATGCCAAGAAGGAGCATATGAACGACACAATGCTGCAAGCCTATGACCGTGAGGTTGATGAGAGGTGTATCTTGCGCCGTGATGGTGGCCCATTCCGGCTGCTAGATGTGGGAAAGCTCTCCCGGGGATGTGAGCAGCAATGCACGGCCGACGGGATGCATTACAACGGCGTGGTGTATGATGCTGTCATGCATATCATGCTCAATGCTTTAGTGATTGAGTCGCAACAAAGGATCTGACTAGTTGTAGGGGTTCTTGAAGCAGGTGTGCTCCCAACCCCTCTTCTTTTGGTTCGTTACAGTACATGGGTAATTAGAATGTGTTGTGAGATAGGAAGGTTCTTTTGATTGTTTCGGCATTTTGGTTGCGTGCCAGAAATCGCCATCAGATTGCTCAACCTTAGAGTGTAATATAGGGACATCTTAGAACCACACAGTTTCTGGCTGAATGGTAAACAGAGATGATGTATTGTATACTTTTTCTCGGGTAATAACTAAGATGGTGATTCTGACATGTAGGGGAAAACAGATTGAGCAATACTAAGACATATTTAACTTCCTTTTTTGGGCAGTTGGAGGTTTTATTATTGGTCATTAACTTGTGCATGGATGCTCCATAAGTCATGTGATGTTATGTTGATGCTTTCAGCACTCAAATCAAAAGTTATAATCACATAGTTATCCAATGTGATAAACCTGAGATGTATCTGTAAATGTCAGGCTGATGCTAAGATGACTGTAAATTGTACTACAACGTCTTTTCTTGTACTTAGCACCAGTAGTTGAGGTACTTCTAACATTGAAATGATTTTGAAGTTATAATCCTATGCTGATGCTAAGATGACTGTAAATTGTACTACGCCGTCTTCTCTTGTACTTATCACCAGTAGTTGAGGCACTTCTAACATTGGAATATTTGGAATGATTTTGAAGCTATAATCATATGACTGTACTGCATCCTGACTGCATAGCATGAGGTTACACATTCGCAGAATGCAGTGACTATTTTGGAAAGTAGGTTACATTAATTATCACGAGAAAAAGGATGATCACATTATTATTATTTTCTCCTAGAAAAAGGAAATATATCGCTCTTTCTGCCCATGAAGAAACGCAATAGTTGTTAACTTTGTGTAGCCTTTGGTCTTCCATACTTCCTGGAACTACTTGAAATTCGCTGTTAAAACGTACAATCTGAATTTGTATGATCTATACACACCTCCTCTGATCTGGTCTGTTTTATTAATTGGCATTTTCGGTTTCAATTTGCGAACTGCAAATTTGTTCTAGTGGAACTGCCGAGTAGCTAATGGTTCATTATCTTTCAGTTTTGGCAAATTCTCTTCTATACATAAAGTTCGTGGTGTGTGAGATCTCTACTATGATGGTTATGCTGGGCATATTCTCTCTTCATTAGATGTGCTCGTTCCTTGTTGTATATTACTGTTAGCAACATTCTGGAACTAACTAACTAGATGGTCAATCTTTGTAAAGGTAGCCCATCTGTGCCTGAAGGTATCAGTTGGCCTATGTAGCATGTAGCCGACGGTTCAGCTGTCGTTTCGCTGCCCATATGTCGTTTCATGCATCTCCATAGTACAGTTTGAGTCGATGAATTATCTTGCAGTTATGCCAGATATTGGAACATCATGCAGTTCATATATTCGCTTTGTTAAAAGGAAACTAGAAAGTAGCAAAGGTATACCCTATTCACAGAACCTCATCTCTTCTACTTGAAGTTTCCTTGTTTTCCTAGTTCACCACTGAAGTGTTCACTTCCTATATCATTGTCTTGTTACTAAAAGACTATGATGAACAAATGATTCTGAGTGTATCATGTTCTTGTGCGAATGTGTCATTTCATTTCTGCTCTAATCCTCACCTTGTTAAGTGTTAACCAAGCCTCGGCAAGTCCTGCTAAGATCTGGACTCCAAGAAGAAACCGGAGTCATCTGAACCTCTGAAGGTCAACAGCACAGGGCCGATGCATTCGCTGATCACTAGAAGAAAATCATCACTATCCTGTTATCTAACCCATTCCATGCTCTGGATTTTAAGTCCCTGCAGATGCACGTTGATGCTCCAAAGTTCTTGTTCGGTTGGTTCACACTTCGAGGTACTCTAGTACTACTTGAATCTGATATGGAGTATGAGTTTTGATCATGCCTGACACGGTTGCCAGATGGATTCATGTGCAGATTCCAGTTCTGTTATGCAACCACTCGCTGAACTGAGTATATGGTCTGGTTCCTAGGGGCACAGATTAAGCCACAATGCTCTGTCGGAAAAGATGATCATCACTGAAGAAACTTGTGCAATGTCTAGGAATCACATCAACAGAATGGCTACGCCCAGTTATGATTCAATTGGGAATTACCTTTCCGCCCATATCCCATCCAACCCTAACAACATGGTAAATCTTTTTCGGAAAACAACATGGTAAATGTTTCACAGTACATGACACTATCTTGCGGCTGCTCCTGAACCAAGGAGCCGGCCATTGACGATAACCATTCTACCTACGTCGCCACTTGATTACTAGTCATCGAACCAGGGCAGGAAGCTGTCGATCTCGTCGAAACCGTCAATCCAAGGCATGTCGTCCGGCTCCATGGACGCCAGGGGGATCGCAGTCATGGGGGCGCAGACCATGTCCACCGCACCGGCCTCATCACCAGGCAGCGCCGGTGCATTCTCTGGCAGAGGCGCAGGCGCCACGGCCGGCTTCCTCTCAATCGGCACCGTCTCACCGACCTCTTCTTTCGCCGCTTTCCAGCCGCCGGCCGCCAGCGGTGGCTGCGCTTGCACGAGCGGCAGTGAGCCGGCCAGGACGCGGGCGTCCACGAAGCCGCCGGCATAGCATGACGATCCTGTCGTGGAGCTCCCCTCGCCGTGGACGACCAGCGCGAGCTCCTCCGGCTTGGTGGCGTCCGACGTCGTGCTGGAGGAGGGGCGGTGGACGCTGCGCCTGCGGCGCGCGGCCGCCGCGCTGCTCGCCCAGTGGAACCTCTTGGAGATGGTGCCGTTCCAGTAGTTCTTGACGGCGAGGTCCGTCCTCCCGGGGAGCTGGGCGGCGATGACGGACCAGCTGTTCGATCAAATGGCAACCAAAGCAGCACCAGATTGGTTAAAGAAGCACAATAGCAAGAAGCCAAGAAGCGTCACGCAAGCAATGTTCAGCTAATTTGAACTTGTGGAAAAACAGTGATGGACATTGGTGTGGCCGTTGGTTGGGCAGAGGCAGCAGAAGCTGAGATGCGTGCAGGCAATGGCAGCAGGGCATGCTTATTTTTTCGGGACTTACCAGCTTCCCCTCTTGCTGTACATCTCACAGATGATGCTCTCCTCTGCCGGCGTGAAGTTGCCGTGCTTCAGTCCCGGCCGGAGGTAGTTCAGCCACCGCGCTCGGCAACCCCGACCGCAACGCTGAAGCCCTGCGAATCGACGAGCAACATCCTCAGAAATCATGCTTTAGCCACAGTGGTGAGTGACAATTAGAGTATGAACATGGTAGTTGTATGTGTGCAGGACGCTACTGGTTTTCTCATGGGAAACGGCCAAAGAGCAGCACTAGATGTCTGTCCGAACTCTCCACACAAACATAACAACAAAATCGATAAGAAACGTGCCAAAGTAATTCTGAGATAAGCTGAGAAATTTAGAAAAGAAAGCAGTATGCATTTTCTGCAACTATGATGAACTGACGAGACCATATAAGTTGTACCAATCTTTCTTCTAAATTAACAACTGTAACTTTTTAGAGAGATCATTTGCAAGCCAAACAAACAGCCGTGTCACATTTGGGTAGCTTTCTTTTCATTTTGAAATGAAGGCATGTATGGGGGTTAAAATGGAGATCAACGTAGCAGCAATATGAACAGTTGAATGAAGGCGATGGGCGAAAGCAAAAAAACTAACCTAGGGTTTCAGCCAATGCCTGCCAACTACGGCCAATGCCATACTTCTCAATGTGTTTTTTCAACAAGTCATCCTCTTCCCTGGACCACTTCCCCTTCTTCACCATCCCTTCTTTCTTTCAGTTTGCAGAGGTTCTTGCTTGTCTCCAAGAGGGGGGCAGACTGCAGATGAGAGACCCAATGCCTTAGCTTACAAATACTGAAGTAGCTGCTTGTGGTGAGAAATACCTAATGCGTGATGGACGTCATTTTTTTTACTTTACTGCATTGTAATAATATCTCTCTTCCTCCTATCGTTTTTGTTGGCTTGTCCTATGTTTAAACCAACGATTCCTTTGTTCACATAGAATGGAAAAGGAGATGAAGTGACAGACGATTCCTGCACATGAAGAGACCGTATGGTGAAAAGCTACAAAGAGAAGTGGGGAGAGGCATCAATATTACATTTGTTGTAAAAAAAGAACCCGCCTGTTGTTTGGTGAGTAATCACTAGCGTATGGATAGCCAACTGCTAATTGCCACTACCTGCGTTCTGGTTTTTTAGTCCCATTATTTTGGGGTCAAACTTTGACCTTTAATTTAACTATCAAAAAATAAGTTATATACCACAAAAATAGTATCATTGAAAACCTCTTACAAATATGAATCCAATAATATAACTTCCGTGACATGCAATTTATGTTTTGTTAGTCAAATCTACAGTCAAAATTTGGCACAAAATCTGAAAGGAACCAATAAGCCCAAACGAAGGTAGTAGATGATTATGAAATGACACCGACGATGTGTTTAATTTTCCTCTTCTTCCAATTTTGGGTTACCCTGTTTGGTATACTTTACATGATCATGTTTGTTTCTGATTCTGTCTATCAGATGGTTTTCCTAATTTTAAAGACTATAAGCCAACCAAATATGTATCTTGCATCAGCTGTTGCTCTAAGAGCATCTCTATCCCATCTCCTAAACTTAATTCCAAAAGCAACTTATCGGGAGCCCCCCAACTAGCCCATCCCCCAATCTTAACTTTTATTTCTTTTTTGCAACACTCCAACCATCATACGGCTAAAATGTGATATGGCATCGTAGATTGGTGTGATCGGACGAATGCCATGAAAAAGCTTTTCTCTTTGATCGAAATCCAAAGTTGCAAATAGCATAAGGGGAAGGTCCCAATACATAATTGCATTTTTTAATCCACACCAGCTTTTGCTTTAAACAGCCCAATTCAAAACGGGAAAGAAAGTTGCCGAACCTTTTTGTCAAACACCTTGCGTGCGTCGCCAGCTTGAGATTGTAGTGACCGGTGCGAGGTCCCCAACTAATGTGATGGTGGTGGTGGAGGTGAGGAGTGTTGTGGCCTTATTCCCGGCCTCGCCGACACTCGAGGCCGTGATTCGGCTCGGAGGCGCCAAGAGCCTCGTTGGATTTGTATTGCGGTGCGGTGGGTGGGTGGGTGGGTGGGGAGGGGAGGAGCTTGGGAGGCCGCGGTGGCCGAGAACTAGGGGGGTGGGCTTTTCTAATTCTTTTTCAAAGTCATTATACCACAATACTCTCCCACTTTCCAAAAATAACAAGACAATATACATAACGCTATGTTTCCGGCCTCGAACCCTTCTCCACACGGTTCCATCAAACAACATGTGGTGTCCAACGATAGAGAGCGAAAGGAGAAGTAATATCACCTTCTTTCGCAACCATGGTATTCCGCGACGACCTTCACCAACCAAAAATCACATTGGTAAATCCCTCAAATTCAACTAATTTGGGATGTTTTTCTCCATGCCGAATCATGTTAAACCACAACGTACAATGATAGAAAATAAAAAAATTGTGTGACAGTCAATAGGATTGCCTACCGCCTGGTTGCTGCTAAGTGTTAAAGTGATGTGGCACTACTAGTTTAACGTGTCCTGGGAAAATTTTCCGGACAATTTGACCCGACAGAGAAATGCAAGGGAGTTGGTTTGACACAATTCAAACCGTCAAAATTGTAGTGTTTCCCCTCTAAGCAATGGCTAGGGTTTGTTCCTATGTGGCGACTTCCATCACCGAGTTCCCTTCGACCATGGTTTCCCCCATGGATACATATCCTCCCGTTGGCGTCCTAGGCACCGTACGCATGGTGGCTAGGGCGTGATGGCGACTCCCTCTAATGCTCAGCTGGCGATGGGAAACGACATGAAGGGCGTTGGCCCTAGTGATCTTGATGCCTTATTTGATCTACTTGATCTGCAAGATGAGGAGTTAGATGACCTAGAAATCGACGATGATGACTCAGAGATTCAGGAAACCTGGAAATCGACATGGATGATGTCAGAGCTAAATCCGACAGATCCCTCGGTCGGGTATTCTAAGCTAGGTTACTTGGCATGATGGTAACAAGGACAGAAGATTTACCCAGGTTTAAGCTCTCTAGAGGAGATAATTCCCTACATTCTAACAGAGCTAAATCCGACAGATCTCGTGTAGGGGGTGACGAAGTCCTATATTAGGGGGTGCACAACATGTCGGCCTGCTCTTCATGGGCTGGGCCGAGGACCCACCAACAACTGAAGAATGGGCCCCACAAGTCCTGGCCCTCGGCGTACTCAAGATGGAATCCTCAAAGACTTGGCGTACACTTCAAGGCGTATTCAAATGATCGACATGTTCCCTAGTTGTAGCCGGCATACTTGTAACCCTAGATACCCCGAGTGCCTATATGAGTTGAGGGGTTTAGTTTGTAGAGGCATCCCAGAATATGTTAGAACTCAATCATACGATCTCAAGGTAGATCACCATGTACTTTCGCTGGTACAAAGAGCTACTATACAAACGGCTTTAGCTCATTTCCACGACGGCATTTTAAACTGCCGTCTTGCTAGTGCGGGCGATAGGGGGGTCCTTCCCACACGACCCAGAAACCATAGGGGATAGGCCCTCCGGTCACACACGGCAGGCAAAATGAGCTCGTGTGCGATCAGGCTAACCATCGCATACAATTATATAGGCTCAATCGTTTCCGTTCGTAAGTACAACCCACATAGTGAATTCCAAAGAAACGTTTCCCTTCGTATGTATATCCCACACAGTCAATGCAACAAATACGTTTCCGTTCATATGTACATCCCACACGATGACTCCAGACAAACGTTTCCGTTCGCACGTATATCACACACAATTTTTCCTATCAAACCGTCTATGATAGCGTTGCCATTGCAGACGATATTAACAATCTTATCGTTTGCATAATTAAATGCATCACGCACGGTGCGTACAAGAAACTGTGTGGCATAGACTGTCCATCACACACAGTTTTTATGTGAAAAATGTTTGTGCAAGATGGCCTAACGCAAACAGTTTTCAAGAGGAAATTGTGTGTGATTGTTCATTGACCCAACACATTTTCTTTCTAGAAACCGTGCGGGTTGTCTGAGGTCATCGCTCATGGTGTTGTCCCAATAACCATTTGCAATAAAAAACTCAATAAGCGGGCTAATTTGACCTATTATTAATAATCCATTTATTAATCAAATTGACATTTCATATTAAGCACACAATATATTTTATTTTCGTATTACGGAACCATGATTTCACAATTGAAATACATCAGAGTACAACATCATATAGCTTCAGCACGCAGTTACACCATATAGGCATATAGCTAGCTACCCCATTACATAGCTGCACTAGCACCAAGTTTCACATGCAACATCTATAACCTTTGGAAATTAGCATCATAGACGGTAGATAGATAGATGAATCTCATCTAAAAAAATGCTGAAGCGGAAGGCGAATATCGAGCCTTCATTGATGTTGAAGGTCTTTGCAACTTTAGGTCAGTGCCTGTGTATGATTGACCATCCATCCTTCGTCCTCTTGAGAAAGACTTCAATATTGTAAATCTCAGTGCTTGGCATTGATGTTGATGGTTCCTGCAATTGCACAATAATGTGCTATTAGACAAAGGACCACGCATGTGCAAATCTCGATTGTAAACCTCAGTGCTTACCATTGTTTCCCTGCAATACATATAAGGTAGTTATTGATCAGGTTAAGTGAGGGTTGACATACCATAAGTAAAATATGTTGATGAAAAATAAACACATTGCAGATTCATCAGATTAATTCGTGCCACATGAACAAGCCGTTTAATCCAAACCAAGCATGATTAAGAACTAGGAAATTAGCAATTGTATATGTTTCTCATGTATTTAGTACAACCAAATTCGATTTATTCCTCGCATTGCAGAATTGAACCAAACAATTAACTAAACACCGCAACAAATGAACCAAACATTAATTGAGCACCATATTGCATAATATAACATACTCCTAGTAGAAGATCAGACAGTTAACCAAACCAAGCATGGTTAACAACTTGGAAACATAGCAATTGTATTTGTTTGTCATGTATTTAGTACAACCAAATTTGATTTATTTCTTACATGCATGGTAGACAATAAAAAATGCACCCACAACAATTAAACATCGCATTGCAGAATTAAACCAAACAGTTAACTAAACACCACAACAAATGAACCAAACATTAACTGAGAACCACATTGCATAATATATAACATACTAGAAGATCAGACAGTTAACCAAACCAAGCATGCTTGACAACTTGGAAATATAGCAATTGTATTTTTTCTCATGTATTTGGTACAACCAAATTCGATTTATTTCTCACATGGAAGACAATACAAAATTGCACCCAGAAGAATTGAACATCACATTGCAGAATTGAACCAAGCAGTTAGCTGAACATGACAACAAATTACCAAACAGTGAATAAGTGAGCACCACATTGCACGACATATAGAACATATACACCAGAGGATCAGATTGCATGGTAAAAGTACATAGGACAATTCACTAGAATTTGTTAAGAGAAGGCAGGAGCAACACAAGCAACAGGCAAACCGAACATGCTTAACCGGCGTAGCTAGCTAACTGAACATAGGTCCTTATAGTGAGCTAATAAGACAAGCTACTCCTCATCATCGGAGATATCAATGAGGATTGGCTCCTTGGACTTGGAAGAGGGCGAGGCCTCCACATCCCGGGTGCCCTCCTCATAGTGGTGAGTTGCCTGATCCACTTGGGGCACCAACCTGCTGGCTCTCGACTTGAGGTAAGCACAAGCACGCCGAGAAAACACCTCGTAGTCGTCGTCGAAGGCATCGACGATGGCCTCAAGAAAACGCCATGAACTTTCATGTAAAGCAGCCAACCGCGTGGCGGCGTCGGCGCGCGAGGCATTGACAGTGGCCTCGACGGCAAGGTGCTCCTCCAAGATCAGGGGGTTGGCACGAATGGCAGCCATCACAACCGCATCTGCGCGTGCGGCCGTGATTTGCTTCTCTGTTGTCAAATGCTCCTTGAGCTCCTGGCTATACTGCATGCACCATGGCTTAGGGGACGCTTATTTGGAGGATGGGTCGGTGATTTGGGTGAAAGGTGTCACGCAGGAGGTCAGGGCATGTGTGATATAGAAGGAGGAGGAGCATGGTGGTTGGGTGTGGATTACCTGCCTAGATCGACGAGGTCGAGCAACGCAAAGGAGGGTCACCGGCGAGGAGGCGGCGCTGCAAGAAAGGAGTGAAAGGTTTGAACTTGGAAAGGAAGGCGAAAATGGGGAAAATGTGGCTTTTGGTCAGGGGGAGGGGGCGGGGAGGTAGATATTTCCGCGGAAGCCGAAAATTTTGGCTCGGTGCAGCGAAAAACTGGCGCGCAAAGTGTCATCAGACACGATCCCTTATTCAACACAGTGTATGATATGTGAACATCACAAACGAATCATATAGCTTACCCCGTGTGTGATGAGTTTGAACATGCAAATTTTGGTTCAAATTTCCCTGGTTATAGTGGTCATCCACGTCATTGCATAATTTAGGTACACAAAAAAGCCTACAACACACCCACACTTCTTAATCGAGCAAGTTCAGCAATTAGACAGAGCTACAAGATACTACTCCGACAGTGCTCCAAGATATTTTGTACTGCATCTCACACGGTTGGTGATAATAAACTGTGTGTGATCTACTTGATTTTCGTCTTGATTTGAAATTATAATGGGGTCACAACGGCAAAGGAGGGTGTTTGAATTGCTAGAATTTTTATCTACCGTGAACATGCAACTATAGGTGTGTCGTCAAATTTTTTGGAATTATTCAAGGTTCGTTTGGACATTTTTGTACATTAACTTGGTTTTCTAGGCATTTCAGGCGCACAATTCAAAATTAAACTACATGCAAATGCTCCGGTGCACCAAAATGGGTTATAAATCATAGATGTGTCCGTGGGTTGATGCTTATGTCCCATGCAAGAAATGGGGATGAATTTCAAACACCCCGACAGTTGGCATCATGGCTCGCCGTCAGATGTTGAGTTACTTGGTTTTTAAATTCTAGTAAATCCAAAACTCGTCTTAAATTCATGAACATTGGCGTGCTATCATGGAATGGCACCAACATGTTGTGGTAAAAAGATTGTCCCATTTGGGGCAGGTTTTGGTATAAGCTTCTCACAAACCAGAGCTTCTCACAAGAAGCCTCATGGTTCCGGTAGGGAATGTGTCACCTTTGTGGACGAAACAATATTTGTCGCCTCTTCTTGCTTTCAGATTTTTCTGGTGTCAACATATAACAACATGAGTGTCGTGTTAAATTTTGGAATTGTTCATGGTTCGTTTGGACATTTTTATACATTAACTGAGTTTTCTAGGCATTTTATGTGCATAATTCAAATTTGAACTACATACACATGCTCCGGTGCATAAAAATGGGTTAAAAAAATCAAATATGTGTCCTTGGTTGCATGCTTAGGTCGCATGCAAGAAATGAGAATGAATATCAAACACCTCGGCACCATCGCTCGACCGTGAACATTGAGATACATGGTTTTAAATTCTAGTAAATCCAAAACTTGTCTGAAATTCATGAAACTTGGCATGCTATCATGGAACGACACCAACATGTTGTGGCACAAGAATTTTCCTATTTGGGGTAGGTTTGGGTATAAGATTCTCACAAACCAGAGCTTCTCACAACAAGCCACATGGTTCGGGTAGGGAACGTGCCACCTTTGTGGATGAAACAATATTCGTTGCCTCTTCATGCTTTCAAATTTTTGCCTAGTGGAAACATAGAGCAACAGGAGTGGCGTGTTAAAATTTGGAATTTTTCTGGGTTCATTTTGACATTTTATACATTAACTGAGTTTTCTAGGCATTTTATGTGCATAATTCAAATTTGAACTACATGCACATATCCAGTGTAGAAAAATGGGTTGAAAAATCAAATGTGTGTCCTAGGGTGCATGCTTAGGTCCCATGCAAGAAATGAGAGTGGATTTCAAACATCAAGGCACCATTGCTTGCCGGAAAAATGTTGAGAAACTTTGTTTTTTAAATTCTAGTAAATCCAAAACTCGTCTGAATTTCATGAAACTTGGCATGCTATCACGGAATGGCACCAACATGCTGTGGTAAAAAAATTGTCCCATTTGGGGCAGGTTTTGGTACACGCTCCTCACAAACCAGAGCTTCTCCCAAAAAGCCTCGTGGTTCCGGTAGGGAACATGTGTCACCTTCCTGGACGAAACGACATTCGTTGCCTCTTCTCGCCTTGATTTTTTACAACATAGAGCAACAGGAGTGTTATGTAAAATTTTGGAATTATTCGGGGTTCGTTTGGACATTTTTATGCATTAACTGATTTTTTAGGCATTTTATGTGCATAATTCAAATTTGAACTACAGACACATGTTCCAGTGTAGCAAATTGGGTTGAAAAATCATATGTGTGTCCTTGCATGCATGCTTAGGTCCCATGCAAGAAATGAGAATGAACTTCAAACACCCCGGCATCGTGCCTCGGCCGCAAACATTGAGATACTTGGTTTTAAAATTCTAGTAAATCCAAAAGTCATCTGAATTTCATAAAACTTGGCATGCTATCATGAAATAGCACCAACATGCGGTGGTATTTTTCGTGTCCAATTTGAGGGAAGGCCCATGAAGCAACAACCAACAAAGGCATTTTGAAACAAATAGCTGCCACCTTATCATCTCAAATGTTTGTATAATTTAAATCATGGGCGTTCTGCTAACCATTCACGTGACGCCACGCGTCACACTTTTAATTGCTAGTAGGCGCCGTGCGGACAACTGCTTGAATAGAAGGGAGGTTTGCGAGGGCAGCCCGATGCGTAGGCTGACCAGGAGGCATGCAAGCTGTCCTCTAATGCGTACGCTCACCAGGAAGCGTGTGAGCTGTACGCTGCGCATGCTCACTGGGAGCGAGCCCTTTGACTTCCATGGCCGCCTGCCTCGCTCCCATCCTCTCCATTAATGACGCCTGAGCCACTGTTTAATACGGGCGGCCTTACTCCAATGTTTGGCATCCACATTCAATCTCTCGTCTTCTTCCTCCAGCGCCGCCGATACCACCCGCTCCCGCCTTCGGCGGCTAGCAGCTCTTCTTAGCACGCCTCGCTGCGAAGCGCTACCCCACCGCCGGCCAGGCCATCCCTCATGTTATTCTCCACCGACTGCAGAATCACGTTGCATCAGAACAAGTTAACCCTCGTACACCTCTCTGTCTGTGACTCCACTACTGCATCTTCCCATCTCCGGCTCGTTCCTGTCCGGGGCCTCGCCGTGTCCACCGCCTTGGTGCGCTCGGCACGGCGTGGTCAATGTAGTCAACAAATGAGAGACGTCGGAAGAGGACTATATGTGGAGAGGCTGACAGTAGGGACGCACCAGGTCCATGGACGCACTCGTGCAACAACCTCCTTATTACGCGAAAATAAAATTATTCCTCGCCCTGAAAGCTAGGACCCACCGGCTATATCTTCGCATAGAAGGAAGTGTCTCCCTATTCCTCCCACTGATAGCTGGGACCCACCAGCTACATCTTCACACGTGGAAGTGCCTCCTTATTACAGGCAAAAAAAATGATTCCGCCTCTGACAGCTGGGACCCACCAGCTATATCTTCGCACACAAGGAGGTGCCTCCTTATCGTCCCTGACAGCTGAGACCCACCCGGTCGAAGCATACGTAGCGTTGTCTGTCTGGTCGCGAACGTGTACATACATACTGGTCCATCGGTGTCTCTGCAAGGATGAACCATGGCCGAGTAAGTAGTGACACGTCGTAGTAGAGCACCTGAAGTAGCAGTTCATGCAGTCCCGTCTAAATCGTGTACACGTACGTACAACCACATGGCAAAAATACGGCCACGTATGTACATACGGGCGGGACTCGAATGCGTACTCGTGCATACATATGGCCAGGGCCCGTGTACATAGAGAGGCAACGGACGACAGCAACAACGTCTTATTCATCGACAACCAACCGGCTGGGTCAGAATGGAGGAAACACTGTTGTGTTCATCAGGAGGCAACCGACTCGGTTGGAATGCATCATGTTCAATGGGAGCCAACCGGCTTGGACGGAACAGCCGAAACGGGGTCTGGCGTACCGCGGAATGGAGGAAACGGCCTTTTGTTCAACCAGCTACAGTCGAAACGGGATCCTGTTCATAGGAAGGGGTGTGGCGTACCGCAAAATGGAGGAAACAACCTTCTGTTTGAGCACCTACGGTCGAAACGGGGTCCTGTTCATTGGGAGGGGTGTGGCATACCGCAAAATGGAGGAAACAGACTTCTGTTCGAGCGCCTATGATTGAAACGGGTTCCTGTTCATCGGGAGGGTGTGGCGTACCGCAAAATGGGACTCCACAGGCTACTGTTCATCCACCGTCGACTTCCTCCAGCCTCCACAAAGTACTGTTCATTCAGCCTCTACCGGATACTGTTCAACCAGCCTCCATGGGGTCCTGTTCATCCACCCCTAATTGGCTGGGCATGGCATACGGCATCACGGCCTCCTCGGGGTCCTGTTCATCCAGTGGCAACCGCCTACTACCATGGGTTTCTGTTCATCTAGCGGCAACCGCCTACACGGCTGAGGTCTTGTCCATATCTAACCCCCATCGGGAACTATTCATCACAGGCAACCAACCGGTTAGGTCGACTCACCACGTCTCGACTCGTTCTACATATCGCACGCGTGGCAGCAACATGCACTATTCATCGAGAAGCAACCCAACACACCGGCTGGCTACGTCTCGCATGAGGGCTTGCGAGCTTCAGTATAAGCAGCAACAGCAATGGATCACTCGGGTTCAGTTAGCAGCACCAGCGAAGGAATCACTCGGGTTCAGTTAGCAGCGAAGGGATCGATCGACTTAAGTATGTGGTGGGATCGATCGATCGCTTGGGTTCAGTAAGCGAATGCATCACTCATGTTCAGTTAGCGAGTGCCTCGCACAATCATGCACACAAGAGAAACACGCAAAACCACTGCATCGCTTGGCCCCGACTACCCACCGTAACTGGGAACTCCACAAAAATTACCTCGCCATCACTTCTACCACGATTTTTATGCCATGGAAGGCCAGAGAATGTCATGCAGGTGCGTCCCCGGCCCGCCCAGGATGAAAAGCCCATTTTCTGTCATGATTTTTTTCATAGAAGTAGGAGCCCACCACATCTATGATGATACGTGTTTTTGTCAAAATTATTGTCATAGAAGTGTCATAACCATGACATTTTTTCCGTCCGGGCCATAATGTCACGGATGTGTCTTTTTTTGTAGTGATAGTTGTAATCGTGCATCGCAGAAGGCATCCATTGTAAGACATATTGCAATCAATCAATCCCAAGAAGTGTTCTTCAATGTTTTCTTCTCGTGATACGATCTCCATGTGTGAGTAGTTCAGTAAGGTATGGGGTGAGGCATGAGCCTTGCAACCCTAGGTATTTAGTGAAGGGATCAATGGAAGCCTTTGACACAACATCTCATATATCTAAAATAAAATTGTTTCGTGAAGTGTCTCTTGCCTTGTCCGTGATCTTCATACCCGCGGGTACCTAGGATCATGGAGATTGAGCACCGGTAAGGCTAGGAGCAAGGGGACCGTGAAGTGTTATACCGAACACCGGTGACAGTAAGGTTTAGTAGGGTAAAATGGGTCATATCCTTGGGGATTCATGAGGCGTAGTCATTAAACGCCCAATGCTTTTGTTTGTATTATTATCTTAACTATCAGGGCAACCCCGCGAGATGGTAGGGCCTTCGGTAGGACAACTGATTCTCAATGCAGGACTCGAGCTGGTCATGATGTAATTTGGACGCATCCCCCACACCAATACGAAGCAAGCACCTCTTGATGGGTGACTTCCCGAGCACAAACTAATATCATTTTTGATCCCAACACCGATACATGGTTGTAAGCATTAAGACCTCATCCCCGTACCTTATTTTTATTATAAGTGTTTGAATCACAATTTTCTTGTTGATTCGGTCAAAAGTTGGATTTGACACTTTAGCAAAAGCTTGCTAGAGACTATTGCTTCAATGTGATCTTTCTTTTGTGGGTTTGATACCCAGGGTTACCTCTGGGGAAATAGGTGCGGGATACCCTTTCTTGTTCCAATACCAGATCAATAAAAGGAGATTTTCAGAGATACATCACCAAAATTAACACTGACTATTTCCCTAGTGCAATCAATCTTAGCATTAATTGTATTAAGAAAAGGTCTACCAAATATAATGTGACAAAACTCATCTTGTGGAGATACAAGAACTGACAATCAGTAGCGTATTTGATCTTACCACATAAGACTTCAACATCTCTAACAATCCCAAGAGGTGAAATATTATCTCTGTTTGCAAGCTTAATAGTAACATCAACATGTGCAATATCATTCATGACTTCTTGATATAAAGTAAAAGGAATAGCACTTACACTAGCACCCACATCACATAAACCATGATAGAAATGATCTCCAATTTTAATGGAAACAACAGGCATGCCAATAATAGGTTTCTTTTTATCAGATGTTTCTAGCTTAGCAATCCTAGTAGATTCCTCACAGAAATAAATAACATGTCCAGCAAAATTATCAACTAAAAGATCTTTGATCATTGCAATATTAGGTTCCACTCTAATTTGTTAAGAGGGTCTAGGTGTTTTAGCATTGAAAGGATCGAGATGGACCTAGAGGGGGGGGGTGAATAGGTACAATTACAAATTTTAATTATTACTTGGCAATTTTAGGCAATAATGCGGAACATGAAGGTGAGCCTAACAATTGCAAGTGTAGTACTAAGTGCTACGCAAGTAACACAAGTATGTAAGTAAGAAAGCATAATATGATATAAGTAAGTACTAAGAGACAAGTAACCACAAGTAGAGAGTTAGGGTTAGGAATAACCGCAACTCCGGGAGACGTGGATGTATGCCGATGTTCACTTCCTTGGAGGGAAGCTACGTCACCGTTAGAGAGGTGGATGTTACCACGAAGGCACACCAACGCCAAGAAGGCTCACCCTATTCTCCCTTTGATACAACACCATGAAGGCGTTTCTCAACCACTAGTGGTAGACCTTGGGGTGGTCTCCAAACCCTCACAAACTTTTCCGGGGGTAATCACAAAGGTCGATTCCTCTCCGAAAGACTCCTACCGCCTAGGAGTCTCCAACCTCCAAGAGTAACAAGAACGATGGGGAAAAGCTCAAGACTTGCTCAAATCATGAATTCCTTTGGTGCAAAGAAGGAGAATGAGTGGATCTATCACTTGATCGGACAACTTCTCTCAAAAGCTCCCAAATTCCTTGGGGATCTAAGATTTGGTGTGGATGAATGAGAGAGAGAGAGTGAAATGTGTTCTAGGGTTTGTTCAAAGTGAGTGGTCAACCCTCTCCCAAGGGGAAGAAGGGCTATATATAGTGTGAGCTCAATATGGCCGTTGCAGTGTAAGTGAGTGAGCAAGCCGGACATCCGGCTTGGTAAGCTATGAGGAACAGAACAAACGCAGAACAAAAGAACAGAGGGGTCGGACATCCGGGGCCCAAGCCCGGACATCTGGCATATCAGGAAGACCCGGACATCCGGCGTGCAGCCCAGCATAAAGACGTTCTCTGGATAGCTATGCCCGGATATCCGGAATGGGGCCCGGACATCCGACGTAACAGGAAGTCCCAGACATCCGGGGAAAGCCCGGACATCCAGCGTGCAACCCAGTATACAACTGCTCTCTGGATGGCTAGGCCCGGATATCCGACAAGGAGGCCGGACATCCGGCATGAAGCCCGGACATCCGGCAGCCAAGAGACAGAACATGAAGGTTTTTGGCATGTGCAGTATGGTCAGGAGGTTTGTGGCAAGAGCAAGCCTTTAACTAACCCTATCAATCCCCTCTTAATAGTGCGGGATCCTATACTCAAGAAAACAAATGTGTAATCAACTTTTATGCTTCATCCTTGAGTAAAATCACTTGTAAGCTCTTGATCCACACACATCGATGAACCGGGGACTAATACCTGAGATTTACTTGACAACCATTGTTAGTCCCCTACATGCATGATTGCTCTTTCAAGCATTACTTTTATTAACCAAAGTTGAAGCTTTAGCATGTTCCTGAATCCTAATAGGGAAAGGAGGTTTCTCAATATAAGCAGTAGGCACAACTGGATCAACATTATAAATTATTGTTTCATCTTTAACTATAACAGGTTCCTCAAACATTTCTTTAATAGGTGAATGAAATTTAAACCACTTATCCTTAGGGATATCAACATGAGTAGCAAAGGATTCACAAAATGTAGCTACTATCTCAGAGTAAAGTCCATATTTAGTACTAAACTTATGAAAAACATTGGTTTCCATAAAAGATTTAACACAATAAAACTCAAGATTTATACCTGACTCTTTACCATTGACAAATTCCCAACATTCATAGTTATGTTTAATTCTTTCCAGAAGATTCCATTTGAATTCAATAGTTCTCTTCATAAAGGAACCAATAGACGAAGTATCGAGCATTGGTTGATCATTATGAGAAAGCCGAGCATAAAAATTATGTATAATTATTTATCTTTTGAGCTTATGATTGGGGCATGTGTGCATCATATATTTAAGCCTACCCCAAACTTGAGTGATGCTATCTCCTTCATGAGGCCAAAAATTATATATATAATTCCGATCACAATGAACCAAATGCATATGATAAAACTTCTGATGAAATTCCAGCTTCAGCCGGTTTCATTCCCATGTTCTAGTATCATCCAATAGCCTATACCATGTCAATGCCTTTCCCCCAAAGATAAAGGAAATATTTCTTCTTAACACCATCCTCGGATAAACCTGCAAGATTAAGCAATCCATAGATTTCACATATATAGGTCAAGTGCATATCAGGATGTATTGTTCC